>NC_058096.1:90052500-90677500 GCF_020171115.1 Neogale vison | reverse complement strand
AACATCTACCTTATTCAAAGGGATGAAAGCCATGAAAAATGCACAGCAATGATATACAAAGCACCCCGTGTCCATGGTAGAGTACAACCTTGATTACAGCCCTGGACTGCCCATGATAAAACTTGACTTACAGACAAACTTCTGTCTTGTTTAAGCTACTTTATTGTTTTTGGAACTTTGTTGTAGCAACTGAGCTTATATCATAACTAATACAAAGTTAGCACCATATATAGGTGCTGCTATGATGAATCCATATGTATACAGTGTTGTCTCAACCTGTGGTGCCCGAGTAATAAACCCCCCGCCAATCAAATTATCTTCTGCAAGCTGATATTATATAAAACATGTAATCTCTATATTCCATAAATATCTTTTAATATGAGTTTCCTTGCCATAGATACTACAACAGCTGGGCATTGTGCTAAATATTTTATATATGCTATTTTATGTGATTTCCATAAGACTCCACTATGATGATATAATTTCATCCCATTTTATAGATTAAATAAAGTATGTAAGAAATTTTCCCAGGGGCTTCTGGTTGGCTCAGCTGGTTGAGCATCGGCTCTTGATTTCAGCTCAGGTCATGATGTCAGAGTCATGAGATAGAGCTCTAGGTCAGGGTGAAGTGCCTAATGCTTAGCATGGAGCCTACTTAAGATTTTCTCTCTCCTTTTGCCTCTGTCCATCCTCCCTGCTTGTGTACACACTCACTCTCTTTCTCAAATAACTAATTAAATAAATAAGTAAGTAAACAAATTTTTTTTAAAAAAAGAAAATTTCCCAATATTTGTAGGTAAAGTTAGAAAGTGCAGATTCAGAATCCACTTGAGATGGCCTGGATCCAAAGTTCACATTCTTAATTAATAATTAATAATTAATCAATACACTACCATATGTTAGGATATATTACTTCTTTTCTATATATTAGATTGGTATACTTAGCTTCTAACTAACTCAGAAATAAAATTTCTCCTTTTCTACTTCTAAGAAAGTGAAGTGACCTGTTGAAGTTGGCTTGTTCTATTCAAAAACACTCTGGTGAATTTTTATCTTTAGAAGTGTATTTTTATCTGTATCCATTTAGAGTTTCAAGTCACTCACAATAGCATTTTTCTGAAGATGCTGATTGCAGAAACAGACAAAATAAAGATAATAGTAAAAATCAATGAATTTGATACACTATCTCAGGAACTAGGGCAATTGGGGAATGAAATGAGCAGTTGATATGTACAGTTTGCTGTGTAACAGAAGCAGACGGATGACCATCTGTCAAAAATATAAGAAGAATTCCATCATACAGTGATAAATTGTGCTACATAATATCTAGGGATCTAGGGTCACCTCTAGTCTTTGCATTTTGTGGTATCTATATAGCGTCAAATGTTTTGAAATTGAAAAAAGGGCAAGTTCCTATTTGTTGGTATAAGAGAGATCTGAGTTGTGGGCTCCTTTGGTGGTAGTTCCCATCCTGGTAACCACTACCTTTAGTTTAACATCTGTGTGAAGAAGTAGATCAAATCCCCAGGCACTTATGAAGCAGTGATTTGGAATGAGATTCTACTTAAAACTGGAAACTTGAATGACTATCCCCAGGAAGAAACATTAAACAAAGCAAAATATTTCTTATCATTGTAAAAAGACAATTTAAAGTTATTACTGACCTCTGTTTGGGCTTTAGGTGGAAAAGGCTTCTCTCAGAAGTAAATGTAATCAAAACCTGCACTTCATTTGAGACTTGGTTTGAATTTCCGTTGCCTCACAGTGCAGAAACTTCAAAGTTGTCTTAGTTATATAATATAACAAGAAAATCTAAATAAGGAAGATTTTTTTAAAAAAAACCTTATTTGTAATGATATTTTTCCATCCAAACCAACAAGAGGAATTTAGAGTGAAAACAAGCCCTACTAAAATAAGCAGATAGTTATTAAACATGCAAATAATGAACTGGCCAGAAGCAGTTCTGTATCCTATTGTATTATAAGTCAAGAGTGAGGCAAAAGCAAGCATTTTCATATTATTAGAACTGAACACATTATTTACAGCTATTTGTCAAAATTCAAGTAAAGAATATATTTCTAAAAGAAGAAATTGGAAATCAGAAGAAAGAAAAGATGAAAGAATCATCTTATTTAAAAAAAAAAGTTAATGTATTGACAAATGTTTTGTAGAAATTAAAAAGATTTGAAAGTTTAGTAAGTATCTTCTTTAGGGTTTAAAAACTTGTTAAAATAATAAGCATGATAGCATGTAACTGGAAGGAGGAAATCAATGTGAAAGCAGAGGGTCTCTTACTACTATCAGGATAGGACTATTTATTAGCTTCAGTATTTCTAACGCAGTTATGAATACTATAATATGAAAGGAAACAATTTAAAGTATATCCTTAACTATATTCTAAGGGGGAAGGGTAAAAAAAAACCTTAAAATAAAAATAGAAGGGAATAAAAGAAAATATTTTTTTCATATAAACAAATAAAGGATAAAGCACAGTAAATACAAACCACAAGAACACAAATTTGACAAATACAATTATAAAAATAACTGCATTATACTTTTGTTTCTGGTTATAATAGAATACCTTGAAGCAATCTAACTCTCCTACTGAGAACAATTACAAAAACTGCATAAGAAATTCAGAATCCATTTAACGACCTAAGAGAGCTCAGAGAAACCAGGACTGAATGGGCCAAGAATCAGGAGCCTCGGAGACAGGAGCTAAGATTCTGTAACTCCTTTATCCATCCTGTGTACATGACAAGAGACTTAGAATCAGAGCCTTTTGTGGACAAAGGGAGACCTCTCAAGGAGAAGAAAGCAGTGGCATGGTTTTTGGTGGTTTCCTGGGTTCAGGGACACAAAATTGGAGACTTTGAAGAAGAAGAGCTCAGTAAAGAAGAGTGATATGAAGAACTGAGCTTGATGCACGTCTCATTTTCCCAAAATTACATTAGTTTAAATTCTGAAAGTGAGGGGGCTCAAATGTTTAATGGCCACACAAAAAACACACTACAGAATCTCCTGCAGTCTTGTGATGCAGAAGAGACAAGAATTTGAATTCAGAATTTATGAGAGGGAGGGGCCCAGTGAACACAGCAGGGCTTTGGCTGAATAATGTAGAGAGGGGAAATTCAGACGCAGAGACTTGCTTACACCAAGATTTGATTCTATAATTGATATTCAATAAATAGTCCTAAAAACAAATTAATCTACATAGGATAAGAAAACCTGGTCGGGGGGCGCCTGGGTGGCTCAGTGGGTTAAGCCGCTGCCTTCAGCTCAGGTCATGATCTCAGAGTCCTGGGATTGAGCCCCGCATGGGGCTTTCTGCTCAGCAGGGAGCCTGCTTCCTCCTCTCTCTCTGTCTGCCTCTCTGCTTGCTTGTGATCGCTGTCAAATAAATAAATAAATAAAATCTTAAAAAAAAAAAAGAAAACCTGGTCTGATCCTTACCTTATACTATAAAGAAAATAAATTTGAGATGAGTTAAAGCCCATA
Source organism: Neogale vison (assembly GCF_020171115.1). Classification (NCBI taxonomy): domain Eukaryota; kingdom Metazoa; phylum Chordata; class Mammalia; order Carnivora; family Mustelidae; genus Neogale; species Neogale vison. The sequence continues at coordinate 90,674,002 of NC_058096.1, read as the reverse complement.
CTGTGAACATAAGAAGAGTAAAACACTTAGACAAGGGAGACTACTTAATGGCAGTTTCTCAAGAAACTAAAAGAACAAAACATAACAAGAAAAGACAGTGATTTCATCTATTCTAAAATTAAAACTTTTCACTAACAAAAGCCATTAAGCAAAGTCAGTAGACAAATGTCTTACTAGGAAAATCTGTTTGCAGGCAAATAATGAACAAATTCAGCAGCCATGGTGAGAGCTGTTACAAGTTATTAAAATAAACAAACAGAAAAAATTGAAGATATATAAACGGAGAAAAAATAATTTGATAAAAATATGAAAAGTTATTCTAGTGATCAAGTCAATGTCAAACAAAATAATCACCATCAGAACATTATTTAATAATAAAGAATTTAATAATTTTCTTTTAGAATAAAGGACAGATTTAGATCAAAGAATGAGACTGTGTAAGAGGATAATTTAACATATAGCTTTTCTAAATAGGGTTTTCTAAAATTCAAGCCTTTGTCAGGCCAGAGGGGAGTGGTATGATATATTGGATGGGCTGAATGGGAAAAATATGCAGCCAAGAATACTCTAGCCAGCAAGGCAATCATTATCATTCAAAATAAGAGACATAAAGAGTTTCCCAGACAAATAGAAACTAAAGGAGTTTATGACCACTAAACCAGACCTGCAAGAAATATTAAAGGGGACTCTTCTGAATCAGAGAGAAAGACCAAAAGTGATAAAATAGAAAGGAACAGAGAAGATCTCTAGAAACAATGACTTAACAAGTAATACACTGGCATTAGATTCATATCTATCAATAATCACTCTGAATGAAAATGGACTAAATGCTCCAATCAAAAGACATAAAGTGTCAGAATGGATAAAAGCACAGTACCAATCTATAGGCTGCCCTTGTACAAGAGACTCATTTTAGACCTAAAGACACCTAAAGATTGAGAGTGAGCAGATGGAGAACTATTTATCATGCTAATAGGCACCAAAAAAAAAAAAAAAAAAGTGTGGCAATACCTATAACAGACAAACTAGAAACTTAAACCAAAGACTGTAACAAGAGTTGAAAAACACTATAGCATAATAAAGGGGTTTATCCAACAAGAAGACATAACAATTGTAAATACCTGTGCCCCCAACTAGGGAGTACCTAAATACAATAACAAGAACAACAAAAAAATTACTAACAAACATAAAGGAACTCATTGATAGTGATAGAGCAATAGTAGGGGACTTTAACAACCCGCTTACATTGATGGACAGATCATCCAAGCAGAAAATCAACAAGAGAAATATGGCTTTGAAAGACACACTGGACGAGATGTACTTAACAGATATATTCAGAACATTTCATCCTAAAGCAGCAAAATACACATTCTTTTCAAGAGTAGATGGGCCAGGGGCGCCTGGGTGGCTCAGTGGGTTAAGCCGCTGCCTTTGGCTCAGGTCATGATCTCAGGGTCCTGGGATCGAGCCCCACATCGGGCTCTCTGCTCAGCAGAGAGCCTGCTTCCCCCTCTCTCTCTTTGCCTGCCTCTCTGCCTACTTGTGATCTCTGTCTGTCAAATGAATAAATAAAATCTTTAAAAAAAAAAAAAAAAAGAGTAGATGGGCCATTCCCCAGAATATATGACATCCTGCATCACAAATTAGGTCTCGGCAAATACAAAAAATTGAGGTCATACCATGCATATTTTCTGACCATAACAATATGAAACTTAAGATCAACCACAGGAAAAAAATTGGGAAGACCACAAATACATGGAGGTGAAAGAACAGCCTACTAGAGAATGAATGGGTCAACCAGAAAATTAAAGAAGAAATTAAAAAATACATGGAAACCTATGAAAATGAAAACACAATGTTCCAAAACCTTTGGGAGGCAGCAAAAGCAGTCAGAAGAGGTAAGTATATAGCAATACAGGCCTACTTCAAGAAGCAAAAAAAAAAAAAAAAAAAAATATGTAAACTAACCTCGCACCTATGACAATAAATAAAGAACAAAAATGAAACCAAAAGCCAGCAGAAGAAGGCAAATAATAAAGATTAAAGCAGAAATAAATGATATGGAAAAAAGCAAACAGCAGAACAAATCAATGGAAGCAGGAGTTGGTTCTCTGAAAGAATTAATAAAATTGATAAAGCCCCAGCTTAGCTTATCAAAAGAAAAAGAGAGAGAGAGAGAAAGAGGAACCAAAAGAATAAAAACATGAATAAGAGGGAAGAGATCACAACCAACAGTACAGAAATGCAAACAATTTTAAGAGATAATTATAAAAAAATTTATGCTAGCAAACTGGACAATCTGGAAGAAATGGATAAATTCTTAGCAACATATACACCACCAAAACTGAAACAGGAAGAAAGAGACAACTTGAACAGACCCATAACTGGCAAAGAAATTAAATAAGTAATCAGCAATCTCCCCAGAAAAAAAAAAAAAAAAAGTCCAGAACCAGAGGGTTTCCAAGGGGATTTCTACCAGACATTTAAAAGAAGAGTTAATACCTATTCTTCTCAAACTACTTCAAAAAATAGAAATGGAAGGGAAACTTGCAATCACATTGTATGAAACCAGCATTACCTTCATTCGGAAACCAGAGGAAGACCCCACTAAAAAAGAGATCTAAAGGCCAATATCCCTAATGACTATGGATGTAAAAATTCTCAACAAAGTGCTACCAAACTGAATCCAACAATATACTTTTTTATATATATTCAAGGAAGAATATATGTGAAAAGCATTTGACAAAATACAGCATCAATTCTTGATAAAATTCTCAACAGGGTAAGGATAGAAGGAACATAGCTCAACACCATAAAGGTCAGACACAAAAGATTCACAGCTAATATCATACTCAGTGGGGAGAAACTGAGAGCTTTCCCTCTAAGGCCAGGAACACAACAGGAATGTCTACTCTCACCATTGTTATTTTTTTTTCCAAAGATTTTATTTATTTATTTGACAGAGAGAGCTCACAAGTAGACAGAGAGGGAGGCAGAGAGAAAGGGGGAAAGCAGGCTCCCCACTGAGCAGAGAGCCCAATGTGGGGCTCATTCCCAGGACCCTGGGATCATGACCTGAGCCAAAGGCAGAGGCTTAACCCACTGAGCCACCCAGGTCCCCCTCACCATTGTTATTTAACACACTACTGGAAGTCCTAGCCTTAGCAATCAGACAACAAAAAGAAATAAAAGACATTCAAACTGGCAAGGAAGAAGTCAAACTTTCACTATTTGCATATAACAGGATACTCTATGTAGAAAACTTAAAGACTCCATCAAAAAATTTCTAGAACTGATATATGAATTCAATAAAGTTGCAGCACACAAAATCAATGTGCAGAAATCTGTGGCATTTCTACACACCAATAATGAAGCAGCAGAAAGAGAAATGAAGGACTCAATCCTATTTATAGTTGCACCGAACACCATAAGATACCTAGGAATAAGCCTAACCAAAGAGGTGGAAGACCTGTATTCTGAAAACTATAAAACACTGATGAAATAAATCAAAAAGGACACAAAGAAATGGAAAGACATTTTATGCCCATCAATTGGAAAAACAAATAGTGTTAAAATGTCTATAATATCCAAAGCAATGTACACATTTAATATAATCCCCATCAAAATACCACCAGCCTTTTTCACAGACTTAGAACAAACAATCCTAAAATTTATAGGGAACCACAAAAGACCCCACATAGCCAAAGCAGTCTTGACAAAGCAGAGCAAAGCTGAAGGCATCACAATTCCAGACTTCAAGTTGTTACAAAGCTCTATACGATAAAGACAGTATGGTACTGGCACAAAAAAACAGACATGTAGATCAATGGAACAGAATAGAAAAGACCTACAACCATATGCTCAACCAGTCCTCGACAAAGCAGAAAAGAATATCCAATCAAATAAAAGACAGTCTCTTTAACAAATGGTATTGGGGAAAACTGGACACCAACATACAGAAGAATGAAACTGGACCACTTTCTTATACCATACATAAGAGTAAATTCAAAATGGATGAAAGACTTAAATATGAGATAGGAAAACATCAAAATCCTAGAGGAGAACACAGGCAGCAGCCTCTGTGACGTTAACAACTTCTTGCTAGACATGTCTCCAAAGGCAAAGGAAACAAAAGCAAAAAGGAACAATTGGGACTTCATTAAGTAAAAAAGTCTCGCACAGCAAAGGAAACAGCGCATAAAACTAAAAGGCAACCAATAGAATGGGAGAAGATATTGCAAATGACATATCTGATAAAGAGTTAGTATCCAAAATCTACAAAGAACTTAACAATTCAACAATCAAAAACCAAAAATCCAGTCAAGAAATGGGCAGAAGACATGAACAGACATTTCTAAGGACTTAAAAATCACCAACAGACACATGAAAAAATGTTCAACATCACTCAGCATCAGGAAAATACAAATCAAAACCACAATGACATAACACCTGTCAGAATGGCTAGAATTAACAGCACAGGAAACAACAAGTGTTGGTGAGGATGTGGAGAAAGGGAAACCCTCTTACATTGCTGATGGGAAGGCAAACTGGTGCAGCCTCTCTGGAAAATATGGAGCTTCCTCAAAATGTTAAAAATAGAACTACTCTATGACCCAGCAAGTGCACTACTAGAAATTTACTCAAAGGATGCAATAATACTGATTCAAAGAGACACATGCACTCCAATGTTTATAACAGCATTATCAACAATAGCCAAATTATGGAAAGAGCCCAAATGTCCATAGACTTATGAATGGATAAAGAAGAGGTGGCATATATATAATAGATTATTACTTAACCACACACACACAAAAATCTTGCCACTTGCAATGATATAGATGGAACTAGAAAGTACTATGCTAAGAGAAATAAGTCAGTCAGAGAAAGACAAGTGCCACAAAATATCACTCATATGTGGAACTGAAAAAATGAAACAGATGAACACTGTGGGGGAGAAAAGAGACAGGCGAGCCATAAATCAAACTCTAAACTCCAGAGAAAAGGCTTGGTTTTTCTGGAGGAAAGGGTGGCAGGGGGATGGGTTAAATGGGTGATGGGTATTAAGGAGGGCACTTGTTTTGATGAACACTGGGTATTGTATTTAAATGATGAATCACAAAATTCTACTACTGAAGCTAATATTACACTGTATGCTAACTAACTGAAATTTAAATTAAAACATAAAAAATAAAATTCAAGCTCTATTTTTAATTAAAATTTGGATTCCTTGCTACTGTTATCAATTAAAAAAGAGGGTACAATTATATACCCGGGATTTTATGAGTAATTTTTTTTTAAGATTTTATTTATTTATTTGACAGAGAGAGATCACAGTAGGCAGAGAGGCAGGCAGAGAGAGGGGCAGGGAAGCAGACCCCCCACTGAGCAGAGAGCCTGACGTGGGACTCGATCCCAGGACCCTGAGATCATGACCTGAGCCGAAGGCAGTGGCTTAACCCACTGAGCCACCCAGGTGCCCTATGAGTAATTTTTTTATCAAAAAAGATAGTAGAAATAAATAATTTTTAAAAACTTCTAACACTCCAAGTTGTAATCTAAATTTTATAATACGACAACTAAATTTACAATGTAAATTACAAATTATTTTTAAAAAGAACCCAAGTTTTTAAATAAAGGCATGATATATAGACAGTCCTCCACTTACGATGGTTCCAGTTTATTATGGTATGAAAGTGACATTCAGTAGAAATCATACTTTGAATTTTGATCTCTTCTATGCTAGTGATACGTAGTATGATACTCTCTCATGATACTGGACAGTGGAAGCAACCCGCAGCCCCCAGTCAGCCCTGCAACCACAAGGGTAAAAAATTGATACACTTACAACCATCCTGTACCCATACAACCATTGTGTTTTTTGTTTTCTGTGCAGTACTCAATAAATCACCTTAGATATTCAACATTTTGTTATAAAATAGGCTGTTAGTGATTTTGCCCAACTTAGGCTAATATAAGTGTTCTGAATTCACTTAACATAGGCTAAGCTAGGTGGTTTAGGTGTATTAAATACATTTTTGACATGATATCTTCAACTTATAATAGGTTTATTGGGATGCAACCCCACTGTAAGTTGAGGAAGAGCTGTACTGTTTACATGAAATCAGAGTAGTTTAAATGTTTTTTTTTTTAATTTTTAACTTTTTTATAAACATATAATATATTTTTATCCCCAGGGGTACAGATCTGTGAATCGCCAGGTTTACACACTTCATAGTACTCACCATAGCACATACCTTCCCCAATGTCCATAACCCCACTCCCTTCTCCTACCCCTCCTCCCCCCAGCAACCCTCAGTTTGTTTTGTGAGATTAAGAGTCACTTATGGTTTTTCTCCCTCCCAAACCCATCTTGTTTCATTTATTCTTCTCCTACCCCTTTAACCCCCCATCTGCACTTCCTCATATCAGGGAGATCATATGATAGTTGTCTTTCTCCAATTGACTTATTTCGCTAAGCATGATACCCTCTAGTTCCATCCACATCATCCCAATGGCAAGATTTCATTTCTTTTTCAAATAAATAAATAAAATCTTTAAAAAAAAAAAAAGATTTCATTTCTTTTGATGGCTGCATAGTATTCCATTGTGTATATATACCACCTCTTCTTCATCCATTCATCTGTTGATGGACATCTAGGTTCTTTCCATAGTTTGGCTATTGTGGACATTGCTGCTATAAACATTCGGGTGCATGTGCCCCTTCGGATGACTACATTTGTATCTTTAGGGTAAATACCCAGCAGTGCAATTGCTGGGTCATAGGATAGTTCTATTTTCAACATTTTGAGAAACCTCCACGCTGTTTTCCAGAGTTGCTGAAATGTTTTATCTGGGAAATGCTCTTTAGAAAAGACCTCTAGAAACCCATGCATGCCTTTCATGTTATAACTATATCTACCTATTTGAAAAAAATAAAGCAAAAATTTCACCTCTTTCTTATACCAAAATAACTTAGATGAAAAAATACTCATGTGTAAAAAATCAATATATAAATATAAAAGAGACAACAAAATATATGTGTGAATATTTTTAAATTCTAATCACAGGAAATATGGTGCAATTTGAAATAATATTAAAAAGCCACAAAGGTGAAGATTGATATATTTGACAACACAATATTTTTAATTTCTACTGCTGCTTAAATCTAAGAAAAAATAAATCAAGTCTAAAAATAAAATAAACATTGGAAAATACCATTAATAGTTTACCAATAACTTCTTTTATTTTTTTAAAAATTTATTTATTTACTTGAGAGGGAGAGAAAGAGAGAGTCAGAACACAAGAGGGGGAAAGTCAGAGGGAGAAGCAGACTCCCTGCCAAGCAGGGAGCCTGATGCGGGACTTGATCATGGAACTCCAGGATCATGACCTGAGTCGAAAGCAGTTGCATAACCAACTGAGCCACCCAGGTGCTCAATAACTTATTTTCTTAAGATAGAAAGAATTCCTAAAGATCAATAAGAAATAAAAGAAAAACCCAAAAGAAAAGTAGGTAAAAAGTATTCAGAGATAGAGAAATCCTAATAGACAAAATAGTATTGAATAAGCTTATACATAATCATTAATAAGAAAGAAATTGTTACGGAGACTAAGGGATGTGCTTTCAGAAGGAAATTTGCTTTTATTTTTATGTATTATTTAATTCTGGACCAGGAATATGTACTGCTTTTATAATGTTAAAATTAGTAAGTATCAGTATACCACAAAATTTAATATAATGGTATAATATGTATTTTTTAAAATCTGGATTTATGTTAAAAATATAGAGAATTATACACAATACTATTACAGTGATATTTCCGTTGGAATTAACAAAAGTTTTGGGAGGAGTACTCTTTTATTTTATAAGCTTTATATCTAAAAACAAGTAAATAATAATTTTGAAAGGTGAAATGCATGGGTATAGAATAAAATTCACATTACCACTGAAAACTGTTCGTAGCATAGCTACAACCACTCTTTCCTAATCAAAAATAAATTCTTGCGTTATTGTCATAAATATTCAAATTCAAAATATCTGCTTTCCAGTAAAATTTCACATATGTATCCTTTTTGTCCCCCCTAGATGGGAAGCACATAGACCACATTTTGATTAGAAAAAAAAATTGACTATATTATTTAACTCTACTAAATAATTATAAAAAGTCTCTTGAATGTTGTTCTGGAAAAAATAAATTTCAAATGTATCTCTTTGGTTTTATTCACTTTTATTACTAATTTAAATAATTCCCGAAACAGAAGAAAATCATGCTATAAAAACAAAAGAAATATTTTTATTGTTAAGTGCTCATGGGTCTTCTAAATCTTGATGACAAGTATACCTCCCTTACCTAATTAACATACTCTGCCATATTGACATTGTCTCTGTTTCTCAATGTCCCACCATACTTAATGGCATTCTTTAAAATTTTTCTTCAAGTTTCCTAATTCTGAATAGGTATGAAGAACTGTTAACTTATTTTATGTTCCTGGTAGTAACTGCTTCAATAAAATCTAGTACATGAATTCAAAAGTTAAATAAATATGATTTATTTTACACTATAAAATTGACATAAAATATTTTAGAGGAAGCCTATGTATATAAATCTATAAATTAGACCTATTCAAAAAGCACATAACATTTTAAGATAAATTATATAAAAATGTCTGTATAAACTAGCATAATAAAGTATATTATTAGTGTATTTTTTAAAAGTCCAGGTTTTTGACAAATTACATATAATTATTAGTTATATATAAAATTTATTAAAATTATTTATTAAAGTGGATCTTTTGAAAATATTTTTTTATATTTTATGGTGATATCATCATATGTTATATATTTATTTTATTTTATTTTTACCAATGTTTTCTAGCATTTTATTTATTTTTTATTTTTTATTTATTTATTTTTTTTAAAGATTTTATTTATTTATTTGACAGAGAGAAATCACAAGTAAACGGAGAGTCAGGCAGAGAGAGAGAGAGGGAAGCAGGCTCCCTGCTGAGCAGAGAGCCCGCTGCGGGACTCGATCCCAGGACCCTGAGATCATGACCTGAGCCGAAGGCAGCAGCTTAACCCACTGAGCCACCCAGGCGCCCCTCTATCATTTTATTTTTAAAAATAATTAATTTTGATGTATTTTTTTTCAAATTTTCACTTAACTTCTAGTAGACATTTATAAAAATATTTATACAAATATATAGTTTTATTTATATATATATATATTGTGTTATATTATCATTTCTACACATAACAACTTTATGATATGGTCTATACACATAACTGAATCTCTGCATAGATAGTATCATATTTATTTATACCTAGATAATGATTCCCTTTAAATGAAATGGTACCTCCTCCAACAGCTATGACCAAAATAATCTATTAAACATCTATCAAATGCGCTAGTACTGCCATCTGCTGAATAGGTTTATCAAATTCTTAATGGTTGGTAATACATGTGAGCCCTATTTGCACTTGAAATTGAAGGAAATCATGCAAAAACATTTGTCGACACCCACTTATCTAAATTTCCTTCTCAACAAATAAAGCAGGAATTTGAATAAAATTCAGGTACATTAGTTTTTAAGACACAGAGAGATTCCATAGTAGGGAGGTCTGTCAAAGAACTGTCTAAATTGTTTTAGAAATCATCAGACAACAGTGACATCTGACTCACAGCGACACAAAGATGAGTGTTTACCTTCTTTAGTACCTCACTGGACACTAGCTTTATGACCAATATAAATAAAAATTGGGTGAAACCCATATTACAGCTTCAAACTTGGAAGGGTGTCTTAACAGACAGCAGGTGTCACCAGGGATTTCTGGTAAGTGCACTTAACAGGGTAAGAGACACCTAATAGAGAAGGAAGATACCTGGCTTCATTTGCTTTAAAAATAGAATGTTCTAGGGCGCCTGGGTGACTCAGTGGGTTAGTCCTCTGCCTTCGGCTCAGGTTGTAATCTCAGGGTCCTGGGATTGAGTTCCTCACTGGGCTCTCTGCTCAACAGGGAGCCTGCTTCCTCCTCTCCCTCTCTCTCTGCACCTACTTGTTATCTCTCTGTGTCAAATAAATGAATAAAAAATCTTTAAAAAAATAAATAAAATAAAAATGATGTTCTATTTGAAAAAGGCTCTGCACATGAAGGAGTCCTGATAAACCCAAAGGGTAAAAAGCTGTGTTTGGGCATGGTCTTGGCTCCAGGAGGGCAGAGAACATCTCCTTCCAAACACTATTTGCTAGCTTACAGTGATACTCCTCACAAGACAGAGCACATCACTAATTATTCCATGAATAAAAAAGCACCCCTAAAAAGCAGAATATTTGGGCAGTAGGAATTCATGTTAGACTGGGTTCATTAGCCATGACAAACTGAAAACCCCTTGATCTTTGGCTGTTGCAAACCTGGAGAATCTTTTTCTAGAGTAAGCAGTTATTACAAGCAAAGAATTTTTGCAGGTTACCTGAATGAATACAGAAATGAAAATTATCAAAGTTATCTAAATATATAATAGATGAAAAGCCAGATTCTTCTATCGTTAATCAAAGATGCCACCACAAAAACTCTTTCACTGCCTTAAGTGGAGTAAAACTTTAGAACACATTTAATTTTTCCCCCAGATTCAAAAGAATATATTCTGGCTTAAGAAGCCAGACCAAGTGGTCATAAAGAGAACATAGTGTAAACTCATGGAAATTTTCTTTTTTTAAGGTTTGATAAACATGATCTTATCAGTTAAGTATCAAAAAAATTATTGGCATTACAGAAAAATAAATTCATGGCAATTGACAAATAATGAAAAAAGACCATAATTATAGGAAAATGAGAAACATTTGACAGATGCAGAAATTCCAATCTATGAACAACATAAAGCAGGATATTAAAATTATTTATTACTCAGAGTAATAGAAGACGAGCACTAATCTCTGATCAAAATCAAACTTTTTAAAAAATGTGTTATTTCATTAAAATATATTAATTTGAAGTATTCAAAAATTTTATAAGCATACAAGTTATACAGAATGGAGATGAGGGAAAAGCACAGAAAAAAAAAAAAAGTATAGTGGAAACACTAAAGGACTTTGATAACAAAGCTTAACCAAATAACTTTTGAGGGGATGGTAGGTAGGAGTCATACAAAAAAGGCTAAAAATCAAAGAGTTTTCTACTCTGTCAAATGCCTTTCATGCACAAAGCAAATAAATGGACTTCTCTGACCCATAGTAGATGCTTACAATTATTCTTCAATTAAAGTTATTAAAACAAGGCTTCAGTAATTATATCACTTATGTACCTTCCTGAATAAATTACATAAGTAGAGTCTGTCTTTGAATGAAAAAATAAAACAAACTGAAGAAAGAGGAAGACACTACAAAAACTTTAGTGTTGGCAATAAAACAAACTAAATATAGAGGCAAGTCTAATTAAGTATTATAGTAAGGCTATAAAATATACTCTAAAAAGAGAAAGTAAGGGGTGCCTGGGTGCCTCACTCATTAAGCGTCTGCCTTTGGCTCAGGTCATGATCCAAGGGTCCTGGGATCCAGCCCCGCGTTGGGCTCCCTGCTTGCCCAGAACCCTGCTTCTTCCTCTCCCACTCCCCCTGTTGTGTTCCCTGTCACTGTGTCTCTCTGTCAAATAAGTTAATAAAAATATTTTTAAAAAATAGATAAAAAGAGAAAGCAAGCAATTAAAATAATTTTGATAGAGGGATAGATAATATAAAAATATTAATGTTTACCTATAATTCAATATGCCATATTTATTCAAAAAATTTCAGTGGTGTGTATAGGAAAAATTTGTGGCATTTAAGTATTTGTCTTTTATAGATGGAATGAATGGATTACTCTTTCATCCTTCACATTGTCAATAACAACAAAAAAAAATAGTTTCAGAGATGTGTGTGTGTGTGTGCGCGCGCACGTGCTTCTGGTTCATTCAAAAGGTGCAACTCATTGACTGTGATGGTAAATTATTTTCTCCTGTGATTTCTTTGGATTTGTGTTGTAGGATTACTTTGTTTTTCCCCTGCAGCATCCTTAAACTTCATGATTATTTTTAGGTAATTAAAAATATTACAATCACTTTAGATTGTAATATATATTCCTAAATCAAAATATATTTCTCAAAATACATTACTGAAAATATATTCCTTATTCAAGAACTTAAATATATAATACCAGGTAAAAATCAAACAACCCAATATGATCTAAAGTTAAAACTTCTTTGCTTTTCATATAAACCACTCTAAAGTAAGTGGAAGTGTGGCCAGATTTCTCTCTTTCCCCCATATAAAACTTCTTTTTCTCTCTCAGAAAGATAACTGTGGTTCATGACAAAGTTTGATATTAGATTTAGGGTACAAAGATCCAAAGAAATGATGTTAGAGAATGCTTACGTTTAATGTATTCAGCCTTATGGTGTCATACAGAGTAGTCTTAACTGCCTTGGACTTAGTAGGTAACTAAATCATATGTGTTGTCCTGAGAAAAAATTTCTAGTATGGGGGTTGAGGGGACCTCATACCTTCAGTTTCCTGTAGACATCCAATCCCACTGAATATTCATTCTATTCTCAGCACCCACGTATCCTTTGAGATTCAAATCATCTATTGAGATCTGTTTCTCCCCTTTGGGAAAATTGGAAAGTAATGCTTTTCTGGCTGTCTTTTTTATGAGTTGACTCTTATGGTCCAAAAGAAATACTCTAAATTTCTTTGCCCTACCAACTGTGAAAATGACAAACATCAGAGTCATCTTCATAAACCACTTTTCAGTCTCTTACTCTTGGTTGTAAATCAAACAACAGCTCAAGGTGTCTCCTAAAGTGCAGAGAATCACAAATTAACAACTCTATGTCGTCTCTTTAAAGCCTTTTTCATTTGTTTAGGGTTGGAATATACCACCACCAATCACTGCTCCCCATCCCTCCAAGGGACTCAAGCATAGCTTCATAAGCCCCAAAGATTCTTGCAAATCCCCAAATCTCAACCCTGGTAGACTCGCAATATGATTAGGATGAGGGCTAAAGAGTCATTTATATAGGTACAGCACTACTTTTAAAATCACAATCTAGAGATACCTGGGTGGTTTAAGCATCTGCTTTCAACTCAGGTCATGATCTCAGGGTCTTGGCATCGAGTCCCACATCTGGCTCTTTGCTCCGTGGGGAGCCTGCTTCCCCCTCTACCTGATGCTCCCCCTGCTTGTGATCTCTCTCTCCAACAAATAAATTTAAATATATAAAAATAAAAAATAAAATAAAATCACAGTCAAGCATATCACTTTGTAATTTTGCATCTATTCTGTTTTAGTAAATATTGACTTTTAAAATTGAGTATATATACCACTAGATAAAATGCAAACTACCTCCACTGTAAGATGGAATCTTGATAATTCTAGAATTTTTAAATTTAATAAAGTAATTCCAAGTCACTTGATCAAAGAAGGTAAGAAAATCTGAAAGTACAAAACCAAAATAAAGAATACTGAATTGATGATGATAACATATAACAATAAGTACGTAAAACAAATACACACACAGAAAAGATCATTTTTGGAGGACTAAGTATGTTGTGTATCTCGCACTTGATCTTCCTTCCCTCAGTCCGCTGGCCTCCATGCCGATTCTCGGATATACCACCCATGAATGTGTAATTGTTCTTTTGGCTGGAACAACTAAAACTGAACTTTTTCCTAGCCTTTGCTCAAATGTTTTCCAATGAGGCTTTATAGCACCCTCTTTGAAATTCTAATCAAACTTCATCTCCTATACTCCCAGTTCCCTTCAACATGATCTGTTCAATTTATTATCTGTAAAACTTATCCATATGACAAATTACACAATTTATTGACTATTATATTAATGACTTACAGAGTAATTCTTGCCACCAAAATGTAAGAATCTTATGGCAGAAATTCTCTGTAAATTTGCTCACGGATGTTTTCATTGTGGTTAAAGCTGTAATTGCCACTTAGTAGAAAATATTAGTTTGTTTCTTTGTCTTTGAAAGGATTTTGGATAGAAAGATTCCTGGTAAAGAACTTATATTTTTATCTCCTTGACATATACCACATAAGCAGTAATCTTTACTGAAACTTAGAGTATAAAAAATAAAAATTTTAAAAAACTTTTTTTTTTTTTTTAGAGCAGTTTTAGGTTCACAGCAATATGGAGCAGAAGGTACAGCAATTTTCCACCTGCCTCCTACCTCCTTATATGCCCAGGCTCTCTCAGAATCCACATCTCTCACCACAGGGGTACATTGTTACAACTGATGAACCTACATTGACATAATTGTTATTACCCCAAATCCATAGTGTACCTTAGGGCTCACTGTTGGTGTTGTAAATTCTATGGGTTTGGACAAATACATTTAATGTATTCAGCCTTATGGTGTCATGCAGAGTAGTCTAACTGCCTTGAAAATCCTCTGTGCTCTGCCTGTTCATCCCACTCTTCCCTTTAAAGCCTGGTAATCACTAATGTTTTTACTACCATAGTTTTGCCTTTTCCAGAAGGTCGTATAGCAAGAAGCATACGTATGTATGCTTTTTCAGATGTAACCTTTTCAGATTGGAAGAAGCCAATCTTCCACTTGGTTATATGCATTTAAATTCCCTTCATGGTTTTTCGTGGCATGACCACTCACTTCTTTTTAGCACTAAATACTATTCCATTCTCTGATGTACCACAGTCATAAAACACCTTTTTATCCAACTGAAAGTACCTTTGCTATCTACTTTTTGTTCATTGACTCCCTAATTAAAATTGAATAAAGATGTGTTCATAACACTAAAATGTATATCACACCAAAATGTATGACTACCACCTAAAACTTATTTGTGCATTTATTTTTATTTACACTTCACTTACTTTTCAAACTCCACCGAGACATTTAACCAAATGAAGTTGCAGATATGGAATTAATCTCACTCTTTTTGCCTTCTCCATAGGTCTATGGGTAAAACATTTTTTTTTTACAGTTTTTTAAGATCATAAATTAAAAAAAAAAAAGAAAGTGGATTTTTCAATAGTAGCCTAATACATATCTAAAAATCAATTCAAAAGTTTTCCATTCTGTGTTAGCCCTCTTTCTCTTATTTTCCTAGCTCAGCAAAAAGTACACCATATATGCAATTATTGAAGTCAAAGGCAAGAGCTTCAACCATGATCTCTCTCTCCTATACTCCCTATAACAAATAATTTACCAAGATGTGACAATCTTAACTACTTTGTTCTGGATCCACTGGCACTTACTTTGTGTCACTATCATTACTAAACTAGATTAATACTATAGTTTCCAACTAATACCTCTTCTCTAATTTATTCAGTTTCCTAGAGTTACCACAGTATAGGAATTACACAACGCTGATCTTTATGAATTCCAGGAATAGCTCCTTTTTGGTCATTTTCACTTTTTATTATTTTTTTTTTTTTAGTTGAAGAGAGCATGAGTGGAGGTGGGGAGATCAGAGGGAGGGGGGAGAGAGAGTTTTAAGCAAGCTCCATGCCCAGTGTGCAGTCTAACGCAAGGCTAGATCTCACAACCCAGAGACTATGACCTGAGCCAAAGTCAAGAGTTGGAAGCTTACCAACTGAACCACCCAGGCACCCCTATTTCCCTCTTCTTAATAAACATATAAATCTCTTGGCACAGATGATGAGCTGCTGCAAAAGCTCACTCCTACTTACTTGCCCAGCTTTATTTCTGAATCCCCCTACATCCTCCCATAATATACTCAGGCCATACTGAATGCATTTCATTTTCTAGATCTTCTTTCAGAGTTTTCACATGTGTTATTTCTAGTGTCTGGAACATTCTTCCCTTCTACTCATTGTAACTTAATCTTGCAAAGAGCTGCTCACCATTCATGTCTTGGTGAGGAGGTTATTTCCCCCAGAACTTTGTTTGGTTTTTTTTTGATTATACTAAATGGTAATTAGCAGTGTTCTAGTACTTTGCAAATATTAACTTACTTGATCCTCATAAATGAAATTTCCATGATAAGTATGGCATGTTGATTTCATCTACATGGAAGCTGGCTTTGAGATGCAGATGAGCATGGAGAAGTTTTATTAATGAGTGCTCCTGTGAATTCTTGTGGGAGGAAAAGAAGGAAGTTAGATTGGACAGAAGGAGGACTCAAGCTGTGATGTAATCCCAAGAGGCCCTTGGCCTACCATATGGGGAGTTCTGAAACTCGCATGACTGTGACAACTGTCTGAGGAGGTGAAGAGACCAGGGACTTAATTCCCCTGTGCTGCTCAGCCATGGGAGGTCTGATTCCTTAGGGAAGGTGAATTGAGAGAGAGGCAGCTCTCTTCAGCTGAACCTCTCCCTGAAGCTGTCTAACGGATGATGCAACTACTAACAACAGTCTCAGCAGCTGGCAGAATAAGTGTTAGACAGAACTACTATCCCAACTGCACAGAAAAAGAAACTGAGGGACTAATATGTTGAGTAGGTCACCCTGTTATGCAGGAAAATTATTGGATCCAGGATTCAAACCAGGGAGTTTGGTTCTCTACTTCACAACATACACTAAATCAATCACAATGGATGCAAGGTATAGATACAAACGTAAAACACTGTTTTAAAATAAAATAGAAACAACTTAATGCATTTTCTATATTTGAATACTTTCAAAAACAGGATGTTAAAGCCATAATCCAAAGGAAATACTTGATAATTTGGACTGTATTATGTGAGACATCATCAAAAGAGACATAAAGAGATTGAAAAGATAAGCCACAGAATAGGATATAATATTTAAAGCAAAAAGCTTAACAAGTCCTTCAATCCAGGATATATAAAAATTGCTAAGAAAAATACTGAAAAATCAAAATTTGAAAAACTGTCAAAGGATCTGAAGAGGAAATTCACGAACAGAACATCCAAATGGTCCAAAAAATCTGAAAAGGTCTCCACCTTCCTAGTCATCAGTAAAAGGCAAAATAAAACAACTCCAAAATGCTATAATATGCCCCCTCTTCCCACGATTAAAATGGAAACAAATTAACTGAAACAAGACAAAGCAGACATAAAACAAATGGATTGTGGTAAGGATGTGGAACCACTGCAAGTCTTATAACTGCTGGGAGAGAGTAGAAATTAGTACAGCTGCTTGGGGAAATGCTTCAGCAGTACCTACTGAAGATTGACACAGAAAAATGAGCAGTTTCACTTCTATACAGCCCAACAGAAATGCAAATACATTCACAAAAAAAAAAAAAAAAAAAACCACAACAAACAAATGCTTACAAGCAGCATTATTAAAAATGGACCCAAACTGAAACCTATCCCATAACTAATAAACAGGAGACTGGATGGATAATTCATGGTGTGTTTGCACCATGGTATACTATTTGTCTGTGGAAAGGAAGGAGCTACTGCTGTACTGAACAATATGGGCCGAACAGTAAATCCAAGCATAATAAAATATATGTTCTACAATTCCAATATTATAAAATTTATAAATAGGCAAGACTAATTTATGAGATTAGAAGTAAAGTTAATGGGTACTCTGGAGGCACAAGTGAGAAACACTAGAAAAGAGCATTGGAAAACCCCTAGAGATGCTGGTAATTTTCAGGTTCTTGATCTAGATACTGGTTATAAAGATTGGTTCAATTTATGAGAATTCATCAAGCTAAACACATGATTTGTGCCCTTTCTGAATGTACTTCAATTATGCACTTTAATTCAAAGGAAAACATCCCAGGAAGTCTGACTCCAATGTTCATAGTCTTTTTTTATTTTATTTTATTTTATTTCTTTTCAGTGTTCCAAAATTCATTGTTTATGCACCACACCCAGTGTTCCATGCAATACATGCCCTCCTTAATACCCACCACCAGACTCACCCCCCCCATCCCTCTCCCCTCCAAAACCTTCAATTTGTTTCTCAGAGTCTGCAGTCTCTCATGGTTTGTCTTCCCCTCTGATTTCCCCCAACTCACTTCTCTGGCAGGAGGTTAAATTGTGATAAACACTTCATATTATAAAGTGAAATCATACAATAAAGGCAAAGGTTCAAATGTGACGCATTAATTCTGCTCATAGGTATGTGTCACAGAGAAATCCTTGCGCATGTGCAAAAAAGACATGTACAAGAATGCTCAGATCTGCATTACTTGTTTAAGAAAGAAGATCAAGAAAGATGGAAAATATGCCAACTATTCCTCAAGTCAACAAGTAAATAAATTGTGGCATATTAACACAATAGAATATTATACATCAGTGAACAATGAATAAACTACAATCACCTGCAACCAACTGGAATAATTTTAGAAATCAAATGTTGGGTAAAAAAACAAGTCCCACAAGATTACACAAAGTATAATAAAATTTGAACAACCCCCAAACAATAACAACTAAACAATATAATATTTAGGCATATACAAAACTATAATATAAATAATTTTCAAAACTAACAGACTGATTGATTAACATGAATTCTAGAGAGATGCAAGATGCAAGATGCAAGAATTCTAGAGAGGCAAGGGTATAGAACATGAATGGATCACACAGTACATAGAAAATGTTGGTCATGTTCTACTTCACATGTTAAGATATGAATTTATACTTGTCCATTTTACATTGTTTACATCTTACATATGGCTCATAATTCACATATACATATACATTGAATATTATATTTTGAAGATGCTGAAGTACAAAATAATATAGAATATCCCCCACATACCTTGGCTGTGATGGGAAGGAGAGGTAAAATAAGAAAAGTTGGAAAATGGAGTTTAAAGAAACTTGTCTTTATGTAGTTGCTTAAATAAAAGAGCCAATAGAAAAGTGAAGTAACAAAACTTGTATAGGTTGTTAGTGAGAGATTTCTGGGTTCATTAGAGCGGACTGAGAAGTTTCTTACTAACATTGGCCCGGATAGGTATGTTAGATTTGTTCTTCCCTGATTCAATTATATCCATTTTCTTTTTTGTGTTAGATCTGAATGTATAGATGACTGTAAACATACTAAAAATAAAAATAAACTAAAAACCTTTAACTTTGTTTATAGGACCATGTTCTCTGCTTACCAGATGATTTTTTTAGCATGATATTCTTAATATGTAGCATAATTCTTGACACACACTACATGCTTTTAAAAATTTGCCAAACTGATGAACTCACAGAGATAGTAGAATGGTGGTTTCCAGGGGCTGGAAGGTGGGGAAATAGGTAGAGGCCCATAAAAGGTTACAAACTTTCAGTTATAGGTGAATAAGGTCTGAGACCCTAATTATAGCATGATGACAATAGTTGATAACAGTGCACTGTGTGATTGAAATCTGCTAGAAGAATGCAAGCTAAGTGTGTGCACTTAAAAAAAAAAAAGAACGAAAGAAAGGAAGAAAAAGAAAGAGAAAGGAAGAAAAGAAGGAAGGAAGAAAGAAAAAGGAAGAAAGAAAAATAGGACGGTAAATTTACATGAGGATATGTGAGTTGGTGCATTTGTTAATTATCTCAATGGGAGGGAAGTCTTTCACACTGTATATATATATATATATATCAAATCGTCATGTTGTACACTTTAAATATCTTACAACTTTATTTGTAAATTTTACCTCACTAAAGCTGAAAATATCAAATTGATAGCAGTTTAAAAATCTCATGTTTATCATTAAGGTGAGCCGTAAGACTTTATCGTGTTCAGTAATTGATCCACATGATGACAATCTTATATGAATCATCCTATGATTAAGAGAAAATCATCTCTTTCTAAGAGTTGCTTTAGTTTCCAAGGTGCTTATTTCAAGTTCTATTACAATGAAGATGGGACAAACCTATGATAATAGTAAGTTAATACTGGAAGAGTGTCTGAGGATGAAAATATAAGTTGTAAGGCTATGTTACATTTTGAAATCTTACAAATTAATCCTTCCAACACAATCTTGAACTTCTAACACTCTGCTAATATTGATACTGCTTAAAGGAGAATTTCTCGGTGTGGACTGTGAATAGATTACCCAAAAAAGTCAAGATCTGCCCAGAAGTTAAGTTAAATTACATATATATATACATATATATATATATATGTATGTATATATATATATGATATGATATATATATGATATTACATATATTACATATATATATGATATTCTTGAAATATAATTTACTTAAAGAAAATATAGCACTGTGAGGTTATTTTATTAATACATAGGTATAATTTCAGCCTGCAGAATCCTTAGATTTGTGTTTGAACTTCTACATTTTTACTATTAAATTGTGAGTGTATGTATATATGTATATATATATATATATTAATTGACCAACCAGACAATAGATAAAATAATGGATTTGTCTTTTATTGCAAAACTGTTAAATGATAAAGGCACTAAAACTTAAATTTCCACATATAATAACATCTTTTTATCTCTATAGCATAAACTCATAAGTGAAGTGATACCATGGAGAGAAATAAACTTGACAATGGGTGTCGTTTCTGTTTTAATAAATACAAGTTACAAAATAGAGTGACTTTATTAATTTTTTTTCCATTCTTCAGATGCCATTGAATAGTTTAATTTCTGTTTTGTGTAGAATTCAAATCACAATCCAGGGTTTGTGAAAGGAAATTGAAATCTTTTCACAAAGATGTATAGTTTAGTAACAGTATACCAAATTCTGATAAACATCCAGCTACTAAGCAAGGAACTCCAGCTGCACATCAGTTTGATGTTTTTAATTGCAAGGTTTATACCTAAATAGCTGCTTAATGATCTGTGACCCTGGCTTGAAAACAGAAAACATTTCAATGATAACTGACTTCTTGACGCTCATGAAATTTTCATGAATTCATGAATTACAACACCTTAAATCAAATTTTGCTTATTCTTCTATTCTTTGAGATTGATGCTACATCTGAAGTTTATTCAGAAAATGTACATAGTGCTAGGCATGCATATTAAGTAAACTGATCATTTCTTTCTGATTATGCTAGCTTGATTCCCTACTGTAAGTATTTCACTTTAACTCGTGACTATTGGTAATAAGATACTATTTCGTGTGTGTGTGTGTGTGTGTGTGTGTGTGTTTACCATTTTATGAGAGGTTTTTTTCCCTCCATTCCTTCTTAAATGAAGATCCACTCCCTCACAACCCAATATTTAAGTGACTGATTTTTTTTTTTTTTTTTTTTTTTTAGTTAATGCCAACTCTTAAAAGTTGGCATGGATGAGAGTTAGTAGAGGGCTTGTTAAAACACAGCTGGCTGGGACCCACGCCAGAGTTTATGACTCAGTATGCCTAGGTGTGTTTTTAGCTGATACTGATGCTGCTAGCCTGAGAGCCACACCTAGGAAACTACTAATTTAGATGAATAACTGTATTCCAACTTCCACTTATGGAATACAGTGGCAAATTTTTCTGTCAAGGATTCACTTCCTTTTCACTTTCCTAACTGCTTTACCTGTTATCACATTGTTCATTTGCTGAAAGACTAAACTGGGGAGAGAATTCTTTCTGGGTTAGACTAGTAAACATCTTGATCAAGTTTCATAAAGTGGGTCACACACATTGTAACCAACCCCCACATCAAGAAACAGAACATTATCAATAACCCCAGGAAACTCCTTATGGACCCTTCCCATCAGTATCGCCTCTAAGAGTCACCACCATTCTTCTTTAAACCCCACCAGGTAAGTAGCTCTACTTCTACACATAAATACTTAGAATCAAGAATGTGCTTTGTGTGGCTGTTGGCTTTTGGTGTTTGTTTCTGAAGATCATTTTGGCACAATTTATCCTATCATGAGTTGGTGGTAGTTTTGTGCTTCGTTGGTGTGTAAGTCTTGCATTGTGTTGTATGAATATACTACAATATATTCATTCTATTGCTGAGGCACAATTGAGTTGTTTCAGGTGTTTGACTACTGCTCTTATAGAAATAACTGTTCATAATTTAATAAACATATGAAGGGCTTTTGATAAGGTATGTACATAGAAGGACATGCTAGCTAATAGGGAATGTACATTCTCAACTTTAACAGGTACTACCAGGCAATTTTCCAGAGGGATTTTTGTACCTTATACTTTCACCAGCAGTACATCAGGTCAACGCTTTAAGGTTATTTGTTTTGTGTTGCTTTGTTTGTTCGTTTTTTTATTTCAGCCATCCTGGTGGGGTCATATGAAGTTCAGCACCTTTCACATGTATCCTGCCATGTAGGTAATAGGTGTCCTCATTCGAACAAAGCCTTTCAGTCTTTTTTGTTGCTGCTGGTGGTGGTTTCCTTGCCTTGCTTTTCTTACTGATTTATCCAAAAACTCTTTTGAAAAATAAAAATAGATGTCTTCTCCCATTTTGTGCCTTGATTCTCTCTTTTAATTCTGTCCTGAGAAATATAAAAGTTCTTCATTTCAATGTATTCTATATTATCTTTTTAGTTTAGTTTTGTTTTATTTTGGATTTGGTTTCCTGCTGTTGATGCTAGTAGACACTAGTTGCCCCTCCCCAGTCTAGGGTCCAGCCCTCCAGGGCTTCTAGCCTGGAGAATGGCACACTTACAAACTTCCTTCTCTCTGGGAGTCCTGAATCCTGGTCCTTATCTTCTCAGCATCACAGGCCTTCCAGAAATATCTCCTCTCCTTTTGTTGGCTTTCTGATTCATTTTTTTCATTCTCTACTCTGCACAGATTTATCATTCAGCAAATTTGTTTCTTTAAGGGAAAATGTGTCCATGGCCTTAATTTTTGTTCATTTATTTGTTTATTTATTTTAAAGTAGCTTTCATGCCCTGCTTGGGGCTTGAACTTACAACCCTGAGTTCAAGCGTCACCTATACACCTGACTGAACCAGCTAGGCATCATCCCTGCCTGTGGCCTTTAGAGTCCTAAATTTCTCATTTTCAACAGATTTTATAGCAAGATAATATATTATAAAAGTAGTAGCAGTAGTAATATTGAGGTACATGGGTGGGTCATTCAGTTAAGTGTCCAACTCTTGATTCTGGTACAGGTCATGGTCTCAGGGTCCTGATGGAGTCCTCCATGGGGATCTGAGCTCAGCAGGGAGTCTGCTTGAGATTCTCTCTCCCTCTGCCCCTCCCCTGCTGCACACTCTCTTTTGCACATGCTCTCCTTCTCTCTCTCTGTTTAAAATAAGTAAATAAATCTTTTTTTGAAAAATAGTAGTGGGGATGCCTGGATAGCTCAGTTGGTTCAGGGTCTGCCTTTGGCTCAAGTCATGATCCCAGGGTCCTGGGATGGAGTCCCACATCAGCAGTGCAAAGCACATATTTTTGGACTCCTGCGTGTTCTAAGAATCAGCAAATGCTCAAAGGGAAAGTGGTTTACCTTGTCAGCACCCATGCATGCCTGCTTTCCAAAATCTTGGACTCTCTTGTCTTTTTTTTTTTAGCAGTACCCTAATGTCTGTTTTAAACTGATGATATTTTAGTTTTGATACAACTTTTCTAATTGCTTTCAGTGCAGGGTTTGTTTTATTGCCATCTCAGACCTCTATATTTCCCCCACAGGATTTTTCTTTTTACAAACCAATGTCCTATACTCAGTAAAAATATAAGAGAAAAATGAATAAGAAAGATTTGGATCTATTAGAATGATACTTATAGTATGATATTAAATAAAAATATTATTTTAATATTATATAATTATAAATTATAATTATATTAATTTAATATATTTCTAAGTCATATAATTTTTCTGTCAGGTTGAGCTGATAATGAACTAAGTCAAAAATAATACACAAGCTGAGGATTTTGAAGGGGAGGGGGTCAGAGGTTGGGTGAACCTGGTGGTGGGTATTAAGGAGGACATGTATTCCATGGAGCATTGGGTGTGGTGCATAAACAATGAGTCTTGGAACACTGAAAAAATAAAGTTTAAATTAAAAAATACTAATACACAAAATAGTAAGTAGCAACAATAATAAGTAGCAATGAACTACTTCAAGTAGTAAGCAAATCTAGATAAATAATACTAGAAATATACAAACTAACTCAAACTATAAAGTATACAGATACATATTTACATTTTCTTATTAGCTTAGAAAATCATGGGGCCATTGCTTATATGATCTTCTTTCTGAGAGTAATTTCTAAAAGCCTCAAGGGACAATTTTTTTTTTTTTGTTAATAAAATCTTATCATTTTCACATCTTTTTTGGTTTTATGTAACTATATAAAAATTATATAAAATTATATAAAAATTGGGAACAGAAGAAGACATATTTTAAGGAAAGGTATATGGATTTAAAGGGAAAAATATAAATGTTTCAATACATTTGTTCAGATAAAATGTCATTTTTAGAAGATTCACAAGAGGTCTCAGTATATATTTTGAATTATGCATTATTTCTTTTTGTTCAATATTATTTTATAATAACTAATAAAATATTGGGCTTAGTGTATAATATTCAGAAATATTATAGTTTTTGTATTTAATCTGAACACATGTTAATATGAGGATTTTTTTTTCTTAATAATTCTTAGAGTACAGTTCTTTATTGGGTCCATGATATTTTAAAAATCTGCTTTATTGGAAAGGTTATTGAATTTTTCCTATTATAAAGTTTTATGGCTCATTTTTGAAAAAGAAATGTATCATTACTGAATCATAGTAGAAAGGAAGACTTTATAAGTTATCTGTGCCTTGGTATTGCTCTATTTTTCTCTAAATTAGTTTTTGGCCTGCATTTTAAAACAATTATACACTACAAAAGCAGCTACATAAACTTTACTTTTTATTAAAAAAAAGAACTTTGGAAAAATGGAGTTTTCTGAATTTTCTAAAATCACTGCATTGATAGTTAAATGTTCAATATTAATCTCATATCTTCAATTAGTTATAGTTTCCTTTCTATAATTAACTGCCTTAATTTTGCCTGTTTTAATATTTAGTAATTAGCTTTCAAATTTCATTAATCACTGACATCTTAAGAGAAAATTAAGAAATAAATTTTAAAAGACACATTGGTAGGGGCACCTGGGTGGCTCAGTGGATAAGCCTCTGCCTTCAGCTCAGGTCATGATCTCAGGGTCCTGGGATCCAGCCCCACATTGGGCTCTCTGCTCAGGAGGGAGACTGCTTCCCCCTCTCCCTCTGCCTGCCTCTCTGTCTGCTTGTGATCTCTATCTGTCTAATAAATAAATAAAATCTTAAAAAAAAACACACACACACTGGTAAAGCAAAGTTATTGCACCATTTTATGCAAAATGAAAATAAAGGCTACATTTCTGCAATAAGTGTTTCAGAAAAATTATGACAGAAGGTATTATTCAGTTCTACTCTACCAAATAATAGGTTCCAGAAAATAAGGTAGAATGATTTTTCTGTTATCTTTACCACTCAGGTGTTTATTATTTTCTTTTAATGACTTATCTAGTTCCACAAAAGAATCACATTATCCAATATGTTTTTATTATTAAAAGAATAGCTACTGGCAGAGTAAAGTGACAGACATTATATTATTCAAGATGACACTTTATACTATGATAGTGGAAATTAACTATGGATGTTTAAATGTAAACCTGAGCCATACCAAGTTTATAAATATGGGTACATACAATGAATTAGTTAAGTCTCTGATGTATTGTGCAAAAAAATAATTTATAAACAGAAATGTATTTATTCAGTTATCTTTACACTGTTAAGTATGTAGTGTAAGAACATAAATATGTTGGAGAAGAAATGTATCCCAATAAACAAGTTATTTGATTCACTAGTTTTTTAACTATTGCTTAAAAAAAATTTAATAAAAAACTCTTTGAATAATTGTAACTATGGAATACATGTAATAAATCTATAACTTAATCATGTATTATCAAATAATAAAGAAGCCAGGAAAAACTTGTTCTTATATTAAAAACAACAACAACAACCAAAAAGAAAAACAAATAAACAAAAAAAAAACTGTGTCATGACTGAGAATTTGGTCTCCATTATTTTCTACTCACTGTTATAAATAGGGCGTTTTGATGTGTTTGTCTGTTTCGTGTGGGTTGAGTTTGAGGAGTTCATTATAGATCAAAAAATGGGCAGAAGATATGAACAGACACTTCTCCAATCAAGACATACAAATGGCTATCAGACACATGAAAAAATGCTCATCATCATTAGCCCTCAGGGAGATTCAAATTAAAACCACATTGAGATATCACCTTACACCAGTTAGAATGGCCAAAATTAACAAAACAGGAAACAACATGTGTTGGAGAGGATGTGGAGAAAGGGGAACCCTCTTACACTGTTGGTGGGAATGCAAGTTGGTGCAGCCTCTTTGGAGAACAGTGTGGAGATTCCTCAAGAAATTAAAAATAGAGCTTCCCTACGACCCTGCAATTGCACTCCTGGGTATTTACCCCAAAGATACAGATGTCGTGAAAAGAAGGGCCATCTGTACCCCAATGTTTATAGCAGCAATGGCCACAGTCGCCAAACTATGGAAAGAACCAAGATGCCCTTCAACGGATGAATGGATAAGGAAGATGTGGTCTATATACACTATGGAGTATTATGCCTCCATCAGAAAGGATGAATACCCAACTTTTGTAGCAACATGGACAGGACTGGAAGAGATTATGCTGAGTGAAATAAGTCAAGCAGAGAGAGTCAATTACCATATGGTTTCACTTATTTGTGGAGCATAACAAATAGCATGGAGGACAAGGGGCGTTAGAGAGGAGTAGGGAATTTGGGTAAATTGGAAGGGGAGGTGAACCATGAGAGACTATGGACTCTGAAAAACAGTCTGAGGGGTTTGAAGTGGCGGGGGGGGTGGGAGGTTGGGGTACCAGGTGGTGGGTATTATAGAGGGCACGGCTTGCATGGAGCACTGGGTGTGGTAAAAAAATAATGAATACTGTTTTTCTGAAAATAAATAAATTGGAAAAAAAAATAAATAGGGCGTTTTAGTTTTTTTTTTTTTTTTAAAGATTTTATTTCTTTATTTGACAGAGAGAGATTACATGTAGGCAGAGAGGCAGGCAGAGAGAGAGAGGAGGAAGCAGGTTCCCCACCGAGCAGAGAGCCCGATGTGGGACTTGATCCCAGGACTCTGGGATCATGACCTGAGCCGAAGGCAGCGGCTTAACCCACTGAGCCACCCAGGTGCCCCTAGGGCATTTTAGTTTTAAAAGCTCCAGTTTCCTGGAATTTCCTTCTAGAACACCTTCTAGCACTCTCCTTGTTTGGACAAGGAGACAATGCTTAAAGTCAGAAATGCTTATTCTATGAGAAGCCATATTGTTTTCTAAAACGTATGTTTTATTATGGTTTTGGTTTATGAATATACTTCCTATTTTTGCTCTAAATTCCACTGAAATCCCACTCAAATTAGAAAAGTCCAAAATTAATAATTTTAGTACTTCCAGAAAAATATTTGGGTAGAAATATAAAGTCATGTGATTTGGTGGGAGAAGAAACAATAATGTATTCTACTGTGTTTATACCAACTGCTTTCTGTGAAATATTTAATAACAAAATAAATTAGTCAGGATTCTTCAGGGAAGCAGAGCCAATAGGATATACAGACAAACCTCAGAGATATTGCAGGTTTGGTTCCAGACCACAATAATAAAATGACTATTAAAATAAAGTGACTGCAATAAATTTTTGGTGTTCCAGGACATATAAAAGTTGTATTTAAACTATACTATAGTCTATTAAGGGTACAATTGCATTATGTCTGAAAAAAATACACTTCTAATTAAAATATATGTTGTTGCTTTAAAAAGGCTAACCATTATCTGAGTTTTCAGCTGGTGAGTGGTCTTCCCTGGATGTTGATGGCTGCTGCCTGATCAGTGTTGTGAGTGTTGAAGGTTAGGATGGTGGTGGCCATTTCTTAAAATATGACAATAATAAAGTTTGTTGCATTCATTGGCTCTTCATTTCTCAAGTGATTTCTCTGCAGTATGTGATGTGGGAAACAAAGGCAAAAGAAAAATCAAATTTCCTTACTACTACATCCCACTCACAAGTCCTTAAACCAGTCAGAGTGGCATTCCTCTGGGAGCTCAGCTGCCTCAGTGTCAATAATGTGCTAAGGGCAAAGGGCAATCTTAGTCCAAACCCTGGGATCCTGTAAGTCTACTTTAGCATATAAAAATTTCTTTGGAAATTTCTTTATCTCTATCCTCCCAAGATATGTGTTACCAATCATCTCCCAAGTCTATTGTCCATCCATATATATCTGAAAGTTCTCATGAATAGAATTTTATTAGACAGTAATAAATGATCCTTCTCTAAAAATAGCTATCCCCTCAAGGTCCTGGAGACCTTGCTTCCAAAATTCCTTAGAGACTTTCACTGTCCCTAACCCCCAATGAACTTGAAAGTATATAATGGGTTACTCCTTATGACCACAGTGCAACTATTTCTGCCCATGGGTCCTGTCCCCAAGCTTTAGAAAGACCATCTTTTTGTACCAAAGATGTCTAAAGAATTCTTTCCTGGCCATCAGCTTCAAACCCTAACATCTTTCCTACATCAGTATGTGATGCTGCTTAATAGCAATTTACCCACAGTAAAATATATTACAAAATTGGAGTCAATCCTCTCAAATCCTGCCACTGCTTTATCACCACCTGTATGGAATATTCTGAATCCTTTGTTGTCATTTCAACAGTCTTCATAACATCTTCATTTGGAATAGATTTTATATCAAGAAGATCAAAAACTGTCTTTGTTCATTCATAAGGAGCAAGTCTTCACTCATTAAATTTTTATGAGACTTTAGTCATTCAGTCAATTCTAGCTCTCTTGCTGTTCCACCACATCCACAGTTACTTCCATCACTGAACTCTTGATTCCCTCCAAGTTAGTCATGAAGGTTGGAATCAACTTTTTCCAAATTCCTGTTAATATCATCAGTATTCTGACCTCTTCCCGTTAAAACACACACACACACACACACACACACACACACAATCTATTAAGTACTATAAAGTGAAGCACGCTAAAACAAGTTATACACACACACACACACACACACACACACACACAAGATTTGTTACATTAATTGGCTCACACAATTACAGAGGACAAGAAGTCCCATGATCTGTTGTCTGAAAGCTAGAGAACAAGGAAAGCCAGTGACATAATTCGGTCTAAATTTTAAGGCCAGAGAACCAAGACACCTGATGGTGTAAGTCCCAATTCTAAAATCCAAGAATGGAGCGTGAGGGATATGTAGTATAGGTGTTGTTGTAAGCCCCCGTCTGAGACCAAAACCTGAGAACCAGGGGTGCCAATGTTGAGGGTAGGAGAAGATGGACATCTCAGCTCCAGCTCAACCTTCCTTCACCACCTCTTTTACTCAGACCCTCAGGAGACTGAATGATGTCCACTCGCACTGGTGAGGGCAATCAGCTCTACCCAGACTACGGATTCAAATGGCATTCTCCATCATAGACACCCTCACGGACATACCCAGCAATAATATTTCACCAGCTATCTGCGCATCCTTTAGTCCAGTTAAATTAACACATAAAATAAACCCATCACACCAAACAAAATCTTATAAAATTCCTTAAAATAATTAAACCCACTTAAAATTAAATGCATACAAAGAAGAATATAGATTTTGTATAAGGAGTTAGAAAAATGTGTAATAGTGACATGAGAACATTGGAAGTTTAAATAAAAGTAAATTATTTTGTTATTTTTTATCACATAATTATGCATGAATATTGTTTCTATATGACTTGCAAACTCTAAGAATTTCATTGGCGAGTTAGGTATACATACGTCTGACTTGATTCAGAGCACCATAATCCAGTGACATAGTGCTACCTGTGTGTCATTTTGCAGACAACTATGGCTTTTCTCGGCTTAAGCATAGCTGATACTTTTTGCTTTGGGTTTGAATTTAACTTACAAATTAGCGTTTCCCCCCTTTTTTACCCTAACTAGGTTAACGGGCTTCTTATAAATATCAAATAAATAGGGACGCCTGGGTGGCTCAGTTGGTTGGACGACTGCCTTCGGCTCAGGGTGTGATCCTGGAGTCCCAGGATCGAGTCCCGCATCAGGCTCCCAGCTCCATGGGGAGTCTGCTTCGCTCTCTGACCTTCTCCTCGCTCGTGCTCTCTCTCACTGTCTCTCTCTCTCAAATAAATAAATAAAATCTTAAAAAAAAAAATCAAATAAATAAATAAATAAATAAATAAAATAAAACACTATCTAATAATCTAATGGCTCCCTAATTTGTATTTCCAGCTCCAAACTCCAGACTAGTATAGCTTTTGTGACTTTCTACTTAAACATTTAACAGCCATCTCAAACTAAGTATGTACAAAATTAAATTTCTGGCCCCGTCTTTCAAATCTGTTCTAGCTGAAGCTTACATTTCAGTTGATGGCAATCCCATACTTCCACTGTATTGGATCAAAATCCTTATACTCAGTATGCCTGGTTGGCTCAGTCAGGTACGTGTCTGCCTTCTGCTCAGGGCAGGATCCCTGGGTCCTGGGACTGAGTGGTGCATCAGGCTCCTTGCCCAGCGGGAAACCTGCTTCTCCCTCTGCCTGCTGCTACCCCAGTTTGTGCGCTCATTCGCGCTCTCTCTCTCTGACAAATAAATAAATAAATAAATAAAATCTTTTAAAAAAATCCTTATACTCATTCTGGACTTCTCTTTCATATCACGTTTAATTAATAAGGAAATACCTACCTTCAAAACATATACAGAATCCTACTACTTCTCGCTAACAGCATTTTATCAACTGGATTTGAACTATCGTCACCTCTCAGCTGAATTATTGCAATCCTGAATGTAGTTCATTATCAAAAATAGCAGTCAAAGTAATCCTATTAAAAATAACTCAGACAAGTCATTCCTCTGCTCCAGAAATTCCAATAGATCCCCATTTTAATAAAGAGCATGTCAAAATCCTTAAAATACCTATTGGCCCTCTGTGATCTTCTCCCCATCTCCTCTCCCACCACCAGTACACACCCCTCCAACTTCATTTCTTGACACCGTTTCTCATTTCACTCTACACACAGTGCCCTCCATCCTTTTCCATGAACAGGCAAGGTCATCTCCACCTTCCAGCTTTCGTTCTAGTTCTTCCTGCAATGTACATTCCTTAGAAATCTGCCTGGTAACTCCCTCCTAGACAGCCCTTTCCAGCCTGTTGTGTTTTCTCCTGGTATTCATTACTTTCTAACATATTTTCACATTTCAGAAGCCTGTTTATGTGCATAGACTGTTTCCACTACTAGAAGATTACCTCTTCTGGGGAATTTTTGTAATTTTACTTACAGATGCATCCCAAGAAACTAGAATAATGCCTGAAACTTAGAAGGCATTCTGTAAATGTTGTGGAATAAATTATTGAAACAAAGAAATCATCTTATAAAAAGTAAAATTTCCATAAAGTCCCTCCACTCTCAAGATTATTGCAAATTAAGTTACTACCTTGCATATGACATAGAGGATGTGTTCGTTCTTTTTTTTTTTTTATGGTTATATTGATTTATCTGACAGAGAGAGACTCAGTGAGAGAGGGAACACAAGCATGGGGAGTGGGAGATGAGGAAGCAGGCTTTCCACCAAGCAGGGAGTCGGATGCGGGGCTCGATCCCAGGACTCTGGGATTGTGACCTGAGCCTAAAGCAGATGCTTAGTGATGAGCTACCCAGGTGCCTCGAAGCCCTGCTCTTTATTATGTTACTTAAAATGTTAGAATACTCTTGATTGTTTTAACCTATTACATGACACTATACATGCACAAAACACTGTCAAAGCATTTCATCATAACATATTCTTGTTAATGTCTTGAGATTAAACTTCGAAGTGTGGAATAATCAAAAGATAACTTCTAAAATCAGAAAAAAAGTAAATAAAAGTTATTTTCAAAGATTCATGCAATTTAATGTTATAAAATAAAGAAAAGCAATCTTAAAATATGTTAACAAATGAAAGGAATTTGCCCCGAGTAGAGAGGAGTTTTCACTCAATGTTTTAAAACGCCCTTTTATTTGATTGTTAAGAAAATACAATTTTCCTATACAGCGTTCTTATAAGACATATGGATTACTTAAATTGAGTTCCCATTTCCTATGTAAATCTGTTTTCCAGGAGGTCTAATGAAGCCACTAAGGCTAAGACCCCCAAAAGATGTTAAGCCAGCTGGGCAAATGTAAACTTTCAGTAAGAACAGAGCTCATGCATATTTCATATGTAGGAGAAAACTATCCGAGGTAATCACTTGCCCTTTCCCTGATATTCAGGCAGTAGAATATACAAAAAGAGAAAGCATAAAAGAAGGGCCCCAAACAGCCCTTTGAAAGCACATCTGGTGAGGCTGGAAGAATGCTGTGGTTGTTGAATCTTGTTTACATATTTATAAGCTGAAAGCTTCTCAAGATGGTACAAGTTACAAGATTCCATTTTTTTTGTTATTCAAATATTCAGTCTTTGGGGTCTAAACATTTCACACCTTGTAAAATAAGTCAGTTTTAAAACAAAACCCAAACACCCTATATCCTCTTCAAATAAGCGTGAATGTTTTCATGGCAAACTATAATCACTGTCATTCTTGGTACATATGTACCCCCATCTTCAAATACCATTATCCAAAATATATGCAAAAATAAGAAAAGTACCTAAACGTTAGGCCTATTAAGGATCATTATTGTGACCCTGATACATATCCCAGCATTTCTTTTTTCTTTAGGGAGGCATGATACATAAAATATCTGGATGAGTGCTGTGCACTCAATAAACATGTGTGTAATTGAATTAAAATGGAAACATTGTGTATTTGGTATAAACTTGATGACTAAAGTGGAAAGACACTCCATGAAGAAATACTGAGAGTGAATCACTCTGTCCCTAAATACAGGACTCATGAGCTGATTTTTTTTTTTTTTGTTTTTTTTGTTTTGTTTTGTTTTGTTTTTTGCATTTTAAAAACTTAATTATAGAAGAATTTGAACATCCACAAAAATAAAAGACTGTTTTTATACTTATACTACATCCCAGCTCCATCAGCTCATGTCCAGTCCTGCTCCATATAGACATCTAGGCACGACTCCCTTCCATGGATGATGATGAAGAAAACCTAAAATATCATATTATTTCACCCATAAATGTATTTTATTATAGTGTTTTAGAGATATTCTATTCTCTAAAAGTTATAAATATACTTTGTTTTTCACCCTTATGGAAGGTAAAAATGATGGATTTTGTTACAATTCTTACTGCCTCTGTTTACATTGTTAAAATTATGATTATAGCCAATGGATTATAAGGAAATTAGGTCAGTGTTGTCCAAACTATGTTTTTTGGACCATTATTGTGTTATGAACTCATTATAGACCTACCTGAAAGAAAGGCTTTTGTTGTCCAGTAAGTTTGGAAAATTCTTAATACTTAGTTCTTAAAGAGCAGAAAGCACTTTAGCTTTTTAGAGTCTTGAATTAAGTCCTATGGTAAAGACTCTTCTTTCACTTTGTTTAAACTCTGTATTTCCTATAATAATTGTATAGTACTTTAACCATGTACTGTTTTTTCCCCCTGTAAATATTTCTGAGCATTTCCCTGGATATTAATACTCTAGAAAACAATTTGGGAAACACTGCTCTATCTACAGGATCCCAAACATCTGTCCATGGACCAACTGAAGATTCCTCTGCCTGGCATAGACTCATTTGAATAGAACTCTCTCAAAGAAAGGCAGAAATACAGATTTTTAAAAACAAGGTTAGTGGGGACTTGTGATACTTTCTTTGGAATTTATCAAACTATTTAATTATGATCATCACACATTATGGTGATAGTCTTTATAACTGAAAGCAGTCATACTTTTTTTTTTTTAATGGAATTTTTCTTTTTTTTTTCTTTTTTTTTTTCAATTTCTTTTCAGTGTTTCAGAATTCATTGTTTATGCACCACACCCAGTGCTCCATGCAATACATGCCCCTCATAATACCCACTACCAGACTCACCCAACTCCCCATCCCTTTCCCCTCCAAAACCCTCAATTTGTTTCTCAGAGTCCACAGTCTCTCATGGTTTGTCTCCCCCTCTGATTTCCCCCAACTCACTCCACCTCTCCATCTCCCAATGTCCTCTGTGTTATTCCTTATGCTCCACAAGTAACTGAAACCATATGATAATTAATCTCTCTGCTTGACTTATTTCACTCAGCATAATCTCCTCCAGTCCTGTCCATGTTGATGTAAAAGCTGGGTATTCATCCTTTCTGATGGAGGCATAATACTCCATTGTATATATGGACCATATCTTCTTTATCCATTTGACTCTCTCTGCTTGACTTATTTCACTCAGCATAATCTCTTCTAGTCCCATCCATGTTGATACAAAAGTTGGGCATTCATCCTTCTTGATGGAGGCATAATACTCCATAGTGTATATGGACCACATCTTCCTTATCACTCATCCACTGAAGGGTGTCTTGGTTTTTTCCACAGTTTGGTGACTGTGGCCATTGCTGCTTTGAACACTGGGGTACAGATGGCCCTTCTCTTCACTACATCTGTTTCTTTGGGGTAAATACCCAGTAGTGCAATTGCAGGGTCATAGGGAAGCTCTATTTTTAATTTCTTAAGGAATCTCCACACTGTTTTCCAAAGTGGCTGCACCAACTTGCATTGCCACCAACAGTGTAAGAGTGCTCCTCTTTCTCCACATCCTCTCCAACGCATGTTGTTTACTGTCTTATTAATTTTGGGCATTCTTACTGGTGTGAAGTGGTATCTCATTGTGGTTTTGATTTGAATCTCCCTGATAGCCAATGATGATGAACATTTTTTCATGTGTCTGTTAGCCATTTGTATGTCTTCTTTGGAGAAGTGTCTGTGCATGTCTTCTGCCCATTTTTTGATGTGATTTTCTGTTTGGTGTGTGTTGAGTTTGAGGAGTTCTTTATACACCTTGGATATCAGCCCTTTGTCTATAGTGTCATTTGTCAATATCTTCTCCCATTCCATGATGAGCTGAGTTTTACCCAAACTTGTAGTGTTAATTGCCATTAACCTAGGAAGCACTAATTCTTCATTTTATAATACCTTTAGATCTAATTTCATTTTGTAGGAAGAGGATCAATTTTAAATGAAAGCTTCAAAAACCAAGGACAAAAACCCAATATTATCTTTCAACTAGGATGTCAATGAGATCCCTTAAAAATAGACCAGCAATTAAGGATCTAATAAATTTGAACAATTTATAACTTTTTTAGTTATCTACTATCTGATTTCCAAAAGTAAATGCTTCTAAATGGGTATTTCTTTTAATTATTTCTAGAAACTCTCATAGGATTGGAGAGTTGGGGAAAATCCTTGTACAAATTCAGATTGGTGTTGGAGAAGGGAGAACAATTTCAAGGCATGAACATGAGCAATTATAAATACTAAAACAAAACAAAACAAAAAACCTAAGTAGACTGAGTTTTTGGTCTTGCTATTAACAAGCAAACAAACAAATGTCTCTGAGTATGAAAAAGGGTAATGGAGCAGAACATTGGAAAGAGTTACTAGAATTTCTCCCCAAACACCCAAACCCATTATCATATACTACACATATTACAATGTCGATCAATGGCGATGGTGTACCTTGAAGACAAGGGCTCAGTTTGGCAGCAAAGGAATGTTACCTGGGCTTGCAGCACTTCTTCTTAAGTAATTACATTTGTTTCCTACTGTTGCTATAAACTACCACAAAAGGGACCTGGGTGGCTCAGTGGGTCAAACGTCTGCCTTTGTCTTAGGTCATGATCCCAGAGTGCTGGGATTGAGACCTGCATCAAGTTTGCTGCTCACTGAAGAGTCTGTTTCTCCCTCTACCCCTCCCCTCTGCTTGTGATCTCTCTCCCTCTGTCAAATATATAAATAAAAACTTAAAAAAAATAAGCTACCATAAAATTAGTAGCTTAAAACAACACAAATGTATATTATCTCATCAGTTCAGCAGGTCAGAGATCTAAAATGGGTTGGCAAAGCTGCATTCTTCTGGATCCTCTAAGGATCAAACTATTTCCCTGCACTTTCTGGCTTCTAGAGGCCACAACATCCTTTGGCTCATGTCTCTGTATCACTCCAAAATTTGTCACCATCGTACACCTCCTTAGTTGACTGACTCCTCTGCAACTCTTACACAGACTTTTATAATTTCATTTAACCCACCTGGATAAACCCAGAATAAGCTCTGCATTTCAAAATCCTTAACTTAATGACATCTGGAATGTCCCTTTTGAAATGGAAGGCAGCATACTCCCAGTCATCAGTTATTGCAACATGGCATCTTAGGGTGGTCGTTTTTCTACCTACCATAACCACTATGTTAATTATCCTCTTTTTTTTTTTTCTCCTCTTCTTCAATCCCTTTATTTATCTCTAATACCTTACTACAAATGTGATCCTGTCTGCATTAAACTCCAGCAGAGGAGAGATCTTTGTCTCATTTTGGTTCTTATTTGGCCAAGGACATGGAACTGTGCCTGAAACATAGCAATGCTTTTATTTGTTAGGTTACAATGCTTTAAGTGAAACCCCAATCTGAGTAGTTTAATATAACAAAATTTATCTTTTGCTCATTCAATAAGTTCTATAAATGTGTTCATTTACAAGTTAATGTGGTACTCTGTTCCCACAGTAACCTTTTTTTTTTTTTTTAAAGATTTTATTTGTTTATTTGACAGAGAGAGATCACAATCAGGCAGAGAGGCAGGCAGAGAGGAGGAAGCAGGCTCCCTGCCAAGCAGAGAGCCTGATGCGGGGCTCGATCCTAGGACCCTGAGATTATGACCTGAGCCGAAGGCAGCGGCCTAACCCACTGAGCCACCCAGGTGCCCCTCCCACAGTGACTTTTAGCTGTACCTACTGAAGTCCCCAGTTTCCTCTGTTCCTGAAGTAAAGAACAGGGAATCCTGTATAATTGTAAAGCATGTTTTCTTAGTCCCAGAATAGAAATAACATTTTTCATTTTATTTCATATTTGATTGACCAGAACTAGTCATACGATCCTGATTGATTTCAAAAAAGCTGCAAAATGTATTTTCCTGCAAGCCAGGTAAGGAAAGAATAACAGGATATTGTAAACACTAGCACACACCATAAATATTTGTTGAATATTGAATGTGATGAGAATAGGGAAGAGTAAGAGAATACAGTTATGCCACAAAATTTTTTTCCCTAAACAGACAAGTCCCAAATACATAAGAAAACATTCCATTGCTCAAACTAGAACTTTAGGGAGCTTGGGAGCATAAAATAATATATTTTTGATATCACAAGGCTTGTCTTAAAATGTATTGTATTTTTGAGTTTTATTCTATAATGTATTGATGTCTGATTCAGCATAAAACTATGGCTCTTTTTTTAATTCAAATTCCCAGGAAATGCATTATACTTATTTTACTCTTTGTATGAGTACCTAGTTTAAGAAGCACAGATAGACTGAAAAGGAAAAGTGGGCAATTAATTAATCATTATAGGCAATGAATTCCCAGTCTAGGCAAAAAGATAGAAAGCTGGCTCTCAATTTGATATCAGAAGTGATACATAAATTTTATCTAGAGTGGTTTTAATTCACCAACTTAAACTAAATAAACACACCAGTTTAAATAAAATACAATTTTGTTTTTGCACTTGACCTACCTCAACAGGGAACAAGCTATAGGTATTTCATCATTAAATCTTATTGATCCTTATTTACACATTCACTTGTAGATTCTCTTCTCTCAAATGGGAGTACTACCACCACCATGACCAAAATGAATTGCTCAATTTCATGTCGAGGAGTCAGAAAACTAGGATGAGGCTACAAGTGAATAATTCACCCATTCTAGATTTGTCTGTGAGGCTGGATCTAGTTTCTATTTATTTCACTCAATTAGTGTAATAGTATCAATTTGTTTGTGATTGCTTTCGTATCTTATACTCCCGATAAAATTTTAAAGTGAAATTTACCTATATATATCTAATTCAGTTCAGTCCTACACTTCCCATAAATACATTTTCTTCTTATTTTCTAGGATAATTGAAGCCATACTCTACTCTCCCACTCCAACCCCTTCCTACACTCTTACATAGTCACTCTATATTGCTAAATCAAATCTTCTTGGGGTATCATCTCCCATCTTTCATCTCCTTGTTATCCCCATGTGGGGATACCCCCACATATCCCTATGTGTTATCCCCACACATAATAAGATTAAGTGTCAAGCAAAAAGAAAATGGTCATTGATGCAACTAGGCTGAGACGGACTTTAGCATCTATTTTGCATTCAGAAAAGATAGAAAGCTGGCTCTCAGTTTGAAACGGGAAGACAAATATTTGACATGATACCCAATTTGGCAATGGAGCAGACTGCCAGCACAGAAATCTTGTTATATTTCCATGAACTGAAGGCAGCAACAATTCACATCAATTTATTCTGTCACTGTTTGAACTGTAAATGTAAATGTGTACACATATATGCTTTTGCCTAAGCGAACACATGAACACAGAAATCAAATAAGTAAAGACATATGGTTTAAGATTTTATCATGCTTATCTATATTTAGTCACACAAACTAAAAAACTTATGTATATGTATACATATAAATTTGTAATCATCAACATTTTTATAAATAAATATGTTAAAGATGTATACTATAAGTAGCTTGAATTATATAATTGTGAATACTCTATTTTTTTTAAGATTTTATTTATTTATTTGACAGATAGATCACAAATAGGCAGAGAAGTAGGCAGAGAGAGAGAGGAGGAAGCAGGCTCCCTGTTGAGCAGAGAGCCCGATGTGGGGCTTGATCCCAGGACCCTGGGATCATGACCTGAGCAGAAGGCAGAGGCTTTAACCCACTGAGCAACCCAGGCGCCCCGTGAATACTCCATTTTTAAAGTGAAATATTAGAAAAAGAAAGTGGAAAAATTATCATTAATTCACATATAATCTTAGCAATTAAGTTGGCATATTAAAAGGAGAGAGAGAGAGAGCACCGAATCCTAACCACTAGACCACCAGGGAAGTTAGCATATTAAAAGGAGAATGCCAATAGCATCTCTTCTCTGAATCCATATAACATGTAATTTATCTCAATTATTTTATTTTATCTTCAACTGATTCAATTAAGAAACTCATCGTTAGGACAACTTATCTCTAACTATTTCCAACTGCTATCACTGTGATTCTAGGGACTTTTCCAAAGAACAAAGCAAAACAAAAACAAAAAAAGTCCAAAATAAAAACTAGGACCTGAAATCTGTGTACTTACCCACAAAAAATAAGTAAATGCAATTGCCTATCTTTATTATTAAAATATGCAGTGAAATATGGTAAGTGGTTGTACCTGGATGGGATATAAATTGGTATGCATAATCCTTGTCAATTAGGTATTTTTTCATGCCATTTATTAATATACTTTCAGTAATGCTAACAGGAAGATGAATCTCTTTAGCTTATATATCTAAATACCTTCTTCCTTCATGTTATTGGATCACTGGTTCCCTACATTCACATCAAATCTATAAAGATCCCTTTTCTCCTTTTTTTACAGCTACATCTCTGTAAATTCATGAAGTCTGCAGCAAAGCTGTATTTTATCAATCTTAAATTTCTCTTGGACTTAGGTTGCCCTGACGGCCAAGATTGTCTGGAAATAAAAGGTGTTTTTTACAAGGGGTTTCAGTTATGAAGTGAATGGTATTATTTTTATATGAGTATATCATACCCAATATTTCACATTAATGAGCAAGTCACTTAAAATTACTTCAAAGTTGTATCTAGTATTCCTCTTGCTCTTCTATTTCTTGCAAAAATTCAAATAGTCAAAATGTAAGTGCTCAGAAATTTGGCTCTCCTATTAAGCCTCCTTTATATACAAGTATCCTCCCAATGTTCAGCTATATGGCATGAATGCTTTCAGATTTTAATGCAATCTAGCATATGAAATCTCATTATAGTAACTGCGATTTATCATTGCGATTATCATCAGTTCTGTAGAGAAATGCGGGGAGACTTAGAATATATTATAAAATAATACTTGATATCCTTGGTAAGTCAGTGTCTCAGAGTCATATATTAACCTTCATCATTATCCAAAATGATACATGGTACTCACTTCCTCCCGTTCATGTACCATTTTCAGTGTTGCACAAGTTAATGACCACTTTCATTTCTGTCTCATCAATAAAAAGATTCTCAGGAGATCAAAAAATCATCTAAAACATCAGGCCAAAATTCACAGTTTTATACTATTTCTGAAATATAATTAATATTTCTTTATGTATGGAAACATCCACTCTCACATGATACATAGCAACCTGTGGTTTATACTGTTTTGTTCAAATTCCTGATCATGTTTTTTCCACAGGTGGTGGACTCTGACCACTAAGCTTTATTGCATGATCTTGACCCTATAGAAACAGAGAAAAGCAGAGCTATAAACTAAGAAATCCACTATAACTTACTAAACTGAAATGACTGAATTTTTTTATTTTTCTTTCATTCTGTAAGAAATATTGATATGCTGAGAGGAGCAGTGATATCCTAGAAGTTGAACTGACCATATCTGGATGCAGGCAGATTGTGTTATGGACCCTCAAATCTTCAGTCTCTCCAAAGCACATTCAGGTGCCTTTCTCTTTTGTGAAAGTAACTGAAGATATCTGCAATTTTATAGTTCATTCACCATTAGAAATAAACTGCAAGACAGATACAGAGGCCTTTTTGAAAGCATTTCAATTGATACTGTATAAGCAATTCAGAACAGCAACATACAAGATATGAATCAGGAAATAGAATTCAAATTTTCATCTCTACGCATTTGGCAGAAATGATATTTATCAGAAAAGAATGTTCTAAGTCTAAAATGTTATTTATTTATTTATCTAGCCTTGGATCAAATTGTACAAAGGTTATATACTTGAAGTGGATGATTTTGGCTGCTTAAAAATGTTTTTGATTAATTGTACTTTGTATCAGTGATCTCATCTTTTAGCACAAGGTGCTGTGAAGTACATGTTAATCCTGATTACATGGAGATAATCCAGATCCCAAACATCAAATTTTTGATATTTAGTGAGTGTGGTGAGAGTGAGACAAATCTGGTTTGGGAAAAATATTTGCAGAGGGGAAATTCCATGATTTGTGAAAAACTACAGTAATGAATCTAACATCATTGGATATTGGCTATTTGAAGTTAACTTTGTCAAGGTTTTTGTTTGTTTGTTTTTATATCCTGAAGATATAAGCTCAGAAAGCTTATGCAAATTTTCTGAGGACAAGTAATATTTGAATCAGATCTTGAGCCATAATATAAAACTGCACCCATCTGACTCCAGAGACAAGTCTTTCATATCACACAGTCTGTCATCTTAAACATGTATTTTCACTAGTTAAGACTGGTTCTAAATCTGTGTAGGCACTACCTTGATGAATTAGGCAACACTTCATATGATGTAAGACACTCTTTTTTTTTTTTTCCTTTTCTGAGCTCCGTCATGATCCCCCCTTAATTTTTTTGTGTGTTTGTTTTGTGTTTTTTGTTTTGTTTTGTTTTGTTTTTTAGCGAGAAAAGCCGGTGCAAGGGATGGCAGGGTGAGGGGTGAGGATGAGAGATGGGATCTTAAGCAGGCTCTGTGCTCACTGCAGAGTGCCAGGTGGGGATAGATCTCAGGACCAGGAGATCATTAACTGATCGTAAATCAAGAGTGGGAGGCTTAACAGACGGATCCACCCAGACACCCCAGGTTCCCACTTAGTATTTTAAGTACGGAGAGGGGAAGGAAGAAGAAATGGTATATGACTCTTTCTAAATGGTAGGATATCATAAATCAGTTATCCAATCTTCTACACAGAAAATTCAATCCAAGAAGTAACATTAAAAAAAAAAAAAAAAAAAAAGAGGGGCACCTGGGCAGCTGGGCCATTAAGTGTCTGCCTTCAGCTCCCGTCATGATCCCAGGGTTCTGGGATTGAGCCCCATATCGGGATCCCTGCTCAGGGGAGAGCCTGCTTCTCCCTCCTTGTGTTCCCTCTCTCTCTCTCTCTGTCAAATAAATAAATAAATAAAATCTTAAAAA
The DNA here is from genome assembly GCF_020171115.1 of Neogale vison. NCBI lineage: Eukaryota > Metazoa > Chordata > Mammalia > Carnivora > Mustelidae > Neogale > Neogale vison. Next base: position 90,631,956 of record NC_058096.1, on the reverse strand, counting down.
AAAAAAAAGAAAGAAAGAAAAAGAAAAAGTAAAGAACTGCTCCAGAATTGAAGTTTAATAATTTTTTATCACTTTTACTTCATTCTAGTAGGCATGCAGGCCCTAGTTTTACACACAGAGATACACAGACAGATACACACACTGTAGTCAAAAGCAATCTAATTGAAATAAATTGCAATAAATATAAACATATTCTTAGTAGCTAATATTTATTTCAAACCAACTACCAATGTGTTAACTAGTGGTATTACAACTCAATAAGGTACATAATGGCATACCAATGGTGGGACAGTAGCAGCAAAAGTCACCTTATGCAGGTAATAAAGGAGTGTATCAGTTGAGAATATAAAAGCAATAATAAAACCAACAAAAGATGGTTTACATTTTTTTTTATCACCACGCACTGGCTATCATAAAAAATATCAGTGAAAAAACTTCAGACAGACTCAAATTTCCAACTGCCACCCAACTTATCCTTCACATGTTCCATCTCAAAAATAAGAAAATTAGAGAGAAATTACTTCAGCATCATGGTGGCATAAAACATACTTCATTTTTGTCCCTCCCTTAACATCTAAAATGTATTTGTATTTGGCATTCCTCACAGCTCCTATCGAATGCTACAACCTTCCCATGGGTACTTAAAATTAATAACTGACTGACTTGGGTGAAAGCTGTTATGTATAATTACTTCTGGAGACAATCATTGGAACAGAGGCACACATTATGGATTCTCAATAGATGTATTGTCACTTTGTTACCTGTTATATTGAAAAAGGATTATTAAAATGGAGAGTAACAGCTGTTTCCAAATTATTTTATTGTACTTTAAAGGATATATAGAAGAAAGATTGTATCTTTAGCAAAGCCTACTTTACTGTTCATAGGGAATGTAAGCACGTGTTATCACCACAATTATTCTTCTGATGGTGGATTGAGGTCATTTTTTAGATTGTACTGACAAAATCTATTTAACATTTGGGCATGTTTTAATGTCTCAGACATGTTTAGCTCATTTCCAGCTCACTTGCTCAGGCTTATCAAGGATGATCTTCCCATAGGTCTTCCCTGGTTCACTTCTCTTCATTCTGCTCTTAGTTCCAATGTCACCTCCTGAGAAATACTTAACCTTTGAGCAATTCACTAGACTGGTACTACCCCTCCTGCAGCCCGTCTGTATTCTCTCAGCTGTTTTTATTGACTCCATAACATTTGTTAACATCTGAAATTATCTCATTTATTTCCAGTCCTCAATCTCTAAAGTAAGCTCCTCAAGGGCAAGGAATTCTCAGCTTATTTGCAGCACTTAGAAAAATACTTTGGCATAGGGTAGGTGTTGAACAAATATTTGTGAATGAATGAACTGAGGAGAATTAACTATGAGCTTTACCTCTGCAGTAATACAAATTGTTTCACATGTGCAATCCCCAGATTCATGAGATCTTAACATAGCCAAAATATTACATTTATGAGAATACTAGATGAGTTCATATTACCAAAAAGTATATTAAATGTTTTAAAGAATATTCGATTAGCTCCTAAAACATGAATCTTTTGACTCCATAGACCAATGTTCATAAAATTCTGTTGAAAGAATTTAAAATTTTATATTAATATTCATTTTAAGCTTAACAAATAAAGATCAATTTTCTCATATTTCTAGATCCTTTTCCTTGTTAAACTTCTTAACAATAATACCAAAGAAACTTAAAATAGTCTTACACTTTTTTTTTTAAAGATTTTATTTATTTATTTGACTGAGAGAGCACATGCAGAGGGAGAAGCAGGCAAGAGGAAGAGGGAGAAGCAGGCTCCCTGCAGAGCAGGGAACTCGATCCCAGTATCCTGGGTTCAGGACCTGAGCTGAAAGCAGCTGCTTAACCAACTGACCCACCCAGGTACCCTAGTCTTACACATTTTTTTGTCACTATATTTTGTTCATTCCTAGATATTGCCATTTATTCTATAATAGTTCTTGTATCTCAAGTTGTCGATTAAATTCCTAGAACAACCTCTTCTTTACTCAGAAAGCATTTGGTAAATTACATATTTCTATGTAATTCACAATGATGTTTGCAGATGCTTAAAAGTATCCTAATATGAAAAGATCTTTCACAGACAACAGCACTAAAATTTTCCAAATTCATAATCTTGACCCTCTGTGCTTCCAATGTTTACTTACTGCAAAATACGTAATCCTAGTGTACACTGAACTGTTATCAGAAGGTAGTTTATAAGGGGCTCAAAACCATGATTTCCTCCTGGGTCTCTGCTGTTACTTTATAGCATTATCTGCATAGTTCCACAGGCAGTGGTATTGTTCTACTATTAAAAATTTTAAGTGACAAAATGTATTTTCTCTTTCAGAGATTCACATGTTAGTTATGTGACATATCTCCTTTATTTATTTTTTTTAAAGATTTTATTTATTTATTTGACAGACAGAGAGATCACAAGTAGGCAGAAGGCAGGCAGAGGGAGGGGGGAGCAGGCTCCCCGCAGAGCAGAGAGCCTAATGCAAGGCTCAATTCCAGAACCCTGGAATCATGACCCGAGCTGAAGGCAGAGGCTTTAACCCACTAAGCCACCCAGGTGCCCCACCTTTATTTAAATAACTCTTCCAAATGTCAATCTAATGACCAATGTAAGGCAGTTTCTATTTTCCTAATACTTAAGAATCACTAAATTGTGCAATTAACCAAATATAAGTAGAAATAGATATATATTAAATTAGAAACTAATGTTTATTCTATTTTAACCACTAATTCGTGTCCGAATTAAACCTATAAAGAAAAGCATTTATGTTTTGATATAGCAAAACTGCTGGATATATAAATCATTTCTGATATAAACTGAATACTTTTTGGCTTTATGTTTTTAATTTAAGTTAAATATTGCTAAAAGCAAAGATATTAAATTTGAATTATTTTAGCCATTGTTGAGTGGAAGCTTCCCTTAAAAAGACTCAATGTTAATTAAATTGATAATATGTGATAATGATACTCCAAAAAACAAATTAAGTATGATCTTCCAAGGTGGGGTAAATAATAAAGGCAGAATCATATCTACCAAAGTGGTAGAGCAAATGCAAAGTCATGTTTCTTTTCCAACAAAATTACTTTATTCTTTCCCTAGAATATACTCAGCAACCATTAGTTTCATAGTTTCCTTGAATAGGGGAAGAAAAATCTTGGTTCTAATTTTTTATTGCTAATAATTATCTTTCCAGATTTTTAAAAATAAGAATTCTAAGCATTTATATGGAGTGTTAACTGTTTTCCAAATACCTACAGAGAAAAGTATGTGTTGTTCTAGGATTTCCATAAGAAAACTTGGACAGTAAGAAAAATGTAAACTGAACTATGTCGCCATAAACAAGAAATTTTTTGGAAAATTGTGATATCTGTTGGATGAAAAATTAGTTTTCAAATGGTGTTATTACCTGAAAGAAACTGAAGAAATAATCTGAAATGAAAGTTAAGAAAATTTGCCCTTACCTTGTTAAGTAATTAATGCAGGTTTAAAGTTTCCCAAAAAAGTTAATCAAGCATTGACGAAGTGATAGGATAGAACTTAAGGATAGATAGGATAGGATAGAATTTAAGAGCTCAGTGTGGGTGACACCTAGGTGGCTCAATGGGTTGTAAGTTTGCTTATCGTTCTCCCTTCTCCCTTCTCCCACAGCTCATGCTCTCTCTCTCACTTGTTCATCTAAATAAAAAATAAACTCTTTAAAAAAAATACAAGAACTCAATGTATTATTTGTGGAATAATAACTGGTGAATAAGAGAAAATACTGAGTTTCCTGTAATAACTTTTTCTATGTAATCCCTGAAGCTTTGGTTTATTAAAATTTTAACTATATTAACAGCAAAACTCAAAGCATTTTCACAATATTTTAACTATACAAACAACTGGTGCATATTTGGCCAAGAAATTATTTAAAATTATAATTAAAGCTGTTTAAAATAGAGAAATTATTATGATAATCCAGTTTAATATTTTAACAAGCATCTATTTTATTTGAAGACAGACTTAACGTTAAGGAACTAGTATTTTATTGGATATTTTTATAAATTTGTTATCCGTATTGGTTCATCTGGAAGTTGAATTTCACTTACTTTTCAATCCATCTTCCTAATTGGTATTTATAGTTAATTGCAGAAACAACCTTGGGAAACTATTCATTGTTATTAAATCAAAACATTTGTAAAGTAAATTTAATAACTTGCAAGAAACTCTACAAACTCTGATATAATTACAAAATACTGTATTAAATTTAAATTCAGTAATTTTCTGTAGTTTGTGTTGGTAAATAATGTATGTTAAAGAAACCAAAACTTACATCTGAAAGGTTGAGGTAAAATTCAATGATTATACTATCCTGCGCAGCTTTATAAAAAATTATTTATCTTCCAGGAAAATAAAATGAAACAGTCCAAAGGCAGAGTCATTAAGATCAAGAGAACTAGCATTTTTTTTTCCAATTTATTTATTTTCAGAAAAACAGTATTCATTATTTTTTCACCACACCCAGTGCTCCATGCAAGCTGTGCCCTCTATAATACCCACCACCTGGTACCCCAACCTCCCACCCCCACCCCTGCCACTTCAAACCCCTCAGATTGTTTTTCAGAGTCCATAGTCTCTCATGGTTCACCTCCCCCTCCAATTTACCCAAAAGCACATACCCTCCCCAATGTCCATAACTCTACCCCCCTTCTCCCAACCCCCCTCCCCCCAGCAACCCACAGTTTGTTTTGTGAGATTAAGAGTCACATATGGTTTGTCTCCCTCCCTATCCCATCTTGTTTCATGGATTCTTCTCCTACCCACTTAAGCCCCCATGTTGCATCACCACTTCCTCACATCTTCATTTTTTGAATAAGTCATATTTTATTGTATGTTTAGTACTACAGTTCTGTTTATCCACTCCCTTTCCAGTTTTTGATTATTATGAGCATAGCTGCAGAGAACTTCATGTGCATTTTAATGTAGGCCTATTGTTATTTCCCTTGGCTAAATACTTAGAAGTAAAGTTTCTCGGACTGTAGGATTAGCATACATGATATCAGACTTCTGAAGTGTTTGCTCCATTTTATATTTCTGTCACCAGTGTGTAAGAGATGTATTATTTCATATTTTGGTCAATACTTGGTATTGTTACTTTTTTTTTTTTTTTACGCTGAAAAAAATAAATAAATTTATTTTAAAGCAAAAAAAAAAAAAAAGAAAGAAAGAAAGAGTCTGGAAGTTTTCCTTCTGCTTCAATTTTTTGAAACAGCTTCAGGAGAATAGGTGTTATTTCTTCTTTGAAAGTTTGGTAGAATGCCCCAGGGAATCCATCAGGTCCTGGGCTTTTGTTTTTTGGGAGGTTTTTGATCACTGCTTCAATCTTGTGACTAGATATTGGTCTATTAAGGTTGTCAATTTCTTCCTGGTTCAATTTTGGGAGAACTAGCATTTTTATTTTTTTTTTTATTTTTTTTTATTTTATTTATTTGAGAGAGAGAGACAGTGAGAGAGAGAATGAGCGAGGAGAAGGTCAGAGAGCGAAGCAGACTCCCCATGGAGCTGGGAGCCTGATGTGGGACTCGATCCCGGGACTCCAGGATCACGCCCTGAGCCGGAGGCAGTCGTTCAACCAACTGCGCCACCCAGGCGTCCCGAGAACTAGCATTTTTAGATGCTTGAAATATTTCTGATTTGTACTAAAATTTGGGATAAGTAAATAAGATCCTAGTTAGTTCAACTAATGTTTTGTTTTATTTTGTTTTGTTTTCCCCCCCACAAATGCTAATGCTTTACTTGGGTCTACTAATTTTAGATGCTAAAAGTGAATGTTCCAGACTTCTGCTTCTGGATATAACAGAGTACCTGCTAGCAAACAAATGACTTCTGAGTACTAGAAAAATTGGCATTATATTTAAAAACAAAAACAAAACCAAAAACATCGTGAGGGCATCAGCAAGCTTCCAGGCCAACCATAACTTGAGCAGCCAAGATTTCAGAGAGTAGGGAGCCTCACTGAAAGTGGGTCAATAGTATTTGCCTCACTTTTGCCCTTGGTTTTAGATATACCCCACAAATTTTCTGTTGTATTTTCATTAACGTTTAATTCAAACTATTTTCTATTTTTTTTTGAGATTGTTCTTTGATTTATGGTTTATTTAGAAGTGTATTGTTATTTCTAGATAGCTGAGATTTTCCCTGATTAAAAAAAAAAAGTATTATTATTGGCCTATATCCCTGTCTATCTATCATCTATCTATCTAACTGGTTTCTAATGGAGAGATGCTGTTGTGGTTCTAATTCAATGCCCTTCAGGTCTGAGGTCATATTTTGTATGATTAATGTTATTTTGATTATCCTGGGACTTTTTTGTTTCATGACCTAGTTTATGGTCTATCATGGGGAATATATCATGTGAATTTGAAAAAAAAAATATGTATTCTGCAGTTGTGGGGTTAAGTTGTCTGAAGTATTGGGTATGATAGCACTATTCAGATCCTCTAAGACAACTGACTTCTTTTCTCTAGTTTTATCAGTTGCTGAGAGATGTATTCAGACCTAATAGTTGACATTTTTTTCTCTGTTTAGTACTGACATAGCTCCATTTATTTCTGAAATAAGCTTGAGTATTACAGGTTTAAGAGAAAGGAAAGCAATGAGACATGGAAATAGGCCAGCAAATACAAACACATTGGATTAATAGTGATCACGATCTCCACCAGTAGAAGAAATGCCAGAAGCCTACAGATATAACTCATCTTATGTAAGATGCCTGCAAGTTATAGTATAATGCCAACCATATTTTATATAACATTAGAAAATGGAAATTTGGGAGAAATATTTTGAAAATCAGTTTTAGAAGAGATTAAAAACAGGCTATGGGGCACCTGGGTGGCTCAGTGGGTTAAAGCCTCTGCCTTGGGGTTGGGTCATGATCCCGGGGTCCTGGGATTGAGCCCCACATCGGGCTCTTTGCTCAGCTGGGAGTCTGCTTTCTCCTCTCTCTCTCTCTCTCTCTGCCTGCCTCTCTGACTACTTGTGATCTCTGTCAAATTAATAAATACAATCTTTAAATAAATAAATAAATAAATAAAAATAAAAATAAAAATCTTATATTCTTGAAAAAAAAAACAGGTTAAACATTTTATAAATCTTTGATATTGTAATTTACTTCTGTTGAGGGACAGAAAAAATGTTGGGAAAAATAAGAGGTTGGTTACTTAAGCCTGTGCCTTGGCTCAGGGTTTTGGAGAAATCCCCTTGGCACTGACATTTCTCTTGAAATATAATAAATACAATAAAATTTTTGATATATGATAAACATCTTTGGCTTTAAGAGAAATCAAACTCCTTAAGGTAGTCTTGTTATTTTTACTATTATTTAGAGTGCTCAGAGTTAACTGAATAGGACAGTTTTTAAATGAGAATGTACTTTTTTTTTTTTTTTTTAAGATTTACTTATTTATTTTAGAGAGGGAGAGAGGGACAAAGGGAGAGAGGCAGAATCTCCAGCGGACTGTACTGAGCACAAAGCCCACGGGTCACTTGATCTCAAGACCCTGAGATCATGACGTGAGCCAAAATCAAGAGTCAGACACCTAACCTACTGAGCCACCCAGGTGCCCTATGCCTAACATTTTTTTTTAACTCAATAGTGAAGGAACCAGCAAGATGGTGGAGTTGATTCAAAGTGAATTTGGGAACAAGAGTATTTAGCAACTGAAAGAATTCTAAAGTAAAATTTCTAGGTTAGGTATTAAACTGGTAAAGAAGAGTATTGACTTTTGATGGGCTACTGGACACCTTTAATTTTGGTAAATGAAAAAAATTCTTAATTACATTTATCTCTTCTACTTTCCAAGATGATAATTTCCAAGATGATAATTTCCTTCTTAAGAAACTGCTTCTTCCTGTCAGATTTTGTATATCTGGTGCAAAGACTCAGCAATAGTGTTCACTCCCTTCTAGGGAAGATAGCATTCTAGTCTTCTATAGGCTCCATCTATTCCTGATAAGAACTTGCAAGGTGGGATTGGGAGGGAGACAAACCATAAGTGACTCTTAATCTCACAAAACAAACTGAGGGTTGCTGGGGGGAGGGGGGGTTGGGAGAAGGGGGGTGGGATTATGGACACTGGGGAGGGTATGTGCTTTGGTGAGTGCTGTGAAGTGTGTAAACCTGGTGATTCACAGACCTGTACCTCGGGGGATAAAAATTTAAAAAAAAAAAAGAACTTGCATTTGAAAGGCTTTGATAAGCTATTTCATAACAGAGCGGTGTTAAGTTCTGCCCTTAGTAGAATTTTAAAAATTAATAAAATTTACAGCCTTATTATCTATGTTTAAAGTATTCTATTAGCAACGATTGATTTCCTAATTATAAAGACCAGAGCAGGATAGATGAGGATCTACTGATTATTACTCTTATATGAATTATATGGGTGTGTAAAAATATACACATTCACAAATGCACATATAAAGTTTCTTAGCAGCTAAATATCACAAAGATCACAGACCTAACTATATTATATAACCACCATCTGGGAAAAAGTTATTGCAGTAGACATACCAATTGGTTTAAATGATAAAAATAATGATACCAATACTGAGTAGGTTTGCTGAGTTAAACTATGAAGCTATATGCCATTATTATTCTCAGATGCATTTTATTTTCAATAAGGCATCACAGGAACACACAGTTTATGAAGTTTTATGAGAGCCACTTAAAATGAACTCTCCCCTATTGAAGTCCTAATCCAGGAGGTAAATTTTTATAATCAATATCATCTGTGTTTCATCACCAGCATGCTCTGTAACAGACTTTAAGCTGTCATGATGCAAGATATAAAGCAAAAGCTCATATGTTAGGAACTAAAAGTAGAAGAATCCATTTAAAGTCATCCTTAGCTTCTTTACAGGGAAACTGATAACAGAAATATCTGCTTTTATCCAACTTTCTTTTAACACATTTTTGGGCGTGATGATTCCATCTGCTAAAAGGCATAGTATTTTCAAAATTACCTTCTAGTTTAAACTTACTTTGTGGCTATTTTTATGACCATAAGCTTCCAACCTATTCTTTTATAACAGTATATCATACTAAAATAGCCGATCACACATGATATGAATGTTCATAATGGTGACCTGTCCAAGAAGAGCACTGTCTGACCTCACTGCAGTCCTTGGCAGCACATCTGATAGCAGGATCTAGAATATTTTGCCCTGTAATCCTCCACAGATGTTAATTCAAATAAGGATTTCTCCAAAAGTGGGTAATAGCTGGAAAATAGAAGATACGAGGAAAATGATAGTTCTTGAAATATCATTCAGTGTGAGCAAATAGTGTGGCTCTGGAGAATCAAACTAGGGATTATGTGTTAGAAATTACTGTGAAGCAGATTCCGTTCTAAATTAACAGAACTTACTGGCAATTAGATTAGTCAACAACTGTGAAATAGGATGTTTGCAATGGCTGCAGCAGGAGAAAGCCCAGTTCTACACTGGCCCGTGCATGCTGGCATTGGTGATGCAAAGAAAGAACTAAAGACCAAAGTTTAGATGAAAGCTTTTGTGAGTGGTGCAATTTTTAGGAAGTGTCTTAATAACTCTTAGAAATAATGTCATCAGTGAATGAGTATTGGTAGATACTTGTCTCCTATATTGAAGAGATTGACATGAGATAATGGTTTATTAAAAAGATTGTGATGAGGCACCTGGGCGGCTCAGTTGTTTAAGCACCTGCCTTCAGCTCAGCTCATGATCCCACACTCCTGGCATGAGTCCTGTGTTGGGCTCCCTGCTCAGGGAGGAGTCTGTTTCTCCCTCTTTGTCTCTTCCCCACTCATGCTCTTTCTCTCTCTCGCTCTCTCTCTCCCCCCAAAAAATAAATAAAATCTTTTTTAAAAAGATTATAAAAACAGAATTTTATTATTTTATTATTAGATTCTCAAGTTGTATTTCAAATTTATACACTAGGTCTCTAAGATGCTTAAGTTTAAGTAATTAGAAGAAGGCTTTGTACCAGCTTCTTCTCCTAAGTTACCTTAAATTAGTCTTCTGTGACACCATAACCAATTCACTGACATCTTTGCTTGGATATTTGGAAAGTGAAGGCTCATAGATATTTCACCATTTGCCAAATATTGTTTAGCCAGCAAGTGGTTGAACCAGAATTCAAATCTAGTCCTGCTGGATATTAAATAAGTTTGAAAGTTGTAAGTTTGAAATTTCATTGTGTTTATAATAAAACCATTTTAATGGTCAACAGCTCTCCCAGCTGCCTTCTCACCAAAATAGAAGACAGGCCTGTGGTCACTGATTTCATACTATTAGCAAACACTAGGTTTTTTTCAATCATTACATAGTTCAGTTAATTATGACACAGAGAACAGGGTGGATTTATACTAGTGACATTTGTAAGTAATACAGAGAAATCAGAATCATACTGTAATTAATTATGTTTTCCTTTTTACCTAAAATAAAATTAACTCCTATTTACCTGTTAATGCTACTGAACCATTTCCAAAATTTAAATCCACCTAAGTATCTCCATTTTGCACATACTTTACAAATCAAAATTCATGGAATGTGCATATAACACCCATGCTGTTAGGGACAATGGAAACCATGAAAAAAGCTGAATTGGAAATAAACAAGAGTGAGACTTAAGAAACCAGCGAAAACTATTGTGGGAGTTTAGACAAAAGATAATGCAGACTTGAACTGAAACTTGGGTAGTGAATGTAAAGAGGAAAAGATATTTAAGGACAGACACAGCAGAAATTAGTGATCTACTGGGCTAAAAAAGGGAACAAGTTAATAATAAATATTACATTTGAGAATTTGATGTTTTGGTAAAAAAGAAAAATTGTTCCATTAGCAAAAAATATTAAGAAGAATATTGTAAGAGAGGAAATTCGTATGTGCATTGTAAGGAAATGATGGTGAAATGATGACATCAGATTTGCATCTGATATATTTGAGATACTTAGAAGGAGTCTGATAGAGATTTTAAACAGATTGTTATGTGTGTGTGTTTGTACACAAGCACTCAGGAGACAAGCATTGACTAAAATATATATTTTTGAAATAATGGAAAATCTAAACTAGCTTCAAGATATTTTAAACTAATAAATGCCTCATTTGAATTAGGAAATAATTTAGTAAAGCCACTATTTTGAATTGATAGCAAACATTTAGTTTGAGTGCTATGTTTATCTATTAAAATATGATTCTGATGGCATTAAAATCTTTCTTTAAGAGGCAGATATATATTTTCTCTACATTACCCAAAAAAATGATTTTTTTTCCTCTTATCTTATTAAACACTTATTTTATTTTTAGATTTCACTATGTTTTTAAAAGATCAGGTAAAGAGAAGTCACTTTACATTAATATGAAAGAATACCCAAATATAAATATATAAAAAGATAATTCAAAAATCTCCATAGGAAATAAAAGTTAGTTTTTTGATGAGGTATAAAGCAAACATATAAAAGGAGATTAATTATATGATGATATGCAAGAAAACTATATCATGGTGTGTCATTTGCCCCAAATTAAAAGACAGATTCAAAGAATTACAATCAAAATGTCAATAGAAAGTTATGGAAACTGATAAAATGATTTGTATTTTGTGTGTGTGATGGAAGAAGGAAAGGAAATTGTCAAGAACAGCCACAAATCTCCTGAAAGAATGAGGCCAATGAGAGAAGACATGGCCTGCCAGGTACCAGAACATATAACCTAAAAGATGCGTGACTATGAAGGACTCAACCAAATGACCAAATAAGAGGATAATGGTGAACAAAACTAGAACCATATATGGTTGGAACTCTGCTAGATGACAGGGGTGATGGGATTGGTCAGTGGCTAAAAAGAAAAAACTTGAATAGATGAAGTTGCAGAAATGGTTCTCCATAAAGTAGAGGATGAAGTGAAATCAGTTTCTAGAATACATGTAAAATAAACATCAAATGAATTGTCTAAAACAGAACTATAAACATTAGTAGAAAATACAGCTAAACGTCTCTAGTTCTTGGAGGAGAGAACAATTTCCTATGTAAGATATGGAAAACACTGACTCTAAAAGAAAATAATTATGAATTTAACTATTAAATTTAAGAAACTTTGATCATCAAAAGGCCCAGAAGTGGCACCTGGGTGGCTCAGTTGTTAAGCGTCTGCCTTTAGCTCAGGTCACGATCCCAGGGTCCGGGGGCATCGAGCCTCCCATCGGGCTCCTGTTCAGTGAGAGCCTGCTTCTCCCTCTTCCTCTGCTGGTCCCCTGCTTGTGCTCAGGAGTTCTCTCTCTCTCTTTCTCTCACTGTCCCTCTCTGTCAAATAAATAAATAAATAAATAAAATCTTTTTTTAAAAAAGGTCACAGTAAAATAAGTGAAATACATCAGACAGAGGAAGAAGATATTTGTACCATATAAAACTGACACATAATTTATAGCAAGAATATATAAAGAAACCCAACAAATTAATATCACAAAACAGCCCAAAAGAAAAACAGCCAAGAAACATAAACAAGAATTTAATAAAATAAGAGCCTATATGGACAATACATGTTTGAAAAAACTTTTGGCTTTAACAGTAACCATGGAAATGCAAGCCAAGACCGTAATTAAATGACATTTTAAACCAAATTTATTGGCAAAAATAATTAATATTCTGGCAATATTAGAGTCTCAGGATCTTTAATACATTGCTATAAGGAGTACAAACTGTTTACAATCCCTTTGAACTATTGTTAGACATTATTATGGACTGACTATTTGAGTCATCCCAAATGTATACATTGAAATCCAATGTCCATACTATGATATTAGGAGATAGGACCTGTGGGAGATAATTAGGTCATGAGAGTAGAGCCCTCATGAATGGGACTAGTGTCCTTATCGGGAAAAATCAGAGTGCTAGGTTGCCCCCTTTCTGTCATATAAGGATACAATGATAAGTCAGCAGTCTGCAACCTGGAAAAGAGCCTGAACCTGACTGTCTTGCACCTCTGATCTTGGACTTTCAGCCTCCAGAGCTGCGGAAAATAAATTTCTGTTGTTTAAAAGCCACACAGGCTATAGTACTTTGTTACAGCATCTTTAACTGGCAAAGATGACCATTTTCCTTATAGTCAAACATTTATGTCTTTTATGATACAGAACTTCTGCCCTAAATATATATCCAAGAAAAATATCTTATGTTTTACCCAGAAAACAATATGTACAATAATTGTTATTAGTTCGAGTGCTATGTTCTATCAATTAGCAAAAGAATAAGAAAGAGCACAAATACCTACCAACCTTAGATACAAAGGCATGTCATATTTCCAAAACAATTATTCAATAACAATCAAAGTAAATGAACTTACTATCATGCAACAATATAATATTATGCAACCCATAGCCAAGTTGTAACAGTTTAACAATATAAAATCATTCTTTATGCTGAGTGAAATAAGTCAAGCAGAGAGAGTCAATTATATGGTTTCACTTATTTGTGGAGCATAACAAAAAGCATGGAGGTCATGGGGAGTTAGAAGGGGGTTGGGGTAAATTGGAAGGGGAGGTGAATCATGAGAGACTATGGACTCTGAAAAAGAATCTGAGGGGTTTGAAATGGCGGGGGGGTGGGAGGTCGGGGTACCAGGTGGTGGGTATTATAGAGGGCACGGATTGCATGGAGCACTGGGTGTGGTGAAAAAATAATGATACTGTTATGCTGAAAATAATAAATTTTTAAAAATAAATAAATATATAAATAAAATCATTCTTTAAAAAATATGCATAAGTGGACATAAAAGAAAGCAAGAAAATGACAAACAATATTCAAGGATGATGGTTAACTCTGGCCAAAGAAGACAGATGTTATTTGGTGGAGAAATCATGTCCTGAGATAATGTTATTGTTACATAACTCAATAGTAGACGGCATGGATGGATTAAAGATTAAAACCAAGGATTAAGCATGAACTTGTTCTGTGCATGTGAGACCTAAAGAGGAAAAATCAAACTATGGAGCCACTTTATATGAAAATATAAACAAGCTCAAGTGATAGTATAAGTATTTTGAAATACTTGTGTATCCATGAGCACAGTGAGTTTTACTATGATGTTAACTACACTGGAAATTTTGGTCAGAGGTATGTGAGAAAACGGCTGTTAGCTAAAATACTGTAAGTGATTATTTTCACTTCATCTTGCAAACTGCTGAGTAAAAGAAAAGATAGACACTCACCGCCTGTGCGAAGAATGAACACACAAATAAATGAATGGAAATTTACTTACTCATGATACAGCAGTTAAAATCCAAAGGGCTGACTTCAAACACCTAAAGTTAGATATCTCTACAAACTGAGTCTCAAATAGAATTTTTAAAACAATATGTCTAAATGAAATGGAAAGTTGCATTGAAACAGTGAAGGTACTAGCTTCTTCTTTTTTTTTCCCCCCAATGAAAGACTTTCAGGTCAGTGTGGGCATACATGCTGCTTGGTTTGTTATAACCGAATTCATAGTTCCTGCAGTTTCCTAGATAATATCACCTTATTTTTCTGAATGGATTCATTAATTTTTTTTAAAAATGTCATTTTCACAAAAAATTCTAGAAAAGATTTCCAGGAAATACTCCATTGAAAGGTTTGATTTAATATGATCTGGTTCATGAAGAATTTTAGAAATCAATGACTAGGACAATGGGGTCAGAAAAAGGAAGACAGAACCAACACAGGAGGTGGGTAGAATGGAGGCAAGGTGCAAACAAATTATGGGAATCTGATGGTCTGAATTTGACTTAAAACTGGGTTGTGTGTGCAAATTCAGGTAAGAAAACAGAAAACGCTTTGGACAGGCGAAGCTGGAGAAGTCAACTCTAGAGACACAGTATGAAGTGTCACACCAAAGAGTGTGTACTTTGTGGTATTGCCAGTGAAAACCTAGTGAAATCGATTGACTATGGGAGTGACCTAATCAGATTCAAATCTGAAAATGTCCTCCAGACTCTGCCTATTCAGCTTTTAAAAATAATGAAGTATATAGTTAGACAGTAGGTTGACTGTAAAGACCATTTTAAAGAATATATATTACTTTGGAAAATAATTTTTTTAAATGTTCTTTACTGAATGGAAATAAATTATTTTCCTTTGTCTTGACAACAAAAATCTAATCTACATGGAAAGAAGCTGCTGTAAGATCCCATATTAGTCTCCTTTCTACTCAAAAATTATCCAAAGGGGATCTAAAGTTATCTAAAAGTACATAAAATGCTCATTTCAGAGAAGTAGTTGCTATGATGTACGATCAGATTGCCTCTTCATGACTAAAGTATTCATTTCTCTAGCATCCAGGAGTATTGGTTGCTGACACACTCAGGTAAGTTCCTCTGGGAATTGCTACCAGTCAAGAGACTGCTTTGCCCAGGGTTATGTCTTGAATTTGGGTGAAGCCAACATCTAATGACTGGTCATGGCAAGAATATAACTGCCTTGGCTTTCTCAGGAGGTTCAGGCTCCTATAATATAGGTAAACTGAGTGGCTTAAGCAACAAACATTTATTGCACATAGTTTTGGAAACTGGAAAGGCCAAGATCAAAGTAGAAGTAGATCCACTATCTGGTGAGGGCATGCTTCCTGGCTTGCAGCCGGCTTCCTTCCCCTGTATCCTCACATGACTGATCATCAGACTCCAATCTATTTCTCTTCATGTAAAGGGTACTAATCTCACCACTAGGGCTGTACCCTCATCTAAACCTAATTATCTCCCAAAAGCTCCATCTCTTGATACCACTGGGGGTGAGGATTACAACATGAACTTCGGAGGGACACGAACATTCAGGTCATAAGGCCCTCTACATTCTATTCAGAATAATTCAGAAGGACACTCGGGAGGTGTCCAGCACCAGAGCTTCCTGCTGATTAGAGGAGATGTTTGCTATAATTACAACATATTTTAATGTCTTTCTCTGCCTGAACTGATTCCTTTATTCCCTTACATACCATTTGTCTGAGCAAGATCCAAGAGCCTAATGTTGCCCCTGTGTTCCCAGGAAGAACCTTGTGTTCATTGCGGGGCTTGCCGGCAAGCTTGCAAATGACAATGCATGCAAAGCGCTCAGAGCACCGCCAGCATGTCCCTGTTCCATCTGCATAGGGCACATGTAAACTTTTCTTGGAACTGCCTAGCTCTGCCTGTGTCAGTGAGCCCCAGGCACGCCTCCAGCTTTCTGTATTTCACACCCCAAGGAGCAAGGATTTGCTCCTTCTCCTGCTGCGTGATGTAGGCTTCATGCAGCCATCCTGCTTGAACTTGAGCTGCAGGACAGATCTGAGAGCAGCAAGAGACTGACACATTGCAAGCAGCTAGATCATGTGCATTCTCTCTCTCCCCTAAGTAAATGCCTGCACTGCTGAGCCTCATGTACATGTTTTCTATTCTCAGTGACCTCGAATCATGCACTGGTCTCTTCCTTGAGTCTTACCTATGTGCCTTTGAACTCATGTTATATTCTATCCTGGGGCACAGCCCAACTACGTAGTGAGAATAATTTAGCACAGCAAGCAGAGTCCGTCCCTTTGACGACACCCACATAGCATAAAAGAAGTGTAGGGGTTCATTCTTATACCAAGGTAGTGCCTGTTTCCTGGGAGGGTGATGAGACTCTCTCGGAGGACTTAGGTTCACTTTTGCCTGCTGCAAACAAATGGGACATCACGGATGACGGGGGAGACTCCAGTGAGGCTCAGGACTAGCAGTGCCTGGGAGCTGCTGCGAGGCTTAGTCCGGATCCACAAGTGGCTGACTCAACACCTTGTCATACCTGGCCCTCGGCTCCACAGAAGCCTCACTGTCAGTTCAAAGCTAGACCGCCTGGTGCCACCCTTGAGATCAGCTGACAGGGCAGAAGACAGGCGGAGTTGTCTCAAAGACGTAATAACTAAGTATGTAAGCGCATGCTGAACGTGGACGGCTGCTGCAGTAGAACCATACTTCTCCATGGCTGTGGCAACGAAGGGACATTGTCCCAAAGGCAGATCCTCAAGTGGGAACCCGGATTACCACTTCTAGTGTGCAAAGGGAGGTAATATCAAGTGAATTGGCTAACTGGTCAGCATCCTGGAAGAGAAAACACACACACACACACACGCACACAAAAAACAAACACAGAAGATGGCAACAAAGAAGTCACCGTGATAAGCATGTAGATGTGGCCTATGAGAATGGGTACAAAGGGTGAAGAGCTTTGTCTGTATGGCAATGCGAAGCAGAGGCTATCTAGTATTGTCTGACCTAAACACCCAAGAATACAAAATGGTAGGGCCAACTGACATCACCTAGCCATTGTTACCAGCCATCACAGTACTACCACAGGGCGTATGGATGGAGTAGTCATGGTGGGAGGGACACTGACTATGCATGGGCCCAACGACACTCACCAAAGTTGGACCACCTGCTGTAATAACAATCCAATCTACCAACTACCAGTTGTTATGCTAAGATCCCACTACAGCATCACCCACTGTAGAGAGCAATTAGCCATATGGTAGGATGTTGATACACTGGACCCTTCCCATCCTGGCACGGCAGTGACACATCTTGACCTGAATTGATGCATATTTTGGCTATGACCATGCCTTTCCTGTTTATGGCACTTTGTCCTGCACTATCTGAGGATGTGGAATGCTTGACTCATCAGGACATTATTCCATATAATATCACATTATAACAGGTAACTCTATCACAAAGGAGGGAGGCAGTGTATACATGTACAGGGGACCCATTGCTTGTATCATATGCTGTAAAATCCAAAAGCTGCTGGCCCCTTAGAGTACATGAGTTGAAACGTAAGGGGTGAATGTATGAGCAAGTCCAACATTGACCCACATGGAGAATTTGGGTTCTCTTACACATAGTTTTAGGAACTATGAATGTGGAGATCCTGGTTCCCCTAGAGGGATCATTTCCACTGGGAATGCAGTCAGTGGCCCATTCAGCTTGACATTAAGACAAACCACCTCCTAATTTCTAGGATTCTCTTGTTAAGAGATGAGAAGGTGATGGAGAGTGAAATAATTGACTCTGATCACCAGGATGAAGTTGGGTAGTTTTCCTTCAATGAGAACAGGGAGAAATATGTTTGAAACGCAGGTGATCTGCTGGTATAGCACCTGATATCTTTCTGCTCAATGTTAATAGCAAATACGACAAAAGTATTTCTCATTACCATATAGCTATAATTAATCACATAACTCCAAGTTAAAAAAAAATCCATTGGTCTAAATAAATTTACCCATACCCTGTTCTTCATAAATACACAATATATATGGTAACCAACTGTGCAGCAAAAAATAAGCTGAAGGCTCTTGGGTAGGGATGCAGAACTGTAGGAGAAAAAGCAATTATGCTTATACATATATAGCTTTCCCTTTCAGAAAAACATTGTATGTGTGCGAAACAGTGAAAGTCTTACCATTCTGATATCTGAAGAAATCTAAGCTGGGATAGCAATGGGTTTGTGTTACACGAGCGCTGTCCAGACCCTGATTCAGGGTGGATTCTTGATGTGTCTTCTGTGTCAGTGCTAAGGACTGATGAGGTGTCTGGCAGCTTCACCCAAGGCTCAGTAAGTAGCTGGCTACCCCCTCTGAGAGGATGGCTGTGTCAGCCAACCCTCTGTCAGAGAGCAGTGATGACTGCCAGGGAATTTGGAGTCAAGAACAGCATATGGAGCCATCCAAGACAGAATCGGCAAGCAAGGGCAATGCTGAGCATTGATGCTCTAACAGTGGGAAAGGATCAATGTCACACTGGGTTTGATGGGCCAGCAGTATACCGCAGCATCTGGAGAAAATTATTTTTTAGTTTAGTGGTCACATTTGAATGTTGAAATTATATTCTAGTTGTTATCCAATTACTACTGCACAAAATCCCAAAGGAATATTTTATTTAAAAATCACTAACCCTTTCAAAACTTTTTTTTTTCCCCCAGTGAAATAACGTCCATGTCAGGAAGATCAGGTGAATTTCTTATATGTGTAAATTTTACCTAAAATTTACGTATAGCACAACACATTTGCTATATTGATCCTTCTATCTTGATCTATATATTCTTCAACTTTTCAAGTAAAATAAACAAACAAAAGGAAAGAAATCACATTTGGAATCTAGATTGGAAAATGAAAATCAGTATCTTTTTTTAAGATTTTATTTATTTGTTTCTCAGAGAGTATGAGAGAGAGAGAGAGACAGAGAGAGAGAGAGAGAGAGCAGGTAGAGGGAAAAGCAGTCTCCCTGCTGAGCGAGAAGCCCGATGTGGAACTTGATCCCAGGACCCTGGGATCATGACCTGAACAGAAGGCAGACACTCAACCAATGGAGCTACCCAGGTTTACTGAAAATCAGTTATATTTAGGTGTTTGGTCTTCACATTCAAGTATCCTACCTTCTATTTCCTTGGCTCATGATTAGCAGCATGTGGGAAGAGAAAAATTTCTGGGACCTAACAAAGGATCCATAATGGGGGTTGAGGGGCAGGACTGACATAAATTTGTTCAGCAGCTATAGAGGTAAAAGCTAGAAGTACTGAAAGACAGTACAGAATAATGAAACAACATCTTTAGGGTAGCAGAAAGATGATTTCACATAATGGTAAAGTATGTGTGCTCCCGAATAACAATTAGGCTCAAGACACTTGAAACATGATGCATGTCACATAGGCAAACGACATAAACCCTCTATTCCTCCTCATTGTAAAATTGAGACTATAATAGAAATCTCTATGTCTTGTTGTGAGGATAAAATGAGATAATACATGTAAAACTGTTCAAATAGTGCCCCAAATAATAAAAACACAATAAAAATTATAATGTTATTACATATCAATATTTCTACTTGGAGAACTTAGCATCCTGGACCTGTTTTACAATTTGACACTTAAGTGCTCTATCTTGAATGATCCTAGTTCACTCACAGCAGAATTTGAGAGAAAAACAAACAAACAAAAAGCCAGAAAACAATACTGGGCATGTACGGACATACAAATTTTCCTCATTCTAATAGTTATTTGGAAGGTTCTTTCTGAAGAAAAACAAAGAATTGTTTTAAATGATTAAAGTGAAAATGAGGTTTAATCCTAGACTCTAGGACTGTGTCTGTTATTTCTCTTGGCATCTTTTTTTTTTTAAAAGATTTTATCTATTTATTTATTTGAAAAGTGAGGGCAAGAGCAAGTGGGGTGAGGGGCAGAGGGAGAGAATCTCAAGATGACTTCCTGCTGAGCGTGGAGCCTCAGGCAGCTCAGTCTCACAACCCAGGAGATCATGACCTGAGTCGAAACTGAGAGTTGGACATTCCACTGATTGAGGCACTCAGGCACCGCTTTTTGCTTCTACTTTTAATTAGAAAAGCAATCAAATGGGAAAGGTAAAAACTATTCAACAAAACTGATCACTGAAATTGCTTATAAATAGGTAAAAGACAAAAAAATAGATCTTTTCCTCTTCACAAATATTAACCCACACAAATTAAGGACAAATGACAAAAGCAAACTTTTTAAAGTTTCACTATTGAAAAAAGTTTCATTGTAAAACATAGAAAGGGGTCCCTGTACTGTTTGCTTTTCCTTCATACTGGATCTAGTAAGGAAATTAATCACTTTTTTATAATTTATTATTAAATCATATCAATAACATACATGAAATCTATATTATTTGTATGTAAATGATGATCACTGGGGCAAAGGATACATGCATTTTATACTTTACAATTTTTTCCAAATAATGCTCCACACTATTGCATCCACTTACAGCCTTAGCAACAATTCTTGGTGTGTTTCTCTCAAATACTATTATCAATATTATTAAACCATTATGTCATCATTTGTGACACATTTCCTCATTTATTTTGCATTTCTTTTTATTGTGGAAAAAGCATCATTTTAGATGTTTGTAAGTTCTCCATTTTTTGTTTCATTTTGTTTTCCCCTTTGAATTATCTTTTGGCAATAGAGTTTTTCTTTGTCTCTTGGTTTTTAAGAATCCTTTGCATATTAAGAGAATTTGTTCTTTACCTTTGCACATGATGTAAAATCATTTCCTACTTGTCACTACTTTTTGAATTTTAATATATTATTTTCTGTGTTTTAGTTTTTTGTCCATTAAAATGTTACAAAATAATAGTCTAACTCTGACTTTTGTGAGATTTACCATCTTCTTGAATATGTTGCCATGTCTAAAAATGCTGTTTCCATTCCAAATTTGTCATTTTAAAATCCATGTTTTTGTTTTTTTTTTCTTCTAATAACCTTCTGGTCTCATTTTGGCATTTAAATATTTGATCCATCTGGCATTACTTCTGATACAAGTAGTAAGGTTCTAAGTTACTTTTCTATAAGTTGTTAGCCCGTTGTCATAATGAATACTTAATTTTCTTCCAAATAGCTCAAAATGCTTTTTTTGTGCACCTATGGAATTATCATACATATTTGCTTCTATTTTTTTATTGTTCTTAAATCTAATTAATATATATTATGTCTCCATATGTTAGTTGCAAACTAGAGTAATTGTTGTACCATTGTGTTTAAATAAATGGAAAGATAAATTTCTCTCTTTGATCTACTTTTCAAAATTTTCTAAACATTATTCACACATATTTCAAAATAATTCTTTGCATGATTTTTTTCCATAGGACTCTTCCCTTATTTGTTAAAAGTAGCTTCTAGAGAAAGGGGTTATAATTGCTGTTGCAGTGTCATTTGTGTATACATATATGTTTGCTAATATTAATATATAGCATAGGAAATCTTCATATAAAAAAAGTAACATGAGGGACGCCTGGGTGGCTCAGTTGGTTAAGCAGCTGCCTTCAGCTCAGGTCATGATCCCAGCGTCCTGGGATCAAGTCCCACATCAGGCTCCTTGCTCAGCAGGGAGCCTGCTTCTCCCTCTGCCTCTGCCTGCCATTCTGTCTGCCTGTGCTCGCTCGCTCTCCCTCTCTCTGATAAATAAATAAAATCTTTCAAAAAAAAAAAAGTAACATGAGTTTCCACTTATTCAAATTTTTTTATATTTCAGATTAGTTCATGCTCTAGAGATGCAAATAGTATTTGTTAAATACAGATCTATAGTTTTTGCCATGAGTACTGTTAACGGGAAAGATTAGCCATTTTATTTGTTAGTTTTGACATATAAAAAAGCATTTTTGCCTTTTTATTTTAAAATCAATAAATTTAATAAATGGCCTGTTTCTAGTACTTTTACAGTTTATTTTTTCTTTAGTCTTCAAATACAAGAAATTATTTGTTGTCTCTCTCCTACTTAATATTTATAAATCTAACTGTTCCCTTTTGTACAAGTACTCTGAGACGGTGTTAATTTGCTAAATAATAGTTCATACTACAGATAGAGCTGATCATATGACTGAAATTATACATATTTTACTATATACCCGGTATCTACCAAATTCTACTTCAATTATATCAAAATTTATAAGGAATATTAATTTTTATTTTCTAACACAGTAAATTATAATAGCTAATTTTCTAGTTTGATTTTTCTTACATTCTTGAAATCAATGTTACTTTTTTGTTTTATAATATGTGTTAATATATTTCTTGATGTTTATTTTCCAAAATTTAATTTTTCCATTTAAATTCATTAGTGAAGGGGCGCCTGGGTGGCTCAGTGGGTTAAACCTCTGCCTTCAGCTTAGGTCATGATCTCAGGGTCCTGGGATCAAGCCCCACATCGGGCTCTCTGCTCAGTAGGGAGCCTGTTTCCCCCTCTCTCTCTCTGCCTCTCTGCCTGCTTGTGATCTCTCTACCTGTCAAGTAAATAAATAAAATCTTTTAAAAAAATTTAAAAAATAAATTCATTAATGAAGTTAGGTTTTTACTACTGTTTTTTGCCATGTGAAGTATAATAGGTTAGCATCAAACATGAATTTTGGAAACTTTCTACTACTGTGCAGTGTGGCATTTTAAATTGTACCAGAATTATATCATTCCTGGAATGATAATTCATTGAAATAATTCACTGATGAAAAAAACTTCTTGTCCTGGTACTTGAGGAATATCATTCCTTGAAATTTATCAGTAGCTTCAGACAATTAAATTATAAATATCCTTTGCTTTAAAATACAGTTTGGAAATCAATGTGTTCCTAAAAAAATAATCATCATCAGATCATTCATCATCATGCATCAGATGCTTTCTTTGCATTACACTGAGCAGATGATACTACACATTTATTTTAATTTTATCTGTATCTTTATATTTTTATTACTTTTATGGTTCATTTTCAATATGCTTGGGTCTGCTGTTTTTCTAGACTAGAAACATGGTAGTTTATATATTGTTTCTTCTTCATCAGATTATTGTTTCATTCATTCATCCATCTATTCATTTAACCAATTTTTTGTCCACCTGCTATGATACTATTATATGTGCTTGAGATACATCAATAAGCAAGATACACCAAGGTCCCTACACAGTATAAATTCCATTTTAGGGAATTGGGGAGATGGTGGCAAAAACACAGTAAGTATTCTCTCTCTCTCTCTCTCCTTTCTTTCTCTCAAATAAATAAATAAAATCTTAAAAAAAAAAAAGAGCACTTGAGTGGGTTAGTTGGTTAAGTGTCTGCCTTTGGGTCAGGTCATGATCTCAGGATCCTGGGATCGAGTCCTGCAATGGGCTCCCTGCTCAGTGGGGAGTCTGCTTCTTCCTCTTCCTCTACCCCACCCTCCTGCTCACGCAGTCTCTTTCTCTCTCACTGTCCCTCTCTCAAATAAATAAATAAAATATTTAAAAAAATAAGTAAATAATACAGGATATTTGAATGTGATGATTGCTATGGAAAAAAAGAAATAGAGCAGGGAAAAGAAGGTAAATGTGTGGAGGTGGTGCAAGGGAAGTTTGCAGCATTAAACAGGATGGCAGCATTGATCCCCTGAGAAGGTGACATTGAGCAAAAATGGGAAGGTATTGAAGGAAGCTGTCATGCAACCACCTTAGAAAAGGCAGAAGGAATCTACAGTGTAAGGTCTCAAAGGGTAGGCATAGTGGAATATCAAGGAACACCAGAAGCCAGAGTGGCTGGAGCTGTGTGATCAAGGTGAAAAGTAGAAGGGTGAGGTCAGAGAATTGACTAGGGATAAATGATGGGAGGCTTTATAAGTCCTTCCAAAGGTTTTGTTTTACCCTCAGTGAACTGGAGAGCCAATGGAAAGTTTGAATGGAAGTGTTATATAATCTGATATTTTTAAAAAGTAATTTTTAGAAAGCTTATATTCACATTAATTTTATAAAAACAAAGAAAATTATACATTTGTTCTTTTCCATTGAAAAACTTTTCTATTGAGGAATATTCTAATTTTCCCTTTGCTTTTGATATTTGTTACTACTTTTAAAATTTTAGTAATTTGGTTTAAGAAGCAGACTACTTCTTTATTGCCTGTGATGGTTACATTACATATTAGTTTGCTTGGGCCAGGGTGTCCAGATATTTGGTCAAACATTAAATTGGTTTTTCTGTCTTTTTTGTATGAGTTTAACATTTAAATTAATGAACTTCGAGTAAAGCCAAAATCTTCCAAAACGTGGGTGGACCCTGCTCAATCAGTTGAAGGCCTTAACAGAACAAAGATTGATCTCCCTGAAGCAAGAAGAAATTCTACCACCTGACTGCCTTTGGACTTTGAACTGCAACTCATCCCTGAGTTCGCAGCCTCCAAATCAACTCCATCAGATTTTGGATTCACCAAGTCTCCATAACTGTGTGAGCCAGTTCCTTAAAATAAAACTCTATATCCATATCCAATATCCAGAACATATTCGCTCTGTTTCACTGGAGAATCTTTGCTAATAAACTGACATACTAACTTTCAAATGAGATCAGCTCTAAGTGGCTCAGCAATTTGTTGATGTGTGTTGTGGAGAGGGGCAAAGAGAATGATCTACAGCAGCTAGCAATTCAGGAATATTGTTTAAAATACTTGCTCACTGACTTTGCCTTGCTCCTACATCTGCCCTTGGCCTTTAGCTTTCCTCCCCATTCAGTTCTCTACAAGGTACTTTAGTGATGTTCCATTTGATGCTTTACCGTTTACTCTTTTAAATCTTGATCCCCTGGCTCTGTTCAGCAAGTGCCAAGTCAAAAGTCATAGTTCCCTTTTCCTCTACCCTGTCTCATCTCACAGCCATTTCTCAGAATGAGATTGTTGGATAATAGAAAGAGAAAATGTCTCATCTCCTTGCTGGGTGTGGTTAATCCCTTTTTGGTGTTCTATACTTCCCACTATAGTCTTGAACCTTATAATTTGAAGCAAATAATTGAAGAATGGTTCCTCTATTTCCTTGACTTTCTTGGAAAGTCTGTAAAGGTAACACATATATGCAGGTATGTTCTTAAAATCATACAGCTTCATCCAAACTTTACTGAGATGTATCGTAATTCTGGTTTTTACTTGTGCAATTGTCCTAGTGTCATTAGAAAAATTAATTTAGACTTTAAGTCATTTTCAGTCAGTTTTAGAAGACTAAAGTTCTTTTGTAAGGTTGCCCCTGAAAAAATTTCTCACTGAGATATAGTTCTTGCCACTAAGTAACAAAATACATATAGATCACTTTTTTATAAAAACAAAATAAACAAAACTTTTCAGCATTAATTTGTCAGGAATGAACTCATTGCATGTTCAAAATACTTATGAAATACATGATTTACCTTCATTACCAGACAACTGAAGATGATAAAATTAAGTACATATAAAATAGCTGTGATAAGCACAATTTGAAACTGGATATTTAAATTCCAATCCAGCGTTTGTTTTTTGTTTTTTTTCTATGCTGCCATGCTGAACTTCCCTGTTTACTTGTTCCATGTCAGATATTCTTAATTCTGAGCTGATCCAGATATTTCACTGAAACCTCAATGATAGTTCATGAATTTCTGAATCTTACCTTCATTATGAACCACTGGTTATCTCCAAGTCTTATTTTTGCTCAAATCAATAAATAAGAAAAAAACAGAAGTTAACACACAATAAAAACAATACAATAGAACTCACCAAATTGCTTAAAGTAACTTTCTGTTGAAAATATTGCATGGGATATGTTTTCAGTCTAGGTATTGTTTATAGCTGAAATACTTGGAAACAGTTTGGGCTTAAAATGAAATTCAAGACATTTATTATAATTATTCATTGAGTTCCTCTTTCTCAGTACCATTGATCATACTAAGAAAAATAGCTAAAAGCTTTTAGCATTTACTTTGTGCTGAGTATTGTACGAAGTGCTTCATATACATTAAGTAATTAAATCCTCAAAAAACAGCATAAAGTAGATATGATTATGATACCTGTGTCACTGACAAAGACATTAGAACATAAGGATGTCAAACAACTCATCCTAGATCAACACTTGGTAAGATCCCAAGCTAGGCAGTGTGGCTCTAAAATGATAAAAATATTAGGAATTCATTTTATTTCTGAGTTTTCTAAATAGGCCATAAAATGAATGATTGTATTTAAACTTACAAAACTTCAGTGAAAAAGGAAGATCATTCCCACCAAGAGTGGAAGAAGGTTCTGCTTTCTCCACATCCTCACAAGACAATGATTATATGGTTTTACTCATATATGGAACATAAGGAAAAGCACAAAGGACATTAAGGGAAGGAAGGAAAAACTAAAGGGGGCGAAATCAGAGAGGGGCCAACCATGAGAAACTATGGACTCCAGGAGACAATCTGAGGGTTTCAGAGGGCAGGAAGCTGGGGGATGCGGTAGCCCAATGATGGGTATAATGGAGGGCACATGTTGTAATGAGCGCTGGATGGTATAGACAAATAATGAATCATGGAACATTACGTCAAAAACTAATGATACACTGTATGGTGACTAATGTAACATAACTTTAAAAAGGAGGATCATTTAGAAAAGTTGCAATTAATACTTCAAAATAATTTTGCAAGTTAAATTTAGTTATAAATATACTTTCAACTGATTAGTTTAATTCTAAAAGCAAAGGCAACAACAGTTTTTCCTGCAGATTGCAGAAAAAGAAAATTGAACAATGCTTGTCACTGCTAATAATGTCCACTGAAATAATCCAGCTTAATCATAATGGCTTACAAATGCAAGGGGTGGACGTGAACTAATTAGCTATAAATTTTTAAAATAATATCCTAAATGTGAGTATTAAAAAAAAAACAACTTTGTTTACATGTAAGTACAAAGTTTGCTTTAACATAGTTAGCTGGTTTCATTAATGCTTTATAATTGGACATTGGGTTATATTAGCCACAAGTAAAATTTATCTGTGTATCCATCATAGAGGAAAAAAGAAAAAAGAAATTACAACAAACACAAACTTATTTTTTTAAAGGTATACCCAGTTGCTTTCACTAAAAATTTTAATTAGCCTATGTTTTTTTTATTTATTTTCAGCATAACAGTATTCATTATTTTTGCACCACACCCAGTGCTCCATGCAATCTGTGTCCTCTATAATACCCACCACCTGGCGTTTTGTTTTGTTTTTTGTTTTTTGTTTTTCTATCACCATTGTTACAAAGGTGAAAAAATCAATCTAGGCATTTCTTAAAACATGAAGACTTTATTATTAAATAATACATTTTTATTGAGATACAGATCATATATAAAAATAAAATTCTGAAGCATCCCACCTCCCGCCCCCCAGTCTACAAGGAGCAGTCCAGTAAGCCAAGCCACTTTTTTGTAATAACCAACTCAGGAAGCCAGTCTACTCTCTATTAAGTCTGACTTGTAGAAAGTCAGGAAACTACTATTTCTAGCAATGGATCCAGGAAGACAAACAATAACCATTGTGATAATAGACCTCAAATGGCCATAAGTCAAAAATATCTAGCAGCTTCCCTAATTTCTGAACCCACTTTAAACTTAGAGCAAATCAGGAAAGCCAAATACACACTCCTAACCAATCACGTATGGTGACCCACTTCTAATTAGCCTACCTTTGACTTCTCTACACCAGTAACCTCCAATCTGGGCATACAAGAGCCTGCCCATGTTCTACCATAAAGCTTTCCCTCTCCTCTGCCTAAATTTGAGTCTACCAAAATGCAAATGACAGTCTACCAAAATGCAACTCCCTTATCATAGCAAGCTCTGAATAAATATCCTTTGCTTTTTCCTATTTGGTTCATCTTCATTTATTTCCACATTAGATACCCAAATTCATATAATTTCAACCCCTTCTGCTGAGCCCAAAATACTCCTGTTTATATTTATATGTTGAAACATATGAGCCATTTTTGTTAGTCCAAAAATATGTTGGACCATATAAAGGGTAGAAATTGCATTCTGGAAGAGTAGTTATAGCCAGTTCCCAATTAACATGGAACTTGAAAGGGAAAAAAATAGTGCATAATCCTTAATTAAAGCTTAGTAAGCATGATAAATTTTTGAATTTAAGAATTTTTTTCTTTTGAAGGAGAGAGCTTGAAAGAATGAATAACAAAAATAATTCTAATCAGTATTTATTGAATACTTATGTGTTTGGCAATGTTCTGAGCCCTTTATTGTATTATTTCTTATAATCCTTACAGTAACACAGTAAGCTAAACATTTGTTTTTATATGTGTGAAAACTGAGGTTAAGAAAAAATTATTTTTTCCAAGGTCACATGTTAGAATATGCAAAAAGTGAGACACAAATAGAGAACTGTTTGATGCCCCCCCCAACTCTTGCCTTTAGTTACTCTTTTATGGTGTTACCATTAACTGAGTACTAGAGTGTACCATCCACTCATGTCTGTGATACAGTCAAGGCCAGGAGCAAATAAGATATGAAACCAGAATCCAGTTCTTCTAGAACTGTCCTCTTTTCACTGTATTAGACTGCTCTATACTACATAAAAATATTCACTCATCTCTGGCTTCTTTTTTTTTTTTTTTCATGAAATACAGGCAATTATTTATTTCTGGTTGCCAAAATTATCTAATGAAAACAACTAGATTAAGATGATATAGAAAATAATCTTAGTTTAGTATCTCTTAAAGTGTGTCCCTAATTTAGTATGATTGGTATTAACTAGGAATTTCTTAGAAAGGAAATCTTGGCACCAGGGCCTACTGAATTATAAAATCTGGTAGTGAGGCACAGCAATGTGTGGTTTGGTAATGGAAGTCTGATGTTCACTAAAGCATCTGAACCACTTACCTAGTATTTGAACAGTAGCAGAGATCAATACTCAAACAACTCAAGTTAGTTATGATGTCTTAAGTTCTGGTTGTCCTCATTATTCGTTCTTTACCATTAATTTTGTATTTAAACTTTTAAAACTATATCATATGTTGCACATTCTCTTTAACTTATCCATTCATGCAACAAAAACCATACAGTTATGGTCCCTGCCCCACAAAAGTTTACAATAGAAAAGATGAGATACACAAATGAGTCTGTCATAAAAATTGAATGTGGTTTGTGCTCTATGGAATAAGAAAAGTAGAGTATGGGTTGCATATAACATGTTATTTGATTTCTTCTAAAACTTTGATTATGTCCCATTACTTACAAATTATACTCTGGAATCTTGACAAGTCAAGCCTAAATAAACCCACTTTCTATTCGCCTATGTAAACTTCAACTTTAGCCACTACACTTCTATACATTCTGCAAATTCTTTTCTCATCTTCCTCCCAGAAATGATCTCCCACGTGGTCCCCACGGATTTATTTCCCACCCATCAAAATAGATCCATGAGACATTCAAAAAATGTTCCATGCTCTACACTATTTTCTAGACTTTTCCATCACTTCTCCCTTGTACTTCTTACTCTATGGCCTCAGTTATTATTATTTTTTTTTCTTTTTTTAAGTTTTTATTTAAATCCAGTTAGTTAACATAGAGTGTAATATTAGTTTCAAGTGTACAATACAGTGATTCAATACTTCCTTTCAACACCTGGTCCTCATCACAGCAAGTTCACTCCTTAATCCCCATCACTTATTTCACTCCTCCCCTCACCGAGCTCCCCTCTGTCAACCATCAGTTTGTTCTGTAGGGTTAAGAGTCTGTTTCCCAGTTTGCCTCTCTCTTTTTTCCCCTTTGCTCATTTGCTATCATTAATTTTATTTCAGAATATTTACTCACACTATTCTCTTAGTTAAGAATGACTTTGGTCATAACACACTTCTAGTAGCATATCCAATTTTTTTAAGGTTTACAGTTAGAAGATTTATGTATTTGAGAAAGAGAGAGAATGAGCAGGAGGAGGAGGAGCAGAGGGAGAGGGAGAAGCAGACTTCCCGCTGAGCAGGGAGCCACATGGGACTTGATTCCAGGACCCTGAGATCATGACCCAAGCCAAAGACAGAGGCCCAATGGACTGAGTCACCAAGGTGACCCAGCATATCCAATTATTTTTTAAATTTTTTTATTTTTTATAAACGTATATTTTTATCCCCAGGGGTACAGGTCTGTGAATCGCCAGGTTTACATACTTCACAGCACTCACCAAAGCACATACCCTCCCCAATGTCCATAACCCCACCCCCCTTCTCCCAACCCCCCTCCCCCCAGCAACCCACAGTTTGTTTTGTGAGATTAAGAGTCACTTATGGTTTGTCTCCCTCCCAATCCCATCTTGTTTCATTTATTCTTCTCCTACCCACTTAAGCCCCCATGTTGCATCACCACTTCCTCATATCAGGGAGATCATATGATAATTGTCTTTCTCCGCTTGACTTATTTCGCTAAGCATGATACGCTCTAGTTCCATCCATGTTGTCGCAAATGGCAAGATTTCATTTCTTTTGATGGCTGCATAGTATTCCATTGTGTATATATACCACATCTTCTTGATCCATTCATCTGTTGATGGACATCTAGGTTCTTTCCATAGTTTGGCTATTGTGGACATTGCTGCTATAAACATTCGGGTGCACATGCTCCTTTGGATCACTACATTTGTATCTTTAGGGTAAATACCCAGTGGTGCAATTGGTGGGTCATAGGGCAGTTCTATTTTCAACATTTTGAGGAACCTCCATGCTGTTTTCCAGAGTGGTTGCACCAGCTTGCATTCCCACCAACAGTGTAGGAGGGTTCCCCTTTCTCCGCATCCTCGCCAGCATCTGTCATTTCCTGACTTGTTGATTTTAGCCATTCTGACTGGTGTGAGGTGATATCTCATTGTGGTTTTGATTTGTATTTCCCTAATGCCGAGTGATATGGAGCATATCCAATTTTTAACACACAATGTAAATCACCTTTTAATGAAGACTCCTTGTCCGAAAGAATCCTCCTCAGAAGTTGTCTAGCACTTATGGTTTCTAATACATACATAATATCAATCATCTACTAGGTTTAAAGATTGTGGGAGATTTTTGTACAGAACTCATCTCCTTTATTAAATGGTAAACAACTGGAAGGCCAGCCCCAGTTTTATATATCTTTAAATTCTTTATATAACCTAGCATCATATTTTGCATATGGACAAATTATGACAACTTTTAATAATAATTATTTTTATTCTTTGAAAATTTGCATCTTTCTTTGTTATTTTTTTCTTTGTTATTTTTTTAAAGATTTTATTTATTCATTTGACAGACAGAGATCAGAAGTAGGCAGAGAGGCAGGCAGAGAGAGAGAGGAGGGGAAGCAGGCTCTCTGCTGAGCAGAGAGCCGGATGAGCTCAATCCCAGAACCCTGGGATCATGACCTGAGCCAAAGGCAGAAGCTTTAACCCACTGATCCACCCAGGCACCCCTTTCTTTGTGTTTTTTAAAAGAGTAACATTTCTTCTGATTTAAAAAAAAATACATAATTATAGAAAAGAATAATAATAAAATGATTGCATTTATTTCCACTAGCAAAAACTGAAAATTGTTAATATTTTGATTTATCTTCTATTTTTTAATGTCTCTGTATATTTAGATATATGGATTTTCCTATCGAGTTTCACATAAACGTTGATGTTGAATAGATTTACTAGGAGAGAAATTGTTATGCATTTTCTTCAATGCATCTTTTTCTTCTTAATTCTAGAGACATTTCCCCAGCCCAATTTTCATTGGAATTATTGAGTAAAATTACATCTTCTCCCGCATTACCTTTATATGTCTTATTGCAAAAAGAAGAGCTACTTAGTTAAGACTTGACTGTCTGACTTATCGACAAAGGCTTATCAAAGACTAAAAAAATAAATAAAACCCAAGTTTATTATTGGGGAAGAGGACCACCATTTTTTTTAAAACTTTTACTGAGATGTAACTTACATTCCGTAAGATGCATTCCTTTAAAATAATGTTTTCTTATAGTACATTCACAATGTTGTGTACCCTTCACTATAATCAAAGTATAGAATATTTTTATTTCTCCTAAAAGGAAAAATAAAAGTCATTTCCCACCTCCTCTCCACCAACCCTTGGCAACCACTGATCTACTCTGTATCTATGGGTTCACCTATTGTGGACATTTCATAAAAATGGAATGTTACTAACTGTGCTCTTCCGTGAGTGTCTTACTATAATTAAGATAATGTTTTCAGTGTTCATTCTTATTGTAGAATGTATCAGTACTTCATTATTTTTATACCTGAAAACACTCCATTGTATGGATATACCAAATCCATTGTTAATCATTTTATTAGTTGATAGACATTTGGGGTGTTTTTACTTATGGACTATTATCAGTAATGGTACTATAAACATTAAAGTACAAATTTTCAGACAGACATATGTTTTCATGATGCTGGGTAGACTCTCTGAGCCACTACTCTAGTGTTGAGTGTGGACAGTGGTTTTCTTTTCTCAAAGTGATCCCTACTTTAAAAGCAGAGCTGTGGGAGTGGTAGACTCTGATCTTCCCAACTTCCCTTGACTTAAAAATCTGTGGTCCATGCATGGGCTGGGGTGAAGGTAATTGGGAGCTCTCCCATTCTTACCCTGCCTTACGTGAATAAAACATTTTCCTTTAAGTGGAGATGAGTAGATGAAAAGAGCTCCAGGTCTCTGAGCCTTTCCTGCCTGGAGTAAACCTTCTGCACATGGAACTGAGAAGACACTGTAGCCTTCAAGTGAGAGCTGAGGGAAAATGGAACTCTGTGTTTTTGGCTGCACCTGCCTGGGGTAGACATCCCATCATGCTGAGCTCAGGGAATGAGAGAAAGGAGGCCACCACAGACTCATTCTTTACTATGATAATTTAGTACATTTTCTCAAAAAATTATTTCCCCATTTTCTTTATGTCCTTGGGAAAATTCCTAGGGACTCCAAATAGTTACTATATTTTATAATATTCACCAGTGATGGTTATTTCTATGGGGGAGAGGGTTTGCAGAGCTCCTAATGCCACTATTCTTGACAAACTTCAATAGCATCGCCACTTTTTGAATATTTTCTTTTTCCAGATACTCTCCTAAGCCTTATTTGTAAATAAGTACATGGAACTCTCTGCCATAACATTAATACATTTACGTTACAGACAGAAAAACTGAGAGTTGTCCCTAGTAAGCATTAGTGTTGGAATTTAAATCCAATTTGTCTCAGTCTAAAGTTCATGCCTTTAAACACTATGTTAATATATAGAGCACAATGTGATGTTTAGAAGATTATAATTTGGTCAGCTTCCAAACACTGACCTCAGGACTGAGGCTTTAGGAGATAAAATATTGGACACATGGAGAATGATACAACTAGGTAGAGAGAGAACAGAGTGATTCCTGGTAAGTAACCAAGAAAACTCAACACATTTTTACATTTTCGTCAGGGTTACCTGCTTCTAGCAATTGGCTTTGGGCTTACTGAAGCAGAATAAAAAATATGCAAAGGCATGTAACTGATTATATAACAATTTTCAGATTCAGCAAAGCACTTCAAATTGCCTACCTGCCTGAAAATGACTATGAGTATGTTATAATCTGTACAGAAGAAGCTCTTAATACAGCCAAAACTTTTCACTAGTAATGCAGCACTTAAACCCATCAACCATATACTATTATTTCTTCATGTTATGTCAAATGGTAGATAAGGATTTAGAGGGAAAAAATTGAGGAACCCATAAACATTTAAGAAGGATTCATTTACAGACCAGGATATACATTCTTCAATGTCAGCTCCAGAGTAAATTAGCATATAAACATTTTGAGATATGGTTCTCACCCACTGACCAGACCAGCCTCATTGAAAGTGTTGGGGTCTGAAACTAGACCCTGAAACAGAGTGTCTTCCATTGATAAGTCAGGTTCAGCACTGACTCATATTTTATACCATGCTATTACTTTTGAATTCCTTTAAACCAAATATTACAGTAGGTGTTGAAACACAACCTGGATTCTTGCCAGTGTGACTAGGGTCATGTTGGATCCTGTAAGAAAACTCCAGGAGATGGAGGCAAAAGTCTTCCTGAGCCGGTGCATGGAATAGACATGGAAGGATCCCTGGAGTGCTTTCATGCTCTCCTTTAGAAAAGATGGATCTGGTAAGTGTGGAGAATACTTAACTTGCTCTTGTCATTTAAAGCTGAGAGATAATCGTTGTTCACTTGTCGCACTTGATTGCCTGCACATAGCCCACATCCTGCATGTACCCCACATACCACAAGTAGCCCACATGTCACATGCAGTTCACGTCCTGCATGTAAATCTACACCCTGTTTGTAACCGGATCTTGAGCAAGGTATAAAGGAAGTGATTGTAAGAAATAAAGATGTCTACTGATCAGCAATTGGTAGACCCCCATCATTTTGGCTCCGATCACCAGGATCCCCACCTCGCAAAGGTGACAATAGGTTGTCCTCTAATCACTCCATCAGAATACTTTCAGTAATTACTACCTGGACCTAATATCATGTATAAAAAATATGAGCAGTAATTTTGCCTAAAATAAAACAATAAATATGCTTGTTCATTTGTTTGTTTTTGCATGACTAGTATATTCAATATAGTTAGTTGATTCCTGAACAATATGGGTTTCAACTATGCATGTCCCCTTATATGCAAACTTTTTTAGACACAGTGCAGTACTGTAAATGTATTTTTCTTGTTTTTGACTCTCTTAATAAAGTTTTCCTTTCTCTGACTTACTTTTTTATAAGAGTATAGCCAAAGTAGAGTATATAATGCATGTAATGTACAAAGTATGGTTAATCTATTGTTTATGCTATTGGTAAGGTACCTGATCAACAATAGGCTATTAATAGATAAGTTTTGGGGGAGCCAAACGTTTTATGTGGACTTTTGACTATGTGGTGGTGGGGCATTCAATGCCTCTCACCCCCATGTAGTTTAAGGGTCAGCTGTATCATGCAAAATATTTAAACCATGCCCCTGGAGAAATTTCTATGCTAGAATGCAATCCAAAATGACACTCTGAAACAGAATAAGAGTAGCAAGGCAGAATAACCATAATTTTTATTCCCTTTACCATGTGTCAGCTACTATGTTATTGATATTATGTCTGATCCTCAAAACAAGGTCATGAAGTTGATATATGATATTCTCCTTTTGCAGATATGAAACTAAGATATCCAAACTAGTGAGTAGCCGAGCCATGTCTCAGAGCTCCAACTCCAAAATCCACTCCTGTTACCTCTGCCCATGTCTCTGGTTGACAGTAGCAAATGATATACTGGGTTACTTTAAAGTGACTTAGAGTCCTTATTTCTCTTCTTCTTTTTTTTTTTTTTCCTTATTTCTCTTCTTCTTAACAGTAATATTGTTATGTCAAAGTAAGCACTCTTTAACAGTAGGTGATTAAAGAAGGGGGAAGTGACTTATTTCTAGGAAAAAAGGGAAAAAAAAGCACTCTATCCCAGCCTCTTTGTGTACAGGAAGTTTGTGTATTATTACAAAGTCACTATCAAGAGGTCTTTGCATGGTTGCTTCATCTAACATCCTGCTGAAAGCCAGAGGATCGGCGTGGTTCTAAGGAAGGGTATAATAATCCTGCAGATCCTGTCTATTACTAGGGCTGAGACTGTTTATGGGGCTCCTCCAATTACTTGTTGTTATAAAAGCAAACTGGATTCCATTTCCCTAATGCAATTCAATCAGAAATAGCAGGGACTCTTGTCGACTCTACTAGGTTTAAGTTAATAAATGAGAACTGTTTTTTTTTTTTTTTTCTTTTTGTATTGGGGCAGTCCAACATATATAGCAGTCCAACATTAACTTGGTTTAGAATAGCTTTTTGACAACAAACTATTCAGGAATTCATGATTGGCAAATTGGTAGTTATTATGAACTGACCTGTGTCTCCTTAAAATTCATATATTGGAGACCTAACACTGTGAGTTTATTCAGATATAGGGCCCCCAAGAAGAGAAACAAAGTTAAATGAGGTTATAAGGTGGGGCCCTAATGCAATAGTACTGATGTCCTTTTAAGAAGAGAAAGAGACACCAGAGTTCAATCTCTCTCTCTCTCTCAAGCTCTTTCTCCACATGCATGGACACCATAAGAAAACAGTTGTCTAGGGGCGCCTGGGTGGCTCAGTGGATTAAGCCGCTGCCTTCGGCTCAGGTCATGATCCCAGGGTCCTGGGATCGAGTACCGCATTGGGCTCTCTGCTCAGCAGGGAGCCTGCTTCCTCCTCTCTTTCTCTCTGCCTGCCTCTCTGCCCACTTGTGATCTGTCTGTCAAATAAATAAATAAAATCTTTAAAAAAAAAAAAAAAAAGAAAACAGTTGTCTATAAACCAAGAAAAGAAACCTCACCAGAAACCAACCTTGCTGGCATCTTGATCTTGGACTTCTTCCTCCAGAATTGTGAGAAAGTAAATTTTGATTGCTTATACCACACAGCCTGTGGTATTTTGTTATGGTCACCCTAGCTGAAAACAGTGGCTGAGGGCAGATTTAAGCTTGCAAAAATTTGTTGTTTGTTTTACTAGCATCTATGCTACTATTACTATTACTACTACTACTATTACTACTAGTACTATTACTACTACTACTACCATTACTACTGCTTTGCATTGAACTATTTTTAAATCCAAGGCTCAGTAACAAACTCTATGTTTTAAAACACGTCAGCTTCTTTCTACCTTCCACTATAAGAAGTCATTTGAATTTAAAATCTCTAAATGCAAAATGCTACATCTACTTTCAAGGGGAGAAAAAGAAGTTTACAGAACGTCTGTTTAATTTGCCATGGTATCCGTCTAATTCTAATGAAGGAAAAAATAAAAATTTTGATTATTTGAGAGAAATTATTTTAAAACAAGGGAAATAAACTAATTTAGATTTACTTTACAGAAAAAGCCTCATAAAAATGGTAGCTCTTCAGCTAACTCAATTAAAGTGTTGAAAAGGAGAAATGAATGATTCACAGTCATCCACAAGGCGTGATCCTTCCCTAAGAGAACTCCTTTAACTATCAGAAATTTCAACATAAACAAAAATAAAAGTGTTAGAATAAATAGAAATATTTTACATGCATGCATAACCTTTTAAAAACTACCCTTTTGAACTTCTTTTGGATTGCAATCACCTAAGAACAAAAGATACACCAGTAACATAGACATCATTTAATAGAGACAATCTACAACCATCAAAACCAAAGACACAGTACAGTATGATTAAAAGAACCATCTAGGCATTAAAGCTTTTAATTGTCTTTTTAGTTTCTACTTGATCTTGGACAGGCTGAACCTTCTCAAGGCATAGGCTGCTACCACCACAAACAGAAATGCTTCTCTTTATTTGACAAAACTAGTATTAATGAGAAATGAGTGAATGTGCTCTGTAGTGCTTATGATTTCCTCTAGAAAGTCTTGATACATATAAGGAATTTGAGATCTCAATTATAAGTTTTTCACAATGAAAAGATGCATGCTTTTTTCATTCATTCTGCATATTGAACCATCATCAGAACAAACAAACCTACATTGGAGTGTGAAGCTAGCTAAGATCAATACGGCAGTACATGTGCTAGTACTATACTAAAAGCAATTTCACAGCAGTTGCCCCATTGCTGCTTGCTGATATCTTATGAGGGAAAACATTCCTATTGACTTTCAATGGCTGCATGTCAAGATGAGACAAGATGAGAGATGTCTCTCCCAAGAGAGAAAGAAAATATAAGGAAAAGTCAGAGTATAGTTCAAGACAAAAGCCAGTAAGGAAAAAGTTTTTCCTAAATGTATACTGTTTACTGGTAGATAGAGCAAACATCCTCCTCAGAGTAGAAAGATTAGTTATGCTAGATCAAATAATGAAACCAATAGTATCCTCACTATTTGCCCATCCTGAGGTGGGTCATAGCTTAGAAAAAAATTAAAATCAAAAGTGATATTGACAATTTAGACTAGGTAAAGTGATAGACATAATGTTAAAATTAGTCTGGATATTCTTATAATTGCAATTAAAAGTTGAGAAATTCTATGACTTTGTATAAGTACATAGACATGCATATCTGAACATAAGCAGGAAAGTATAATGCTACTCTTACTGAAAATAGTGTCAAGGACCTTTGGATTATTCTTTTTCTTTTAACCTGAATTCACCAATATAATAAAAAGACCATCATTTTTTTCTCATTGCAATTTCAGGATAAAAATGAAAATACAGAGACAGATTTTAAAAACACTACAACTTCCCCTCCCCTTAGCTCCCAAATTATGAATATTAAAATAAGCACCTACAACAATTGGAATATTTTTTCTTAAATATAAAATATAAAGTAAGCAAATTTCTAATTAGTAATGCAGAGAGGGACATTGTGGGTATTTGTCCCATTTCACTAAATACTTATCCAAAAGCCAGATTATAAGCAAGACAATAGGAATTTCTTTCTTTCTTTTTTTCTTTCTTTCTTTTTAAGATTTTATTTATTTATTTAACAGATAGAGATCACAAGTAGGCAGAGAGGCAGGCACAGAGAGAGGAGGAAGTAGGTTCCCCGCTGAGCAGAGAGCCTGATGCTGGGCTTGATCCCAAGGTCCTGGAATCATGACCTGAGCCGAAGGGAGAGGCTTTAACCTACTGAGCCACCCAGGCGCCCCGACCATAGGAATTTCTATATGTAGTGTAGAAGGATTGGAAAGAACAAGAGTCAAAGTTAACTTGACTACCTTCATACACAACAGATCTTCAGGTATTTAATTATGAAGTTTAGTAGCATTATTTTAATGTTGAAGTGTCTCTCTATATTTCTGCTTATCCTCAATATTACTGTTCATGAATTGCTTAACTCTTCTATCCTTTCTTCCTTGTTCCAATTTTCATTCTTTCTTTGATTCTCTTTTTCTTGTTTTATTTTTCTTTTCTTTCTTTCTTTTCCTCCTCCTTCCTTCCTTCTTTCTTCCTTTCCCTCCTTCCTTCCTTCCTTCTTCCCTTCCTTCCTTCCTTTTTTCCTTCCTCTCTTTCTTTCCTCTATATCCTTCATCTTCTTTTTTCAGAAACAATGAGAATCATATTCCATCCTAAAAAGGACTCACATGTTGAAGAAACAGCACTGTTTGCCTACATACCTCAAGAACCATGTCATTAGAAACTGAAAATGGTTAATAACATATTGTATCTTTAAAATATTCAAGAAAAATCTAAATAAGCTCACCCCAGGTAAAGAACACCAAAAAAATTATTTATAATTTGCTGAGCAGCATTACGTTTAGACATATCTAATAGTTTCTATTTGACAATTTATGCTACAACAACTACTGGATAGAAACTGCTTTTGTATCCAATTTAAAAACATGAATGTTCTTCTTTTTACCCTAGAGCTTAAAGACAATTTACAGAAGTAGGCCAGTATGAAGTATTGCCACAATAAACTGTTCTTTTACTTCCCTTTTGCAGCAAAAATTAGGAAAACACTGCAATGCTGTTGAGTCATAAAATATGTTAGTAATAAAACAAATAAAAACTATCAAGTTTATTTAATTTCTACTGTTACCATCATTATTCAGAGACCTTTTTAAAGTCATTTATATATTTGAAAGTAATTTATTTTGAAAAAAAATGTCAAAGTTGGAATAATAGATTTTTTCAAAAGGCACACTTATAAACAAAATCATCTTTTATAAAACATAATATAAGAAAGTTCCTCTACTTCTTTCACTGCAGAAAATATTATTTGAAAATAACTTTATCCTAAGAACATAAATCCCAGTGGGAATACTATGACAATATCCTTGGTATTCTTTTTCAAACAATAGATACTGTTATTTGTCCTCATTAAATCAAGATAAACTATATGGAGTAATCCTGTGTGAAGTAATGAAATGTACACTGCTACACTTTCCTCCATTGAAAATATTCAGTTGTTAGAATGCCAAAAATGAAGTTGTTATTTGTTGTTGTTATTTTTGTTTACTACTATACTACAATTTTCCTATTTTAAATATTAATATGATAAAATATATCATAGTAAACATAGTTTTTTGTAATTGGCTCAGGTTATAAGAACTATTTTTAATAGAAATGACACAAAGAGTAAAACTAGGGTATCTAGGTGACTTAGCCAGATAAGTGTCTGCCTTCAGCTAGATCATGATCACAGGGGTGTGGGATCGAGTCCTGCATCGAGCTTCTTGCTCAGTGGGGAGCCTACTTCTCTCTCTGCATCTGCCTGCCACACTGCCTGCTTGTGCTCTCTCCCTCTCTCTCTCTCTGACAAATAAATAAATAAAATCTTTAGAAAAAAAAGGGTAAAACTGTAAAGGCAACAATCTTACACATTTAAACAATTATTTTCAAATTGTTAAAGTGTCATTTTTTTTAAATTAATGACACACTAATATTCTATAGACTAGTTTCTTTTTTTTACGGTTTTATTTATTTATTTGTCAGAGAGAGAGAGAGAACACAAGCAGGCAGAGTGGCAGACAGAGGCAGAGAGAGAAACAAGCTTCCCACTGAGCAAGGAGCCTGATTCAGGACTCGATCCCAGAACCATGGGATCATGACCTGAGCCAAAGTCAGCTGCTTAACACACTGAGCCACCCAGGTGTCCCTCTGTGTACTAGTTTCTATTTGCAATTTTTAAAAAATAATTTTATTAACCTATTTATGGAGAATCTATAAATGACATTCAATATTGATTTTATTTTGCAAATTTGTTTCATCAGAAACTTCTGAATTTCCTTGGAGAATTAAGTAATTTGACAGAAGTTCTCAAATCTGTAATTGGGATCAAGGAGAATGCATACTCTTTTTTGTGCAACTCTGTTAACAGGTGTGAAGAATGATGCAGTGTAATGAGATAAAATGGCACCCCATTACAGGGAGACAGGAAGGTTGGTGGGCTTTGAGTAGCCTTTAGCTTCCCTGGAAATTCTTACATTATCAAAAAACAGTCAAGACAGAACACAAAGTCATAAGTAAGATTTCTCTTAATGCAACAAAAGTCAAGAGAGAATGACCGACTATTAAAAACAGTACAGAATTTCCTGAAAAAATTAAAAATTAAAAAGAGAACTACCTCATGATCCAGTAATTCTACTGCTGGGTATTTACCCAAAGAATATGAAAACACTAGGGTGCCTGGGTGGCTCAGTGGGTTAAGCCACTGCCTTCGGCTCAGGTTGTGATCTCAGGGTCCTGGGATCGAGTCCCACATCGGGCTCTCTGCTCGGCAGGGAGCCTGCCTGCCTCTCTGCCTACTTGTGATCTTTCTCTGTCAAATAAATAAATTCTTAAAAAAAAAAAAGAATATGAAAATACTAATTCAAAAGGATACATGCATCTCTGTGTTTATTGCAGCATTATTTACAATAGCCATATTAGGAAAACAGTCCAAGAATCTGTTGATAGATGAATGAATAAAGAAGAATCAGTGTATGTGTAAAACACGTACACACACACACACACACACACACACTGGAACATCACTCAGCCAAAAAAAGGAATCTTGCCATTTGCAACAACAAAGATATTTCTGAAAGTATAATGTTAAGGGAAATAAGTCACTCAGAGAAAAACTAATACCATATTATTCCACTCATATGTGGAATTTAAGAAACAAAACAAATGAACAAAGTATAAAGACAAACCAAAAACAAAACCAAAAATACAGACTCTTAACTATAGAGAACAAAACGAAGGTTCCCAGAGGGGAGGTTTGTGGAGGGATGGGTGAAACAGGTGAAGGGGATTAAGAGTGCATTACCATGATGAGCACTGAGTGATGGATAGAATTGCTCAATCACTCTATTGTACACCTGAAACTAATATAATGCTGTATGCTAACTATACTGCAATTAAGAGATAGAAAGAAAGAAGGAAGGAAGGGAGGGAGGAAGGAAGGGAGGAGGGGGGAGGAAGAGAGGGAGGGAGGAAGGAAGGAAAGAAAAAGAAAGGAAGGAAGGAAGGGGAAAGGAAGGGAGGGAGGGAGGAAGGAAGGGAGGAAAGAAAAAGTCAGTTGTTGGTGAACCAGAAAAAAGGACCTAACCCAGATATTAAGTTTGCTGGCACCTTGATCTTGGTCTTCCCTCCTCCACAACCATGAGAAATAAATTTTGTTTAAGCCCTGCAGTTTATGGTATTTGCTACAGTAGCCCTAACTGACTAAGACAGGTTGATTAAGGTATCAGTTACCAGGGTATATTACCTATAACTAATCATGTAAAGTATGAACATCACTTCTAGGCCTTCATTCCGTAATCACTATGTAAATAAAAATTCATATTATAATCAGTGACCAATTATGTCACTCCTCTCAAAGTCTGCTGATGATCAGTCACTGTGTAGCTTTTACACAGTGCAAGCCCAGACAGTGAAGCATGCAATTGTGTTGCCTCCTGGCCCACCAGTAATAAACCAACATGGCATTTTCAAAAATGAATAATCAAAAAAAGAAATTGGCCAACAAAGATGAGAGTCCACCTGGGTGGACTTAAGCCGCTGCCTTCGGCTCAGGTCATGATCTCAGGGTCCTGGGATCGAGTCCTGCATCAGGCTCTTTGCTCAGCAGGGAGCCTGCTTCCCTCTCTCTCTCTCTGCCTGCCTCTCCATCTACTTGTGATTTCTCTCTGTCAAATAAATAAATAAAATCTTAAAAAAAAAAAAAAAGAAATAGTGAAGGTACTGCATATGAAATTGGCTGTGATCAGAAGAAAAGTGCCTGTAGGGATTATGACAAGCTTACTGTTTGAGAGACTCGCTGTACAGCCAGAGGAACATAGTGAAGGCAAACTTATCAACATAAATGAAGAAAGTGATTCTGTCTAAAAGGATGTCAATGTCCTAGAGAAAGTGACACCAGCAAATAATTGTACATTAAACTAATTCTTGGAAACACTTCACAACTTCAAAGGACAAAGAACAGATGTCAGAAACCAATCCAAACTTCAAAAGGAGCATGAAATTTTCCGACACAATAAAGGTGCTTACTCTATATTGTATTGCATATTATAATAACATATTATTGTTAAAAGGCCAAAAGACAGCAAATACTGTTCAACTACTTGGCAGGCTTTTTTACAAAGAAATAGAACACTTTAATTCTTAATGTTTCTAATCTCTAAATTACAGCATATGACATAAACACTAGTTTTTTTTTTTTTATTTTCCTTTCCCTATATACTTACAACCAGTAATAAAAGAGTTCTTAGTGTTTTGATAAAAGTTTTCAAAGATTAAACAACAATGCAATTTTCCCAGTGGATATTAAGTATGCTTAGTATGGTTTCAGCCTGTACAATCAGTTTTATAATCCTAAACTATTGTGTAAAGTAAGAACTGTAGATATTCATACACACAAACACACACACCAGACACATACACATACATAGCTCTATATTATATATTTATATAAATGTATGTCATTTATATAAATATATATATATATATTAAAAATACCATGACAGACTAAGTCATTAACAAGTAGGGTAAAATGTCAGTCTCTGCACATTTCTTGATGGTGTTAGTAATAAGGACAGGATGTGACATACATGACTTTCTGAAAGAGAATGGATGAAGGCCTCCAAAGCCAATGGGCAAGATTTGAAAGAAGTCTATCTAATCATTGAAAATGATGACCAAAAAATACGGTTGTCTGAGCCAGACATTTTCTTCACTTTCTTGACTGTTAATGAAGAGGTGGATGTAGGGTGAGTCCCAGGGTATGTTCAGAAGGAGCTGCCGTGTTTGCCGCCCACTCTACTCTGGGGAGGGCGACGTCCACACCAACCCAGCAGTCAGTCTCGGTCGGCTCCACTGTCATAACTAGTACTGAGATTTGTCCTCACTTGGCACACAATTCTGACCTTTTCCAGATAGCAGAGGTGTGTACACACAGTGCATATAAAAGAAGAGAAATTCACAAGTCTTATTAGTAGAAGCTAGGAGAATCATTAGAATATTGACTGTTTCCCTTGAGAGAGAAGGTGACAAGAGGCTCAAGACTTCTGAAGAATGTCAGTCACTGGACGGTCTAACAGCTCAGTCATTCTTACAGCTTGTTATGTCAACCTTAGATACACTTGAACTTGATAGTGAAAGGTCACCTTGTTTTGTTTTTTTTTTTTGTGTGTGTGTGTGTTTTTTTTTC
The DNA here is from genome assembly GCF_020171115.1 of Neogale vison. Taxonomy (NCBI): domain Eukaryota; kingdom Metazoa; phylum Chordata; class Mammalia; order Carnivora; family Mustelidae; genus Neogale; species Neogale vison. The sequence goes on along the minus strand of NC_058096.1, from coordinate 90,587,476 downwards.
AATTTATTTATTTTCAGAAAAACAGTATTCATTATTTTTTCACCACACCCAGTGCTCCATGCAAGCCGTGCCCTCTATAATACCCACCACCTGGTACCCCAACCTCCCACCCCCCCGCCACTTCAAACCCCTCAGATTGTTTTTCAGAGTCCATAGTCTTTCATGGTTCACCTCCCCTTCCAATTTACCCAACTCCTCTCTAACGCCCCTTGTCCTCCATGCTATTTATTATGCTCCACAAATAAGTGAAACCATATGATAATTGACTCTCTCTGCTTGACTTATTTCACTCAGCATAATCTCTTCCAGTCACCTTGTTTTTTTGGGGTATTGTTGTTTTGTTTTGTTTTGTTGTTACATTTTTGCAGTGGTTCCTAACTACTATAAGGGGATCTGGGCTCTCCATGGAAAATTTCCTTAAGAAAGATAAATTCCTGTGGTAAACCAAACATAAAGCATTGACTTGAATTTGGGTTCTTATTTTCCAGAGAGGTTTTCTAGCTCTGATGCAGGTAACTAATTGCAGAAAGTGACTCAAAAAGATCTACTTAAACATTTAAGTTACGCTTTCCCCCCAGGAAAATTCCCTTGGCACTTACATTGAAACCAGGCCAAAAAGCAGCAGATGCTCCCAAATAAAGTGCACCCCTCAAAGAATCTTGCTGCTGCACAAGGCAGCAAGGGTGAGTCAGAGGACTCAAACTCCACAGTCCCATCCAGAAAGTAATGTGACTATGGCTGCCGAGCCAAGGGGCTCCCAAAGTTGAAACAGGTGATATCAGATATGACGTGGAACACTGAGTAGGCTGAAAATATTAGAGGTTCATTAGACTGAGTCATAAGACATTGCTGTGGCACTTGTGACTGAATGTAAAGGTGAACCTTGCTTACTGACATGGGACCACTCTCCATCCATGCCCCATGCCCCCCAATTCCCATAGCTCTGTCCTACCACTGTTACTCTGAAGAGAAATTAAAGCCCATACCCATCTGAAGATGTCAAGAAACTCTGGAGAAGGAGGACTTTGAAACTCGTTGTTCTGTTGGGAAAGATATCCAAGCCACTGTCCTGCACAGATCTGTGGAAAGAAAAGTGGCTGGATTTAGCTAATGGGGTCCAGACTATTAATCTGGTGTTGAAGGTGGGGCCCTTTGGATCAAGTAAATATACTGATCTTGTTTCTTCTACACCTGAATTAATGTTAGAAATGTACGTATTATATTAAATACTTCCCTCTCCTATAAGTGTCAGATAGGATTCTTCCAATTGGTAACAACTGCAGATAGGGAAGAATTATTGAGACAGGGAAATCTTTTCCTAACATTAGTCACAGCCCTAATGCCCCCTTTGAACTGTAATAGTTTCTGTGACTAATACAGTCAAAGACCTTGGGCTTTGATACTTACCATCCCTTCCACCTTATGATATTCCTCCCTAAGATTTTCACAGGGCTGTTGCCATTTTGATCTTAGCACACATGTTATCTCTTCAAGGATGCCATGATCTCCAATAAACATTAGCTCTTCATTTTTCCCATCTGTGATGCCAGTCACTTTCTATCATATCCTGGGGATTTCTTTTATGATATTATGAACAGAGAGCTTATCTGTAGTGTTTACCTATAAGTCACAGTTCTTGAGCAATGTCTCACATATGACAGGTATTTAGTAAATATTAATTTAAAAGATGAAAGAATGAACTAAGAACAACACAACATAGGCAAAATTAGATGATCTCATTTGTAAATGTGGAAAAGTTCACTGAAGTAGTAATAACCCTATATAGAATAGTGTGAAAGATTATATTTTCTGAAGATGGTGGGAATAAAAACTTTCTTCCCTCATGCTTCTCTTGCCACACTCTAATCAAGAAGATGAATCTGTTTCTCAATCCTACTAAAATGAATCTGGTTGAATTTTGTGATTGCTTTGTTATGTATAGGTTTAGCCCTTAGACTGGCCTAAAGTATCTGCTTTCTGTTTCTTGGAAGCTAATAACCATGCTTTTGGTTTTCTGGATCTTTAAAATTTATTTATTAATTTTATTTATTTATTTATTTATTTATTTATTTATTTATTTTGAGAGAGCACGAGCAGGCAGGTGGGGGGCAAAGGGTGAGGGGGAAGCAGACTTCCCACTTAGCAGGGAAACCCATCCCAGGACCCTGGGATCATGACCTCAGCAGAAGGCAGACACTTAACTGACTGAGCCACCCAGGTGCCCCCTAACAATTGTGTCATAAGTGAGGCTACTTTGAGGCCACCAGTGTCTGAGAAAAAGCTCCATAATTAGAATCATAAGAAAAGATACCACATGGAAAGAGGGAAAAAAAAAAGATGTAAGAGCTCCAAGGTGCCAGATATTGTGGAAGAAAGCAATAACGGATCCTCTAGTCCTGGGTGATGCCATGTAAAATAAGGTCATCCCACCTACCTGAGACCTTCCTAAATTCCTAATTCACAAAATCATAAACAATGTAAGTGATCGTTCAAAGCCGCTAAATTTTATAAGAGTTTGTTACACAGTAACTGATAAATACAACAATAACTAACATTTAATAGCAGCAGGTACTGTGCTAAGTGCTTTACAGGATTGCATCACTTGTTCATTTTTACCCTCCTAAAGGTTGGGTCCTATAATTTCCCCTTTTAACCAAGAGCAGAAAAATCAGGGTTTGAACTTGTGGAGTCTCACTCCATGTCATGCTCTTAACCCTGCCATTTTTGAAACAGCTGATAACAAAAGTTGGGCAAGAATATATCTAGCAATGATTAAAAATGTGCTTGAATGATTTATCTGCCATTTATCCCCAAGTCTTAATAAATGTTGAAACCAACCATGCAGCTGAGGAACCTCCATAGCTCTTCAACCAAGCCAAAGAAAGGGTTGAGGAAGATTAAGGAGGAACATGAAAAGGAATGGAAAAAAGGGGAGATAAGTGGTTCTTACTCTCCATCTATGAAACAAAACAAAAAATAAAACAAAACAAAATTCCAAAAAACAGGTTCATTAAGTACACTTGCATTGTCATCTAAAAAGGGAAACATATTTTGTGTGTTAACATTTCTTGTAGGAAGAAAGTTACATTTAGTCTTTATACTGTGGTTGTTTTTACTTGTTTTCTACTATTTTCAAAAAATACTACCATATAAAAGCCCACCTTAAAAGGTATTTGAACTCCTGAAAATTCCTTTCTGAACCTCAAACTGAAAGTTCTTAAAACAGAAAAAATTATCTTCTAACAGTCCTTCACTGACCAGCATTTTGGTCTGGGAAATACTGGAATTTGTAATAATAGTAAAATTTCAGTGGAGTTGATGGTAGGCATTCCAATAACCCTTAAAGGGTACAGCAAGTGTCTAAAGCCAACAGACCCATTCTCGCAATCTTGGTTTTCACAATATAGCATTCTCCTTTATTTGCTGTTGTTTTCTTTGTATAAATAACTTAAAGTTGTGGTTCAAGGCAGTTTCCCTTTTAACATTAAAAGGTAAAGGACTGTTAAAAGGAACTAGTAATAAGACATTTAATATAATAGTTTATAGACCAGTCATTCAATTCCTGAATTAGAGAATTTAAATTTTGATAAGCCTCTGCCATATTTCAACTGCCCCTAACTGTTTTTATTATTACCTTTGGAGAAAAAGAGTAAAATGATAATACTCTGTGGTCAAGGTTTAGGAAGCTTAGAAGTTCACGGAGTCTTTTGACCACTAACTTATTTTAAGCCAAAGGCACAGGATTTAATTTTGTAACTGTCATATATATTTATGTGTTCCACATATGAGGACAAAAACCTCTAAAATGTATAAAAGATTATAGGTCTCCACAATAGAGAATTTTGAGCAATGTCAAAGTAAAATTGCACTGGGTGAAATTAAACAGGCAAGAAAAATTTTATCCAAGACCATTGCAAGAGGGAAGAGAGAAACCATCAACTACCCAGAAACAAAGGACTTCAAGAAAAGTTTTAAAAGCCAAGTGGAGGGACCTCTTAGGCCACCTTGTTTGCTGAGTGGACCCAAAGGATGTTCAACTTCCTCGTATCTTCTGGACAGAGACATTTTTATAATGGGGAGGGAGGTACCCATCACAGTTAGGCTTCTACAGTCCCACAGAGACTAAGAGATAGGAACACTATCTCCTTGATGATCATATTTCAAAGGGATGGTTTCCCAGGTCCTTGAAGAAGACGTTCCCTGAGTAATAAAACTGTCAAGAGACTTTTACGGGGATTTATGTACATTTCACAGGGGTCAGAGAAAGAATTTGCAACTACAAGTTCTCTAAAAGCTCTAAGAAAAGGGAGGCCACAGTACTAAAGCCAAGAATAAACCCATCAAAAATTTAGTCAAGCTGAGGGGAACATTAAGGACATCATGATCAGTAATACATTGATTTATAATTGTAATAGAAAAACCAAAGCGTCCATTGTTCTATATAACAAAGAAAATATCTCTGTGTGCTCATGCCCCTTGTGTTTGAAGGAGGGGATTTCATTGAGGAAAGAGTTTATGGCTGTGACCCGGCTTCTTGATTTTAATTAAGGACCATCTGTATTTGGAATGCAAACCCATTGGAAACTTAACTGCTGTAACGATGATACAGATACTCTGAAAGTTTTGACACCTTTAAGAGCAATTACGCCTCATATTTGTTGGTCAGTGAGCTGATGGATCAGAATATAGAAAAGAAGAAATTTTAAAACCTTTTTATATAGTTGAAAGCACTTTTAATGCCAACTCATAATGGCGATGGTTTTCCTCTTTAATTTTTTTGGATGCACAAAGGGGGATTCTTAATGCCATGGGCCTTGCAGAGCTTCTGATCCATTCCATGCACTTATAATTTTGAATAAGGCATTCCCTCTTAATAGCTAATGATGTCTATAATCTATTGAATCCTGGGAGATCAAGGGGCAAGCCAGTAGTTTAATCCCTGCTAAACCTTTTACTAGGTCTGTCAACAAAATTTCTGAAATTAATTGAGTTCTCTATCTTATCCTCTTGTTGATAAAAGCACTAAGAGACAGGGGTGCCTGGGTGGCTCAGTTGATTAAGAGGCTGCTTTCAGCTCAGATCATGATTCCGGGGTCTAGGGATGGAGCCCCGCATTGGGCTGCCTGCTCTGTGGAGAGACTGATTCTCCCTCTCCCTCTGCCTGCTGCTCCCCTATTTGTGCTTTCTATCTCTCTGTCAAATAAATAAATAAAATCCTTAAAAAAAAAAAAGTGCTAAGAGACAGAGACTTAGGTAAAAAACAAAACCAAAAACGGAGCAGAAGATAAGTGACAGAATAAAGGCAAAAATAAAAATTATTTAAAATAGTTACATTTAACAATCTGAACTCTTTAAAGAAAGAGCTACCAACACATAGGCTCCAGGCTTCTTTCAATGCATGGGTCTTTGATTGCTCAGAATAATTTTTTAAAATGTAAGATTACTAAATTTTCACTTCCATCCACCTACTCATGTTGTAATTCACTCTGGAATCTTCCATTTTCTATTTGAAATACTTTGATTTGCCTTGGATATCCTTCTGACTAGGATGGCTTTTTTAGAGAAAATTTACAAGTATTTTTTTGATTGAGTTTCCCCCTTTTCTTGATTGTGTATATTCACCTTATATATTATATGTGTATATTCACCTTATATAAAGTGTATATTCACATTATATAATGTGAATGTTCACCTTATATATGTATATTCACCTTATATAATGTTCCAATGTGTATATTCACCTTATATAATGTTCCAACTTTGCAATCCATATATATATATACATATATATATATATATATATATATATGAAAGGACCCCTTCCCCCTTCCCCTTGCTTAAACAACCCTCCTTTGTTTGACCTCTTCCCCCTTCCCCTTGCTTAAACAACCCTCCTTTGTTTTAACGGCCCTATGGCTAAAAAAAGGCAACAACATGTTGCAAAAGCGATAAGTAAACTTGCAAAAGATATGCTGGGAGACCAGCCTCCTAGCCACGTTCGCCTAGTCACGTAGGCAGGATGCTTCTCTGCTGAGTAATGAAGACCTTGTATCCCCACTCCCGGGCGCGCCAAGTATGCCTTTACATTCAAACCAGCCAATGAGAACCTTGTAACTATGCTTCTGTACGAATGCTTCCGCTTCCCGAAACCCCATAAAAAGGCCCTGAACAAAGGGCTGGCTCGCGAGTCCTCTTAAGACTTGATCGCCCGGGCGCCTGGGTGGCTCAGTGGGTTGAGCCGCTGCCTTCGGCTCAGGTCATGATCTCAGGGTCCTGGGATCGAGTCCCGCGTCGGGCTCTCTGCTCAGCGGGGAGCCTGCTTCCCTCTCTCTCTGCCTGCCTCTCTGCCTACTTGTAATCTCTGTCAAATAAATAAATAAAATCTTTAAAAAAAAAAAAAAAAAAAAAAAAAAAGACTTGATCGCCCACAGGTACCTGTGACTACTCTATAAACCTCGTGCTGTTTGCATCTGATCTGTGGTCTCGGCTCGGTTTTTGGGTCCCGGGGTCTCCTCCTGAGGAGAGGTCCATTCCGGGGTGCTTAAACCCGGGGGGGGGGATCTTTCATATATATATATGTTTTTTGTTTTTTTTTTTTTTGGTAATGTGAATACACGAACTACATTGACAGAGTTTTTGGATCATTGTTAAGAACAAGAAATTGAAGAGGACGAACTCAGTGCAATTGCTACTTCAACATTTACTCATTATGTGACTTTTGTGAATTCATTAATCTCCCTGAGAAACTCAATTTCCTTTTCTATAAAATGGTAAAAATATTAGCACCTATCTTACAGAGAAATTGTGAAGATTGTGGTTAAGAATGCATGTGAACATTTGATACAGTGTCTGGAACATAGAAAATGCTCAAAGATTAGCTATTATAAGTGAAAGGACTCATAGTACAAGCATACGTCAAGATACTGTGGTTTGGTTCCAGGCCTCCATAATAAAATAAATATCACAGTAAAATGAGTCTAAGAAAGTCTTTGGTTTCCCAATGCATATAGAAGTTGCATTTACACTATACTATAGTCTATTAAATGTGTAATATCATTATCCCAAAAAATATATATACATTAATTTCAAAACACTTTATTGCATAAATTCTAACCATTATCTGAGTTTTCAGCAAGTCATAACCATAATCTTTTTGCTGGCAGAGGGTCTTGCTCAGTGTTGATGAGTGCTGGGTATTGGCTCCTGAGGTTGGGTAGCTGAGGCAAGCTGCTGGGAAAAAATGGTGCTGATAGGCTTGCTTGAAGTAGGGTGGCCACAATCTCATAATTTGTAAAAAACACATCTACGTAGCACAATAAAATGAAATGAAATAAAATGAAGTATGCCTGTATTAAAAAGAGAGCAGTTGGATTTCAACTTCTTTTTAAACTATGGGTCATTTTGTCAAACTACTTTCCATATATTTTGGCTCTTCTAAAATAAATTTTCTTTTTTAGAAATTAGAAGATTTGGTAAAAATATAGAGATATTACAAGATATTCCAAGTAAATTCTTTGTCTACCAATGACAGAGACGTTTGTTCCTATGTTGCTTATTGCATAATATTTATCTGGCATAATAGAAGTATGAAAGTAATATAATAGTATAAAATCAGCAAAACCAAAATGAAAGATAGCCTCATCAAAATCATTCTAAATAATTTGTCTTGAGTATAAACATAACATATTATAACATAGTTTTATATTATTTTCAGCCTTTATTCTTATCAAATCCTACTCATATTATTTTTAAAAAAGTGACTTTCTAGAAAAAAATAAAGGAAATTAAACGGACTAATTATAGTTTCAGTGATTTAATATGACATGGATAAAATATAGTATACTTAAAATTTGGTTTCAGGAATTCTTTATGTTTTCTAATAACAAATATATGAAAGTGCCAATTTAAAATAATAGTCATTTATTTTTCTTTCATCACACATATGTTTTGCTCTTGTATGCTTTTTTCCCTGCTTAACAAGATAATACATACAATTGTTCTATTAATCAAAATGGTACCTAATGGTTTAAGATAAAAAGGAATAATCACCCACCTCATCTTTTCTCTCTTCTAATACCACACCCCATAGATGTTATACTTTCATTGTTTGGGGTTTTAGTTTCTCAGATGGTTACAATGCAGTAGATTGAATTATTGACCCCCCATCTGTGTTTTCATCTTTAGCATATGCCTTCATTTCTTAACTACTGTGGCTTGGCCACAATTTCTAGCCAATGAAATGTGTATTAATCAGGATTTTTGTGATTTTTCAACTACAGACCTTGGAGTTTTTCTGTGTTTTCTTCATGTTCTCTGTTTCTAACTTCACCATGGAAAGAATTTTCTCCAAGAAGCATTAAATAAGCTAAACCCACAGCAGAAGTCAAGCCCAAGGAGATATACAGCTTGAAGCAGAGCTGTCCAAAGGATCCCAGAATAGGTCAGATGATCCCCAGACAACCTGCAGACACATTAGGGAGAACTATATGATTGTTTTAAGTCACTGAATTTTGAAATAGTTTCTTTCACAGCAGTGGCTGTTTCTATTCACTATGTAAAAGATCTCAATCATCTCTTCATAGTTCTATATACAAATTATGACATTAATATTGTTTATTATACCAATTTATTGATATATTACAAATATTTATTACATTATATTATAATCATCACTAATATAATTATTAATATACTAATCCATTAATTATAAATACAGTGTATAATGATATATTTCACATATAAATTTTTTTTTCAGGGACACACCAGAATAACAAATACTTCTCAGGGCTGGTTTGTTCTAAAGTCTATCCAGAGAACAAGGGCAGCCAACTTTCATGAGGTCTGTATTCAGGGACACACCAGAGTAACAATATTTCATATATATTAATGACATTTACATGTCAATGTAATTATAATTAATATAGAATATACTTATTGCCAGGTACTAATCAGTTTAATACAATAATATATATTATATAATATGTAATATATTATAATATTGCATCATGTCATATTATATTATAATTAATCTAATATATAATATATTAATATAGAACTTATAATATAATGTGATCTTATATAGTATAATATAAATACTATTAATAATATATAGATAATATATGTAGTATCTCTATTTTTTTAATATTTTATTTATTTCAGAAAGAGAGAACATGAGCAGAGGCGCATGGAGAAGCAGACTACCCATTGAACAGGGAGCCAAATGTGGGGCTTTATCCCAGGACCTTGAGACCATGACTTGAGCCAAAGGCAAATACTTAGCCAACTGAACCACCCAGGCACTCCTGTATCTGTAATTTTTTAAAATATTATAACTTAAGTTTATACCATCATTTCAGTAAAATTGTCTTTCTACTCTGCAAGATGAGAACAATAGTATTACTACTCTCCATTTTTTTTCTCTACATTTGAGGACCCATTTTCTTTTAGCTTTTAGCTTATACTCATTCCTAAGTTTGCTATATTTTTGTTTATGTAATGCTTTACAAAGTTAAAAACAAAAACAAGAACATATGAAAAAAAAAAGAAAAAGAAAAACAGATAGCATAAAACAACAAAAAGAATACCAAGCAGTATGTTAGGGTTACATTTCCTTTTGTATCCATACAATGTTAAGATCTTCAAGTCATTATAACTAGACTTTTCCTACTAGTAGTGTCTTATTACTATATATGCTTTTAGTGTATAGAATATTATTGGCAATACTCACTAATAATTTACAACTTGTCCATCCTAAAATATTTTTGAATACTTGAATTAAAAAGAGCAATGATGCAAACTTACTTTTCCTCTTTTTTATCCCTCACCATTTAAATACATTGCTAAGTTTGGCTATACACTTCTGTGTGGATATTGATAGAAGCTGAGAGCTGCTTCCCCCAACACTCTGTCTTTCTGTAAAATAAATAAATAAACTTAAAAAAAAAAAAGAATGTACTATAGCATCTAAATACTATCCCAAGAGAAGATCCAGAAATATTTCAAACAATGTCAACATATTTAAGAAAAATGTATGGTCTTGAATTGTCATGGCTCACTATTCTCTCTACTATGCATGTGTTTGATTATCTTGAGGATAAATCTTATATATCCTTCACAATTACTACAAGAAAAGACAAGTTTTCTCAGCCTGAATTTACATTTAATTTTAATTTTTTATATTTTTTTAAAGATTATTTATTTATTTATTTGACAGGCAGAGATCACAAGTAGGTGGAGAGGCAGGCAGAGAGAGAGAAGGAAGCAGGCTTCCTGCTGAGCAGAGAGCCTGATTCAGGGCTCCATCCCAGGACCCTGGGATCGTGACCTGAGCCAAAGGCAGAGGCTTTACCCACTGAGCCACCCAGGCTCCCCTAATTTTAATTTTTAAGGTATTTTTTTTTTTAACATTTGTAAATTCTGTGAACCTAGTAAAGCCATACTTTATACTTTTGGCAATTTACACATATAGTAACAAGAATGTATTATTTTAAAAAATTTAGTAAATTTCACTCATTTTGAGTCAGAGGTAATAGTTTTCTATTTGTTTGTATACTTATTCATTTATTAATCTTCCTATGGATTCCCAGGAGCTTAACCCTCATTTGACTTTGTGTTTGTTTTCAATCCATAAATATTTATTCTATGATATCAATAATTCTTCAAGGTGAATATAATAGACATGACCTTTTTCCTTATTGGAGCTTAATTAATTAATTAATTAATTCCTCATGTTGATAAATACTTTGAAGAAAATAAACAGAGTTGAGAATGGAGGTTTCTATTCTAGAAATCCTAGTGATCAAGGAGGGAATCTATAGATTCTTGGAGAACAAGAAAAAGTCAACCAAGCGTTCTAGGTTACAGAAGGATATTACTTTAGAATTGGATTAATCATTAATCATAATGTTTAGGAAGTAACATGGAGTGATTCTGGACTAATAAGCAGAATCTTGACCATACAGGGTCCCATAGGAAAGGAAAGAATTAAGATAATTCAGAGTGCTCTGTCATATGATTTTAAATATTTTGGTTGCTTTTAATAACATTGCCAAGGAAGATTAAGAAAGACATTGTGCAGAAAGGAAAAAATAATTTGGTTTTTTTGGATCTCTCAAGTTTTAGACATTAATATGCTGATGCATAGATTATATAATATCTCTTGAACAAGTGAATGTGTGTATAAACATGAATAGATATAAACATACATGAATATATATACATCCTAGTGACTCAATAATAGTTAATCTAAAAATATTCATTTGAAAAAGAATATAATAATAAAATCACAACATTCTAGCATATATCTGTTATCTTGATAAAAATCAATTGTAACTTGCACACAGATAATTTTTGTTTGGTGCTATATACTTTCCACATAAAGATTTTAGCAATTCCCCATGCTTCAACTCTTAATTTCTTGTATCGCTCCAATTCATAGCTCACATGGCATCTCTCTGAAAAAAAAGAAGAGAAAAAATCAATAGCTTATTTCCCTATTGGTCTCTCACAAATGAGTAAAATTTAAAAAGTCTCCCTGAAATATACATTAATGTCCATTTATTCTTCCAATTTCAGCACTATCCTTGAAAAGCAGAAAGAATGTAATTTTTTTTTTTAAAGCATGAAGGAATAAAGAATCCAACAAACATTCTAAGATTTATTTCTTATGACTTTCTAAACTAATACCATTGTTATGATCTTATAAAAATCTATTTGCTTCAGTAATTCCATTCCTAGGTATCCACACAAGAGAAATCAAAGCAGATCCATATGAAAACTTACACATGAATATTCATAATAACCAAAAAGTAGAAACAATACCAGTGTACAATAATGGATGAATTATCCATGTAATTAAATGTATTCAACCATAAAAAAGAATGATGTACTGATGCATACTGGAATAAAGATAAACCCTAAAAATATGATACTAAATGTAAAAAAAAAAAAAGAAAAGATGCAAAAGGCCACAAATTATATTATTCCACTTACATGAAATATCCAGAAGAGGCAAATCTATAAAAAGTAAATTAGTGGTTCACTGGGCTTAGGAGTGGAAGAGGAATGGGGAGTAACTGCTAATTTTTACTGGATTTTCTTCTCAAGTGATGAAAATGTTTCAAGATTAGATGGTGGTGGCAGTTATACAACCCTGTGAATATACTAAAACTACCAAATAATGTTCTTTGAATCAGGGAATTGTATGGTATGTTAATTATATCTCAGTCAAGCTGTTAAATATTAAAGTTCAAAAACACGAAAGGAAATAAAAGAACTCAGATATTTCATATACTATTGTAAAATAAATTTGTATGTTTAGATGAAATCCTAGTTTTGTAAAAATATGTGAATCTCCAAAATTAACTTTAGAAAGTTTAGGAAACCTGAAGTCCAATAGGATCTAAATAAAATAAACATATTATCAAAAATTTCACTCCACTTAAAAATACTGTGCACCTACTGGGTATTTACCCCAAAGATATTAAGGTAGTGAAAAGAAGGACCATATGCACCCCAGTGTTCATAGCAGCAATGTCCACAATAGCCAAACTGTGGAAAGAATTGCCTTTTAGTAGACAAATGGATAAAGAAGATGTGGTCCATATATACAATGGACTATTACTCAGCCATCAGAAATGATGAACACTCAACTCTGCATCAACATGGATGGGACTGGAGGAGATTATTCTGAGTGAAATATGTCAAGCAGAGAATGTCAATTATCATACAATTTCATTTACTTGTGGAACATAAGGAATAGCATGGAGGACATTAAGAGAAGGAAGAGAAAAATGAAGGGGGAGAAAATAGAGGGGCAGACGAACCATGAGAGACTGTGGACTCCAAGAAACAGAGGGTTTTAGAGGGGAGGCAGGTGGGGGGATGGGTTGGCCTGGTAATGGGTATTAAGGAAGGCATGTATTTCTTGGAGCAGTGGGTATTATATGAAAACAGTGAATCTTGGAACACCACATCAAAAACTAATGATACAGTAGTATGGTGACTAGTATAACATAATAAAAAGTAATTTTAAAAATAATAATAAAATAAAACACTGTGGAAAATTATTTCATAGACCAGTTCTTTCAAACTGAAAGAGCAATAAATACATACATTATTCAAAATGATCTATTGCATAGTGAAAGTAAGATGAATAAACAAAACCAAAAAAAGATGATGAATATAGAATAATCATATATAAATTCTTTTGTGATCTTTATGACAAATTATGAAGTATTATTAAATTTAATCTACATGTATATTAAGAATATACAATGACCAAATAGGTTTTATGCCAAAGATGCAAGGATAGCTCCATAGTATATTTAGCAAATTAATAAATCCAGTGAATGCATGGGGAAACAAGTTTATAATCTATTAATAAAAGACTTAATGACAGATAAATATCAACACATAATTTTTTGTAAATCTTCTCCAAATTTAAGAAAACAAGAAACTGTTGAATAGTATTTATTACTATAATTTTCTCTTTCTATATCCACATATAACTACATATATATTATATATAGTTTTATAACAGCATATTAATATAAATTCAAATTAACAACCAATATTGTGTTCAATAAGAAACACTGAAAACATCTGCAGTAAAAAAAGAATAGAAATATAGTGCTCTAACTCCATATTATTATACATGGTTCTTGACATTTCAACAAATTTTAACAAGAGTGTGAAATACAAATCATGAGTGCAAGAAACAAAGAAGAAAAATTAGTCATTAAAATCCTGGCTCTGGAGTCATAGTTTCTGTATTAGAATCCTAACTTCTGCTTTATCTCATCAAATACTGGTTAAAAACATGTGACATTTCTGTTCTGAAAGACATAAATATTTGCACACTCAGAGGGAAGGGGATGGAGAGGACAACAGAAAAATGTCAAGCTGGTGTTTCAATTTATCTTGTGAATTCCTGCTGCAGTTTTCCTCAATCTGTCTTGGTCCCAGAAATGTTTATCCTGTGAACTGCCTTCTTGCTGCTTTAGAGATCCGTATACCTGAGGTAAATATTGGATAGAACAATCAATATATGGGTCTCCAAGCATTTTTGACATGTATTTTTATCACCTAAAGACTTGAATGTGAATTCTAATAGATGTCTATGCATATAATTGAGAATTACATCTGTGTACTACTATAGTAAATAACAGAAATATGAAAAATTTACAAGGAAGAAACAAGATGAAATAAAAAATTTAGGAGATTTTTGTTTAACAGCACAAAAACCGTCTTTCTCCAGAGAAACTATCTATTTTTATTGAAATCCATATGACTGAATAATAATTTTAAATCTCCTTTTCAGTATTTTATTATGAGATAACACATAAACCTCTGATTTAAAAAAATAGTTTGGGGGCACCTGCGTAGCTCAGTCAGTTAAGCATCAAAGTCTTGATTTCAGCTCAGGTCGTGATCTCAGCGGTCTAGGATGGAGCCCCGCCTCAGGCTCTGCACTCAGTGGGGGTTCAGCTTGAGGATTCTCTCTCTCTCTCCCTCTGCCCTTCCTCCACTTGCGCTCTTTCTCTGTAAAATAAATAAATAAATCCTTAAAAATAGTTTTGATCATTTCACATTGCCTTCCATGGTATTAACATTTTCTGGTATTAAAAGACTTGTTCCTATAAAATTAACTATCCATGGTTTTGGGTAGGCAGTGAACTAAATCAGGTTAATTATGCTAAGAGAAATGAGTGAATGTGGGTACTCTTCAGTGTTACTTGTAGATATTTCATATATGGCTCAACACATGACTCCTCATTTAAGAAAATATTTTTAAATAACATTCTTAACGATTTTACTTATTCATTTATCTTAGAAAGAGAAAGAGAAAGTACATGAGCAGGGGGAGGGGCAGAGGGAGAAAGAAAGAGAGCATTCTCAAACAGACGCCCCATTGACCACAGGGCCTGATGTGGAAGTCAATCCCATGACCCTGAGATCATGACCTGAGCCAAAAACAAGAATCACTTGCTCAAACGACTGAGGCACTCAGGCACGCCTTAAATATCATTTTGAATAAACAGAAATTAGAATATGCACCCACTGACCCAAGTAGTCTTTCTAATGAGAGGGATTTCTGCTGGATCCTCCTTCTGAATGTGTCTATTGCAGATGTTCATTGAGCTAAATCCTGTTTTCCATACCCAGGTTCTTCTCAGATATAAAATGAATTGAATTTATACAAAAGGAAGTAATAATTGACCCTGCAAATCTTTCAGTAACCTACTTTGTTCCATGTAATAGTGGTTTAATAACTTTGCTTCTACAAATGACCATTGGCAAGTACTCATTCAGATATGTGTTGTTACAATTTCTTCGGCACTATCTCAAATATTCATTCACTAATCAATTTAACTAATACTTGAGTACCTCCTTTATAAGCATAACTATTTTAGATATTGTAAATAGGTGATCCCTGAAGTCCAGTCGCTGATGAAGCTTTAGCATCTGGTATTTTCTGTGGTTTCCAATTTCATTCCTCAATCTGAAGTCAGCCAAATTAAGCTACCATGATGTTCAGGCTTTTGTAAATTATAGCCATTCATTCATTCATTTATTTTGAGATGAATGAGAAATAAGAAACAATAACTACAACCCTATTATCACCAAAATTATCTTTTCTCTGAATATTTTCTCTGCAAGTTTGTGGAAATTCTAAATTCAGAAACAAAATAGTGGATGAGATGAAATTAGCTTTCTCAGCACTGCTTTACATCACCCTACCCATTGCTGGTGTCTGGATAAGGTAGACCTCCGTTCCAGAACTCAGTGGAATGTCTCTAGAAATGTCAAAAGACCCTGATGTCAGCTATACCATGTTGCTCTGTTATATATATATACATACACACACACACACACACACACACACACGGTGGGGAGGAAGTGGAGGTTATATTGCCTGGTACATCAACCCCTGAGATTCTCTACTGACTGATTCTCTGCTTCCCCTTTCATAAGAAAACCTCCTTCTTGGGTACATTTACAACACAAAATTGTAAGTGATATGAAACATTTGGATGTATTTTGTTAGTACAAGCTATGTCACACCATGTTAACATAATCAAAGAGAATGATTTAGCTAAGCAAATTTTGTTTCACACTTCATGAAGTGGGCCATCTCCACTCTCAAGAATCCAGAGTAGTGCAAAGTAAGAAACAGGATGGCAGGCTTTAGGAAAACAGTCCAAGAGTAAGGAATGAGTATTTAGGTTAAGTTGATTGGATGGCTTTGCCTATTTGACCTCATATTAGAGCAAGGAAATGATTACAGATTCTTGTCTGTTGCAGATTGACTGATTACATATATTGTTTCTGTTTCTGGTCAGGTGAAGCATTAACATGAACATGAAAGTTATCTAAGTGTTGGTTCACTGATGTGGTTCCCCAAGCAAGAGGGGCTCTATCTTGGGCCTAGAAATTTATTTCAGTGATCATTTGAATTTCCCAAACACTGTCCATTTGACATTTATATCCAAGGCAACTAATGTTTTCAATGCAGTAAGTGGGGAAAATGCCAGTGGAAAACAAAGATCCTACAATCTATTAAATATCTGAGAGGGAAAATTAATTTTAACCCATAACATGGAATATAAAGTACAGCACACAATCATGTCTTATGATCTAGAAGGGTATATTACTCTTAGGCATATATAACTACTAAAATAAAAGTAGATAAAATAAGTTCCAAATGAAAGGATTTTGTGAGTTTGAATGCACTGCTTCAGAATCATCCTGGGAACTGTTGTGTTCATTAGAAAGAGTAGCTGTCAAGTAAACTAAGTCTTCTGTACTGCATTCTGTCAGACAAAAACTATCATCTGCTCTTAGTGCTGCAAAGTAGGAAGATAGTTCTAGCTAAAGCATTTACATATAGTTAAGAAGTGGGACCACAGAAATGAAACCATATGTGCAGTTTGGTGAAGCCCCTAAATTCCAGATACACTCACATTCAATAAATACAAAGCAAATTACAAATGTAATTTCTTTTCTAGGAACAATATTATCATTCCTGTTCTTGAATTAATATCACTCTCTTGGGACGCCTGGGTGGCTCAGTGGGTTAAGCCGCTGCCTTCAGCTCAGGTCATGATCCCAGAGTTCTGGGATCGAGTCCCAAATCGAGTTCCTCGCTCGGCAGGGAGCCTGCTTCTCCCTCTGCCTCTGCCTGCCTCTCTGTCTGCCTGTGCTCTCTCTCTCTCTCCCTCTGTCTCTGACAAATAAATAAATAAATAAATAAATAAATAAATAAAAAATATCACTCTCATATCAGACTGGTTTAGATCATAGGTGTACAGCTAATCTTTATTCCTTTAGGGGAAAGAGATGTGTTGATTTGTCAGAAGTGTGATATAGATTCTCTCCCCTCAGGCTATCCATATGGATTGAGAGTGTGAGAAGGTGCATTGCCAAATGAGGTGACCTATTGCAGGAAGAATGCATGACGATGCTCAGAAGAAAACTACAAATGCGGCATGGGAGTAAAGGAAAAACAGCAGGAAGGCTCTTTACTGCATAGTCCTTTCAGTTAATGTTTACTTTCCAGGAAAAAATGTTTCTCTCAAATATCCTTGCTCTTTCCTGCTTTCCTCCCAAGATGATCTCTGAAGGAATTTGTGGCAAACATATTGTAGGTAGAAAGAATTGGGAGTCCTTGGTGCTTTGTCTATTGAATGTGCTGGTCCCCATAAGCTTATTGCCAGCCTCCATCTCTTGTTTTCCATCCTAGAATTTTTTTTTTTAATCATCCCCTAATATCATCTATGTTTCAACCAGTGAAGCGGACTTTATGACATCTAGTACTGGGGCAGAAAAAGTGTCTTTGCTCTTAAAGTACAAGGACAAATCTACGCTTGACTCCTCTGGTAATATTAAGGATAATAACACTTATAATGATAATAATAATAACACTTACAAAGCACTATGCCTCAGATGTAGTTCTAAGCACTTTGCAGTTATTAACTCATGTAATTAATTAATCACCATATTAAATCATGACCTCATACCCCCTTTATTCATTTTGCAAAATGAATGTGATTCTGTTCCCTGGCAGATGTGTTCTCTAAGACAGCTAGAATTAAGATCCTGTAGTCAAAAAGATCAAAGTGAAACTCAGATTAAAAATTCCCCCTGAGGGGTGCCTGGATGGGTCAGTTGGTTGAACAACTGCCTTCAGCTCAGATCATGATCGTGGAGTCCCAGCATCGAGCCCTACATTGGACTCCCTGCCAAGCAGAGAGTCTGCTTCTCCCTCTGACTGTCCCCCTTGCCCATGCTCTCTCTTTCATTCTCTCTTTCTTACATAAATAAATAAAATCTTTAAAAGCAAATTCCCAGGAGTTACTCCTTTATTTCTTCTCCTTCCTTACTGACATATAGCTACATAGTTATCAAAGTTACAAAATATTTGCACAGGCATTAATAACAGATATTGTAGTATACAATAATATTAACTCTGCTTTACTTGACCTTCCTCTCAAGAGTTAAGAGTGTGATCTCAGAGATGACAAAACAGAAAAAAGAGAAAGAGAGAGACAGGTAGGGAGAGAGGGGACACAAGAGAGAACTAAAAAGGCAGGCAGACAAAGTGGAAAGAGACAGGAATAACACAACCATGACAAATTCCTGAATTCATCATGTTAAACAAAATTGTGGATTTATTTTCATCTATTTCCTCAGCATGATCTTCCAAATTTGCAACATCAATTCCACAGTTCTCTTGTACCAGAGCAAAGAGAGAAGCGGGGATTTTGAAGGGAAAGGGGCAGAAATGGGGGAGAGATAGATTGCTGGCCTAGGGTACATGAGAAAGAAACCCCACTTAAATGGCTATTCCTAGGTCATGGTTCTATACATATGAGATGTGCAGGCCCACATGAATTGATTTAATTGGTTTGAAGCACCTATCATGGTAAGCCACACAGCATTAGGAAAAGATCAAGAAAAGGAAGCTGAAAGGCTTAGCTTCTGGTTCCTACTGCTACCAGCTCTTTGATCTTAGGCAGGTCACATTTCTCCAGATTTATTTTCCTCTTATTAATTATAATCACACGATCTCTTTAAAATACAATCTTTCTGTGTCTCCATACAGACCTACAAAATACCAATTCACTTCCCCAGAGTAACAGTCCCAGTTTGATTCTGGCTGACACCACTGGGAGCATTGGGAAAAAAAAATAGTTTATATATTTTATACTTACTAATAGACTACATTTCCAGGAGATTTGCTGAGTTATATGAATTATTTAATTTGACCAAATGGTGCCAGTTTGCTTTCCCCTATGGCTTCTCTAGAAGTTTCCATATATTCCCACATTGCCAATTTTGGCATTACCTAACTACATTTTTTGCCAGTAATATAGCCTTACAGTTTTATTATTATTGCATTAATATGCATTTTCCCAAATGTTAATTATTTTTTAAAGATCTTATTTATTTATTTGAGAGAGAGAGAGTAAAAGGGAGAGAGCATGAGAGAGAAGAAGTCAGAGGAAGGAGCCGACCCTCCACTGAGCAGAGAGCCCAATGTGGGACTCGATCCCAGGACTCCAGGATCATGACCTGAGCCAAAGGCAGTTGCTTAACCAACTGAGCCACCCAGGTGGCCCCAAGTATTAATTATTTTTAATCTCTCTTTATAGGCTTCCTAGATTTGAGGTTTCCCGGTTTGGGAATAACCTATTCATAACCCATTTTTTGGCTTGGGATCATGCGTTTACTTGTTAATTCAGAGAAACTCCTTCAATCTGCTAAATATTCCCTTTTCGTTTGGGCCATTATACAGAAGTTCTTACATTCTTTCAGTCGTACATTAACTTTTTCTATGTGACCCCCCACTAAATGGAGATAACATAATCAGATTCATAATACTTTGCTTTCGGTTTTGTGCTTTTAAAAAATTACAGTTTTTTCTTGCCTCTAGATTCTTCAAGATATTTTCCTTTAGTTTCCACTATAAGTGTTTGCTTAATCTTTCAAATTTAGGTTTATAATCCAGGTAGAGTTCACCTTTGTCTATTTATATTACATTGTGGAAAAGACAAAACAATAGAGACAGAAAGCACATCAGTGATTAAAAATAGGGAATAGGGCAATGGTCAACTACAAAGACATGAGAAATTGAGGAGTGATGGAACTTTCTATATTGTGAATATTGTGGTTAACACAAGTATATGTGTTTATCAAAAGTTACAGAATTTTACATAAAGAAGGGCAATTTATTATATGTAGATTATTCCACAATCACAATAAATTTTCTTAAATGAGCAAGACTCTCAACTGAAAAAAAAAAGTTCATTTTAAAGAAGCCAAGAGCAATTAATCCATCAATAAAATAAAGAGGCCAGAGTCCACCAAAAGAAACAAGAAATGAAACAATAAAGGTAACTGTAGAAATCGATGTACCAAAGAACAAGAAACAAACTAAAGAAAATTAAATAAACCAAAAGCTGGATCCTTAAAAAGAGCGATTAAGTTAGAATCACATCCTGGCAAGTTGAACCAAGACAAACACAAAAGAGTTGTAGATAATCTATTGAGCGAAGCTGGAAAAACTACTGATTCAAGAAAATGATCACAACAGGAAACATTACAAGCTAATATGCCATGATAAACTTGAAAACATACTGAGCTCGCCTTCCAGTGAGATCATGATCCTGACAAACTTGTCTGTTAAGATAAAGTAACAAGTGCCTTGAAATAGCTGGGGCAGGAGGTCCCCAGTCTAGGTTAGAGCAGGCTGGTGCAAGGGAAGGGTTACGTGCTAGAGGACATCACCTCAGGGAAATAAGCCCAGATTTACAAGGACAAATACCGCATGATCCCACTTTTATGAGAAACCTAAAATAGACTCATAGAACCAGAAAATAGAATAGTGGTTACTAGGGGATGTGAGGAAAGGAATGTGGGGAAGTGTCGGTTTCAAGGTGCCAGCTTAATACCTTCTGGCAACCTACTCTATAACATAGGGCTTAAAGCTGACAATGCTTTATCTCATACTTACAAATTTGCTAAGAGAGTAGGTCTTCTGTTAGGTGCTCTTTCCACAAAAGAGGAGAAAATTAATTTAAAAAAATTAAAATAAAGATGGCAGGAGGCAGTGTTTGAAGGTGATAGATAAACTTACGGCCTTGATTGTGGTGATGGTTTCACAATATATACTTCTTGTCAAACTCATCGAATCATATGCATTAAGTATGTTCACCTTTTTGTTTGTCAACCTTGCCCTAATAAAGAGGGTTTCGTTTTATTTTCTTTTTAAGTGCTGATACATTTCGTCTCATCACTATCGAGTGTTGGGCTTGTGGCTTCTGGGGTTACCTGGCCTGGCAATCTTCTTGCTGGCAACATTCCTCTCAATGACTCTTGTGTCCTGTAGCAGTGTTATCTCTAGGCACTTCGTGCTAGAAAGAAGACTGGGAAGCACTGCCTTTGAGCATCCTGTCAAAATAATAAAACCCTTTGAGACAACAAAGGCATTTTTCTTTATTCTCATTAGCAGTAAGTATTAAATTCTATCTGTTCTTCAAATCTTGTGCTGAAAATCAGCTGCTCCCTCATAAACACCCTAGGACACTCTGAATTCGGGATATATTGTGACAAATTTATTAATAACGGGCCTATTCAGACTACCATAATCTACTCACAGCCATAGAACTTTTTTGCTTTTTTCTTTTTTCTTTTTTTTTTTTTTTTAATGCACTTCCATGATGAGAAGGCACAGGGCCATGGAGCTCAGAGAATACGCAGAACATCAGTATGTTTTCTGTGTGCACACAAATTATTGATTTCAAAGAGCATAATGTTTCCCTACAGAGTCAAACATCTTGCAGCATTATTTTATGTCACTTTCTCTGAGCACATTCAAGATATGAAAAAGCCTTCTGAGACCGCTCCTTCTCCGAGTATCCTGGAAAAAAAAAAAAAAAAGTTATCAGGATTGGGGACTTTGGGGATGGTCATTTGGTGGAAACCTAGGAGAGGAGCAGGAATAGTGTCATTTTTCTTTCTTACGTTTTCACGTTCTGACATCTTCTATCCATAAAATGTAGATGGGAATGACCTCTAGTGATTCAGTACCTATGAACTGCCTGAAGTCCTTGGACAGAACTTCATAAAAGTTGGAGCACTTCCTAACTATGTCTAGCATTCTTTTTTTTTTTTTTTTAAGATTTTATTTATTTATTTGACAGAGAGAGATCGCAGGTAGGCAGAGAGAGAGAGGAGGAAGCAGGCTCCCTGCGGAGCAGAGAGCCAGATGCGGGGCTCCATCCCAGGACCCTGGGATCATGACCTGAACCGAAGGCAGAGGCTTTAACCCACTGAGCCACCCAGGCACCGCTATGTCTAGCATTCTCTACATGAACCCTTTGTTTGGACATAGCAGAAGCTGACTCTTCTTAGAGCCACTGTATCTCTAAGGTGATAATAGGATTCAGTATTTGGACTTCAAGGAAATGATCCAATCAATAACTGCCATAGGAAATGCTTTTCAGAAAATAACTTGAACATATGGTACCTGAAACCCACTCCTCATTACGGCTACATAGCCTGGTGCTTCTATGTGAAGTACTTCTCTGTTTTGGCCTCCCCAACTCCAAAATATTAGGATCTCTGAAGCAAATTTGGCAGGTGCGTACTCAGGTGGGACCCAGTTAACAGTGTATGTCTGAGGCCTCTCTGACATTTGTGACTTGCCCTGGAGAAGCTCTCCAACACCGAAATATCTCTCATATCATAGACATTTGCATTTGTGCCAGATGACAATGACCAGCAATGCCATTAAAGGATGTAAGCAGTATTTATACTGGAACTTAACTCAATAGTGTATAAAACAGTGCCAATAATTCCCTCCTTTTTACTTAAACTAAGCTTTTAATTGTAATCATATATATATATATACACACATATATGTACATATATATACATACATATATACCTACACATATATACATACATATATATACACACATTCACATACATATATATGTATACATATATTTGTATACATACACACACACATATATGTATGTATGTATTTTTTTTCCCCTGTAGTAACTATCACTATCTTGGGAAGAGCAATTATTATGACTTCTTCAGTCTCTGAAGTAACTGTATATTCTTTCCTCTTCTTCCTTTGTTACAAAATTCAGGATGAGGAGCAAGTTACAAATATATATATATATATATATATATATATATATATATATGTTATATGTGTGTATATATATGTACTCATATATATTTTGCATCTAATGAACACTGCAAATGAATCCCTGGCTGAAATAAAATCTCTTCTCAGTATGTCTCAGGGGCAAAAAAAAAAAAAAAAAAAGGAACCATAAATGTGATCTCTAAAAAGGCATTCCTCTCCATATACTTTTTAATACTTCTTTCTAAGATCATATCTGGAAGCCAGAATGCCTCTTACACTCCTCTTTTATTCCAAAAGCAACTTGTCAAATCCTTACCTTTCTGTCTTTATTACTCACTGATCTATTTGTCCAAGGAGATCAGTCTTCCCAGCACTTAGTCCTGAAAGTTTATTAGGGTGAAAAAAAGCAGTGAACCAGTGTTTTTTCAGGTGAGGACTATAAGCAAGTCTACCATTTTCAGTTCAAAATGTTCATTCTACAGTATGGCCATAGTCTGAAAACATAAGTGAAGACAGCAAAATACCGATCACCACCACATTATAATACATAATGTGGCCAATGACAATATATGATATGTTTGATGTGTTGTTTTCTATTTTCTTTTTTTTTAAAGATTTTATTTATTTATTTGACAGACAGAGATCACAAGTAGGCAGAGAGGCAGGCAGAGAGAGAGAGAGGAGGAAGCAGGCTCCCCGCTGAGCAGAGAGCCTGATGTGGGACTCGATCCCGGGACCCCGAGATCATGACCTGAGCCGAAGGCAGCAGCTTAACCCACTGAGCCAGCCAGGCGTCCTTGTTTTCTATTTTCAATGCATAATATAATGCACGGCGCAAAGTTGCAGTAAACTCAGTGCATCAACACTGTATTCCCGTCAACTCCTGCATTGCCTCAGATGATTTGTGTCTCTGATTTTCCCTAAATAGGTGCATGCCTTAATATACCACTGAAGGGATCCAATCTGTAAAAAGTATACATATATAGACATATGTCTATATATATAATTAATAATCTATGTGTTTAGACCCTATGGCCAGCTATAAAATTAATTCTGTAAATCACATATTATCCTAGGCACTGGAATACAGTCAAGAATAAGACAGAGAGCGATGCCTGGGTGGCTCAGTTGGTTGGGCAGCTGCCTTCGGCTCAGGTCATGATCCCAGCGTCCTGGGATCGAGTCCCACATCGTGCTCCTTGCTCAGCAGGGAGCCTGCTTCTCCCTCTGCCTCTGCCTACCATTCTGTCTGCTTGTGCTCACTCTCTCCCCCTCTCTCTCTGATAAATAAATAAAATCTTTAAAAAAAAAAAAAGAAGAAGACAGAGAGTAGCTATCCTCAAGGAGTAGATAATCTAGACGGAATAACTGCATGGGTAATGTGCCAACAGAAGCACTGTGATATATCAGGGGGTTTTAACCTAGGCTGTGAGGTTCAGGAAAACTTTCTGGTAAAATGGCATTATGCTGAGATCATAAGGAAAAATAGGCAGTATTAAAGGGAAACTACAGAATTGGGTGGATTGGCTCAATCTAAACAGAGAATATGGCATAGGCAAAGCACTGGACTTACCTGAAAATGTGTCTTCTTTGAGGCACTGTAAACGAGTCTAGAATATCTCAGTGTAGAGTCCGGTGACATGGCTCTGAGAAGGAAGTTAAGGCTTCGTGTGGAGACCCTTATAAGCTCCATTAAGTGTTTCAGATTCTTTAAGAAGAGCAGTGGGAATTCATTGGAAATTTTAAAGCAGAAGTAACAAAACTGAATTTTAATTCAAAAATAATGTTTTGGATCAGGGAGAGTGGGTTCGGGGAAACTGATAGAAGATTATTGCAGGGGTAGGAGCAAAGATGTGGTAACTCGTGCTAGCAGCAGTATGCTAAAACAGGATATGGTTTAAGAGACCTTGAAGAGGTGGAATTGTTCGAGTGGATTTGGAGATTGTTAAACGCAATGGGGCACAGAAAAAAGAATCAAAACTATTTCCAAGATTGAGTAATTACAAGTTATTTATTGAGATAGAGAAACCTGGAGAAGGGGCACATTTGTGAGAAAAATTGATAAAGCAGATTTTGGACATTCTGTGTTCGAGGTTATATGAGATGTCCTTTAAGCACACAGAGAATGGAATTAGGGAACCATCTGTTGATGGGCAGTCATTGAGCCTGTGGACTATATACATGCATGTGGGTATGGGTTCAAATGTGTGACTGTTCGTTTTAGCCCTTCGTGTAGAAGCTGTCAAAGCATGTTTAAGTGTGGTTGGGATAGAACAAATGAAAAAAAAAGACTTCAGTGTAGAATTGAAAATGAATAATTTTGTAGCTGAACAACCTTGGGGTTATTTGTAATATCCCATTCATCCTAAGGACAGTGGTTTCTGCTACACGGAAAATTCATAGTAGAGAATTCTTAATCTATTGACTACAGATTGGTATGGTCAATATGGTTGTTTTCTGCATAGCTGTGAAGGAATGAAGCACGTATGTATTTAAAAGAAATCTGACTTAGCTCATTTTACTTGCATGAAATAAAAGAGAAAGATTGAGATCTAATAGGGAACACCTGGGAGTGGGAAAAGTAGGACCAGAACGGCTGGGCTCTTTTTGTACAAAGGAGGGAATAGGGACATGATGCTGGCAAAAATCTAAAGAGGCCAAGGAATAGATAACAAATGTTTTAAATTAGGCCTTTGAGTGAAGTTCTACTCAGTGTTTGACATAAAGCTCTCCTTAAATTCCCATAAAAATTGTTGGTTAAAAAATATTGTGGATAAAATCATCACTTCTTACCGATACCCTAATATAATGTGATTCTTTGTATTAACTGTAAAGAAGCAGCATTCCCTGTCAAAGAGGACTTTGGGCCAGTCAACACACACATCAGCATTTATTATACCAGGTCTTTTATGTGAGAGCAGTGAAGATGGAAGTTAGAACACAGGTATAAGGGTGGCTCAGAGTGTAAACCATACTTTTCTATTATAATAGGTGGGGAAAATGAGGATGGATCCATAGCAAAGTCAGTTTTGGAAATGGTTGAAGGAGATGAAGTTAATCTCAATTTAAGAATGATGGGGAAGGGGCGCCTGGGTGGCTCAGTGGGTTGGGCCGCTGCCTTCGGCTCAGGTCATGATCCCAGGGTCCTGGAATCGAGCCCCGCATCGGGCTCTCTGCTCAGCCGGGAGCCTGCTTCCTTCCCTCTCTCTCTGCCTGCCTCTCTGCCTGCTTGTGATCTCTCTCTGCCAAATAAATAAATAAAATCTTAAAAAAAAAAAAAAAGAATGATGGGGAAATTTGAAATAATTATTAAGGATGGGCATGTGAGCTTATAGTGAGATATCAACGTAAAATTGCCAAAAACATTGAGAACAGCGAGTGCCAGTCTGCCCCCCTGTGAGAGTGTTTCAAAGCCAGGGCATCGTGTAGTTGGTTGAATTCCATCTGAAAACTGATGTTTTCCCATAATGATGGGAAAGGACAATGGGGCCAGGGAACTCACCTACTGATTTGACAATTTTTACTCCTAAGAGCCCAGTCCTCAGAAGAGGACAGTCCTGAGATGTTTCAACTCAAGTATGCTTTAAAATACTGTTTCCATTCTGAAGGACTGCAAATTCTTTTTTTAAAAATAGTAGCTTTCTAGTTCCTATTTTATGTGAAAAAGGTCAAAACCAAACAAGTACAGATGGATCTCTATTAACTTCACATACAACTCATAAGATTTACTCCTTTCATTTTTTCCTGATTTAGTTAATCTAGAGAGGGCTCAAACTCTCCACCCTTATTTACCCAGCATTACCAGTAAAAAAATTTGCTTTCCAGCTTCAATTTAAAAAAACTATTTTCTTACTTTATTTTCTGAGGCGGTGGGTGGTAGTTTTGAACTTGAAACAATTTCTTCAGACATATATCACTCATCTAAGGGTATTAACCACAAGAGCTAGTCAATTCCCAAATAAAACCACAGATTTGGAAATGCTGGCTTGTGGGGGGGAACCTACACATGCTGCAATATTTTAAGTATTTCTCTAAAGGCCTATACAAATATTGTTACAATAGTAATGCTAACATTTAAATTATAAAGCAAAGACCCAAGTGAACACCTTTTAGAAGAAACCAGTCCAAGAACAATTATATACTTTCTGGCTTTCCCTTTGTCTGTTTAACAGGATAAGTAACAATGTTCTGAAAGCCTGGAAGGAGCACATAAAAATATAAAGCCATCTTAGAAAACACAACCCAGACATGACCCTGCTATAATTGTAAATCCTCATAACAAAGGCAAAATTTCCTTGTTCTCTTTCTTCCTTCCGGCATCTCACCTTTTATCAAATGGCCAAATAGAAATAATGTTTCCACTGTTGCCCATTTGGAAATTGGTAATCTGAAAGTATTTTCATCCACTGCTACCACCGAAAAACAAAGCAAAATTTAAAAATAGATATTCATGGAATGAAAAGATAACATGATTTAAATGGCATTGGTTTCTATAGACGTCATAGAAAATAACCAAGTTTGTGTTTTTATCATGTGGTCCCAGAGTTTTATTTTGGCAGAGAGTAAGAACCTCTCATGTTCTGAAATGTCTAGCATGTCTATTGTCCTTTGAAGAATCTTTTCTTAACTTAATAACTTACTCTAACAGCAATAAGTATGGCAGTGCTGCCAAGCAGAGAGAAACATTACTGTTTATAATAAGGTTCTAAAGCAGCATCCATAATAGATAAAAATACAAAGTGACATTTAAAACATGTAAATCTTCCATCTTCGCAACAGATCAATTAAAATCAGAATTTCATGATAGAAGGGTCCAGATACCAGTTTAAAAAAAAAATTACCCTAGATCATTCAAATGTGCAGACAGGTTTGAGAACCATTTACACACACCAACAATCTGACTGATATGGTTTCATTTTTGTTTATTGTTGTTTTCTTTGTTGTTGTTGCTGATTGGGGTGCAGAGAACTATTGTTGCCTTTTAGACTCTTACCTTTTTTTTGATACAGTGAGGCCTTATTGGGTGTTTACACTTAAAATATACATCATAACCAGTTCAATCAAAACCACTGAATGGTATGCATTAACTTAAAGTATTTAGCTACCAAGAAGTGTGCTTTACCTCATGGATGTGCTTGCCTGTTCCTGAATCAGATCAGACCAAATCAAATTAAGTCAAATTAAAAAAAAAAACAGTGTTATAAAAGAATCTTTATATTATCGCAAGAAAAACAAGAGTCAGTTTCCTATCCCAGCTGCACTAATATTTATAAAATATTGGCACTGGGGTGGCTGGACATTGGAGAACACGAGATTTCAACTTCTAAGTTTCAGAGCAGCGATGCTATTTAATATAGAGTTTCAGAGATGGGGTAGCAAGAATGAAAATACCATGGCTTGTCCTCCACACACCAACCACCAATTTCTATCTATGTGACCACAAACATTTAACCTCTCTGAATCTCAATATCCTCACATGCGAATGTAGTATTGTTATGAAATTAAATTATGTCAAGTATCTGGCACATGGAAAATCATTCTTTGAATTGCTTCCCACCATTTTTTACAGCAAGTGCCTTATCATCTACTGTCTGGTTTCAAAGACAATAGTATTCAAGATAGATCTTGTTTTCAGATAGTCACTGTTATTTTCTCTCTTTTTAAAAGGTTTTATTTATTTATTTGACACAGAGAGAGAGAGAGAGAGAGAGCAAGAGTGCACAAACAGGGAGAGCAGCAGAGAGAGAGGGAGAAAAGCAGGCTCCCCACTGGCCATAGAGCCCCATGTGGGGCTAGATCCCAGGACCCTGGGATCATGACCTGAGATGAAGGAGGACACTTAACTGACTGAGCCACCCAGGTGCCTCACTTATTATTTTCTTATATTAGAGCTTAGGTGGCTATGGTTGGCGTGAACATATATCACTAATGCATTAGTAGAACAAGAACGTTTCCAAAACAAGGCTTCATAAATGAAACTGAAATCTTCCTTCCTCCTTCCCTCCCTCCCTCTCTTTATCCCTCCCTCCCTCCCTTCCTCCCTTTCTCTCTCTCTCTCCCTCCCCTCTGTCTCTTCCTTCCTTCCTCTATCTCTCTCTCTCTTTTCTGTGAGAATATGGTACACATATCTAGTAGCAATAGAGCAAACTCTGATTTAGGCTATATGTAAAGATGAAACTGTCAGTACTAAGCCAAAAAAAAACCATAAAGCCTTCTGAATAGAAGTGACACAGTTCTCTTCTTTTTTGGAACTTTAGTTTTTACTTTGAATATTAGCAATATTACTCATTTTCATATGTAAGAATGACAGATATAAATGTATATTTATCCCAAAGTAAAAATTATAAGAGAGATGTATAGGATCCAGCAATTCCACTTCAGGTATTTTTATGAAGAGAAGAAAAACATCAATTTGAAGAGATATATGTACACCTATTTTATTGCAGCATTATTCACAATATCCGAGATATGGAAGCAACCTAAGTGTCCTTTGATAGACAAATGGCTAAAAAAGATGTGAGATATCTGTCTATCTATCTATCTATCTATCTCATATGGTTAAGTCATCATTTATATATACGTATGTATATATGTATATATACATACACACACACATGTACTGGAACATCATTTAACCATAAAAAGGAATGAAATCTTGCCTTTTGTGAAAGTATGGATGGATCCAGAAAGTGTTACTCTAAGGCTTACAAAGAAATACAAATACTGTTTGATTTCATTTATATGTGGAATCTAAAGAAACAGAACAAACGAACAAACTAAACAAAACAGAGACAGACTCATAAGTATGGGAAACTGTTGGTGACTAGAGGAAGGAGAGGCTAGGGCGCAGGCAAAATTGGGGAAG
This sequence comes from Neogale vison, assembly GCF_020171115.1. NCBI lineage: Eukaryota > Metazoa > Chordata > Mammalia > Carnivora > Mustelidae > Neogale > Neogale vison. The sequence goes on along the minus strand of NC_058096.1, from coordinate 90,557,444 downwards.
TGTATGAAGAGGTCAAATTTTCAATTATAGAATAAATAAGTCATGGGAATGTAATGTACAGCACAGGAAATATAGATAATAATATAGTAATAACTTTGTATAGGGCTAGATGATAACTAGACATCATAGGCATCATCTTGTAATATGTAAAAATATTGAAACACTGCAATGCACATCTAAAACTAAGAGGTTGTTATATATCACTTATCCTTCAATTAAAAAAAGAAGAGAAAGAAGAAAGAGATGAAAAAAGACAAGAAGCTAGAAAAGGCAAGGGAATGTAGACTCCCCTAGAGTGTTTCTTTCTGAAGGAATGCTGCTTTTCTCATCTGGGTTTTCTTTTTTCTTTCTTTCCTTTTCTTTTTTTTTTTTTTTAAAGATCTATTTATTTATTTGTTTGACAGAGAGAGACACAGCAAGAGAGGGAACACAAGCAGAGGGAGTGGGAGAGGCAGAGGCAGGCTTCCTGCAGAGCAGGGAGCCCAACTTGGGGCTTGATCCCAGGACCCTGGCATGGTCCAACTCAAAGGCAGACAACCAACTAACGAAGCCACCCAGATGCCCTTCACACCTGGATTTTCAAACAGCAAGATCCACTTAGGACTTTTGTCCTCTAGACTATAAGGCATAAATTTGTATTGTTTTTAGTTGCTCTGTTTGTGGTAATTTGTTGCAATAGCAATAGGAAAATAATACCTGAGGTAACCACAATCACTGTAAAGACACACATGGAATAAAAAGAACAGGTATGTCAGCCACCCAACTTCAGCTCATGCCTTGGGATCCAGGAACATGACCAGCCCCCGCAGCTTAAACTTAAACTGTCTCAAGGACTCCTGAATGTATTTCAAGCCTCTCCACAATAGTGGGAAAGTGTTATGCTTTATCATTAAAATTGAGTCAGTTCTTTTTGTCTCAGCTTACACCCTTCCTGGAGCTACTATCAACTCTTCACCTTTTAGTCTGCAAACCTATACTGCACTTCATGGCTTTTGCTTGATCTTAGCTGCTGTTTACAAATCACTTGCCTCACCTCCTTGTGCTTTTGACCTACATGTGTATCTCCTGGCATTTCTGTTTATCTTTCAGTTCTGCTTCTCAGAGCCTGTCCTCGCCTCCACATCTCCAGGTCAATATATGGAAGAAGAGGATAGCAGTGGCCCAGATTGCACTTGGAGCTTCCATTTGAATTCTGCTTTCATAGCAAGTCTCTTTATGAGTCATGGCTGGTCAACAGTTACTGGCTTGGCTGGCACGTATGTGACTTTCAGTTCACTATATGTACATTTATGCTTTGTTTCTAGAACCTGGTTACGAGAGTTTTGATGTCTAGGACCAGATATTTGACTGTATTCAACCCACTACCATATAGCTTGGGGCCCAGATACCGAGGTTTTAATTATTTTGTCAATCAAGTAAGATTGAAAGTATTGCTGTCAATCCCACTAATGAGTGAGAAAATGACAAAATTCATTTCTGCCAATTCTGCTTTTTCTTCAGCATAAGGTAGATGATGAGTATCACAAACTTCATTCTTGAATATTTTGTCACCATTTTTCATATATATATATAACATATATAATAAACACATCCATGTGTGTACATGTTAAATATATACATGTTTATAGGTAATTAATTGAAATATGCATTTATATGTGTATATAAATGAAAACAGGTTCTATGGTTTATTTATAATGCTTCAAATTGAACAAATATGTATATTCTCACTGACTTCCCAGCTAAAATATCTAATCAGTTAGTGCTTCATTAAGAATTTTAACTTAAAGGGAGCTTGGGTGGCTCAGTCAGTTAAGCATCTGCCTTTGGTTCAGATCATGATTTTGGGGTCCTGGGATCAATCCCTGTGTCAGGCTCCCTGCTCAACTAGGAGCCTGCTTCTCCCTCTCCCTCTGCTCCCCACTCCCACTCATGCTCTCTTTCTTTCTCTTTCAAATAAATAAAATATTTAAAAATTTTTTAAAAAGGAATTTAGCTTAAAATTATTTATGTTATTAGAAGATATAAATTGTATGCATTTTCCTATAGTATACAAGAAATCTATCCCTAATTATACATTGTTTGATGGTCATATTTCTTTTAAATTAGTGACAATATGTGTAATTCATAGAAAGTCATGTAACATGATGATATAATATGGCCATTGATTTTTTTTGCTGTATATTTTTACACTCTACTTATGTTCTATAAGGTCCCATTATATGTTGCCTTCCATGTCACTAGAAAATAAATGATCATAGTTTCCTGAATAGTGAAAATAGCTAGTTTAATTTAATGCTTAAATATGTCTTATTTAAAAAGGAGAAACAGGCTCTAGGATAAACGAAGAATTGTACTTTTGCTGTGGTAAATTTTGTGAAACACATTGGAGAGAAATAATCTGCTTTACAATAGACATATTTTACATTCATATATAATGAAGCTTAGATTTTGTCTAGCAAATTACATATTTTTGCCAGAAAAGGAGCATGAATTCACATGAAGCACCCATTAAGAATTTCTTATTATGAAGAGTTTTAAATGATAATGTGTTTCTATTATTATTTATCAGGAATGTACCCTTCCTCTTGTAGAGCTCAAATACCAGTACAGAAAAGCATATTTCATAATATTATGCACACAGTTAAATTCTTTGTTGGCAGGAAATTTTTCCTGAAAGGGGTTTAAGAACCTTGTTATGTATATTTCCCTTTGTGCTATCATTTCATAAATAATTGATTAATTAGAATATAGAGCATGTGAGATGCCCCATTTTTTTAAATGCGTAGAGACTGGAAATAATTCTCCAGCTTTTAAAATGAACCAGATGGGGCAATAAAGCCCCATCATGCTTCTTTCAAGTAAGTAATAAGTACTGCAGAGAATGAAATCGATAGCCTTCTCACTACTGCACACAGAGCATTATTTTTTTAAGCATGATTGGTCCTTATCATGATGTATCTTCTATCCATTCCTTAGTAGTAAAAATAAAAATACTATTAAAAAATATAAAGAGTAACAAATAGTCTGAAAATAACATATGGAGAGTCACTCTGGAGTTAGTTGTTTTCTTCAAGTCCCCTTTTTACTTCCTTTCACATACTTGACGCAAGGCTGAGAAATGGAAAGTGAAAAACTGCAAATGAGTAATAAAGGAAGACCATACATTTGTTGCAATATCCTCTTGATTACACTCTTCAGCTTCAGTGTTTGTGGAGGCTAACTCATGTTATTTTCACTCATTCTATAATATACAGGAGCCATACACCATGTGAAGTCCGTGTGCCCATGAGTTATAGTGCAGCTCTCCTTAAGGGATGTTATTTTTGTAACTTTTCAATCACTAACATCTCAAAAGTGAGTCTCAGTGTTATTCGTCTACCTGATGGTTACCAGAGGGTAGGGGCTGAGGGGATGGACGAAAGGGGAGAAGAGGAGTAAACTTCCAGTTATGGAATGAGTAAGTCATGGGGTAAAAGGTAGAGCCTGGAGAATATAGTAAATGGTATTGAAATGGTGTTTGGTGACAGATGGTAGCCACACTTGTGGTCAGCATAGAATAACCTTTGGAGTTACTGAATCACAGTGTTGTATACTGGAAACCAATGAGACATTGTGTGTCAGCTATATTTCAATTAAAAAAAAAAGAAAGAAAGAAAGTATTGCTTGAGGTGCCTGGGTGGCTCAGTTAGTTAAGCGTCTGCCTTTGGCTCAGGTCATGATCTCAGGGTCCTGGAATCTAGCCCTACACTGGGCTTTCTACTCAGTGGGAAGTCAGCTTCTCCCTGTCACTGTCTCTCTGTGCTTACCCTGCCTCAAATAAACAAACAAAAAAAAATTAAAAAAAAAAAACTTTTTAAAACAAGTATTGTTTGTCTACTCATTCCAGATTTACTACAAAAATTAATACAAAAGTAATAACTTTTTGGACTAGGTGCCTTACAAAAGAAAATGCGCTTTTTAAATTTAAATGGTATTATGATAACTTATGGCAACTACTGGAAATAGAACAAGAAAAGTAAGTCTTTGTGAACGGCATGCTTTGTTTCTCTTGACTAGCCAATTTTCAATCAGCAATAATAATGTTTATAGCTGCTAATATTTAATTAGAACTTAGGAACAATGATAGTAAACATTTACATGTATGTTGTCAAAAACTGGAAGTAATTTCATTAAAAGAGACCTGAGAAACTAAAGCTGGGAAAACTTTGTGTACATTTATGGCTTTTCAGTGTGATTGGAGCAAGCTGTGTGAGCAAAGACAAGGGACAGCAGAGGTAGAGAGACAGTTAGAGAAATGGCTGCCACGTTGAAAATAGAGGGAAGCAGAACAAGTGTGAAATGAAGGGATAACTGAGAAGCTCTTGTAAGAATCCACATGAAAGATAATGAGAGCTGGAACATGTGGGGTAAAGTCAGGCAGAAATGGGAAATATTTAGAGGCGTCTCCTACCAAGAATTACTTGTAGCTTATATGTAATGTGAAAAAAGAGTCAACACTATTTGTGCTCCCAAATAATTGGAAGGATAAAATCACTTTCACAAAAAGCACAAAATTATCTTTCAGTGGTTGCTCCCTTGTTAGGTTCCAGTCACACTGATCTGCTTTCCTTTTATCCAACAGATAAATCTCTATTTCACTTTGAGGATTTTGAACCTGCTGTTCCTTTGCCTGAAGCACTCCCCCTTTTCCTTTAGCTAGTTTTTGCACGCCCCTCAGGTGTTAACATGAATATTAACTCCCAAGAGCTATGTTCCCTGACTGCCCGATCTAAAGTAGAACATTCTGTTATCTGTTAACTTAACTACTTTACCTTACAGTACAGGCATACACCACTTCATTGTGTTTTGCTATATTGAACTTCACAGATACAGTGTTTTTTACAGTGTGAAGGTTTGTGGCAACCCTGCATTTAGCACCATTTTTCCGAAAGAATTTGTCCACTTCATGTCTCTATGTCCCATTTTGGTAATTCTCACAATACATCAAAATTTCTTCTTATTATTATATTTTTTGTGGAGATCTGTCATCAGTGATCTTAGAGGTTACTATTGGAATTGCTTAGGGGCACCACAAAACAGGCTGATATAAGACAGCGAACTTAATCAAGGAATGTTGTTTGTGTTCTATTTCCCTATCTCTCTCCCTCTGCTCAAACCTCCCTATTCCCTGACACATAGCATGAGTGAAATCAGGGCAATTAAGAACCCTACAATGGCCACTAAGTATTCAAATAAAAGGAAGAGTCTCAGTGTCTCCCACTTTAAATCAAAAGCTAGGAATGGCTAAGCTTAGCGAAGAAATAATGTTGAAAGCTGAAATAGGCTGAAAGCTAGGACATTGCACCAAGCAGTTAGTCAAGTTGTGAGTGCAAAGGAAAAGTTCTTGAAGGAAATTAAATGTTATTCCAGTGAACATACCAATGATAAGAAAGTGAAACAGCTTATTGCTAGGATGGAGAAAGTCTGAGTGGTCTGGATAGAGGATCCAACCAGCCAGGACATTCCCTTAAGCCAAAGACTGACCCAGAGCAAGGCCCTAACTTTTTTCAACCTGTGAAGGCTGAAGCAGGTGAGGAAGCTGCAGAAGAGAAGGTGGAAACTGGCAGAGGTTGGCTGATGAGGTAGAAGGAAAGAAGTCATCTCCATATCAAAAAAATTCAAAGTGAAGCCCCGGGTGTTGATGTAGAAGCTGTAACAACTTATCAAGAAGATCAGATGATTAATGAGAGTGGCTACACTAAACCACAGATATTCAGTGTAGACCAAACAGCCTTATATTGGAAGACAATGCCATCTAGGACCTTCATCTAGGAAGTCAATGCCTGACTTCAAGGCTTCAAAGGACAGATTGACCCTCTTATTAGAAGCTAGTGGAGTTGGTTATAAGTTGAAGCTAATATCATTAACCATTTCAAAAATCCTATGGTCCTTAAGAATTATGCTAATCTACTCTGCCTGTGCTTTATAAATGGAAAAACAACTGTTCAAAATAAAGATTTCTTTCAAAATATGACTGCTTGTTGACAATGGACCTGGTCTCCCAAGAGCTCTGTTGGAGATGTATAATAAGATTAATATAGTTTTCACACCTGCTAACACAATATCCTGTGGACCAAGGAATGATCCTGGGGTCCTGGGATCAAGTCCCACATCAGGCTCCCTGCTTGACAGGGAGTCTGCTTCTCCTACTGACCTCTCTCCTCTCATGCTCTCTCTCTCTCATTCTCTCTCAAATAATATAAATAAAATATTTAAAAAAATACATTTTAAAGGACTATGGCCGCCATAGCCCTACCATAGATAAAGAATCCTCTGATGGAATCTGATAATCTGTACAAAGTCAATTACAAACCTTCTGGAAAGTACTTGCCATTCTAGATGTGATTGAGAACATTCACGATTCATGAGAAGACGTCAAAACATCAATATGAACAAGAGTTTGAGAGAAGTTGATTCCAACCTTCATGGGAAACCTGAGGGGTTTGAGACTTCAGTGGAGGAAGTGACTGTAGTTCTGGTGAAGATAGCAAGAGAGCTAGAATTAGAAGTAATGCCTGAAGATGTGACTGAATACCACAATCGCATGAAAAATTTTAATGGATGAAAAGTTACTTCTTATGAATGAATATAGAATGTGGTTTTTTGAGATGGATTTAGTGTTGGCAAAGATGCTATGAAAATTGTGAAAATGATAACTATTAAGAATATTAAATAAATTTAGTTGCGGAGCAGTGACAGGGCTTGACAGGATTGACTCCAATTTTGAAAGCAAGCAGTCCTACTGTGGGTAAAATGCTATCAAATAGCTTTCCGTGCTACAGAAAGATCATTCATGAAAGGAAGAGTTAATGGATGTGGCAAACTTTATTGTTATTTTAAGAAATTCTCACAGCCACCCCAGCCTTTAGCAACCACCTGATCAGCCAGTAGCCATCAGCATCAAGGCAAGATCCTCTATCAGCAAAAAGATTATGACTCAACTCACTAAAAATTTCAGAGGATAGCTAATATCTTAACCAATAAAATATTTTTAAATTAAGATATGTACGTTTTTCTTTTAACATCATGTTATTGCACCCTTAGTGGGCTACGGTATACTGTAAACATCACTTTTATATGCACTGGGAAGCCAGAAAATTTCATTGGATTCATTTTATTACAATATTTGCTTTATAACAGTGGTCTGGAACTGAACTGCAATATCCCCAAGATAGCCCTGTATATATAGACATATGTACATACATTCATATGGGAAAATATTTGAATATGTGAATATATATTATATACACGTATTATAAGTATGTGATTATTTTATAAACACATTTGTTTATGATATGTTTATTTATTTGATTTTGGTGTATTCATTCAATTTTATAACCATGAGGATAGGATTTACTTCTCTATTCTTAAAATTTAGCACAACCCTTTGACCATAGAGTATGTGTATTAATAAATTAATTCAGTTTTGATGATATCTTGTTTTTCCTTCAGTAACTACCTTCCACTTTGTTCTCTATTAAAGATTCTTTTTATTAAAGCTTAATCTGGTCAGCCATACCATAGTGCTACCATCCTTTTTAAGATGACTCAACAGAACTCTGCTTTGATTTAGTATATTTATAGTCTATCATTTCACTACAGGAGATAATTTTTTAAAAGAATTTATTTATTTTTTGACAGAGAGCGAGACCACAAATAGGCAGAGAGGTAGGCAGAGAGAGAGGAAGGGAAGCGGGCTCCCCAGTGAGCAGAGAGCCCAGTGCGGGGCTTGATTCCAGAACCCTGGGATCATCACCTGTGAAGGTAGAGGCTTTAACCCACTGAGCCACCCAGGCACCCCAAGGAGATAATTTTTTTTTCATAATTTAGATTTAGTGAAATGCCCATGCCAGTTATTAGTTAATTCTATCACCTAAATTTTAAATCTCCCTTTTTTGATGTGACTAAAAGCTTGAACACATTTTCTTCACTCTAGCAAACTGGGTATATATTGGTGAAACACTAGAATGCGTAAGTACATCCACAATGCAAATACTTTAAAAGTTCAAAGAGTGACTGAATCTTTATTGGTAAAATTGTCTGACTCACCACTAGAGTCATAGTAATTTCTCTCTAAGGCAATCTTGCTGATTAATGCAAGATTAACAGAATCAGGAAGTTCTATTTAGTTGATTCTCAGGTTCTGCCTCTGAATAAGGAGAAGATTACATCCAATTTCTTTTTATTAGTAACTATTTAATTCTTAATTCTTTGAAAATTGAGGATCATTTCGGATAATGACAATATTCAATGCATGAGAGCATTATTTTCTCTACCTCCTGCACTTCTTCCTATACTAGCCAACTATTGGGAAATCACTGAATTACTGTTAATAATTATAAGGTCTTTTGTGAGCCCAAAATAGGTTATGAAGGAAAGATAAGGGAGGATAAGATAGATTCTTAGTCTGACTTTTAAAACTCTATCAATTATTATATTTAGATACTAATATTAAGATGATTTATTTCAATAAAAAGCAAAAAGTATTAAAGTGTTGAATAAAAAGGAATAAAGTGCTGAATAAATTAAATAGGACATGGGAGCAGAAAGGATGAATTATAATTAAGGTATATGGAAAACTTTTTTAGCACTGATAATTTTATTTCATGTTTCCATAGTATGTTCATCTTTTCCTCTATTCAGAGAGAATATATGTGATAACTAATACAGAAAAATTACTGGTACAAATGAGGTGAGCTCCTGCTTAAGGACCAGCACTAGAAAATTATCTCACTTCATTTTCTCTTAATGAAAGAAAATAATTCCTGTTCTTTTTTTCCTCTGGAAACATCGTATGTTAAGGCACACTCCTTCTTTATTGTCCCAGCACTCACTGAACACATTTGTTCAATTATATCAAACCACATTCCCATCTCTGCAGATAAAAGTTAATAAAATTTATTTGTAACATATTATATAAGGCTCTTAGGTTCACATTCTTGAACAGCTATTTAAGATCACACTGTATTGTTAAGTAGATTAGCTAAATGCAAAAAGAATCTATAGTTTGGAATTAAAAATCAGTTTGTTTTATTATATTTTCCTTCACAGCTCTCTTTTAGTAAAAGAAAGGAAATTTTCTTTTGCTGAAAGGTCTAGGTGTTGGGGTTTAATAGTCAACATATTAATGCTAACAGAAATACAATGTACACTTTGGATTCACAATTTTCAATGAATATGGGAAGATATTATTTATGTGTTATCCATTATTTCCATAGAATGGAAGTATAATTTGAGATCACTAATATATAAAATGTTAGTCTAATTTGGGTTTGACAAGTGCAGTAATAGAGATAAATTAATTCTATTTGAGAACAAGTATTTAACTTGGGATTTTACTGAATCCATCTTTGTACTTCCATAACCTTTGTCTCTGACCTCAGTTTAGAGATATGAATCCTGCTCAGATCTTCTGACTTTGGTTCGGCAACATGTTCCAGACACATAGAAACATGGTCGTGTGAGACACTGGAAGATTTACTACTTCAGCTTCTTCTCCCTTCCCATTCCACATAACCCAGAACATCAACCCTAATGCTCTGTCATAAAATCTCTACTGTAAGATCCTTCATAAAAATAAAAACCCATTCAGACTCTGTTTGAAATGTTGAAGAAGAGAGCTGACTTCACAGTAAATGTATGACCCACAGTCTTCTGCTGGAAATATATTTTGAAACAACGTACTATGTTTCAGCAGTACCAAGCACTGCTGTAACAGGGTCACTCCGATGACGCGTCTCAGATGACGCGTCTAGACTCTACCTCTCTCTCACCCCACCCTCCACTGCCGTGCTCCTCACTGGGTAACCTAAGGCTGAATTCTGATTGCTACAGTTCTGAAGACACTCAGGAAATTCTGTGAGAGCTGCAGGGAACAGGCTTACATTTTCTTCTCCCTTCTGTGCCAGGCATAGAGCAGGTGGTGAAGAAGTTATTAAGTAATTCTCACAATGTATCAGAGAGAAAAACGTGAAAAACCTTAATGCAGTCATATCCACATGAGAAAATTTTTTCTAAGTGTTTGTGTTGTTGAGACGAGTGTTTAGGACAACTGTAAATAGACACATTCTGTGATAACGGCTTGTAGAAACCACAGGTCCTGGCTCTCCCATGGTTTACCGCACAGAAATGGAATACTTGTTTTCATAACCTCTCTGTTCAGGTCATTCCTGTGAAGAACAAATACAGGAAAGCACATTTTTTACTCAGAATCTACCACTGCTAAGTCTCTATGCAACAAACGTGGAAACAAAGATAACACTATGACTCTACCTTCAAAGAGCTTATAGTTCAGTAAGGCTGATAAAAGATGGTCACAGCCAGCTGCGATACAGACAAGATTTCAAGAGATAATGCTCTGTGAAAAAGATACAAAGAAAATGATGATTTCCAACACTCTTGTGATAAAACCTATATCTCTGTGGAAATGTAGAACTATGATTATAGAGACATGTATAAGGGACATCCATTGTAATAAGGGTTTTTTTTTCAATTCAAAAAAATGCTTGAAATTTGGTGACAAAAAAGTAGTAGTATTTTTTTTTTCTTTTATATCACTCTTCTCTATAGATCCAAAAGGAGGTGAAGAATTAATGTCACTGATATATTCATGAATATATAAAACTCAAGTTCGTAAGTAATGATTCAGTCTTGACAATTACAGCTTTTTAACATATGGATCATTACTGACTTCGTCTTAATGGATATGACACTTTCCTCTATACTTTGTAGCAACATTTGGCATTATGGTTTTATTCAGAATAAATAACTCAAATATCTGACAATGTGATTTGAGAATATCTGTCAGACCAAACCAGAACTGGTTTAATTTTTCAACATGAAAATATTTAGAACTTGTAGTGATGGAGTGCAATATGATTTCTGGAATAATTGAACTTTTCTGTAAATTATCTGTTCATATCAAATAGAATATGCTATGTCAGCATGGACAATATTTGATAAGTCTCTTTTGTGTAAATATTTTAATTCACACAGTAAAATTTATTAACTATAAGTTTGTGTTGAAACAACACACTTTCCCCATCACTGAATAGCAAAGAAGTTTTGATCCTCCTTTAATGAAAGAAGATAAAATGACTCTCTTCTTGGCTCATTTCTGAATGTCTCATGGTTCAGTGACTACATATATGACTTTTGATTTACAAATAAATACTTTTATGAATATTGTCAGTCATACATTCCGTCTTTTTTTTTTTTTAAAGATTTTATTTATTTATTTGACAGAGAGAGATCACAAGCAGGCAGAGAGAGAGGAGGAAGCAGGCTCCCCGCTGAGCAGAGAGCCCGATGGGGGCTCGATCCCAGGACCCTGAGATCATGACCCGAGCAGAAGGCAGCGGCTTAACCCACTGAGCCACCCAGGCGCCCCCCATCATTTTTTTTAACAAAGATTCAAAAGAGCACATTATTGAAATGAGCAATAGTAGTGGTTGACAAAAATGAAATTAAGGAATCTCAGCTAAACTAGGGGTTGTATCAGAGTGATCTAGGGAGATCATTTTAATTAACTAGGCCCCCCACCAACAGTGTTCTTTTTTTATAGACACGCTATTTCATCTCCCTGCTAAAGTCAGCCACTCTTACTAACAGCACATTTTATTACTTAGGTGTGTGGAAGGTCAGGCAAATATTTGAGAACCATTGGATTATAATACATTAAGAAGAACTCCATATTTAGTAAAAACAAGTTACATCTCCTAATGCCATCATATTTAGGCAATTTTCATAGATAATGAAAGTAGACACATATTATTTCTATCCCATTCCAAAAACTGATGTAATAGAAAAATGGTTCTTATTATTCATTTGTCTTTGCAGATATGTTGGCTACTATGAAGGCATATATACAGAAATTATGTTTTAAGAATTACTGTGAACTTGGCCAATTTCAATTATTCGCTTTGAGCATATACATAAAAGAGTTTGTGTGAGGTCGAATACCTTGCATTTTTCATTAACACTGATGCAAATGGTTCATGGCTTATATCTGGAGAAACATTGTTATGAGAGTTGAGTTCAAGGTCTCTGGAACGTGTTTTGTTCTGATTACTGGATCTGCCACTTTTCAGTTAAGCCACCTCAGGACATTACTTAATTTAATACAGCTAAGTCTCAGTTTATTTAACCACAAACCAGTAATAAGAATGGTGCCTATTTCTAGGTGAGGATGCAATGAGGTGATTCATCCAAAACATTTAGCTCAGAGTCTGGCACTGGGAAGGAGCCACTAAGTTCTGCTATTGTCATCATCATCATCACCTAACAGGCATAGAATAGCACTTTATATTAAAGATACTTAGAAGCAGCTTCCCTTAATGCTTACTATTTCTTTTGATAGTATTTTTTCATTTAAATTTTGTTTGAGTTGAGTTTTGTTTTGTTTCTTGGTTGATCATTTTCTTAACATATAAAATCTTTAGAGCTATTTTATGAAAGCAATTTGCATTTTTGTAAACATTGCAGCTTGCTAAGCCATTTTAAGGGAGCAAAAAATATCAAAATATGTCTAGCTGGAAAAATTCAGCTGAAATGTCTAGAAAGAGTAATTTGTTAATCTTCAAGAGTGAATTTATATTTCCTTCCTTTTGATGAAAACACACATTATGTTGAGTGAAATAACTCAGAGAAAGTCAAATACTGTATAATATTACTTATATGTGGAATCTAAAAAGACAAACTCACAGAAACAGAAAACAGAATGGTTGTCAGAGACTGGAAGTTGTGAGAATGAGGAGAGGTTAGTCAGAGGGTACAAACTTCCAGTTATAAGATGAGTAAGTTCTAGGGATCTCAAGTATAATATGCTGGTTGTAGTTAACAATACTACATCATATACATGAAAGTCGCTAAGAGAATACATCTTAAATGTCCTGACCATACACATATACACACACACACTCACAAATGGTAGTTATGTGAGATGATAGGAATGTCTTAACTAATTCTGTGGTAGACATTTTACAATATATACTGGTATCAAATCATCACCTTGTATACCTCTTACTTATACAATCTTAATGTCAATTATTTCTCAGTAAAGCAGGGAGAGGGGAGAAATATCCCAAGAGTAATAGATGTTCTACAGGGAGGAACCACCCACACAGATAGCTCTATACTCACTTGTTGTGCCACACACAGCTGATAAGATGGAGAGACACTTTGTCACTTAGCTATCCTGCAGTTTGGTCTACCAACAAGGCTAAAGATACCACAGGAAAACTTGTGCCTTCAGAACACCAGACAGATAGTTTATTTGTGTCCAAGAGTAATGTTTCAACAAGATATACCACTTTAGAAATACCAAAGTAAGTGCCATATTGTTTTGGGGGCTTATTATTTCAATAAATGTTCTACATTTTTCACCCATTTTTTTTCCATTCAAAGCATCCATTTGCACAACACAGTCTCATAAATGACATTCTATAGGCAGAGATAAGACATATAGTGTCCCCCCATGTGATTTGTGAGGAGGAATGCTTTTTGAACTGCACTTAACCCTGAATAGTCTCGTATTTTCTAAATAAGCTTTTCCCACTTTTGTGTAGACCTTATCCCCCTTAAAAAAAAAAAAAAAGATAATGTAAAAAAAAATTGTATAGTGTAAAAGCTACCTCAAAGTTCCTGAAGTAATGGAAATGTTATGTATCTCATTTGAGGTGCTGGCTTTATGGGTTTGTGCAATGGTAAAAATTCACGAAACTACACAAGTAGGATCTTTGCATGTATTCCCCAAATATAAATTTTCATCGGTTAAAAAGAGAGTTCATGTCTTCTGTTTGCATTTTAAGATAGAGTTTTATACTGCTCATTTTTTTGTGTGTGACATAAATTATATGCCTACTTCTTCTAGCTCAATCAAAAGAGATGAACAATTGAAGCCTAGACTCTGTGGCAATATTCTCACCTAATAGCAGCATTTTACCATTGCAAAATGAGATTTACAAGGAAAATTGCAGTGCATAGCTGCAAACAATGGAAAATCATGGCTTCTCAAGGATATCCTCTTTTAGTTATCCTGGTTCCAAATATTTTGTATCTTGAGACCAATGTCAGATTTTAATCTGTGAAGAGTATCTGGGGTTTGAAGAGACCTAATAAACACTCCTGACCACCTCCAACATTCCTAACACTGAGAAAAAGACCAAAAAAAGTCCAAATATTAGCTTTTCAAGGCTACCTTGGTGTATACAGTTTAAATGAGAGTCAAAAGGACCGACCTCAGTTCAGGCTGGAAAGGATAAAGTCTGTAGAACAAACACCCTGATTAGGTTGGTCTTACACTGGTTTGAAATGGAATGGCAGAGGAGATAAAATTCTCAGTGCCCCTATCTTTTAATAGAGAGGTCAAACTTCATAATCCCAAAATCTTCATAATCCTACCTTTTACCCAGCAACCAGACAATTGTCTCTATGTGTGTGAGTAAAAGTAAGTGGTAGAAGAAGAAGAAATAAATGTTCAGGAAACATTGAAATCAGGAGTGCAGAAGAGGGTCCTTCCCAGTTTCAGAAGGAGATAAAATACATAAGCAGGAAACATGTGAAACAGGATATGAACTGTAGGCATCGCTGGCTTCAGTCTTGGACCTTATGCAACACAGATCTCTATCATTAGATTTTGGTGATGTGCAAATCCATCAAAAGTGTTCTTTGCAGACTTAGACTTCTAAAATGTTACTATAATGCCAAATACCAACATGAAAAATTAATGAAATTATAAAGCAATTCATCCAATAATGTTTGGTTAAAAAGGTCTTTGTCAATCCCCGTATATTATTTTCCAAACCATTTTCAAGGACACACATGACTATCTGCTGCTGGGTTAAGACAAGGTCAGAAGACTTCTGTATATCTGATAGGATTATTATTACTTGGAGGTGGAAAGGAGTGGATACGGGTATCTGCGATGCAGGAGGACAGGGAAGCCTGCTTGTAGGTACAACATGGCTGATGAAGCCTCTAGGCTTCTTGCGGCTTGTCGAAATCTTCCAATGGCTTCTCATTTCACTCGGGGTAAAAACCCAAACACAGCCTACAGGATCCTGTGTGATAAGGCTTCCCAGTACTTCAGGCCTGTACCTCACCTTCTTGCCCCTTCACGTCAACGACGGTTTGGACTTTAGTCGGACTTCTTGCTCTTCATCCGGATCCTTACATCACATCCAGGGTCACTTCTTCTCGTGCACAAAGGGGGAGAAATAAAGAGCAGCCTGTTTCATTTTTACATTTTTAAAATATGCAGCCCTCAGGGTACTCATTTGCCACCTACAATTTTGTACTTATAGCCATGTCTGCAATTTTAAAAATCCCAGATATAACATGCAGAACATAAGGAGGAGGTGCTTTTTTTCTTTTTTTCATTTTAATCATATTTTTTGTTCTTCAATTTTCCTCGCTCTCTATTGAGTTATTTTATTTTCTGCTTGTCTTGAGGCCTCTCTTCCCAGACAGTATCCTAAGGGCCTATTTCCCATGGTTTGCCTCTCTGTATGTTAAATCTCAGAAGCAGGTGTGGAATGCAGGCATCTGAAACACATCACCCACCAGCAAGGTGCAGTGAATACTGAGTGGAGGCCAAGGATGAAACTGGGGTGGGGTTGAAGCCAGGGCGAAACTGGCTTATGACGCTGAAATGTGGAATAGAAGTCCCAGAGCCAAGAAAAAGAGCCAGATATAAACTTTCCACCATACTAAGGTTTTCATTCCGGGAATAAGAAAGATTTATTTTTAAGTCTTAGCGTCATCATTTGCTAGTGGTATAAGACTTGAGAGAAGGTTTTACTTCAGCTGTTTTCATCTGGGACTGATAAAACCTACCACAACTGAATCCAGCTGACATCCTCTGAGGTCCCTCACTCCCGCACTATGATCCCAGCCAACTGTTGCCCATGCTTTTGCAGAAAACTCTCCTTCTGAGTGTGGATGGGACCAGTGACTTGCTTCTAAACAATAGAAGCTGGCAAAGATAGATGATGGATGTCACTCCTATGGTTATGTTACATTAAATAAAACTCCATCTTGTGAGGACACTTGCTCTAGACTATCCTTGTTGGCTTGAGGTAGTTAAACAGCATGTTGGAAAAGTCAGCATGACTAGGAATTGTGGCAACCTCTAGGAACTACAAAAGCCACTAGCAGGACGACCTCCAACATTTAGCCAAAAACCTAAGTGTGTTTGAAAACAGATTCTTCCCCAGTCAAGCCTCCAGAGAAGTGTGTCTCCAGCTGACCTTCACTGCTGCCTTGTGAGACCGTGATATTTAGTTATTATACCATTATAAGCAAATAGTTTATAACTTTTTTTTTTAAAGATTTTATTTATTTATTTGACAGAGAGAAATCACAAGTAGATGGAGAGGCAGGCAGAGAGAGAGGGAAGCAGGCTCCCTGCTGAGCAGAGAGCCCGATGCGGGACTCGATCCCAGGACCCTGAGATCATGACCTGAGCCGAAGGCAGAGGCTTAACCCACTGAGCCACCCAGGCGCCCCAGTTTATAACTTTTAAGCAAATAAGTTAGCTAAGCTGGACCCAGACTCCTGACCCACAGAAATTTTAAGATGAAAAATTTGTTTTGTTCTAAGCCTCTATGTTTGTGGTAATTTGCTACATAGCAATACTGAATACAATGAATTTTCAAACCCTCGTGGTTTGCCCATAGTAAAACACTAAAGGATGTCGTCACGTCAACAGTCCTCTGTGGTTTTTACCAAAGTAAGTCATTTTTCCTACTTTCCCAGCCACATTTTGCCATACTAGGATTGGACAGCTGCTAATTCCTAAACTAGAAGATACGACTTTGGTAATCCTTCTTGAAAACTTTGGCAATTAGATTTTCTTTATACAGTTAACACTAAGAGCCATAAATGTCTCACAGATTTTTGGAGGGGGATGACATTTGAGAGCATAAGTGAATATGTTTACTACAATATGCAATTCTGTCCACATATATGGTATTAATAATACTCTATGCTCACGATTTTCAAAATAAGAGGTACATGTCAAATATAGCCTTCACTATTTATACAAATTTACATTGTGTTGCTTGAGTTGTTATTTCTATGTTAGATATAGTCTTTAAAAATCTTTAGTGATGAATACACTTATATTATTAAACACTTGCTAATGAGTGATATTTAAATCAGAATCCTTTTAAAGGGAAGAAACAAAGATAGCATGGGGCCCCTAAATTTGGTGACATATAAATATTTGTTAGTGGCAAAATGAGAGTTTAAGAAGCACTGAGAATATAGAAAAATAAATTTGTAATTCTATTATGGTTAGCCTTGGTAGAAATTCAAAATCCAGTCTTCTTAATAGCAGTCATATAGTATATCTGTTTTATTTAGTGTTTTTAAAGTAACAATTGTTCAGTACTATCAATTATAGTAGATGACAGGTGTCACTTAGAAAAAGGTGAATGAGACACAATACTTTTCATCAAGTATTTTCTACCTAGAATAGTAGACATTATATATCCCAAATATATTTCATTCAGCTCTTAATACAATTGTTGTAATCAAACACCACATGCTCAACTATTCTGAGAGATATTTGAAGGATACCTTGATATTGTGTTTTAAAACATAACATTGGATAAACATTACTTTTTTAATAAAGAAGGAAGAGACATTAACAAATATAGCTGTCACATTGAAATCTACACTTACTCTCATTAGGAAGTTGAATTCTATCTATTTAAGTTAATAAATTCCCCAAGGCCAGTCCTAAATGATTGAAAAGTTGCCTTTCATAGTTGCATACATTTTTTTACTTAGTACTTTGACAATATAAATACTTTTCGTAGAGACCTAAGTGTGTTAAAATATCTGTTGAGGAAGGACGCCTGGGTGGCTCAGTCATTTAAGTGTCTGCCTTGCCTCAGGTCATGATCTCAGTGTCCTGGAATCAAGTCCTTTATCTGGCTCCCTACTAACCAGGGAGACTGCTTCTCCTTCTGTCTGCCACTCCCCCTGCATGGTCTCAGCCTCTCTCTCTCTCTCTCTCTGTGTCCAATAAATAAATAGGATCTTTAAAAAAATATATTTGTTGAGGAAATAATGATCTGCTTAAACTAGTAAATGATTGCAACCTGGGAACATAGAGAAAGGGAACCAACAGAAAAGAAGAGCAGGAAATGGTTAAATTTTGGTTTGAAGGATAGTCCCCAGTTGAAAAACAGAGAAAGAATGCCAGAAATAGACACAGAAATATAAAGAATGGTCTATTAAGGGCTAAAATGTACCTTTAATTAAAATGTGTTGTCACCTAGTCTATTTGAGAAGGTTCCTCTTAACGTTTGTGAATTATGGTGCAAATGTTTTACTATTATTCTTATTCTAACAAACTAATGTCTCTTTCCTTTCACAATAGATCTAGAGTAAAGATCACAAACAGATTTTATAAGCAGTGTAAAAACTTCTAGACAAAATTGTTTTCTAGTACTTAAATAACACCCTAAAACTGGTTATTTAACTTAAGAAGGCATCTTAGTCCAGTTAATGGAGAAGTCATGTACTTAAGACATTTTTCAAAAATATACTTTGTAATGGCAATTTCACACTGAGCTCCTTAAAGGGAGGGTATTGTGTAACAAATATTTGTGGAAGAAAATATATAAAAACCCAAAGAGTTCTCCAATCATTATTAATAAAGTATGAAAGGTGGAGCATGTACGTTAATGTCATGGTTAATGTACACATTAACACATTAGTGTATACATTAACCATAAAAATTCAATTTTTATGTGTCAAGTTGGTTCAGTGATGATGCCTAGATATTTGGTCAAACATTATTCTGAAGATTTTGTAAAGGACTATTTTTGAATAGATTACATTTAAATAATTAAATTTTGAGTACAGCAGACTACTTTATAATATGGGTGAGCCACATCCAACCAGTTGAAGGACTTAAAGGAACAAAGACTGAGCATTCCTAAGCAAGAAGGAATTCTATCAGTGCATTGACTTGGGATTCAGGTTGCAGTTCTGCCCTGTCTCCAACATGCTGGCCTACCCTGGAGGTTTTAGATTTGCACCTTTACAACTATGTGAGCCAATTTCTTAAAATCTTAATATAAATTTTTTCTGTGTTTCTGTTTCTCTGGAAAACCCAGACTAATACAACTGTCTCTGTCATAATGAATACTTAATCACTCTGAATAATAAATTCCCCATCCATAAAATAAAAGAACCAGTCTACGTGACTTCAAAATTTCTTATGGCCAGACTTCCTATGAACTACAGTTTAAGGTCATAGTCTCAAAGAATTGTGAGATATTAGATCTCAGATGAGCCACATTCTATTTTCACAGTGTGCTTAGGAGTAAAAGTTATAATTACATACAAATTAAATAATCATGTGTGTATACCCTGTTTCTAAGGAAATAAGTTTTGCCCGAATATTACCAGTACAAATGGCAAGAGAGAGAAAAAACTTCTAGATACACAGAAATTTTTCCCAAAATATTACCAATTTTTTAAACTTTTTATACTGTGTTTTTTTTTCATGAACTGACCAGAACAAATAACACTTGGTTACCATTTTAGTTAAGAGTTATTGCTTTGATTGAAATTATGTTTATTTTTAATGGTTATTCCATCTTTGCAATGTTATTTGGCCTTTAAAAGCTAATGATCTATACAGACTTCACATGCATATATTATCAAGAGCATTTACATAAAGACACAAAATAATTTATTTTCTTGATAATCCATCCATGTTGGCAACTATGTTTTTTAAGCAGATGGCACTATGATAAATTATCCAATATGTAGAAATCATGGGATGAATCTGGAAACTTAGCACAGATGCTTTTAATGAGATGTTCATGATCACATACCACTTGCACATTCAGAAAATGACAGAGCCTTCTGTTGTGAAAGACATTTATATGGTGAGGTATCTTTTAGTAACGTTTAGTGATGCTGCTTTGCTTTAAGGATGCTGTGCTCCCTAAAAAGTAAATATGATTAGTGGTCCCAACTTTTCAGGCACAACATTTCTAGCAGAAATTTTTGATAACAAAGATCAATTTCGAATTTATCCATTCTAATAAAAAGAGTTGAAAATACTCCGGTTTAAAAGAGTTTGCAAAGTTAGCTTTCCAGATCTTGACATGGTTTTAATTTTCAACCATAGTGCTCTCCAGGCTGTGATGAGAAAAACTTCAACTTGTTATAGGGCGAAAATATTGTTTTGAGTGAAGAATAAAACATTGACATGAATATATATGAATTATGATGCTATGTTAATTCTCCTTGAAATACAGGTCACAGAATAGCAGCTTAACTGGACCACTCTGGAAAAAATCTTGTATTCCAAAGGCACAGAGGCACTCAACTTGAGTTGTAAAGGACTTTAAGATGATATTAATAGGGAACTAGTGACTTAGAAGGTTGAGTGATGATTCCTAAGGAAGGCAAATAAATCACTTGACATAATATGAATACAAATAACTGGTAGAAACACGGATCATAACAATCTATTTCTTGGCCCTTTACTACTGAAATATTTAAGTCTCTAATATTCTAGTTCCTGAGTCTCAACTCCAAACACAAATTCTGACTTCCTCTGATTTATACACCAAGAAAAACACATGGATCCTAGCATATTCTAGGCCCTAATTTACTTATATTTACTGTCTCGGTACCTTTCTTTCTGTGTGTGTCTCTCGTATACATACCACATATACATACAAAAACACTTTCTAAAAATTCAGTAGAGCAGATATGGAACCATAAGGAACATGAACAAATATTACTAATTATTTTAACTTCATTTTCAACATGATATTTCTAAATTATACAAGAGAAATCCTCATATGTTCACATATTTATCACACTGGGAGTCATTATTGAGTTTTACATCTGGAAACCAATGGTGATGAATCACAAGCTAAATTAGGTGCCACCTGTCTTTCAGTTGTATATTTCTAGACTGAATTCATGACACTTTTAACCTAGGTACACTTGAGAGTTGCTTAAACAATGTACAAATTTGATTGATGTACAAAATCATCTATGTCCCTTTAAAAAAAAATATTTAAATCTTATCGGGGACTTTCCTTGAGACAAATGGCTATAATCAGTGTTAAAACTGGAACTTATAAATTCCACAATATTTTGATCTCTTTTATGTGAATGATAAATTGTCATTTTCCAAATAAGAAGACTATAATAATCTTTTACTGAGTCAATAGAAAAATGTAGGAGCTACTTTTTAATTCCTTGAGTTTATTGTATTTTTCTACATTTTCCTCTCTTTCACTCATTACTTTCACTTATTTTTCTTTTGTCAAGGTATTGTGTTTAGGGGTTACAACGGAACAAGAAAACTATCAAATAATAATCTGGTCAACATTTTCAAAATGTGGTCTGGGGATCCCCAGGTTCCTGGGAGAGATTTTCAGGTATTCCATAATATCAAACTACTCTCATAACACTGAGACTTCATTTGCCTTTTCCACACTCTTTGTCTCATGAACGTACAGTGGAGTTTTCCAGAGCTACATGGCATGTGATGTCCTAACAGGTTGAATGTGGAGCAGATGTGAGAATCCTACTGTCTTCTATTAAAACAGACATTAGAAAGATTTTTCAAGAAAGTTATTACTAGTCTTCTGACCAAATTGTTTTGCAATCTACAAAGTAGAGTTATTTTGTTTAAAAATGTATTCAAGGGGCACCTGGGTGGCTCAGTGGGTTAAAGCCACAGCCTTCGGCTCGGTCCTGGGATCGAGCCCCACATCAGGCTCTCTGCTTGTCAGGGAGCCTGCTTCCTCATCTCTCTCTGTCTGCCTCTCTGCCTACTTGTGATCTCTGTCTGTCAAGTAAATAAATAAATCTTTAAAAAAATAAAAAAAAATAAAAATGTATTCAAATAATATGCAATGGGTTTATTACTATTTTGAATAATATATATTTTAAACATTTCTCTATTTTAAGTTCTAATGCTGTAAATATTAATAGATATAACTCAAATAAAAAGCTACTTGATCTCTTCAATTATATTTAGATATATAGAAGAATCTGAAATCCCAAAACTTTGAGAAACTCTACTATAAATGAATCCCCAATACTGAGATTATTGTCATTTTCCACAAATGTAAAAAATTAGAGAGCCCAGGATGCCCTAGTATATATATATATCTACCTCTTCCATTAATTTATTCAATTTTTGAAAAATTGAAATTTGTAATATTAAAATCACTGTGCTAAGCACTGGGCCTAGAATGATAGATAGGACCCTATATCTACACAGAAGGAAACTGTGTCCTGGATTATCATGTTCTTACAACTAAGAGGTATCCTTTTGTGAAATTGCAGCACATATCTGTTTTGAAGCATTATTTACTGACTACTGCTCTTTGCATTTATGTTAATTTTTATGCCTTAGCTCTTCCTTATCTTGAATTATAGCAATGAATCAAAGTTACTGCTTCCTACACCTAAGGTCATGTTGCCTTAGTTACAGAAGGTCCAGACCATACCTGAGCTATGCACACTGCCTTGAGAAGCTTTATTATGGCAGGAATAGAAGAAAGAGAAATATCCTCCCATTGTAGGCTTTTGAGAGTTCATTTATAAAGGCTGGCCTTTGTTAAGAGAATAGAATATTCTTGAGAAGCAAAAGTGAAGGCCCTTAACGACACAGAACATAAGCTGCTGAACAAGAATTGAAGAGCCAAGAGAAGAAGATACATGACTTGGCCCCAGGAAGATGTAGCTTACCTGGCACAGAATGGGGTTTAGGTGGCACTGTTATAAAATGAGACTTAATGGAGGCCATGTACGGAGAAGCAAATATAGCATTCTAAGCCTGGCCAGCATGGGTCACACCACCATGATAGAACTACATGGGATTCACACCAATGCTTGAAGCGTATCATTTCCCACTCGAGCACATGCTTCATGTATGCTGGACTGAAGAGTCATGTAGGTTCTACTTCTCATCAGCTTCCCACAGGTTGCTCATGAATCATCTCAGGGAAGTGATTCTCACTTTTGCTGTGGCATTTTTCAGAGCTCCGTCCAGCTGACCAACACCATGTTTCAGTATTTACTTCCAGACTTCTTGAAAGCCTTTTGAATAACACTAGTGGGTTTATGAAATTAGAATGATATAAAGGGAAAGACCTTAGCTACTACTGGACAACAGAGATGAAAACATTCAGACCTGTTACTTATGGGGATTTATACTGGCACTACAGAGGCATTACTAGTTCCTGGGCGGGGTGGGGGGCGGGCGGGGAATAGAAACCTAGTCATTTGAACCCAAGGTTGTGACTCTGAGGGGAAATAAGATATCATGCTAAGGAAGAATCGGGTTATGGGGTGGGGAAGCAGAGGAAGAAATGACAAAGGGAAAGGAAAGGAAAGGGATGTGAGGAGAAAGGAAGGGAGGGAAGGAGAGGGGAGAGAAAGGGAGAGGAGGGAAGGGGAGGGGAAGGAAGAGAAGGGGAGGTGAAGGAATGAAAGGGAAGGGGAAGAAGGGAAGGGAGAGGAAAAGAAAGGAAAGGAAGGGAAGAGAGGGGAGAAGGGGAGACTGGGTGGGTCAACTGGTTAAGCATCTGATTCTCCCAGGGCCCTGGGATCAAGCCCTGTGTGGGCTCCCCACTCTGCTAGAATCCTTTCTCTCTCCCTCTGTCTGCTACTCCCCTTCCTTGTCTTCTCTCTCTCTCTCTCTCTCTCTGTCAAATAAAGAAAGAAAATCTTAAAAAGTAAAAAGGGGGAAAAAAGAAAGGAAAAGTAAGGACATAGAAAACAACCTTTAAACATTTTCTTGGAATCTGAACTTTCAAAATACAGTGCCTCTTTTCAGTTACAGAATACAAATTTTCACAGCTCAATCCCTAGGTGTTTGGTCTACAGAAAATTTATTCTCTGGACCAAAGAAGTTGGATTTTGTAGGAAAAGATTTGCCTCTATAACGAGGCCAAAATGAAAATGTGCTGTAAGGTGGTGTGCTGTAAGGTGGACACTAAGTCATTCTCGAGATGTCTTGGGAAGTCAGAGAAGAGTCTTGTCATTATTTAGGATGTGAGGACACCTGCATTCCTCTGGAATCAGATGCAGTAAAATGATGCATAACTGCTTAAGGAAAGATTTCCCTATGCTGCTAGCATGGCTACTTGTGAAGGAAATGAATATTCTTGGGCCCACTGCAGACCTACTGAATCAGAAACTTTTGAGACTAGGTCCCAGGAATTTTCTTCACCAAACCCTGCAGGTGATTCTGATGCAAATTGAAAATCACTGAAAATCACTGTTCTAGGGTAAGACTAATGTCTTCTAGTGTTCAGATGGAGAAATGGCAAGTGATAGAAAAATCAAGTTGGGCAATACTTAGCTTTCAACTTCTAGTACAAAATGGCATAAGATTAAGTGTCTTTTTCAAGGAAATAGTGTTTTACAGGGATAGGATGCAACTGAGGTAATATTTTTGCAGAAAAAGCAATAGAATTCTATTCCAAATAATCTTCCATATCCACTGATTATGCATTGTATCAGAGGAAATTTAAATTCAGCCCAAATAAAGTATTTATTGGTTAATTTTGAGTTTCAAATTAGATTTTTTTTAATCTACCAGAAGATAATCGACTTTGGTGTTAATTTTTGTCTACATTTTAAGACCTCCTTTCCAAATATCAATATAAAATTTAGAGGTCTGAGCATAGCTTTTTGCCAAAACCAAAGTGTAGAGAGAACATAGTATATAAATGATACCAGGACAGCTTTACTGTGACTCAGAAAGAAAAATAAATGTGTGTAACAGTAACAGGAATACAAGTATATAGAAGAGAAGGCTTGCCAAGATATTGAGTATGGTTTCGGATAAGGGACCAAAGTCCCCACTTGGGGAGGGGGCTGGTGAGGAGAAGATAAAATTGACACAAGATAAGACACAGAGCAAGCTGAAAGCGAAGATCTGGAACCTGGGGCACATTTTAGCCACAGAAAAATAAAAGCAGCAGCTCCACAATTTGTAGGCAGAAGGAAAGCTGGAGATGGTGCCACAGGGATCCAACTCAGAGCTTTCTTGAAGCAGGCAAGAGCTACAGAACTCTTTAGGTACTCTCATGAGTTACTCTCATGAGAACTCCTGACCAGCAAGGTGCCCAAAGTCAGAATAGGGAGGACCAGCATTCGAAACTTTGAGATGGAAGGCTGTGGAGAGCTGAGCAGTCATCGTCAGTATCATCAGCTTGACGGCCCAAAACCAGGCTAAACCAGGTGGACCTGAGCAGCCATCAGTTCAAGAGTGACTGTCAGGGCCAGGTCAGGCAAGGAGGTATGTACAGACAATGCTTTCCGCGGAGAATAGAAAGCTTCGCTTTGAACTAAGGTGTCAAAACAGAAAGTCAGGGTCTGAAGAGACCTTTTGAAGAGGGAAATAGCCCTGATGGTATGCTTAAACTACTTATGGACGGAGTATTTAAAGAAAAGCAACTTCTTTTAAACCCAAAGAGATCAAATTATACTTAATAAGCCAATGTAAGGGCCACTCCTCTGTCAACACCATCAGCAGGAATATATGTCTAAGAGAGCAGAGTTCAGTTACAGATAACAAAATCTTATCTTCAGAGTTAAAACACAGAAGGAGTCAGGATTCATGGCTTTTTCCCAATAATCTTCTTAGATCTTTCAAGTAAATCTTTCCCTTCCTACAAGTGAGGCATTTTGGTAACATCTCAGATAAATAGATCAATTCTATGCCCAAAGTGGTATTATATTTGCACTTAAGTAAATGCACACTCTTTATCTTAAAAACAAACAAACAAAAAGTTACAGGCAATCCATGCATCTTTAAAAAACAGCAATTAATTGTATTTATTGAAGTAGAATTTTCACTATCATACTAATCTCTCTTAAAATAAGTTTAAGAAGCTGCAATAATCAAGAAGTTTCCCAGGAATATTTTTTTGAAAGGTCAATATGGCTTTTTTATTAAAGCTAAGGTGAGAAAACTGACATGTGTTTTTCAAATATTGGCATCCATTCTAAGGCCATCAGATATAGCTAATAGCCAAAGTTTGAATGGAAACAATTCAAGATATGTTTTATAAAATGATTCCAAATATGATAATAAATGCCTCCATAAAAATAAGGCTTACTTATAAAGGACAATCTTTGTGGATAGATAACTCATGCTGAAAAGCTTGTGAACTCCAGAATTTTTCAGGCAATACTTCTATTGTCTCTTCTCAGTTTACATTGTTAACTGATTATCACAAAAAGGTGACTAAGAATGCCTTTGATGAAGACTTTGAATAATTTGGGACTTGCAGTCATGACAATGAAGAACTTTACTAGGTTATACTATCCTTCTAGATGTGTAGACAAGGATTAAGCACTAAAAAAAAAAAAAAAACAAAAAAAACGGTTCCAGGAAAACATGCATGGTTATATAATTTAGATTGTAGTCTTAGCCTACAAACAAAAATTTCCAGACACCACACAGTGAAAAAATGTAGCCATAAATCTACTTAAAGGACTTCTCCATTCAGGCCTGCAAACATAGCATTGTCTTTGTTGATTTGTCTGTAGTCTGTTCTAGTAGGTGACATTGCTCTTGAGTACTAATCAATTGATGTCTCCGTGCCATCTGGCATTTTGTTGCTAAGCACAGCTGCAACACTGTAAGGTGAAGTGTGAGTGGCAAGAAGCAGGTTTGTGTTCATCACAATGTCACTGTCCAGACTATGCAGTCAATAAATCTATGCCACGCTTATCCTACCAAGTGAAGAAATGACTTGGCAATGCATTGCAGAAAATATGATGAAAAGTAGTCATTCCAATGAGATTTTGAAGATCTTGCTTTGTATATAGAGTGATCTCTAAGAAAGGATACTGTTCTTTACTTGGGACTGAATATTTAAAACTTATTAACATCTAGATCACTACATAAAATGATGGTACTGAAAACTCTAAGTTCTTATTACTTAATTCTAAGTTCTTACCACTTAGTTATGTTTAATATTTCTCATTGATTAGTTTTTAATCTATCGGTAGGGGCCTATATTATTTTTTTTAAACATCTGAAAGTAAAAGGCAGCATGCAGGGAAAAAAGGCATATACCAGAAGTGTACCAGACACTTCTGTAATGTATACAAGTCTGCAATTTGTGGAAATGGGGTTCCATTAAATATTGTAATATTCAAGTAAAAACGTCAGTTCTTATCAAAATGCTTTCAAAATACTACTAATGGCTTGTTTTCAGAACATCATAAATAATCAACTGTTGTTAAGTTCGGGGTGGTGAAATTTTACACAAATCTTCCACAAAGCAATAATAGTAAGGTGTGGATTTCAGTGATAATTACATTGTGCCTATACATTCCACGAAGTTTCTCTTTGCAATTATATTTCATAATACCATAATCGGCATTCCTACCACCTCAGGAATATACCTGACTAGTTCCTGAACATGTTGAATTTGATCATCCAAATCTCCTATTGCATTCCTTAGACAAAAGACACCCAACTGACCTTCAAATAAATTGCTGCATTGAGTGTACCCAGCTGGAATAGAAGGTGTTCATAAAACACCTCAGGAAAGATACTGACAAATTCCTGTAGTAGATAACGAGGAACAGTTGAAATCTTTAAAGGTATCTTCCGTGCTAGGAAACATTTGTTATTAAAAAAAAAAATGTAGTTTCTCTTTCTAACAATGAAACTCTTGGAGAAATAGGCACACTGTACATTAAACAGTTTTGAGTAAATTGTTGTATATGTTTTATACATTCATTTGTACATTCAAACAACTACCATCTTTTTATACACTATTTACTGTATGCCAAGGAATTTGCAAGGTGCTCAGAATACAAAGATAAAATTATGTCCATTTTATTAACTCAAATACAAGAGGGTGCCACAAGAAGATTAACTTAAGAAACTACGTAAATCCAAGCTGATTCCCTCTCCGGTGGCCTGATCAAGCCCCTCAGTTCAGGAAAGTAGCAACTTGGAAGAAAATCAGGCATGCCTGAGGTTGCTGGGGGAGAGGGCATGTCTGTTTCCTTTGCCTTCCTTTGGCTGCCTACACTCACTGCAGTACATTCTGGCTTGATTGTGTCCCTTCCTTGCTCTCATGCTGACGTGTCCTCCCCCCCGACTTAGGCCAGAGGCATTGATGAGCAACAGGTTTCTTTAGTCATCAACTATGACCTTCCAATCAACAGGGAGAACCATATCTACAGAATCGGCTGTGGTGGACGATTTGGCCATAAGGGTGTGGCTATTAACATGGTGACAGAGGAAGACAAGAATACTCTTCAAGACATTGAGACCTTCTACAACACCTCCACTGAGGAGATGCCCCTTAGTGTCTGTCACTGACTTCATCTGAGGGGATGTTCTGCTACCTACTCCCACCCAGGTTTCAGTCTGGGAGGCTGAAGAGGAGCAGGAGTGGGGAGGAAGGGGAGCCAAGGGATGGACATCTTGTCATTTTTTTTTTTTCTCTTTGAATAAATGTCATTTTTGAAGCAAAAGAAGGAAACTTGAACACTTTAGACCCCCTTTTCTTTGGAGCATTCTCTTGCTCCAGGCACCCTCTCTTCTCCCCAAACCATTAATCCATAACTCAGTCAACCTCCAAATTTCTGAGGCTCTCCCCAACCCCGGCTGAACACTTCTGAGTATTCAAGGGGCCATAGTGTCACTCAACCTCATTTGCTGGACCAAATCTGGAGAATCCCTGAGTTAAATGGCCCAGGGGATTGTCCCCAGGTAGGGGGGTCAGGGGAGGGAAAATGGTAGCCATTTTTACATTGTTTTGTATAGTATTTATTGATTCAGGAGACAAAACACAAAATTCTGAAAAAAACGACTTGCAAACTGCCAAAACAAACAAACAAACAAACAAATAACAACAGAAAGAAAGAAAGAAAGAAAGAAAGAAAGAAAGAAAGAAAGAAAGAAAGAAAGAAAGAAAGAAAGAAAACAAAGTATGGTAAGGTATTTACTCTAAAAGCATGCCCTCTCTTTTTTTCTCTAACCACTTAGCTGGCCTGTTCAGATGTTTTAACTGAAGTAATCAATGGCTACAACATTCACTTCAAAATGACTGTTTATTTGAGTGATTGAATCAAAGGGAAGAGAAAGAGAAAGAGACTAAGTACCCATCCTTCAATTTTCACATCCTTGTTCCAAAAGTAATATATTCTTGCGATATGGCCACCCCTCCTCAAGATCGTGGTAACTACCCTTAATTGTGGTTGCGTTTGCTCCTGTATGTGGACATTGCTACTTCCGGAAATCCTTCACTGACAGGTATTATAACAGAAGCAGGGCATTTCTCTCTTTTGTAAGACCAAGTGTGAAGAGTGGCTCTAATCATTATTGACAATACAATTTTATTGTGCTTTGGGAAATAGTATGATTAGCAATAAAAATTAAAATATTTTCTGGTTATGTACATTTATAAGCTATAAAATATAGCTATATAACAATATGATAGTTTATTACATGCTCTCCATGCATCATTTCATGTGATTTTCCCCAAAACCGAACAAAATAGATAAAACAGAAGCACATAGTCTCCACTGAGGGCTCTTTGAGCCTTTTCTATGCCTGGTGATACAGATTTACATAAACTTTTACGTCCTTGAGTTTAATAATTACTGAATAAGTTAGGTATCTCTATTTATGGCAGAATACTTTGTAAGGCTAGAAAGAGGTTGCCTTTCATATTATGTTTATTGGGGTTAGCAGCACTAATTTATGTTTTATGTCATGTTGATTATTTAAACAAAACCAGACATTTGACATCAGAGAAATGATTGCACAGAGAAGAACTAAAGTGCCACCTGATGGGTTTAGGGAAGAAATCAAAGGTAGTACCATTGCTTGGAAGCAGCAAATTATTTTAAGTCTTTCATGGCCAAAATAAGCTTCTCAATATTTAAGAATATACTCTGAATAAATTTTCTTTATATGGTCAAATTATTCTGTGAATGTGATCACCAGATATGAACAGACTGGAAAACAATATTAAGATCCAGATGGTACTAGGACATGGTAAGATTAATTATTATTTGTCTGATTATATTTAGTAACTGCAATAATGTCCCAGCGATCCGGCACTTTGCTAAATGTCAGGCTGTCTTGGCATCCCATTCGTACTCCGTTGCACAACAAACGTGAATCTCAGTCGTCTACCTTGTGGCTTTTGCCTCTCTTTCTCCCTACTCTCTCCAAAAATTAGATTTAAGTGCTGGTATTTGAAAAGTCATCCTGAGGTGATAAAAATAAGGTTTTGTTTTGTTTTTGTTTTTGTTTCTAAAAAGTAGACAGACGTATCTGGAAATACTGCAAAGAGGATGAAGGGAAAGAAAAGAAGACACAACAGACTTCTAAGTTTGGGGGTAGGGGAGAGCTGAGGAGGGATGATCCTGGGAATGAAGGCAAGATTCTGCCAGGGAAGGTGTCAGCAGAAGCTCTTTTTAAACTCTTGTCTCAGAAGTCACTGAATGATTCCAAAATGTGCTCTTATAATGATCACAATTATTTTCTATGAAGTTTATTTTTGATTTAAACATGTTACATGCAAATTGGGAACATTTTCAAATTATGGAAATGAAGAAAGCAAAAGGTTACAATTTCCCACCTCAGAAATATAGTAACACAACTGTTTTATTTTATAGACCATAAATCTCTGTCTTTTCCATCTCAGGCCTCACTCTGCATATTGTGCGGCCAGTGTTTCTCTACTACTTATACACACACACACACACGCACACTCATGTACATGTTTGCTCCAGAATCATTGCGTAACAACACTCACACACACATTTGTTGCAGAATCATTGAAAAACCATGTTAGTCTACTAAAAAACTCAAGGATTCTCAAAAGAGATTTATACCTCACTGCAAATATCATCCCTTCCAAAAGTCTTTCTTAGACACACAACTCCACAACATGTGTACTCTTTAAGACGGCTCCCCAAACTACTCTGCTCCTGTTAGCTCTTTCACCTTACCCATACTAAAATCTACTAGGTCCGCTTCTTCAAACTGCAACTTCTTCTTTTTTTTTTTTCTTTTTGTTGTCTTTAACTTATTTTGCCATGAAGTTTGTATTATTTTAATACTATCAAATGGGTAGTTTTTCCTCTTTCCAATTCTCTGAACCAGTTAACACAAGGTAAATCATTAGAAAAGTTCAGGGTGGAATTTTTTTTTTTTTTTAAGATTTCATTTATTTATTTGTCAGAGAGAGAGAGAAAGCACAAGCAGGCAGAGTGGCAGGTAGAGACAGAGAGAGAAGCAGGCTCCCTGCTGAGCAAGGAGCCTGATGCAGGACTCAGTCCCAGGACCCTGGGATCATGACCTGAGCTGCAGGCAATGGCTTAACCGACAGAGCCACCCAGGTGTCCCAAGGTGGAATTTTTAAACTGTTATTTAGTTTTGACTTTCTGTCTAGTCATATATAAATAATGATTATAGGATTATAGGAACAATAGTTTTGCATTACAGAAAACAGAGAGCAGCAAACATTAAGAAGTAAGTATTATATATACTCACTGTACAGCAACAACCACTGTTAATATCTTAAATGTTTATCCTTTAGAATCTTTGTGTGTGTGTTATGTGCACAAACCACAGTGGCATCATATTTTCATAGTGTTCTGTGACCCACTTCTTTTAATCAAGAATTTTCACCACAATTATGCTCATCTAATGTAACACCAATAACTATTCAGATTTTCAAAACTGACCCCCAAAATATCCTTTCTAATATTCGAGAACCCATTGCTAGTCTTCAACATGCACTGCATCTGATTACGTCCCTTACATGCTACCTAGTCTTTGTAAATGAATCTTTCTTCAGTTTTGTTGAAATGACCAGGCCCTACATGGAGTGCTGGGTGTGGTACATAAACAATGAGTCTTGGAACACTGAAAAAAAAAATTAAATTTAAAGAAAAGAAAGAAAAGAGAAAAAGAAATGGCCAGGCCCAAGCGTCCCACTTTTGGGAGTTGCTGGTTACTTTATTGTGATGTATTTTATTTTTTAATTTATTTTCTTCGTTTCATATTAAGTCGTATCTTAAAGCTTGATGATAAAACACGCAACTTAAAATTTTTTAGGTAGACTAGGTATTGTGCTATGCTCAGTATTCGACTGATCACACCATCCATGAGGCTAAATTTGACCCCCCTGCTTAAGTTATTAATTTTCTGAATGTATTCTGTGTGGGTTCTTAGGAATATCAAATATACTCAGTTCTTCATCAGTCATACATCTGACGATTTTGACATCAATTGTAAATTTTTGTCTGACTCAGTATGTTCATCAGGGTTTGTCAAATTTTTTGTTTCTAGCATATTACTCATTTTCCATTTACTGGTGGCCCTTTTTAAAGTTAAAATTGTCCCTCAATAGCAGAGTTATTTAG
This sequence comes from Neogale vison, assembly GCF_020171115.1. NCBI lineage: Eukaryota > Metazoa > Chordata > Mammalia > Carnivora > Mustelidae > Neogale > Neogale vison. Next base: position 90,524,984 of record NC_058096.1, on the reverse strand, counting down.
TTGGTGTTCTATTTGTCAGACTGCTGATGGGAATCACTTACATCTACTGCCAGAGGACAGGTAGATTTCCATAGATCTTAGAGGATTATTTAAGAATAAAGGATTATGAAGACTGCAAATAATACTGAAATAATTCAGAAAAAAATATAGACACATATGTGTCTATATACATATATTATTCTATACATACATATGAAGAAAGAGAATGATATTGAAAATGGGTTAAAATAGTAACATGGGAATCTGGGTAAAGGTCTCTGAGAGTTCTTTACACAGTTTTGAAACTTTTCCACATATTTGAAATTATATCTAAGTAAAAATTACATTTCAGAAAACTAATAAACACATGACAATACATAGTTGTGTGGCACCTGAGTGGCTCAGTCAGTTGAGCATCCAACTCTTGATTTCAGCTCAGGTCATGATCTCAGAGTCCTGGGACTGAGCCCTGTGTCAGGCTCCACACTGAGCAGGGACTTGGCTCAAAGTTCTGTCTCCCTCTCCCTCTACCGCTCTCCCCAATCTCTCTCTCTCAATCTAAAATAAATAAATATTTAAGAAAAGAAAATACATAGTCAATCGTATCAGTAAGCAACTGAGTTAAACATACTAATATTATTTATCATGTGAAATGGGAAAATAATAATCAATTTTCTTCTGAGCATTAGAAAAGGAACATGTTCTTAAATTGCAGTGGAAATATAAATTGATAACATTTTGTGGAGGTAGCTGGTCATACAAACTTAGTCATAAAGTGCACATTACTCTTGAACAATTCTGATTTAAGTAATTATCCCCTGAAAAATAAGAAATGTATAAAAATATTTACAAATGTTATGTTCATTTTTATATTACTATTCCCCTGATAAATTTAAAGCAATCCACTTTTATAACAAAAATGAATTAATAAAATAATAGTACAACCTTAGAAACGATTAAAATACAGGCAATGAAATTAAGTTGAAGAGAAATATTTGATAGCATCAGTTATATGAAAGCCTACTACAAAAGACTATATTTAACATTGTTTCCAAATAGCTTAAATTTAAAGGTGTAATGGCACATAAGTGGCTAGGAGGGAAAAGATAAGGATACATATGATAGGGGGGTAACAATTTCTTGAGGAGCCCACGCCTGAGACTCTGCCTCCTAGAGTGGGATCTGTGAACTTGCTCAATCAACCCCATATAGGAAGCTAGTTTATTTAATTATTCTTTAAAATTCTTTATTTAAATTCAATGTAGTTAACATATACTGTATTATTAGTTTCAGAAGTAGAATTTAGTGATTCATCAGTTGCATACAACACCCAGTGCTCATCACATTGAGTCCACTCCTTAATGCCTGCCCATCACCCAGTTACCCACGGCAACCCCACCATCTCCCCTCCAGCAACCCTCGGTTTGTGTCCTAGAGTTCAGCATCTCTTATGGTTTGTAAGAGGCTAGTTTAGAAGATCCCATCGAAGATCTACTAAAGCCAAAGTCCAGCATGATTCTTTTTAGGAATCAGGATGTTTAAAGAGCCCTTGGTCGATTCTGTGGCATGTTACTGTACAGTTTTTCTGAAAGTAGAACTCTAGGATTAATCAAATGTTGGGCAAGAGTAAATTTAAGCCAATTCAATAAATCAGATTCTAAACAAAAAAGGTTGCTGTTCCTTTTCTCTCTTTCTTCTTGCTTAAAACAATGAGTTTTCCTTTACTTGCTCAAGCACTGTGTGATTTAATTTCAAAGTGTATTTCCTTATTTTGATTCTCCTGCCCTTGCAACTTCCATAAAAATCAGCTTGGTACCACATAACCTTAGAAGCCATGAATTTTTCTTGATTTTAATTATCTTCTTCGAGTCTAGGGTTCAAGATCCTAACCAGACTCTTGGTTGCATATAAACCTCTCTCCAGAACTCTTTTACGCAAAATTCCTGTATGTCCCTTAAATAGCACAGGGCTATTTCAGACTCCCCATCTTTCAGTCTTCCTTAACTCCCAAAGAACTTTGTTGCATCTCTAATCACCTGTGGGCACTTTCATATGAGTTGCAATCAACTCTTTTTTTTTTTTTTTTTTTTTAAGATTTATTTATTTATTTGACACAGAGAGAGAGACAGCGAGAGTGGAAACAAGTGGAGGTGGGGAGGGTAATGGGAGAGGGAGAAGGAGAGTTCTTGCCAAGCAGGGAGCCAGATGTGGGGCTCCATCCCAGGACCCTGGGATCATGACCTGAGCTGAAGGCAGACGCTTAATTACTGAGCCATTCACATACCTCAATTGTTGCCACTGACTCTTAAATAATTTTATTGTTTGCAGTGCTAAGCCTACTTCTAAAATCTTTCCAGAAATCCACATTTAAACACCCATTATATCCAGGCATGAATATATAGTCTCTTAGTTCCAGAGACTTTATCAAATTTATTCTGATTCAGAGGTCCCCTTTTTGTCCAAACTGTTGGAAACAGTCCATGGAGAATCTCAGAAGATTGGAAAAAAAAAAAAGAAAAAAGAAAAACAACAACACAAAAAGAAAAACAAAAACAAAAAACAAACAAAAACAGCTACTTTGTATGAGTCATAGTCAGTTATTCCACATCTAGGAAAAAAAATTAAGAAAATAAGCAAAAGTTATTCCTCAGTATACATGCACAAAAATGTCAATTGTAATAGTGTTTACAAGAAAATATATTAGAAAATACTTTTATTACCTATATGAAACCCTCTGTGTCTAAATTTCCTCCACTATAAGATAAGGATAATAATTATACTTATTTAAAAGGTGTCTGGGTGGCTCAGTGGGTTAAGCCTCTGTCTTCAGCTCAGGTCATGATCTCAGGGTCCTGGGATCAACTCCCCCATCTGGCTCTCTGCTCAGCAGGGAGTCTGCTTCCTCCTCTCTCTCTCTCTGCCTGCCTCTCTGGCTACTTGTGATCTCTTTCTGTCAAATAAATAAATAAAATCTTAAAAAAAATGTTTTGAGTTTTAAATGAGTTAATATATTTAAGCTGCTTAGCACAGTGTTTGCAAATTACAGTTTTTATTTAAAATTATTATCATTAAAATAATAAATGGTGCAATAAATTATGGTATGCTCACTATAATACATCAGTCTTCAAAGTACTTAATAAAAATTAATATGATGAAATAAAATAAAAAGCAGGAAGCAAATTTATGATACCTATTTGACTATTGCTATATATATAACTCTATAATTATATGCATACATTTTTAGAAGCCTAGAATGAAATACAGCAAATGATCTTTTTCATCTCTGTGATACGTAAAATGTAGAAATATACTTTTTGTAATCCGTATTTTCTTTAGAGAAGGTATTATTCTTGTCAAAAAAATGACAACAACATACAGAGGATTAATAAAAGATTAGGGTATCTTATGACATCAATATATGCCTAAGGAAGACTAATGTATAATACAGGATTAGTATTTCCCACTCTTTCAAATCTCCTTGAGTGCTGCTATCTAGAAAGAAACAGCCCATGGTAACTAAGTTACAATAAAAGCTTAGAAGCAAAAAGCCAGCCTCATAGGCTAACTGCAAATGAGCAGAGTCAAGACCATAATGGCTGTCTTTCCAGAGCTTCAGCATATATGCTTGCAAAATCTGAGCAATGTTAATGCTTGTCAAGAGTCTTATGGTATTTTAGCAATGTCACTTTCAAGGCATACCCGACAGCAACATGATCTTCATCATCCACGGTGTCAAGTAGCAGAATAACACTTCCCTAACCCTGAAACAAGACTCTCACGGCATTCGACCCACATGATCCGCTGGATATATGTGTACAAAAAAAAAAAAAAAAAAAAAGGTGAAGTAAAACAGCTGTTGTATGTTGAGCCACAAAGAGACCCTCAAATAAAACAGGAGGAAAAAAAATGCACTGAAATAATGCATCAGGTAATGTGGCATAGGTGAGAAATCTGAGAAAACAAACTAAAGGGGCAGTCATAGCTAAAGGTAGCCCACTGAAGCAAAAATGCTGAGTTGAGGAAAAATAGCCAGTTTTTGTAGTCAGTTGATATTGCTAGTTGGACAATTCAAACATGTGTTAAAAATAAAAATCTGGTGGGACTCCTGGGTGGCTCAGTCAGTTAAGTGGCTTCCTTTGGCTCAGGTCCTGATCCCAGGGTAGGGTCCTGGAATTGAGTCGGACATTGAGCTCCTTGCTCAGCGGAGAGCCTGCTTCTCCCTCTCCCTCTTCCCCTGCTCATGTGCGTAGTCTCTCTCTCTCTCCCTCCTTCTCTGTCAAATAAATAAAAACTTAAAAAAATATGCTTATAACAGATTATTTTATTGCTTAGCTTTCTATTTAATGATGAAAAGGAAATATGTTTATATACGTGATATATTTTACACGGGGAGTCGGTATGAGGAAAATGGAAAATGTTCTGCCGAAATTCACAACCAAAAACATCCCTTGACTAACTGTCAGATGTGAGAATAAGCCACTCCAGCACGGAAAACAGTGCAGAAGAGCTGTGTTGGAGAGAATTTTGACAATTGCATACAAAATCACACTTACTAAACCAATTAACTCTCTTTCACCTTTTTTTTTTTTTTTTAAGATTTGCTTATTTTAGAAAGAGAGAGAGAGCACAAGCAGGAGGGGCAGAGACAGAGGGAGAGAGAATCTCAAGCAGACTCCACACCAATGAGTGTGGAACCCCAGGTGGGGTTCCATCTCACGACCCTGAGACCAAGACCTGAGCTGAAAACCAAGTCAGATGCTCAACCAACTGCTCCATCCAGGTGCCCCAGAATGACTACATTTTAGATGAGATCAGGTGTGTTCAGGTTCATATGGCTGTAGGCCAGAATGACTACATTTTAAACAGAAATCCCATCAATTTATAAAGCATTGCTTAATTGTCATTATACACCTTTTAAAAAGCCCTTCCTTCTTTAGGTAAACCATATATTTTATAACTTTCATGTGACTAGGTTGTCTATATGAACTATATTCTAAAACCTTACAAATCATTGTGATCGGGAGGTTTTTTAATCTCATAAATACTCCTGAATAGCAATTTTTGCAGAAAAGATATTTTTTAAGACCAAAGTGGCTATTAACTTGTAATCAATTGACATGAAATGACATCAGACGATCTAAATTAAAATTTTGATTACAACAACTACTAGTGGTAAAATATACAACAAGTATCTTATCTTTATAAGCCTTAGCTCCTTCATCTGAAAAGCACAGTTAATGATATTTAACATATATTTTTGGAATAAAGTAAAATAATTTATGTAACTGTCAACTATAATGATTGGCACAAGATAGTATCAATAACAAATGACAGTTCTTACACTTGCATGTTTGAAATTTTAGCACAGTATTAAAAACAAAAACAGGTTTACCTACAATTACATGCCTACTAATTAGTCCATAGTGAGCCAAAAAGTAAGAGATTTAAAAGTGAAAGCTATCATTTGCAAGAGATAAAGAATGTAACTGTGTTGAGAAATCAAGCATTAAAAGTTTTTCTTTTTCATTTTCCCAAATATATTTCAAGGAAGGTAAGCCTGAAATTTAAAACGACATCCCTGAGAATTCACATTCTTCCTGCTGACAGATGTATCTTTTTAAGAGTTTGAAAATTGTTCATTGTATTTTTTTTTTCTTGACCAGAAAATTGTGGCTTCTCATCACATTTGACTGCCTGTAAGACCCCTGACAGAAAATTACCAATGCTGAGATTTATAGAACTTAAGTATTGGGATACAGGGCTTGGAAGGATATACATAACAGAGACATTCATTCAATTAATGTAACTAATCTTTTGATTTGCATAGCTTTATTTACAGAGTAATTATTTTGTTTCCAGTTTTCTCTTTTGCACTCCTTTATAACTACATGAAAGGCACAGGTTGAAGGTACTAAGAATTTCAGTACTAAATTTCTTTAGAACCATGTGTACGTCTTTAAATCTTAAAATGAGCACACACACACACACCCCGCAAATGTATATTCTATAAAAAAGGGGAAAGACCTTAAAAGTTCTGGTGGTATTTAAAAAGGAAAACACATGCATTTTCTGTTCAGTTTCAGCTTCTGTTAGTTAAAGAAGCTTCTGTATCTTTTTTTTTTTTTTTTCTTCACTCTGAAATGAACGGCTGCAATCGTAAAGCATGAATCTGGTAATACTTTTGTAAATGAATCACTATTGCATTCATACCATTAGCCTCTGAACAGATGTCAGAAAGTAAAGATTGGCTGCCTCTAGATCAAGTTGCTGCTGCCAACTCTCGCGAGCTTTGTCAGTAACAGTTGATTGTAATGTCAGTGCAGTCCAATTTACAGGCTGGAGCAGCAGCTGCATACTGCTTTTCCCTGAAGTATTACATGATTTCCACTCCTTGCAAACTTTATCATCTTTGTTGCAGTGAGTCAGGTAAGCTGCTCTGAATTTACATGTTCCTGTAGAGATGCAACTTACTGTGAAGCTCATTCTGTAAGGAGGATTGTTATCCCTTCACTTGTTTGCTGTGCCCCTTTGGTACTCTGTGGAAAACAGTTATTGCAAATGGGACAGATGAAGCAAGCAAGCAGACACATGCATAAGATCTGCCTATTATTCAGGGAATGCAAACTGAGTCCATTTTAACTGCTGAGGAGATAATTAATTTATTCAACTTTGTGTAAAGGACCGTAGCACTTGTGGAATCACTGTGGTATATGTTCTTAGTGCGCTCCCTAAGGGAAAACATTTTTATGCTGTATTTTACCCTTAAATGCACGATTCAGTGAATCTCTCTCTCTTCTGAAAAGAGTAACAAAAGTGGTCTTTGACTAGTCTTAGTTATTTTCTTTTTTCTTTGTTTTTTGTTTGTTTTTTTGAAGTGAGATGAAATGAATAGTTCTCTTATTGTCTGGTTTGACAGGGTACTTTTCTTAATCAACATTTTGTCATCTAAAACTATCAACTGGCAAAGAATAAAGTCAAAGTTTTTTTTTTTTTTATATCTAAAGGAAAATTATGTTTCCTAACTTGATTTACAATCTTTACCCCCTTGGTTCTAATTGTCCTTTTTTTTTTTTTTATTAGTGCATTTAAATTGTAGCAAAATATTGTTAATTTGCTATTATTTCTACTATTATAGAAACAATGAGCAAATACAGATATTTTAGTCTTGTAAATCTACCTTTACTTTGATGGCATCAGTTCTTGTTTAATCAGAGAATTAAGCATTGAGTATAAAATGCATGAATGATTAAAAGTAAACTGAAATGCAGAATTATTTCATTGTTTATTATTTCTAATTTATTTTTTATTTCAAAAGTAGACCTTCCAAATTTTTATGAACATATTACATAATAATAGACTCAACTAGGAGTTACTAGTCTGTATAATGGCTTGCATAATCTAAACTATCTCATACTTATGATAAGTATGATTATATTTCATTTATGTAAATAGTTACTTGTTTAAGGATGAGCATGTGTTTTTAAAGAGTTGCTTTATACTTTAAATGAAAATCTTTAGACTTCTCTGTGAATTTGAAATAACATCACCTTTGAATGACAAATAAAATTGCTCATTAGATTTGCTAAGTTTTGTTTTCCTGATTTGTTGTTGTTTTATTGTTGTTTACTTTTAATGTCCTGCCTCTTTAACTGTAGGAAAATATTTGAGATCTATTCCACATCTATGCCAGTTTTAAAAATATGAGTTAATAATATCTTTACAAGTCACATCTTGCTTATCAATTTAGTTTCTACTTTGAGTCATTTTTTGACAACAATTATTAATAACATATTTAAATTTTATGTTGTATTCATATTAATGCTGTATGACAAAAATCTGCTCATTCTTATAAAAACTGAAGGATGTTAGAGAATTATAATTGAATAGATGTCAACCTAACACCAGATTCAACTTTCAAAGAAGATCCAAGATATCTCTCTAATATTAAACATTTGAATTATTTGCCTGATGAAAAGTTTGTGAATGTTCTTCCTGATTAAGGACAGATAGGGATCTTAGGTTTCTCATACCTAATATAGTGTCTTTTCTCTGTACACGTTCTTTTAGTGACTAGTGGGTATCTGAGAGATCCCTGTGGTATAGTCTATTTATAAACAGACTTCCTTAATTCCCCACTTCAGATAGCCTGCAACAAAACAAGCTTTTTAGGTTTGGTATAAAGGCTTAATTGTTTAATTTGAACAAATACATTTCAGAGGCGCTTGTTCTAGATCACATTATCTAGATGGCTTTTGTCCCACTATTTTATGAAGGTTTGCTTTTATATAGAAATACATATTATAACTTTTTTAAAAAACAGGAAAATTACACTCAGAGAAAACTGTTACCATCTTTTAAGAAGTCCTTGGGTGGCCAGTCATTTTGAAAATGTGGCTGATAATCAACCATGGCAAATATATGGCAAGTTAAATAGCTCTTTCTTCCAATCATTTCATTAGCCATGTCTTATGGCATAACATATATTTCTTAAAATTGATACTACTTTCAAAATTAAATAAAAAATGAAAAAAAGTAATTTTTTGCCTTTTTTATTTTCAATGCTATATTGTTAAAAGTTTGAAATATTTCCCAAAAATCACCAGGAGATTTTGATATCCTAGACCACTTGACAACTTTGGAATACTATAGTCTTCATTATCTTTCAGGTATTTCCTTCTTCCCATGCCCATCATTCACTTTCTCTTGCAATTCCAAACAAAGACTCTTTGCCTTTCTTTCAGAAACTGTAGCATAAGTTAAGTGATCTATTTCAGATACTCAGTGGTAGTTTGTATGAAAATTTTCCCATTCTTTATCATGTATTATGTATTCTCAGAATTTAAATTGTTTATCAAATGTGACACCAACCAGCTTGCACCAAAATTTATTGAAAAAAAAAGTTTTATTTAATGATTTAATTATTAATAAAGATTTAGATATATAGACTAATCACATTCTCTTAGTGATTCATCTTTTGATTATTTAATACTGTGGTAACATATACAAAAAATACAGAGCAACCTGTTAGAATAGAGAATACCAGATTATGAAAAGAACAACATAATGCTTATTTAAATCAGTACTGCAGCTAACTATAAAAATATTACCCTACACTAATAATATGTATGTGAGCATATACATACTTTCATATTAAACTCTAGACTTTATAGTATGGTGTATTAATGCTCCACTAGGTAACATGATGGTGAGCTGGAATTATATTACCATTCTTTCAGTGAATATATGATTACCATGATACTCTTTGAATGTTATTAGTTACATTATTTGTGAGGTGAGGACTCATAGATCGTAGCTGAGAAAGCAAGATTATTATTCACATTAATCATACTATACAACATCATCTATTCAGCACAAATATAAATAAAAACATACAAGAAAATCAAGCTAGGTGACATATGAATGAGATTATAGACTTTTATGTCTTATAGGAGATATGTTTTAAAATATTCAAGGAAAATTATTACACTTATTAAATACATACAAAACCAAAATGTTTTGGTAATATTATACTTGCTGTGCAATAAAATTATTAAACTGTATAACAAACATTTGAAAATTAACAGAGACCAGAAGTTATTAACATTAGGTGTTTGTTTTATAAAGGTAAAATGATATTTATATAAAACCACAAATACACACACACAAAAACAGATGATCTTTACTTTAGACTCAGAAGAACATTGCTTGAACTGGGCCACAGGGAGAAATGAATACAACCAGAGATGCTGCAATTAATCTGTTGAAATGCAGCTTAGAATAAACCCGCTTTGTGTTTTAATTCCTATTTTCTTTCCAAAGCAGGTTTTTAAAAAGAAACAAAAAAATCCATTGCAGCACTTTGTTCTCCAAATGTCACCTCCATCTATTTGAAAGGCCTCGGAAATTATCAGAAGGAAAAAAAATAAGACTATGATAGCTATGCCTTTAAAACTCCTAAATTGTCAGAAATACAAAATTTCATTAATAAGTGTTAAGTCTATAAGAACCTTTACATTATTGTTATGTTATCATGGAATTATGATATGATATGATATGATTATATTATATAATAATCAGATTAGTATAATAAATATTATATTATAAATATTATATTATATCATATCATAATAGTATAGAAATCATAAATACCATGATAGTATAGAATAGTATTAAAATATTATATAGTTCAATAATATATTTAATAGTCTTAACACAGATTCAATTGTATCAAAACTGATAACATAAAATAATGTCATGATTTTATTTCTTAAAATCTTATTATTTTTATACTTATTATATATAGACATATATGTGTGTGTATACATGCACACACATATAAATACATATATGGACATTGATAGAATTAGATGTAAATATATAGATATATAGATATAGAAATACCCATAAATACACTAAACAAAATACTATACAACTGATCAGGTTATCCAGATCTTTTGGGGGGACTCAAAAAATACTTGTTGACCAATAACTGTACTATTAACAGCGGTGAATGAGGTTGATTTAAAATGTGAGAATCCTAACCCTGAAAGAGTTTTCAGAATAGTACTTTATTCTCTCTACCTTCTGAGACAATCTAAGTTAAAAAAAAAAAAACACTAATACAAATTCTCAATGCTCACAGCACTAGCTTCTTAGGCACCTTAGACACATAGACTGTATTTAAAATTACAGTATCAAAAAATAATACAGAAAAAAATTTTGTACATTTATGGACCTTTGTTATTATTGTGTGCATGAAAATCAGTGTTTGTATTTGACTGTTTTAATCAGGTTTTCTTTCAGTTATACAAAGATGTTATTTCTTTTAAATGATATGGGCATTTCATTTTTGTGTTCCTCTTTGTCATGTAAAGTTTCAGAATCTGATTTTTAGGTTTTATTAATTTTAAAGAAATTCTGGTGTGCAATATGAATTTTCTTAAAGATAGATTTATTTATTTGAGGAAGAGAGAGCATGCAGAGCACGAGTGGGGGGCAGGAGTAGAAGGGGGAGGGAGAGAAGCAGACTCCCTACTGAGCTTAGAGCCCTATGCAGCTAGATCTCATGACCCATGAGATCATGACCTGAGCTGAAACCAACTCACTGAGCCACCCAGGTGCTCCACATTATGAGTTTTTAACAAAACTTTGATTTCCATAAGCAATCTTTTCATGTCATCAATAAATATTATTTAATAAAATATCAAATAGTTTTGATTTCATAAGTCTCAAAGATTCCTTTTTCTTCTCCTCTTTCCAGTAATTCCTCAGCATTAGTCCTCTCAATCTCACTTATTTTGTCCACTATCAAAATGCAAGTAATCTGACCATGTTAACACATGTAACCTCACCAGTTGCATATACTTTGATCAATTAACAAATAACAGATGTGCATTGAGTAATCCCTGCATGTAAAATTCTTTTGAAGTATCTGCTCAAACGTTGTATTATCAGCTGCTGGTTCTCCCATTAACATTGTAGTTCAGCTAGAGAAGGCTTTCTTCATTACTCGCTTTCAGGAAAATTGTCTGGTATATATCCACAGTCCTCTCTCCCAGTTTTTCCCATAGTTCTTTACAGTAGCAGCAGATTTGTCAGTATTCACAATTTTTAAAATCGATGACAACAGTTGTATTTTTGTTACTTAATATTCAATGAATAGATTGTCCAAATTCTCTTCTGGATTGTGTAGAGGAAGAAACCAGGAGGCAAAAAGAACCACAGGAGGGACCATGGAAAAAGAAAATGCTACTAACAGAAGTCTAAGGACCTTTAAATGTTCTCAATCTACTTCACAGTCTGTCAAGAGTCAGCTGACCATGAATAGAACTGTACATATTTCAGAGAACACATGAGCTTATATTTTCTCCTCTAACTGAAGTAGAAATGATATCTTCATGAGTTGACTACCACTTAATGCCAGTTTTGGTGGGTCTGTGTATGATTAAAAAAGTATAGGGCGCCTGGGTGGCTCAGTGGGTTAAGCCGCTGCCTTCGGCTCAGGTCGTGATCTCGGGGTCCTGGGATCGAGTCCCACATCGGGCTTTCTGCTCAGCAGGGAGCCTGCTTCCTTCTCTCTCTCTCTCTCTGCCTGCCTCTCTGCCTACTTGTGATCTCTCTCTGTCAAACAAATAAATAAAAAACCTTTAAAAAAAAAAAAGTATATATACCCAGGACAAATTTCCTCTTTAAAATACTAAATCTTCCTTACAGAAACTTGATAATGAATCTTCCCAAAGTGAAATAATTGGTAATTTCCATTCCACTTATTCCTGTTCTAAATTGAAAATTGAAATATCCCCAAGCATTTTCTGTGTGTGTGTGTGTGTGTGTGTGTGTGTTTCTGTTTAACAAAATCTTTATAGTAGTAGCAGATTTATTAGTTTTCATAACTGGCAGGATTAATAAGAACTACTGTATTTCAGTTAATTATCATAAATAAAATATAATACTTGATGCATGAAGCTTTTAAAACTTTCTGATTACCTCTCTTTCAGAAACCAAAATGCAGAGCAAGTGTACAATCATAAGCATCCGATTTCTCTTGCGGTTTCTTCTGTTCTGGGTGCTTATTGGGAAGTCACGCACAGAAGAAGACATCATAATTACCACCAAGAATGGAAAAGTCAGAGGGATCAACTTGCCTGTTCTAGGTGGCACGGTAACAGCCTTTCTTGGAATTCCCTACGCACAGCCACCTCTTGGTAGACTTCGATTCAAAAAGCCACAGTTCTTGACCAAGTGGTCCGATACTTGGAATGCCACAAAGTATGCAAATTCTTGCTATCAGAACACAGATCAGAGTTTCCCAGGTTTCCCTGGATCAGAGATGTGGAACCCAAACACGGATCTCAGTGAAGACTGTTTATATCTGAATGTGTGGGTTCCAACACCTAAACCGAAAAATGCGACTGTAATGATCTGGATCTATGGTGGTGGTTTTCAAACTGGAACATCATCTTTGCCTGTTTATGATGGCAAATTTCTAGCTTGGGTTGAAAGAGTTATTGTAGTTTCAATGAACTATAGGGTGGGTGCCCTAGGATTCTTAGCTTTACCAGGAAATCCCGAGGTACCAGGGAACATGGGCTTGTTTGATCAACAGTTGGCACTTCAGTGGGTCCAAAAAAATATAGCAGCCTTTGGTGGAAATCCTAAAAGTGTAACTCTCTTTGGAGAAAGTGCAGGAGCAGGTTCAGTTGGCCTTCATTTACTTTCTCCTAGAAGTCAGCCATTGTTTACCAGAGCCATTCTGCAAAGTGGATCCTCTAATGCCCCTTGGGCAGTGATGTCTCCTGATGAAGCCAGGAACAGAACATTGACCTTAGCGAAATATATTGGTTGCTCTAAAGAAAATGAGACAGAGATAATCAAATGCCTTAGAAACAAAGATCCCCAGGAAGTTCTACTGAATGAAGTCTTGGTTGTCCCCTCTGATCCACTTTTGTCTGTAAACTTTGGTCCAATTGTGGATGGCGATTTTCTCACTGACATGCCAGATACACTACTCCAACTTGGACAGTTCAAAAAAGCACAGATCTTGGTGGGTGTTAATAAAAATGAAGGGACAGCATTTTTAGTATACCGTGCTCCAGGTTTCAGCAAAGATAACAACAGTATCATAACTAGAAAAGACTTTCAAGAAGGTTTAAAGATGTATTTTCCAGGAGTGAGTGAATTTGGAAGGGAATCAATCCTTTTTTATTATGTGGACTTGTTAGATGATCAGAGAGCTGAAAAATACCGTGATGCATTGGATGATGTTCTTGGGGATTATAATATCATATGCCCTGCCTTGGAGTTCACCAAAAAGTTCTCAGAATTGGGAAATAATGCCTTTTTCTACTATTTTGAACACCGATCCTCCCAACTTCCTTGGCCAGAATGGATGGGAGTGATGCATGGTTACGAAATTGAATTTGTCTTTGGTTTACCTCTGGAAAGAAGAGCTAATTACACAAAAGCTGAGGAAATTTTGAGTAGATCCATAATGAAATACTGGGCAAATTTTGCAAAATATGGGTAAGTGCTGATTTTTGTGATTGCTCTTGTTTGATTTTATTTGGTTTTTGCTTAGCTTTGTTTGTTGTCTGGTATAGGTGTCATTAAAGGCACATAAATGTTTTAATTATTTACTCTTTTTGGACCATAAACTACTTTTGGTTTTTATAATTTTTTAAATAATTTTTATAATTGTGGTTTTTATAATATACTTTTTTTTCCAATTTATTTATTTTCAGAAAAACAGTATTCATTATTTTTTCACCACACCCAGTGCTCCATGCAAGCCGTGCCCTCTATAATATAATATACTTTTATAATTTTATTTTATTAAATAATATTAATAATATTATTTCATTATATTATATAATGAATTTCAATTTCTTACATCAGGGTGGTTAAAAGAAATCATGAAGAACTTTTATAAAAAAATTTTCTGATTTCATTTCTAAAATACTGCAAAGGACTGTAGTAATATTAGCCAAAGTTTATATGCAAATAGATGTTAACCTTGAAAGCTAAAGTTATAGTCACCATACTTTTTAACCTCAAAGTTTATAGTGTTTCAAGGTTTAGGGAAGTGTAGGAATGTATCTTCTCCTCATACTCATAAGCAAAGGTAGTGGTAACTGCTAGGTGGAAAAACACATTGCCATTCAGGAAAATCAAAGGGCAAAACAGTGTTGGGGTTGGCCCTCAGATTACTTCAAATACAAACGCAGAATTTGGCATTTTATCAATTTTTTCCCTAATAGGTTTATTCAGAGCTTTCAGGTGACCTGTGTTGGACAGGAGCAGCTATAAGGGTCTTCAGGTTTAGCTAAACTGCTTTTGGCTTGAGCAATCATATAGCTGACATTACCTAGTGAGAAGTATGATAGAAGAACATATTTTTTCCTTATATGTTATAAATATTCTGATATTATGTCCCCAAGAGTCAGAAGAAAATAATCTGTTCAAATATATTTTCTTATTTGTGTCTCTTAAATATACAAATGTATGTGTATAGAAAATAAGGGGTTTTTTGTAACCCCCAAAAGAATTTTATACATTGGAATAATTCGTATCAAAGAGAAAAACAAAAGAAATAGAAATTTGAGCATCTATTTTTAAAATACTGTGAGTACTTGCAGAAACTCACAAATTAATAGATGCATTAATCCAATCTGTCATATTATCTTTTATAATTGGGGAGAATGTTGATAGTGATGCTATTGCGTTCTAGTTTTCTCTTCAAACCTCCATCTGAAATTCATTATTTCATGTCACTAAATATATCTTCTACAAAGTTCTTATATGGTATAATTCTTCTCAACAATTTCTAATGCTATCCATTGTGTCTAAAGCAAAAATTCTTCTCTCTGTCATTAAAAGACATCTATAATCTTACTGCAACCCACAATCTCCAACAATACCTGGTTTCTTGGTGGGCCAGTTATCTCATGAATGCCAAAGATTTCAAGCTTAATATACCTTCCAGTCTTGTTCTTGTTCTGCATCCTGTTTAGAACAGCTGCCCCTCTCCTTTTTAATGACATGAGTCCTACTCTTTTTTTAAGGTCCTGAGCAGCCAGAAGTTTCACCTAGCGTATCTTCAATTCTTAGAGTTGTAATTGCTTCAGATCTCTTTTTCACTCTCAACAGAAGTTACTGACCGTAACTTGTCTGGGTGAGCTTTTTCATTGTATGCTGAGCTTCCCAAACTAGGCTGAACTAGCTTCTGAAAAGAGAAACTGATTTTACTATTAAAGTACTGGGTGGGTATGTGACATATTTATCAAATATTTGGTTGTCAAACCATTGAACAAAAACAGGTTAAGGCTAGAATGAGTAAAAAACATACATATGTTCAAGACACGTGGGCTATTAATTGTAGTTGTGCAATATCTTATGACTTCTCCACGTCATTTTCTGCTGAAGATCATCATTTCTAGAGAAGCATTAGAGTTATTTCTGTCTCATTCTGTTCTCGCCTGAAAGACTATATCCATATTAAATCATTTTATTATGTTTTAAATTCTTTCTTACAATTCTAGAGAGTATTTAAGGAGATATTTTTCTTAAAATTATTGATGCCTGTAATTTTTAAAGAACTTTATTTTGCATGTTGAAATCATCAAAGCATTTATACTTTCTTATGTCACAATGGAGAATACTGAGAATCAGATGTAATGAATATCTTGACACACAGCAACAGTTCAAAGAGAGACTCTTCAATGCTCAATGGAATAGACTGTTGAATTCTAATCTACTTCCATGATTAGCATAATTTCATGGGATTATGTGAAGGTTGACACATTTTAATTATAATGATAAATTCATTCAATGAGATTATAAATCATAAAGATTAAAGTAAACTTTTTGAAGTAGTTTGGCTATCACAAAATGTCATTTTCATTGAGGAGTTTCTTTACAGTCCATATTTGCACAGTGAAACAGAAAAAATAATACTTCATATGTGTTGAGGGTTCACTTATTGGCAAACACAATGTTAATCACCTGGTATACATTATCTTCCTTTAAAGTATACCTAGGAATAAATACAGAAGCTTAGAATGGTTAAGAAAACTCCAAACGAAAAAAGGTTGGTAAATGTACAGTTTGTAAATCCATCCCCATCTATCTGACTACAAAAGTGACCACAAAAGTTCTAGTTCTGTGGTTTTCAATGCAGGGAGATTAATTTCCTGACCCCTCCTCACCTTCCCACTTCTAGAAACATTCAGTAATGTCTGGATCTGTGTTTGAGTGCCACATCTGGGAAGGGGAATTGCTACTAAGGAGCCCAAGGATATTGCTACACTTCCTGCAAAGCACAGAATAGCCTCCACAACAAAGAACTATTCATTGCAAATGTTAGTTATCCCAAGATGGAGAAACTGCACATTCCTATTTCTTCATATCACAAAAATAACACACGAAGAAAGTAAAAAAGTAGAACTAGGAGCAGTAATAATTATTCAGAAAAACGAGTTTTCAAGTTCATGGTTCATTAAGTGCTTTAACAAATTCTCCTTCGTAAATAATGTCTACTATAAATTATATTTTTGTTATAATCAAATTCAAAATAAGAGGTTCCTAGTTGGTTGAGTGTCTGACTCTCCGTCTTAGCTCAGGTCTTGACCTCGGGGTCATTAATTCAAGTCCCTTGTTGGGCTCCATGCTGTGTCGGCCTGGAGCCTACCTTAAAAAAAATTAAATTCAAAATAATTTTGGTGATTTTTTATTTTGCCAATGGGTCATTTAGTAGACTTGTTATTTAACTCCCAAGTATTTGGATAATTTCTAGATATTTTGTTACTGATTTCTAGGTTAATTCCATTCTAGTAACAGATAATACTCTGTAAGATCTTCCCCTTTGAAATATATTTTTTTTAAAAAAATGCTTTATGTCCCTTACAATTTGGATGGGTGATTAGTTTATGTGCTCTTCCATTACTTGGTATGGTGTGTTCTGTAAATCAGTTAGTTCACAGTTGCTCAGGTCTTCTTATATTCTCCTTAATATTTTTGCCTATTTGTTTCAAATACGAAGAGGTATTCACATCTTCAGCTGTCATTGTGGTGTTACTCATTTCCCCATTTAGCTCTGCTAATTTCTTTTAGTATTTTAAATCTACATTATTAATTTCTGTGCATATTTAGGATTATGTAGTCCTGACTAATTGACCATTCTATCATCACAAAGTGTTTCTTTTCATCCCAAAGTTGGCTTTGTTTAATATCAAGATAAACATGTCAAGTTTTCTATACTTATGTTTCACATTTTGTTCTATCCTTTTATCTCACTTAGATTTCTAAAGAAATCTCCCTTACAGTTGAGGTGGTATGATTAATTCATTTGACATTTAATGTGTTTATCAATATGATTTTAAGTATATCATCTTCCTTTTCTTAAGTTCATTCTTCCTGTTGCTCCTTTGCAGCTTTTTTTTTTGCATTAATTGAAAGTCTTTTTTATTCCATTTGATTTTTATATAGACATTTTAATTTGCCTTTAATATTTTTTCTCATGCTTGCTTTAGGGCTAGCAATTATTTCTTTAATTTCTGAAAGTCAACTTACGTTAAACTGAAACATTCTGCATTTTGTAACTGACATTTTCCACTTTCTTCACAATTCACATTTCCCATTTTCTACATCACCCAAACTTCTTCACAAATGTAAGAAACTAACATTATTTCATGTATTCTCAGTGTTCCTCACCTTGCTGTTATATGTTTAGGCAATGCATAATATAAAATCTCTCTTAAAAAACTATTTGCTTCAAACCATCAGTTATATTTAGGCAAATTTATAAAAGAAAAGGAAAAATGGTCTTTCATATTTACCCACAGAATTGCCATTTCTAATGTTTATTCCTACCTGTGGATTCTAGTTTTCATCTGGTATCATTCCCTTCACGCTGAGGAACTTTCTTAAGGATTTTTCATTGTGTAGGTTGACTAGCTACAAATTCATTAGCTTTCTTTTATCTGAAAATGCCTTTATTTTACCTCCACTGAAGGATATTTTTTAAAAATATAGAGTACTGGGACGCCTGGGTGGCTCAGTGGGTTAAAGCCTCTGCCTTCAGCTCAGGCCCTGATCTCAGAGTCCTGGGATCGATCCCCACATCAGGCTCTCTGCTCAGTGGGGAACCTGCTTCCTCCTATCTCTCTGCTGGCCTCTCTGCCTGCTTGTGATCTCTGTCTGTCAAATAAATAAATAAAATCTTTAAGAAAAAAAAAAGAATATAGAGTATTGAGCTGATTTTTTTTTCTTTTCCATTATCTTCTTGTATCTCTAGTGTTGATGTGAAGTGAGATTTTATTCATATGATTTTCTCCCTGTATGCAATGTCTTTTTTTTTTTTCCACGCCTCTGGGTCGATTTTTTTTTAAACATTTTTTAAAATATTTTTATTTATTTATTTGACAGAGAGAGCGAGATCACAAATAGGCAGAGGGGCAGGCAGAGAGAGGGAGGAGGAAGCAAACTCCCTGCTGAGCAGAGAGCCCCAGGTGGGACTCAATCCGAGGACCCTGAGATCATGACCTGAGGCAAAGGCAGAGGCTTTAACCCACTGAGCCACTCAGGCGCCCGCTCTGGGTTGATTTTAAAATTTTCTCTTTATCTTGGATTGTCAATAGTTTGTCCATGATGTTTCCAAGTATAACTTTTTTTTGGGGGGGGTCTGGATTTCACCAAGACTCTTCTTGTTGATTTTAATGTCACATTTGTAGTATTTTGGGTCAGCATTTCATCAAATATTCTTTCTGCCTCCTTCTCATTCTCATCTCCTTTAAGACTCCAACTATACATGTACTAGGTAGTTTAATATTTCACAGGTCACTAAATTTCTATTCCCTTTTCTTCAGTTTTGCTTCTGTTATTCAAATTAAGTATTTTTTATTGATTTCTCCGCAAGCTCACTGAGCATTTCAACCTTCTCCAGTTTGTAGCTGAACCCATCCCATGAGTTTTTTATTTTGTTTTAGTTTTCAGGTAAAAATTTCCTTTTTAAAAAACAATTTCATTTCTTTGAGAAGAGTCCCTCCCTGTCTCCTATTTAAAAATATATTGTTTTTTAAGTTCTTGAACTTATTTAAAACAGTTTTAAGGTTTTGTTTGCTCAACCAATATCTGGTTCATGGGTTCAGTTTCTATTTTTCTATTTCTTTGCATGCTTTATAATTATCAACTTTATAGTGGACTTCATGGATTATATGCAGCAAAAACTGTATTATTTTATCCCTCTCAGAAGAAGTATGCTTGCACTGAAGAATGTTTTCCTTTTTTACCAGGTGATTCGATTAAAAGTTGTATATACACTGAAGTTTGTTTCAAATGTGTAATAGGCATGGTTTTATATTATGTTGGAGTGGATCCAGGGGAGGTCCAAGATATTTTATAGATCCTCCAACTTGGTAGGAATTAAACTCAAAAGTCAGGTTTAAAAGTCTGTCTTTACTTAGGGTGTTAGAGGTACTTGGTTTCAGGATCTATTAGGATGTGGTAGACCAAATCTCCCTGTACTCCTTACTTGTAAGGTTTAGCTTTGCCTCCAGCTGAGTATTAAAGAGGTACTAATGTGATGTAAATGAAGTGTTGACAACATTTTGATAGTTATTTGCTCTCCAACTTTTCCCATCTCTCTTCTGCTCTCAGCCCCACTGCTGCTTCTCTCTCTTCTGCCTCTTAGACTCTCACCCTGTACGTAATCATCCCAGGCCTCAGCCAAAAATCTGCAGGAAATCCCTGCAGAGAATTTTAGCCTCACTCCTTCCTTCTTGGAGTCGGGCTCCACAGATTGCAGATTCTGTATCCAGGAACTCTTATTTCTGTCCCTTGACCTCAGTGAAGCTACTCAACTGCTTAGGCTCATGCTCCCTGCATCTTGGACAAGAAATTCTTCTCCTGTAAGTAACTGCAGTAAGCACAGGTTTACATTGGAGTTCCCTGCATTCAAAGAACACAGACTTGTGCTGCCAGTTATCTGGTTCCTCAAACTCACTGCCTTGTTTTTGTTTTTGTTTTTGTCCAGTATTATAATTGTTTATGGTGAAAAGGTTAAGCTAGTTTAAATCACTCCATCGTGGATAAACACAAAAGTCCAAACTTCCCCCATTTGTATTTTAAAGGAATCTTAACCTTTGTATTTCTCATTTGGTTACATGAAACTCTTTTTTGCAGTTACTTTAGAATATCTTATCAATTTTCAAGACATATAAAAGTCTTTTTAGTTTGACTTCTTGGCAAAAATGAGAAAACATTATTTTGTGATAGCACTAAAGTGTATTCAGATATGGTATCTCTATTGTAGTACTTTAAATTCCTTACAAAACAGAAGCCACAATATCATGTAAACCTTTGCTAATTGTAATTACCACCTATATGTACTTGGGTTGCTCCTACTTTTCCCTCAATCCCATCTTTGAAAATGAATTTAAAACCTTACCCAAATAATACACAGGTCCATTGTGCATTACACCCAATACTCTATACCATTATATGTTGAAATATCAATTCACATATGTATCCATCAATCATTCATCCAAGCAATAACTTTATTTTTGAGAGAAAGAGAAAGAAAACTAACAAGGGAGGAGGAAGGTCAGAAGGAGAGGGAGAAGCAGACTCTCTGCTCAGCAGGGAGCCTGATGTGGGGCTAGATCCCAGGACCCCCGGGGATCACAACCTGAGCCAAGGCAGATGAAGATGTTTAACCGACTGAGCCACCCAGGCGCCCCTAAGCAATAACCTGATGGGCAAGAAATTAAATTAAGCAGAACTTAATAACATCCATTCAGCACTATCCCAATTATACAGGAAATTGGTGAATTCAAACTTGATTTATCAGAGAGACCAGAGCAGCTAAAGAAAGTAAAATAGCCAAAATATAATTAGTAGCATAATGTAAGATAGTGGAGGATCATTATTCCAGGACCCCTCCTGTTGCTTCCCACTGTGTCAGATAATCTTTTGTTTACTGTATCCTCTCCAGGTACTATATTCAGAGCTCCTCCAGTGTACAACTTCAAGGGGAGCCATTCACCGCTAAGTTACACAGTCATCCCAATTGTATGTGACAGCCCTTATGTATCCAGTGTTCATCTTTCTACAGATCTTATGTTTATATCACCTTAGGCAACTTACTTCAAACTCCCTACTATTTTTCCTTATCTATAAAATGGGGATATAAATAGACCTCCATTACTGACATATGTAAATGTTAACTTATCATTTACAGAGAATTGCATTCGCCCTTACAATTAAAACAACAACAACAACAACAAAACATATTTTCCCCCTACCAGGCACAAACTACTTCAATCTATTCTTACATAAGATCGAACTTGCCTTCTCCCCCCAAATGTACAGTTGTTTACTTCCCAGCTCCACAGGAATTAATTAATGAAGTTTTCAAACAAATAAAGATAAACTAAAAGTTGAAGCAGCTAACTGGTTTCTGTCTTTTTGGTGATAATCCATTTATTCAGAATCTCTCTGAAGTGCATAATGTTTCCTGACTTTTTTTTTTTTTTTGGCCAGACATAAATGTTATGGCATACTTTTGTCTTATTTTAATATCATGACACCAAAAAAATTCCTTAACAAAGTATTTGTAACTTGATTATAGCGTATCTGCTGCTACTTTTGTGTATTTTATTTATTTCCTATTTATTCCTTTAGACTGGAAAAAACTTTATCACAGATGGAACAATTTAATAGAAGGAAACAAAAATATACGACTTTCAGTCCCATGATTCACTGGTCCATTAAAAACAATAAGAACAGTTTCTGATTTCTGTACTGGAAAGTAGGTGTGATTAAATTAAATGCTAAGCCATAATTAGTGCACGAAATTTTTTTTTTAATAATTGAGACAATTTAAAAATAGGCATGCTTTAATATACTAAATTGTAATTATAACGATTATGATTTAGAGATTTGTCAGACTTCTAATGCAGTAAACTTTGTTTCCGATTTAAAATATTTGAGATATATATATCTTCATATACACACATGCATTAAGGATTGGGTGCTTCAAAGACATTGTTGTAACTTCACTGTACTAGTAGGAAGACATGCAATAATAATGTATTTTGTAATATTTATAATACAAAGTAGATTTAATAATATTAGTGTTTAGTAGGTGTGATTCTATCTCGTTTACTTACATATGACACACAAAATAAAGTGATTGAAAGGACAATTATTTCAACCCCACTTATTTATTTATTTTAATATTTTATTTATTTATTTGGCAGACAGAGATCACAAGTAGGCAGAGAAGCAGGCAGAGAGAGAGGAGGAAGAAAGCTCCCCACTGAGCAGAAAGCCCAATACTGGACTCGATTCCAGGACCCTGAGATCATAACCCAAGCCGAAGACAGAGGCTTTAACCCAAGCAGCCACCCAGGCACCCCAACCCCACTTATTTTTTAAGTGAGTGTATTTTCTTTGTGTGTTCTTATTTTCCCCCCTCCTGCAATCATTTTATATTTTCAAAAGGTAATAGAAAAACTAAGGAAAGTCAAAGAAAGTGTAAGTAGAAAACCAGTGCTTTTTCATTCTAAATTTCTGTAGGAATTAGTATGTGTCCCTATTCATTATGTAAAGTTTGCACAAATCTCTTCACCAAGAAATTAATTTTCAAATTATACTTGAAATTATTTTTGTTGTATGTTTTAACTTAACAAAATAAATATTCTGGGACTTCATTACAACACATTTCTCAATAAGAGTTGCCTTAAATATAGCAAAAGGATAGCAGGTAACGATTGTGTTAATGTGAATGATATCATTACACTTGCAAGGTATGAAGTGTATGGGTTCTATTATTAGAATGAAAAAAATGCCAGAATGATGACATTATCTAACATTTCAGATGAGAAGTGTGTGGTCCATAGAAGAAAAGTGAATTGGAGCTAATAGGTGACAGAACAAAGATTAACTATGACTCTAGACTATTAACTTTCATTTCCTTGTATTATCCATTCACCAGGCTGCCTTCACCATGATTTATTGAAAGCAGTCATTAAACAGTCTTAGGAAATGCATTTGGTTGCAAACTAATAATTTTAACATGTTAGCATGCTGATACCTGCCTGGTTAATGTTACAAGGGTAAGGGCAGAGAACAGACTAAAATTAGACGTCATGAGATGTAGAGACAAGTTTAAGTTTGTGAAAGGCTGTCATCTGGCCATCTAGTGCAATTATTATCAGGCTTATAATTAGATTTTCTGACAGATAATAGTTCATGTGGTTTCCAGAGTGAAGAAAAAAAATCCTTACCCTCTGATTCTATAATTATTTGTGGTACATTATCATAATTAACCTAACTGAAATATTTTGATGACTTTGCAAAAGGGTCAGAGTTCCAATCCCCTTGAATTTATTTTATTGCTATCATGACAGCATCAGTGTTCTATCACTTCAAATTCTGCCCCCCTCCCGAGGAATTAGATGTGAAATTACTCTGTAAGGAATAAAAAATGAATAGTAGCTGCAGTGTAAAGTACCTTAAGTTTAACAGATTTTTTGTAGATTAAAAAAATGCATGCAGGGTGCCTGGGTGACTCAGTCGATAAGCCTATGCCTTTTGCTCAGATCATGATCCCAGAGTCCTGGGATCAAGCCCTACATCAGGCTCCCTGCTAGGCAAGAAGCCTGCTTCTCCCTCTCCCACTCCCCCTGCTTGTGTTCCTTCTCTTGCTGTGTCTCTGTCAAATAAATAAATAAAATTTTTAAAAAATATATATACATGCATTAGTGTAACTTATTTGAAAAGGAGGAATTACATTATGGGACAGTTTAATGTGTACATAGGATCACTTGCAAACCCGTTTTAGAGGGCTGCGATATTTTACCATCAGTGACAGTCGTCTGAGAAGAAAATACCAGATCCCTGCATCTATGCAGGGGTTGCATCTATGAAGATAGCTATAAAACTAAAATACATTTGACTAAATGTTTTGAAATACTTTATCACAGTGAAGTAGGGGAGAACTAATGCTTTTATAGTATAAGGGAGCTCATTAAAACATGGAAAATCACATTAACAGGAGTTATTTACTTGGAAATAACAATGTGATTTGTTCTATATGGTTTTCGAAATGTTTTCTGTATTTGGGAAAAAATATAGCATTCAGTGCACTTGTAAATCTAAAGTTCAGTCTGACAGTAGAATTAATGAATTATTATTTTAAAAATCAAAGTCATTATTTCAGTGACATATAAATGCAATACTTCAGAAGACCTGTAAGGTATGAAGTAATACGTCATATTTCACTAAGTAACAAAATGCAGTAGCCAAAATGTGAATTTAAGTATTTTACTGTATAAAATACAATTTCTCTGACTTTCATAATTAGATATAACTAAAATGTGTTTGGTCAGATTTATGAGGTTTTTTGGGTTTTTTTTTGTTTTTTTTTAGATTTATGAGTTCTAAGAAATTATTCTTGCTTCAGTTTTCCTCCTAATCAATAACACTCAAGATCCTAGTGCTAAAAAGCATTACTCCACCTGATTTTTATTTATATGTTAATATTTTACCTAGACTCCTTCTTATTAGCATGATAGATACTATTAACCTGGTAGGATAATCTGTAGATTTATTGTAAATGAAATGCCTGTATTTAATTGCTACAGACCTTTGTTATATAAAAGCAATTGAGTCTTTATCTTATACAAATTACATTATTTTTGGTGTATCAGTCTCTAAGGATTGCTACCAAAATAATATTTGTTTTTATGACTAGAGTTAAAATATTAGCTACCAAAATATATTTTATCTGGTAAAACATTACAAACCAACAAAATAACCCAATGGCATTACAAGTGTTAGAATTCCTTGCTTGTTTAAAAGCCATAATTCCAATCATGCTTGTACTGGTTTCATAATGTTTCTGGAGGTATGAAAATCAGACATTTTGTAAAAGTCCTTGATATGAAAATCTACATTTTTTATAGAGTACTTGTTAATCACAAGTTAAAACTTTTTGTATGGTTGGGTCATATAATATACAGGGCTGAAGAGAGGGTAAGCAATGTTTGGTAGACAGAATACATACATCTGTTAAGTTCTCTGTCTTAAATGGGCAATCTTTGTGGTGACCAAAAACAGTTACAATAGTAACATCAAAGGTCACTGACCATGGATAGCCATAACAAATATAATAAAAAATAATGAAAAAAAATTGCCATGTAGTGAGAATTACCAAAATGTGACACAAAGACACAGAATGAGCAAATGCTACTGGAAAAAAAATATGCAAATATCCTCGCTGGAGGCAGGGTTGCTGCAAACCTTCAATTGTAAAAAATGCAGTATTTGTCAAGGGCAACAAAGAGAAGCACCATAAAACAAGACATACCTGTACTTTGAAGAAAGATCTCGTAGGATTTACTAACAGACTGGGTGTGGGATGTGAAAGAGTAAGTGATGGCAAAGATGTCCCAAAATTTTTGGTCTGAGCCACAAGAAGTGCCATTTTCTGAGATAGGGATGCCTATGGGAGGAGATGGTTGGGATTTTGTAACCCAAAGTGCTATTTCAAATGTTGTAGGTTTAAGATGTCTATTTTATAGATACTTGGAGCAATAAAATAACAATTCTGACACTGTTGTCTAGAACTCAGGGGAAAGGTTGGGGTTAGAGATATAAATTTGGTATCTAAGGGCATGAGGATGGTATTTAAAGCCACGAGATTGATAGAGGTTGTGGACGGAGCAGATGCCTGTGCACTCCTAGCCTAGAGGTCAGGAGGAAAAAGAGCAACCAGCAGAGAGAATGAGTAACCAATGAGTTAGAAAGGCAACTAGGAGAACAAGTTACCTCTCCAAGAGCAAATGAAGAAAACCTTTCAAGGATAGGGTAATTTCATTTCAAAACGTATCAAGGAAGGGGTAATGAAAGTATTAAATATAATGAATGGATATAATGAAAACTACATGAAACTGTACACAAAGAGCTTTGGGTTTGGAAATGTGGAGATTATTGGCGGCAAAGGCATAGGATTTTTGATGGAGTGGTTGGGAACTAAAACTTTAATGGAGATTCCAAAGAGAAAAAAAGAAGAGGAACAAGAAATTTCAGTTTGAATCAAGTTTTCGAAGAGGCTTACTCTGAAGTCAAGTAGGGAGATCAAATCTGGGAGGCAGGGAAAAGAGGGCAGGAGCCTTTTTGATTGTGTCAATTTAAAATTAAGAGCCAGGATGAGAGGGAAATGAGTATTTATTTGGGATTAAAGAATTGCAATTTGGGGAGCACAGAATCAGGGAGAGACCCAAATAGTGTTTCACTTACAGGTGAAAACAGGGCAGTTTTGTGAGGAAAGAGAAGGGGGTAATTATATCAGTTGAAGGAAAGACAAAGTTTTTCTGTGGTTGTTAGTCTGCTTCTGCAGGTGTTAAGTCGCAGATTACTCCGGGTTATACACGAGTGGACTGAAGATTTTATCTTCAGAAAGTCCACAAGTCTCAGTCTTGTGACCAGGATATCTGTTTTCCCACCGATTTCTGAAACAACTGCTTAAAGCACTTGCTTTTCTAGCAAGTACAAAGGTTTGGCCCAGAGCAAACAAAGGCACATAAGGCAGTTTGTCTGCAGTGATTGCTCAGTGGCTCTAGGAATGCCAATTTTTTCACAATTGTTCTTGCTCCCCCCTGCCCTAAAGATTTTTTTTTTTATTTTCAATTTATTTATTTTCAGAAAAACAGTATTCATTATTTTTTCACCACACCCAGTGCTCCATGCAAGCCGTGCCCTCTATAATACCCACCACCTGGTACCCCAACCTCCCACCCCCCCGCCACTTCAAACCCCTCAGATTGTTTTTCAGAGTCCATAGTCTCTCATGGTTCACCTCCCCTTTCAATTTACCCAAATTCCCTACTCCTCTCTAACACCCCTTGTCCTCCATGCTATTTGTTATGCTCCACAAATAAGTGAAACCATATGATAATTGACTCTCTCTGCTTGACTTATTTCACTCAGCATAACCTCTTCCAGTCCCATCCATGTTGCTACAAAAGTTGGGTGTTCATCCTTTCTGATGGAGGCATAATACTCCATAGTGTATATGGACCACATCTTCCTTATCCATTCCTCCGTTGAAGGGCATCTTGGTTCTTTCCATAGTCTGGCGACTGTGGCCATTGCTGCTATAAACATTGGGGTACAGATGGCCCTTCTTTTCACGACATCTGTGTCTTTGGGGTAAATACC
Source organism: Neogale vison (assembly GCF_020171115.1). Taxonomy (NCBI): domain Eukaryota; kingdom Metazoa; phylum Chordata; class Mammalia; order Carnivora; family Mustelidae; genus Neogale; species Neogale vison. The sequence continues at coordinate 90,497,285 of NC_058096.1, read as the reverse complement.
CAGGAGTGCAATTGCAGGGTCATAGGGAAGCTCTATTTTTAATTTCTTGAGGAATCTCCACACTGTTCTCCAAAGAGGCTGCACCAACTTGCATTCCCACTAACAGTGTAAGAGGGTTCCCCTTTCTCCACATCCTCTCCAACACATGTTGTTTCCTGTTTTGTTAATTTTGGCCATTCTAACTGGTGTAAGGTAATATCTCAATGTGGTTTTAATTTGAATCTCCCTGAGGGCTAATGATGATGAGCATTTTTTCATGTGTCTGATAGCCATTTGTATGTCTTGATTGGAGAAGTGTCTGTTCATATCTTCTGCCCATTTTTTGATGTGTTTGTCTGTTTCGTATGGGTTGAGTTTGAGGAGTTCATTATAGATCCTGGATATCAATCTTTTGTCTGTACTGTCATTTGCAAATATCTTCTCCCATTCCGTGGGTTGCCTCTTTGTTTTGTTGACTGTTTCCTTTGCTGTGCAGAAGCTTTTGATTTTGATGAAGTCCCAGAAGTTTATTTTCGCTTTTGTTTCCTTTGCCTTTGGAGACGTATCTTGAAAGAAGTTGCTGTGGCTGATATCAAAGAGATTTCTGCCTATGTTCTCCTCTAAGATTCTGATGGATTCCTGTCTCACGTTGAGGTCTTTTATCCATTTTGAGTTGATCTTTGTGTACGGTGTAAGAGAATGGTTGAGTTTCATTCTTCTACATATAGCTGTCCAGTTTTCCCAGCACCATTTATTGAAGAGACTGTCTTTTTTCCACTGTATATTTTTTCCTGTTTTGTCAAAGATTAATTGACCATAGAGTTGAGGGTCCATATCAGGGCTCTCTACTCTGTTCCACTGGTCTATGTGTCTGTTTTTATGCCAGTACCATGCTGTCTTGGTGATCACAGCTTTGTAATAAAGCTTGAAATCAGGTAAGGTGATGCCGCCAGCTTTGTTTTTGTTTTTCAACATTTCCTTAGCGATTCGGGGTCTCTTCTGATTCTATACAAATTTTAGGATTATTTGCTTCAGCTCTTTGAAGAATGCCGGTGGAATTTTGATCGGAATGGCATTAAAAGTATAGATTGCTCTAGGCAGTATAGACATTTTAACAATGTTTATTCTTCCGATCCAAGAGCATGGAATGGTCTTCCATCTTTTTGTGTCTTCTTCAATTTCTTTCATGAGTGTTCTGTAGTTCCTCAAGTACAGATCCTTTACCTCTTTTGTTAGGTTTATTCCCAGGTATCTTATGGTTCTTGGTGCTATAGTAAATGGAATCGATTCTCTAATTTCCCTTTCTGTATTTTCATTGTTAGTGCATAAGAAAGCCACTGATTTCTGCACATTGACTTTGTATCCTGCCACGTTGCTGAATTGCTGTATGAGTTCTAGTAGTTTGGGGGTGGAGTCTTTTGGGTTTTCCATATAAAGAATCATGTCATCTGCAAAGAGAGAGAGTTTGACTTCTTCATTACCAATTTGGATACCTTTTATTTCTCTCTGTTGTCTGATTGCTGTTGCTAGGACTTCTAATACTATGTTGAACAAGAGGGGTGAAAGTGGGCATCCTTGTCTTGTTCCTGATCTCAATGGGAAGGCTGCAAGCTTATTCCCATTGAGGATGATATTTGCTGTGGGTCTTGCCCTAAAGATTTTATCTATTTATTTATTCATTTATTTGACAGAGAGAGAGAGAGAGAGAAAGTGTGCATGGACAAGCAGGGGGAGCAGTGGAGGGAGAGGGAGAAGCAGGTTCCCCGAGGAGCAGAAAGCCCAAAGTGGGGCTCGATCCCAGGCCCTTGGGATCATGTCTTGAGCCAAGGGCAGATGCTTAACTGACTGAGCCACACAGACACCCTTGTTTTGCTTTTTTGATGGGCGATATTGCAACATGTCTATGTGCTGATGGGACTAATACAATGAGTGATTAATGTGACTATTTTGGTTTTGTATCAGCCTCATAACCATCTACTTAATTGTACTTATTTACTTATTTTCTGTTTTAGAAAACAATGAATCTCCATATAATGTACACTACTTAGTTAGAAGTCAGGCTGCCGGTAACTTGGATGTTGCAGAGCACAAATTAATGGAATCAAGAATAGGAAATCAGGGCGCCTGGGTGGTTCAGTGGGTTAAGCCACTGCCTTCGGCTCAGGTCATGATCTCGGGGTCCTGGGATCGAGTCCCGCATCGGGCTCTCTGCTCAGCAGGGAGCCTGCTTCCTCCTCCTTCTCTCTCTATCTGCCTCTCTGCCTACTTGTAATCTCTCTCTGTCAAATAAATAAATAAAATCTTTAAAAAAAAAAAGAATAGGAAATCAAAGAGAAAATAAACAAAACCACCACCCAAATAATCGGAACATCAAAAAAAAAAAAAAAAAAAAAGCTATCCTGAGATATTTCTTTGATATTTATTCCACTGAGAAGGTGGTATTTCATCATTTGGAATCTTTTGGCTTTGTAATGTGCCACAAATTCTAAAAGAATAATTCGTTTGTTTTTTAAAATGAGAAACAAATCAGAAGCAGTAGTTTTTTGAGAGCTGAGGCAGAAAGCAAGCAACTTTGCAACAGTCTGAGAGGTCACAGGAACAGCAAGACAAGCAACTAGGGGGAACGTAACCTCTGATACCCTAGCTATGAAGCAGGGAAGCAAGGTTTTTTTCTCACAGAGTCCAAGCGTGAATCTCAAGGACAAAGGAGAGTGAGCAGAGCAAAGAGTTTTATTAAACAAGGATAAAGGAAAAACTCTCAGGAGTGAGAGGGGTTGACGGGGGTGCCACCTAAGGTTTTTATCTCTGAACTTTTGTTAGAATTTTAGCAGGAACTTACCGATGGGTCACGGATCTGGAACTGGACATGATGTTATCATTGTGTGAGAGTCTTTCTGTTTTCTGTGACATCTATGATCTATAGATAGGTTTTGCTAGGTCTGATTAATCTTTATAGTTAACTTCTTCAAGGCCTGGTCATTTTTTTGTGGTTGTTTTCTATTTTCTGTAGTTACACTGTAATTATTAGAAAAATATTTGAGCCCTCACAGTTGAGACAGGGCATCTGGTTTTGCTTCCTTGTCTTTATTTTTGTTCTGTCTCAGTGTCTGTACCCCTGAAATAACCTCAGAGCCTAGATGGGGTCCCTATTTCTTTCCAACTTGAAGTCCCATCATTTTCCTATTCAGCTAGTGACAATGATAATGCAATATTAACCCTGAGATCAAATAACATGCTGTGGAATGCCTTCTAGGTATCCTTTCACACTCAAGAAAATATTGTGCAATGCCTGTCAGGAAAATTAATTTGTTAACAAAGATTAATGTGGTTATAATTAAAATAACTGAGGCCTTAAGCAACACTCTTTGCAAGGGACCTATAAGTAATAGTAATTTGGCCTTACTGTGTGGTAAGAATCTGCTTAAGAAAGTCCTGAGAAGCCTTTGGATTAACAATTTTAAGCCTAGACTATTGTTTGTATTAATAGCATCAATGAAAATACATTACCTGTTAACATGTTCTGGTGGTTTGCTCAGGACTTCACTTCCATTATGCAACTCTCTAAGGAAGTATGGTGGTCATCAACAGATGGTGTGATAGGGCACTGAAGCTTACAGAGCTCAAGCTGCCTCAGATTCCTACAGGTATTAATGAAAACCCAAGATCCCCAATTTGAATTCTGTGGTCTGATGGGAGAACACAGATACTTCTCTCTTCCCTATACTTCGCCCCCTCTCTATTAGGATTGTGTGTGCCACTGGGAAAGGGAAAGAGCAAATAATTGAATCCTTTTTGTCCTTAGTTTCCTCATCTTTAATATGGGGGTGCTAATACCTATCTTCTGGGTTAGCATGTAAATTCAAAAAAACTTTATGCAAAGTAGCTGACATATTTCCAGACACATACTACAGGTAGCATTGCCAGATAAAGTACAAGATACCTAGTTAAATGTGAATTTCAGCTAAACAACAGATGATTTTTCTTAGTGTTAGGTATCCTTCATAAATTTGCACAGGGCATACTATATTAAAAGAATTAAATTATGTGTTGTTGAGCTAAGCAACAAATTCATATATAACTGGGAGTTCTGTTTGTTGTTGTTGTCTGTTTGGTTCTTGCTTAATCTGGCGACTCTAACTGCAAGTCAGAGGGCCTACAGAGTGTTCTGAGTTTGAGCAGGATTTGGCAAAAGCTGAGAAAGGTTCTGTAAAGGACATATTAAGTCAGAGGGAAAACAGAAGGAAATACAGAACATTGTAGTGAGAACTGGCCCTCACAATTGTATCTGGCCAGCAGGGCCTGGAGAATGGGGCTCTGAAGGAACACCTTCCATTTCTTAAATCCTGGCTGCATTCCTCAAGATTAGCTCTAGGGCTTGACAGGGCTCAGTTTGCAAGTTTAGGATTTAAGTGTCCTGAGCTGAGGTGAGCAAACATTAACATCAAAAGAGCAAAGGTTGATCAAAATATTAAGATTACAACAGAAATAAGGTTTTCTTTTCCCTCAGTCGAAATCTCCAAAGCTCTGAATATTCAACTTGAGTTTTTTATTGTTTATTTTTTAATCTTTTACTCTCCTTTTCCACCTAAGAAAAGATAGCCTCTGGGAAATGAATGTTTCATAAAATAATTCATTTTATTTATAAATAATTCATTTATTTATGAAAACATTTTTTTGAAGACTTTGAATCATATTAATGAAACCTGAAATAAAGAATGAGGGGGAAATAACATAAACAAACAAACAAACAAACAAAAACATTATTTACAGGATTTTCTAACATTCTATTCTATTTATAACACTGGACTTGTCAATCTCAGATTTCATTTTCAAATTATTTGCTACTAAAAACAACAATTTACAATGCTCTGCTTACTTATAAATTTGAGTTATTAGAAATAAATTATTCAGACCTTGTAATTATATAAAGGGTTTTATTACAAAGTAAACATTATAGAAGTCAAAGAAACCTAACACTTTTAAAAATGATTAAAATTCAATGAAGTACAAATCCTAATCTTATCATCTCCATCAAATTTGGGTTCAGATATTCTATTACTTAGGCTTATAATAGACTATGGGTAAATTAAGATTGGCTTTTTGATCTCTACTGAAATTATTACATGGAGCCACGTTGATTGTTTTATACCTTCTCTATTGAATTACGCTTCTTTTCTACTATTTCTACTATTAGTACAATAGACATCATTTATATATAATGAATAAATAATGTAACAGTGAGAAAAATTATTACTTTTAAACATTAAATTGAACATCATCTTTACAATTGGCCTTCCTTATGTTAAGACATTTACAGAAAATTAGCTTAAAACTTACAAATGCATATTTATTGTCAAATGACAAAAATGAACACTGTAAAGCAGTGTTGACTTTACCAAATATTGGTATACATATTTAAGTTCTCTTATTGTGAACCTATTCTTGATATAATCAGATATCTACAAATGGAAAATAAGATGGAAAAATCAAAATTGATCTTCGATCTTTAGTGATCAGGAACTGAAAATTATTTACTTAATAAGGAAGAAAACCAGAAGAGAAAAGATGATTATAGTAAAACGATCAACACAAATATTTGATAATTCAATATGTAAAAGAATATAAAAATTATTTCAACATCAAAAAGAGTCTACCTACAAAGTATCTTTCTCTTACTTATCAACATGCTATAGAGCACTGATTGATCATAATTTTTCAGTTTGTCTTGTTTAATTCACAGTAGCTTCTCTTTCTATCATTTTTTGTCCTGATTAAAACTAAAAATTTTAAACGAAAACCGTTACAAATATATGCAGAGGACCCTCACTGAAGCTGAGCATGAAAGTAAAGATTTTCTAGCAATTAGAGAACCGTGACAATCTCATGACATTATGAAGGGCATCTGAACATGTTCAATAACTTGAAATGATAGATAACAGAGAAAGGGGGGTTAAACAAAATCTGGAGGAACTAATGCCAATGTTCAATGCTTTGTAGCATAGACTGTTCATGGCTAGAGTACACATCCTTGTTTAAGAAGACATACCATCAGGGGCACCTGGGTGGCTCAGTGGGTTAAGCCTCTGCCTTCGACTCAGGTCATGACCCCAGGATTGTGGGATCGAGCCCTGCATTGGGCTCTCTGCTCAGCAGGGAGCCTGTTTCCCCCCCTCTCTCTTTCTGCCTGCCTCTCCGCCTGCTTGTAATCTCTGTCTGTCAAATAAATAAATAAAATCTTAAAAAAAAAAAGAATAAGAAGACATACCATCTCACACTATTAGAGTGCATGCCTATTCACAGTACTATGCTTCTTTCCATGAAATATCAGTTAAACATTTTTCATCATGGGAAGATACCACATTAAGGACAGTGCAAATAATAAAGATGAATAAGAACAATAATTTTTAATAATATAGATAATCATAAATATAGGTACCATCCGAGGATTGTATAAAACTCTACTGACTTCTTTAAAATACCAGATATGGGCATTTTTCAATAAATTATAATAATAAAAGAATACTTAGCTTAGTACCTAAAAGTAGCTACTTTTTACTTTAAAGATTTTATTCATTTATTTGAGAAGAAGGGAGAGAGAGAGTGAGAGAAAGAGCAAGAGCATGGGGAAGGAGAAGCAAACTCCCCACTGAGCAAGAAGCCTGATGTGAGGCTCAATCTCAGGATCCTGGGATCATGACCTGAGCCAAAGGCAGATGCTTAAGCAACTGAGCCATCCAGATACCCCCACTTTTTGTTTTTAAATCTTAACAGTTTGAGAAATTTAACTAAGGGCCATGCTCTACTAGACATGCTTAAAGTCAGCTTTTACTATTATGTTTGATCATCATAAAATGATGTCACTTTTCTTAGAGAACTTGTATTAATATTAACATATGTGCTTTACTTTGGAAGATACTGTAATATGAAATTATGCTGTGCTTGGATTATAATATACCCACAAATATTGGCCTTATGTATCCTTGTTAAACTTATGCCAAACATGAGCATTGGGTCTAAAAGGTTATGCATGTATGATTATATAGATATATAAATAATGGGATGTAAGATATTTATTTTATATTATTTTATTTTATTTAAATTCAACTAATTAACATATAGTATATTATTAGTTTTAGATATAAGGGAGTAGTATTTTAAAGCATTTTGAATGTCAAAAAAATCTTTAAAATCTACTAATTCATCCTATGTTCTTCTTTTATAACAATAACAGCAACAACAACAAACTTGAAAAATGTCCTGCATTTAAGTTGTAGTTAGTGTTCAGCACAAGAGGGACATGAATATTCAAATTTGGCAACAGTGTGGTCTTAACCTAAAAGTTGAAAAAAAAAAAATTCAAAGTTTTTCATTTGAAATCACACAGAAATTGGTTTAGTTACTTTTTGTACCTATTTTCACTTACATGGGCTTAATGTTATCCATCCACCTTCCCTAATAGCCCACATAAAATGATAGGTGTTTCTATAAGGTTACAGTGCTCTAGTCACGCTCTTCTCTAATTTTTTGTTCTGCATACTCAATCAACACAGCCATGGAAAGAACCCAGTTTGGTCATTAAAACAATCAGAACAATATTTTATCCATTTTGACTATTATTCAGACAGATTAAAATAAACTACATAATCCTTATTGTTAATGATATGATTATATCATTATTTAGGCATCTGGTTCTAGTCCCTTTCTGCTTCATGCAATATTATGCATAAAAAGTTATGATTATAAAAAATCAAATATTTTAGGGATGCGTGGGTGACTCAGTTGGTTAAGCAGCTGCCTTCAGTTTAGGTCATGATCCCAGAGTCCTAGGATCGAGTCCTGCATCCGGCTCCTTGCTCAGTAGGGAGCCTGCTTCTCCCTCTGCCTGTCACTTTGCCTGCTTGTGCCTTCTCTCTCTCTCTCTGACAAATAAATAAATATATATATATATATAATATTTTTTAAAAAATAAAATATTTTATATTAAAATTTGCCCCACATCTCTATAATATTTTATAATTTTATTCATTGAAAAAAAAAACTGTTGAGCACTAATTATAAGCCAGGCACCATGTTAAATGCAGTGGAATCAGTAGAAATACATGGTAGAAAAAAATGCAGTCCTACCATCCAGGAGGTACCATTTACTGCTGAAAGAGAGCAGCAAATAGCAATTTACCATGCACAGTGAAAAAGACTACACCATGAATGAAAAATAGACCTCTGTGAAATACAACTAGAAGAACCTCGAGTGAGTCCTAGAGTATTATGGAAACCTTTCTCAAGGAAATAGACCTTTGGGAAGATGAAATAGTATTTGCAAAGACCCAAAGGTGATAGAAAGGACAAGAGAAAACAAAGAAGGCAAGCCGGTGTGGGAAGACGTGGTTCTGGAGAGACATGCAGAAACCAGTTCATTATTGTGTCAATCCTACTAGTTTGGGATTATATCAGAAGGGTGCCATGTGGAAACATTTCGTTTTGTTGCTTCTTTGTTTAAGTCTGGGTAGAATACTATTAAATTAGCATTTTAGTAAGATCATCCTGCCTACAGGGAAAAGGATGGCCTAGAGGTGAGCAAGAAAGGTGACAGGGAATATGATTTGGAGATGGGTTTTAGTTGTTCAGGGCAGCAATAATAAGCCTAGAATAGAAGGGCTCTTTTGAGAATGAAAAGATCAGCCAGATGCTGGATTTGAGAGGTTCAGTGGATGTAAGTCTTAGATAGGTATAAAGGATATTAGAGAAGAAAGGGAAATCTATGAACGTTACCCAGTTTTTTGACTTGACTAGCCAGGGTCACTTCCTGAGTTAGGTACATGTGGATGACAGGGTTAAATTGTTTTCAGTTCTTCATACATTGGATAAGTGCCTATGAAACACCCAAGGGAATAAGTTGGTAGGTACTTGGTTATAAATGGTAATTTAATTAACGAAATTGGGTGTGATTACTAAGATATTTTATGTACAATGAGAACCTAACGGGCCTATAATGCTTAACAATAACTGATATTAGGAAGGATGAAAAGGAAAAGGAACCTAAAATTCAGAGTAGGAAGGAGTGGCTAGAAAATTAGAAGGAAAAAGATAAAAATAAGAAATTTGTGGTGTTTCTAAAGGCAGTGGAAGTAAATTTCTTAAAAAGAAAGGTAAAAAATTAGCAAAATAAGCACCAAAGAAATTACCTTTATATTTAATGATCTAGGTCATTGGTGTCATTAATCTGTGCTGTATCTTAGATTTTCCAGAATCACATGAAGAGATAAGTGTCTCTTCTTCTGCCCATATATATATATATATATATATATATATATATATGTGAAACCATTAAGTTGATTATTCAAAATATGTAATATAACATCTTATACCACTATGAAATAATCTTGTGTTTAAAATCCCTTTGGAAATGTATTTATGTGTCTTTAAGAAGCTATACTGAAATATGAGCTAATCAAATTTCTACTTCTTCTAAGCTTCCAAAGCCCTCCTACTGTCCCTTCTGGGATTCCCAGTCTGGCAACAAAATTCATTGCAGTTTCAGTTTTTAAACATTTCCTTCATTCTTTGGTATTAACTGATATCGAACTGATCCTGAAGATTCCATTTTACCTTCAGTCCATTCAGGTGATTTCTGTCTTTATTCCAGTATTCATGTACCACAGTGTTGTAGAAATATCTACCTGAGTGTTCATCACCATTTCCAAAGCATCATTCCTCCCACTTCCCTCAGAATAATTCAACTCTGAATTCTGTGAATTCTGTGAAACACTGTCAGACTCTGCTACCCACTCCCCATTCTTGCTGTATTATCTGTTTAAATCCTAGTGAATCTTACTCATTCACTAGAGATTTCCAGCATCTAGCACACTTGTCCTCTCTGTACCATAAATCACATAACCATCTCTAAATATTTTAGCATTCATAACAATAATCCATCCAATGCTTAGAGTCTTCTCAATATTTCTCACCTGCAGGAATCACAGTATTATTTATGTCTAAATATATAATTGCAACCAAACAGTTTAATGTCAACACACACACACACACACACACACACACACACATTGCTAATAAATTCAGGAATTTAAACTCAAGATCTTTAATATTGCCTGGTATTAAATGTCACTAGCCAATTTATTTCTTCAGCTTTTCTAGAGAATATTTATATTTTCTCACTCTTCAAAGCTTAAAAATTCTGCTTCCCATCATAATTTCAGTTATAAACTTGCATTTTCCACACACACACACACACACACACACACACACTTGGTCAGCTCACCAAATCGATCAACCTATCAGAATTCATGCCTCTGTATCTTACCTTCCTCCTTCTGTAGTTAACATTCTGTCTCCCATCCCTACTGTGAGTGGGATTCTATACAGCCCATCCACTCATGACAATGCAAGAACTAGCTCTTAAGATTATTGTCCTTCTCTCTTTCATCATTTATTTCTCTATATATCATTCCCATTATTTTATTAATATATATCTCTCATCTTAAAAAAAAGACTTCACATTGTTCACATTGTTCAATTTATTTCTCTATATATCATTCCCATTATTTTATTAATATATATCTCTCATCTTAAAAAAAAAAAGACTTCACATTGTTCACTACTTTCTCATTTTCCTATTCTCTTTGACAACAAAACTCTCTAAATGAGTTTTCTCTACCAATTGCCTACTTTTCTTCTCTCATTGTAAATTTCATTATCCCATTACCCCAGTCACCTCAAATTGATGGTCTCATAATAGTAAGCAAATTATATAATCATTTCTCAATCTTCTTGCTTAACCTGTCACTATTGTTTGACCTTCCTACATTCTCACCTCCTGGAAGCATCTTCTCTAGTTGGGTTCTATGAACCCAGCCATGGCCAGGTTTTGTCTAACCTTTCCAAACCTACTTTCATCCCCTTTATTGTTTCTTCTCCTCTCACCAATGCATGTTGTAGCACTCCCAAACTTGGTCTTTGGATGTGTTCTCTTTTCTGTATATTTTCATCCCATAGGTGATCCTATCCAATTTCATCACTTTAACTACCACCAATATACCAATGACTTCTTCCAAAGTTGTATCTGAAGCCCAGACCTCTCCCCTGAACCTCTGGACCTTATATCTGTATCTGTTTGGGTATTTAGTAATATCATAAACTAAATAGCCATAATTTTCTTGTAATATTCTCCTCACAGGCTTTCTCATCTCAGTTAAGAACAACTCCATTCTTTCCTTTGCCTAAGCCCCAACTATCAGGATCAGTGTTGCTGTCTGCCTTTTCATCCTTCCCTGCATCCTGTTTGTTGGTAAATTCTGTCAACTTGACCTTTAGGAATATAACCACTCCAGACTTCCCTTGAAGAGTATATGTTGCTTACAGTGATTAATGCTCATTGCATATCTTTAAATCTAAAATAGTCATAAATAGAGCCTGGGCATTCAGTGATACTAAGAAATTATTGTGAAATTTATTGGTATGGCAGTGTTTTAGCTAGGTAAGAATATGGCCATTTCAGGGAGAGGGAGAGGCATACTAAACTGCTTAGTTCAAGAATGCAGTGTCTGTACTACAGCATAGAACAAATAAATGGAAGGAGTTTAGGACTCTTGACTATTTCACTGTTATGCCTTTGGCTCAGACCACCATCATCTCTCACATGTATTTTTCCCTCTAACTTTCTGCCTGGTGTTTGTTTTCTTATGTTCGCTCCACCTTCATCTCCTCTCAGCATGGTCTCCATTCCACACCTTGCTGTCTCCTTGCTGTTTCTTGAATGGATGGGTCTCCTTCGATTCATTTATCCTCTGACCATCTGCAGAGTTCTTCCCCACTGATCTCTTTTTGCCTCCTTCTCCAGATATTTGCACAAATATGTTCTTCATTTTCTTAGGTTATACAAAAGTTATGGGAGCCTTTTCTGATTGTCTTAACACGGTCTCAATTTGCTATGCATTTAACATTTTCCTTCTCTATACTTTTGTCCTTTTCATGTGTATTATCTAGCAGATTGATTTTATACATCATCTCGATCTCCCACCAATATATAAGATCCAGAAAAATAGAGGTTTTTGTTATTTTGTTCAGAACTGTATATCCAGTACCTGTAACATTGTTGGGCACATAATAGATGCCATAGTCAATGACCAATTGTTCAATAAGTAAAGAAGTAATTCAATGGATTCTTCTCAACTTCGCTAGCACTAAACCTCTCCAGATCTCTTCCCTTTTTTTTTTCTATACCCTCCCCTAAGTAAGCTCTTCTATTTTGATGATTTTAAACACTATATATATGTTCATTAATTCCATTTGCAGGTCTATAAATGTCTCTGACATGTGTAAGTTGTTCAAAAACGTCAATCTTTCCTATCTTTAATTTTTTACTTTCTTCATTCTACATCAGTGAATTCTATTGGTTCAATCTTCAAAATAGATAATTTAATATATATATTAAATATATACATATATAGATAATTTAATATATATAATTTAATATTATATATATATATATATATATATATATATATAATATAATTTAGGTCTCACTGTTTCAGATACAAGCCCGTCCTGTACCACCGACGTACCTATTCTCGTTTACTACAATAGCCAGTCTCTCTGGTTCCTCTGTTGTCTCTTTATAGTTTATTCTCCTTCTTTATAGTTGCAGTTATCTTTTCAAAATGTTAGCCGGATCTCGTCACTGCCTAGATAATAGCTCTCTAGTGATTTCTTCTTTTATCTAGAATAAAATCTAAATTTCTTATCATTATCTAAAAGGGCCTATGTCACATGTTCTATGGCCGTCTCTATTAAGATTCTCTTTCTGCTTTGTATGGTCCAGCCAACCTTGTGGTCCTCTTGAGATCACTTATTAAAAATGTATGGATAAACAGGCTCTGAGAAGTTGAATAACATCATGCAAATTCAAGCCGTTTTTAGAAGCAGACTCTGGTTTCGAAGTTTGTGATTTCAAACCACACATTTTGCGGCCCCTCGGGGTGTTATGTGATAATAGGTGCATGTTGGGGACATTAACTGAATCTGAGAACACAGAGGGTGCCATTGGGGAGGTTAAATGTAGTGTGGTTTCATAATGCTGAAAGAAAAGCAGAATGATAAATGTAGGTGTATATGCAGTGGCAGGGATTTCCTGGCTAGAGCCCAGCAAGGTGTTGTGGATGAAAGAATGTGGAGACTTGTGAGTTCATCATGTACCAGCATAGTTAAAACTGAGAATGGAGCATCTGCCTTCGGCTCAGGTCATGATCCCAGCGTCCTGGGATCGAGTCCCACATCGGGCTCCTTGCTCGGCGGGAAGCCTGCTTCTCCCTCTGCCTCTGCCTGCCATTCTGTCTGCCTGTGCTCGCTCTCTCTCCCTCTCTCTCTCTCTGACAAATAAATAAAAAATCTTTAAAAAAAAAAAAAAACTGAGAATGGATATGTTTGTCAAGGGAGTGGATAGATGCAGAAAGAAAATTTGAGTCAAAGTTATCTCTTGCAAGCCCAGAACCAAATAGCAGTTTGATTTTTTAATTTATTGCAAACAATTGAATAGCGAGGTCTTACTGGCCTCTAGAATATTGGATCACAATGACTGTGACTGTAAAGATAGAAAAGAGGACATACACCTTGATCAAAATCTCTAAGTGAGCATGTGCAATTTTAAAAAGCTCTGCAAATAAATCTGAACAACCCCTAAATAGGTGTGTCTCCTTATTTCGTTTTCTCCTCTCTTATTTCTCCTCTCTTATTTCGCTTCCCATTAAGAATCACTGCTTTATAGCATAGGAAACAAACACACCTAAAACATTTTTTTTTCAAGTTACACAGACAAAATGCAGGTTAATGTAATAGAAAATGATGATAGTAACAAAAGATAGATAGCAAAAAAATATGTATTTAAATTAAAAACAATGTCATGAGGGGTGCCTATGGGTGGCTCAGTCAATTACGCATCCAACTCCTGATTTAGGGTGAGGTCATGATCTCAGGGTCCTGAGACTGAGCCCATGCCAGGCTCCACACTTAGCAGAGTCTGCTGGAGAGTCTTTGTCCATTTTGCTCACCACCTCCAAGCTTGCTCTCACTGTCTGTCTCTCTCAAATAAATAAATAAATCTTTTTTTAAAAAGTGCTGTCATGGATAACATTCTCATCAATGTGCAAATAAGATAAATTACTGGTAAATGCACATCTGAAGGAATGTGTTTTTTAATAAAAAGTTGGGATGAATTTTTTTTTAAATTACACATATATTTGAAAGATGAAACACTATTTCATTTTCATTACTTTTTAATTTTAAAAATATTAAAAATAAATCACAATAAAAGTTGAAAATCTAAACACACACTGAACTATGGGTTTCTTTGTTTTTCACTCCCCTCCAACAAAAAATAACCTTGTTTTGTTATTGAACTTCCAGCTAACTATAATGGATCAGAAAGAGCATGAACATGGCCATTAGAGGAAGATGCAGTTGATGCTGAAGTTCATGTTTACCATATAGTTTCCACAGTGATTCGTTCCTCTGGGTCTCTATTTCCCTAATAAACCTACCTCACATCTTTATTGGAAAAACCTGTCCAGTGAGTCATACAGTCATAGGTATTCTACTGCGGAAAGCCTAAAAGCAGCAGCCAGAATGGTTTTGGTGTTGTAGAACAGTGCTATTATCTTCACTGATGCTATTTGTATCCACTTCATAATCACCCTTGAATTTATTAAATATTTTATCAAGACCCTGGTATGACTCTAAGCATTCTGCATAGATATTTCATGCATTCTTTACAACTAATCTATATAAAATGCATTAATAGCCTTATTTTACAAATAAATTGATGATTGGAGAGTTTAGGCAAATTGCCCAAGGTCACATAGCCAATAACATTTTTCATAAACACTTTTTCTGCCTCATTTCTTGATACCAAAATTGTTTCTAAATTATGGTACCTGAAATAGCAGTTTAGAAAACTTTAAACTGTGAGATAAATGTATTGTTGGCAGGAATATTCCTTATCTTCCTTATATAGCTACTATAGAAAGTATATAGCTTTCCTTATATAGCTTACTATGTAGAAAATAAACTTTTATCCCACCTCTCAGATTAAGGACATTTTAGGATTTCTAATTTCAAATGTATATTTATTAATTTTGTAAATTTCACAACATATTTATTTCATATTTACATCTGGACATAAAATGTTAAAAATATATTTGATTATAGCATGATAATTATTTCTGTAGCTCTTATCAAAAAATAGCATACAATTTAATAGAGAAAATATTTTTAATTCTTCAGCATTACCTCAAATATTTTTGCATAAAATTCATGAAAAAGTGTCCAAGGAACACTTCCTTTATATTCACAAGTTATTAAATCATACTAGCCAGTAGAAAATAATTATCTTTTTAGCTTTTATTATGGTACATCTGCTTTGAATATAAGAAGTAAAATCCTGTGACTGACTTGGCAGCAATTTGCAAGTCGTTCAGAAATTACATTCATCATCATCACTAAGGAAAAGTCTGGAAGGAATTGCCTGAGCTGTATTTAGCATCTATGAGAACTGCACAGTCCACTCTGTTCATCCTTCTCACATTTCCTTTCATAAGGAAAAACCAGGAAACTATAGCTAAGAAGCAGTACATAAAGTAAGGTTTGCTTTCAATATCCTTCGGCTCACCTCAAACTCTTTTCTATGACTCAATAAATAGCCACTTCTAAATTAGTACATGTTTTTTTCAAAGATGTTTGGTTGTATTCCTTATCTTTCTTCAAAGACAATATTACTATCTGAATTTTTAATATCCATTACTTTGTTTATGTATTGTCTATCTCCACAGATTAAAATAAATCTCTGTGATCACAGAACTTCTCAGTCCTATTCACTGATCTTTGTGATCACAGACCTTTTCAGTCCTACTCAATGCTATATCTACTATCCAGAAAGGAGTTCCTGGCAAAAACTGGCAAACAAATTCAAAATAAATAATAATCAGCTTCTTGAAAATAAAATGAGGTTCATATTTTATTGTGGATTTAAAAAATTCAGTAAAACACTATCATGTGATACATCTACAATTAAGAATAACCTTATTGTCTCACAAGTGAAGAGGTTACGTTTAGTCTGGAGGATATATAAAAAAGGGTTCGTTGAGGGGGTCAGTGTATGTGGCTTCAAGTAAAACAAAATTGTGTCATAAAAGAGAGTTTAGATATATTCTATGTGGGCACAAAGCAGAGAACCTTTGGATAAAATTCATTCAGAGACCATTTTTAACTTAGTATTAAAAAAAGAAAAAAAAAACATATTTCTCTTTGAGAAAGAATAAAAAACAACCTCAGTGCCTGGAATTCTAGTAGAGGCTAAATACAGGTCTATTCTATCAAGTAGAGTTAGTAGCAATAGAGTTGTCAGGGGTTAAAATGACCTTCTCCAGAATGTGAGGCACATCCCATTATAGAAAGTGCTCTATTCATTTTAGAGAAAATGAAACACTGCATAGGAGATTAGACAACAGTATTTCAAGAAACCTTTAACATTATTTATCTTTGAGTAAAAAAATAAAAATTATTTAAGTAATAGAAAAGTTAGAAAAAATACCCCCAAAACAGTTAATTTAAAAATAGAGAATCATTGACTATAACACTCCAACTGTCCAACTCTACAGTAATAAATAATAAAATATAATACGTTAATGAGAAATAGTTTAAGGCTGAATGGGGCATCATGAAAGTTTTAAATAATGGCAAAAAATGGATAGGATAATTTTGAATTTACTAATTATTGGTCAAATAGTTAATAGAAAACTATTAAAAAATAACATCATATTTTATATAGTAGGTGGCAAACAGGTATTTACTGTTATCTCTGATAAGTTATCAGTTATATCTGACAGACTTACTATCATTTAGATCAAAGGTTTTCACCTTTCATTAAAATGAAATAAGATTATTTTGTATACCTAACAATTTTAATGATTAGAAATTCAATATGCTTTGGTGCTTACTTTGGAAAATTCATTAAGCATCATTTGAAGCTCTGTATATATGCATATTGCAATAAAACACAGTTAAATTATTTGTTGTACTGACAGTTTTCTCCAAAAATAATATTAATCACTGTCTATGTACCTTAATGTAGCACATTTGTTTCTTTTAATTTTCCCTAGAAACAATGCTCCATAAATATGTAACTAAAATCACATATATAGATAACTTTTAATTTTATTTTGCAATGTATTCATCATATTAGCTAATTTCTTTCTTTGCACATCAAAAAAATTATATTTATATATCTGTACAAAAATTACACTAAGTTCCAATACAATCAATGTAATGGTTTACTTACTTAAGCAGGTTCTGGTAAGTAAAATTTTTACTGAGTAGCTTTACTGAGCACTGACTATATTAGGCTATGGGAATGAACAGTCATGTTCTCTGCTCTCATAGAGCTTTTCACTCTAATGGAGGTGATTACTCAAATATAGGGACCTCCAGTGAATAGTGATATAAAGAAAATAACTTTGAATTCAAGAAGAATTATTTGATATGCTCAAACTACCCATTAAGGAAAAAAAAATTGCAATAATTACGATTTTGTATAATTTTCTTAGAGCATTTGATTTCCCAAGTCCCTTCTAATGTTTAAGTGTTCCCTTAAAATCAAGCTATTTTAAGACTTATACATGCTACTACAAAACAAAGTTTTCAGGACTTTTTCTTGGCATTTCCTAGGCTTATTCCTGAAACTGTGGGATTGCTGCCATTAACTTTATGGCAGAGACTAGAGCAAACCAACACAAAGAAGAGCAAACTGGTAGAACTTGGAACACTCAAAAGAGAAGCCAATTTGCTTCAAATTTGAGATTATTTTCTATCCATAATTAATGCTAAGTCCACCCTTTATTAAAGTAAGTGCTCTACTGCCATTATGGGAAAGTGCCTTTGAACTTTCTACAGACCCTTGGACTATAGCCTCTCTGGGAAATCATGTGAGTTATCCAAATGATAGTGGTTGCCCTAGTGTCACTAGAAAACAAAAATAGGTACAAATATAGTGCATTTTGACACTTGGAAATTAGGCAAGATATCTGGGTGCACTTGCCAAGCTAATAAAAGAGAAAAGAAGGATGAAAAGAAGGAAAGGGGGGAGGAAGGGAGGAAGAAAACGTTTCTTCTTCTCTCTAAACTTCTGCACAGTGGAGGAAACAATCAACAAAGCTAAAAGTCAATGTACAGAATGGGAGAAGATATTTGCAAATGATGTATCTGATAAAAGGTTACTATCCAAAATATACAAGGAACTTACAAAACTCAACACCCAAACATGAATAATAAAAATGGGCAGAAGACATGAACAGATGGCTAACAGACACGTGAAAAGATATTCAATATCCCTGATTATCAGGGAAATACAAATCAAAACTACCATGAGATATCACCTCACTCCTGTCGGAATGGCCAAAACCAACAACACACTAAACAACAGGTGTTGGTGAGGATGTGGAGAAAAGGGAACCATCATACGCTGTTGGTGGGAATGCAAACTGGTGCAGCTACTCTACAAAATAGTATAGAGGTTCCTCAAAAAATAAAAGCGAACTACCCTATGACCCAGCAATTCCACTAG
The DNA here is from genome assembly GCF_020171115.1 of Neogale vison. NCBI lineage: Eukaryota > Metazoa > Chordata > Mammalia > Carnivora > Mustelidae > Neogale > Neogale vison. The sequence goes on along the minus strand of NC_058096.1, from coordinate 90,478,681 downwards.
TAGGTATTTACCAAAAGGTTATAAAAACAGTGATTCAAAGGGGCACGTGAACCCTGATGTTTATAGCAGCATGATCAAAAACAGCCAAATTATGGAAAGAGCCCAAATGTCCATCAACCAATGAATCGATAAAGAAGAGGCAGTGTATGCATAATGGAATATTACTCAGCCACAAGGAAATAATGATCTCTTGTCATTTGCAACAACATGAGTGGAGCTAGAAATTATTATGCTAAGGAATAAGGTAGACTGAGAAAGACAAATAACATATGATTTCACTCATATATGGAATTTAAGAAACCAAGGGGAAAAAGAGAGAGAGAGGGAGGTAAACCAAGAAACAGATTCATAATCATAGAGAACAAACTGATGGCTATTAGAGGAGAAGTGGGCTGGGGGATGGGTAAACAGGTCATGGAGATTAAGGAGGACACTTGCTGAAATGAGTATCAGGTAATGTAGGCAAATGTTGAATCACCGTATTGTACATCTGAAATTAATATTACCTGTACCTTAATGAACTGGAATTTAAATAAAAACTTTAAAAAATGCTAAGTAAACAAACAATTCAGTCTAAGATTCAGCCCAGTTCCTCTAGCTGGAGAGCTGGAGGAAGCTAAACATTGCCTGGTATTCCTCTTTAACTCTCCAGGTAATTAAGCAATTCCTTCTGTCTAAACAATGCAGAGGATGGAAGAAAGAATAACCTTCAAGCCCATGAAATCTTTGTTCATCCATCACACCATACTTTGACCGGATAGTGAAGATCTTAGAGATCTTCTGTTTAACAACTTTTGCCCTTTCAGCTGATGAAAACTGAAGATGAGCAGCGCAACCCAATAAATGGCAACTGGGCATTGGGAACCAAATCATGACTCTATCCAACTATTTTGGTGAAGTATTTAAGAGAGTGGGGTAAGTCTAATAGCCACTTTGAAATACTAATTGAAATGTAAAAGTTCTTACAAAAAAGAAGATGTGTTTTAAAGTGGGCATCTTCTTCCTACTTATAAATTTAGGAAAAGAATACTACACTTCAGCAAAGGTGAAAATGTGGAGGATTTTGGATTAAAAGGAAAAACATGTTTGAGTTTGAGACATGTTTGAGGCATTTTTTATGTACTCCCACTTTTTTTCTTAAATATGATTGATTTCAACAGCACTGATAACCAGTGCCAGGTTCTTCGTTAGGGGCTATTAAAAAAAAAAAAAAAAAAAGTTTAGACAAGGTCCCTGATACCAAGGAGCACTGAAGAAGTCTCCCTTTACATGCAATATTCAGCAGCTTGACTTTTTAGGATCATGCTTTAGACTGGATGTTTCTTTCCTACTGGCCAGGCATCCACTTTCATAGCACATATCTAGCTGTATTAGGTCATAACTGGTCTTTGCTTATTGCCAGTGCTGAAACCTCAGCCCATCTTCTGCATACCTTCAGTTACAACAGTTGCTAATTATTCTCAAAAGTTAGAAAATGACCTGCAACTAAGCATACCTCATTTCCCTAATGGTATTTATTTAACTGAAATATAATCTTTTCCTTTTTATTAATGCTGAGTTAAAATAAATCTTTATCCCTTTTTTCTTCCATTGGAGGTTGAGCCCATTGATATGTTTTTGCCTTTTGAGTAGATTGGGTCACAGGATCCTACAGTTTACATATTTCCTTTAAGATTCTTCTCTTTTCTTCCCTTCCCTTCCTGTCTCTTCCCTTTCTTCTGGTCTCTCTTTCTCTCATAAAGTTCTGTATTCTTATTTCTCTGTGAGGTTGAGAATATATCCCAATCCACTACTTAGGAATCATGAAATAATAAAAATTTAATAACCAACTTGACCATGGACTCTACCCACACAACAGATTGAGATGCAAGAAGTCATTGTTAGAACATTTCTGAATTACTAACAACTTCTGTGGTGTACTAATACAGTACCCCTCTGGGTACCCAGATTCCTGCCTAGAAAAACAAACCTGTTGAAGTAAGGAAGAAACTTAACAAAGCAATGAATCTAGGGAATAGTTCTTCAATAATTACTTCTCTCATCTCCATGGTTTACAATGGAAATGTCAGGAGATGGAAGGAAGCAAATAACAAAAGTGAACTAGATTTAGATATTTGCATTAAATATAATTTAAATTGCAAATAATCCTCTTTAAAAAACTCTCTATGCACAACTACATTATTATACACTGCATATTGCTTTAGTGACTAATATTTTTGCCCTTATTGTCTGCAGAGGGAAAACAATACAATCATAAAAACCTTTCTAAAAAACTACAGTGAGGCTAGATGAGGGGCTAAATGGCCCTTGGAAAAGAGGTGAATTTCAGTCTGTGAACAAGGCTTAGGAGAAACTCATGCATATTGTAACTCCCCCTCAGCTGAAGTAGGACTTTGACATCAAATGTATTATTACATTAGGCACTTGAAGAATCAATAAGTTTTCAAGTTTTCAATCTGAGAAGAGTATTATTTACAAGACTTTTTTGTCATCTTAACACAGGTGAATAAAGTTAATTCCTCTCTTCTAACACTGTGAAAATTAGTATTCTATAACTGATACTGAATTAATCCAAGTGTTTCCAAAATTCTGAAGGCTGTTCATTTAGTTGTTTTAGCAAGCATTTATTGAGCATATACTTTCTGTGCAGGCTTATGATAGATGCTGAATATGCAAAAGTGAGTAAAATGTGATTTGCTCTAAAGCTCAAAATACAGTTATTACATATACAATTTGGCACTTGTATAGTGAGTTTAAATAGGATGATACAAATTAATTTGTATGTGAGTGATATTTGTTCAATTGTTTTGGTACCCCTAATATTCAAGTTGCAGAATACACACACACACACACACACACATGTTGGGATTCAGATACACAGAAATAAGCATGATTGTGTGTGTATATGTCTATATCTGCAAAGGAAAATTATTTAAATGATTCCATTTGTCTTTAAAGATTCATCTTAGAAGCTTCTAGGAATCCGTAAACTTCAGTATAAGTTTTGTTTTCTACTGTAGTATTTATGGCATTTTACTATAGATATTTTTCTTTTATTTTTTTTTATGTTCAGTTAACCAGCATATTGGACATCATTAGTTTTTGATGTATTGTTCAACAATTCATTAGTTGCATATAACACCCAGTGCTCACCACAACATGTGCCCTCCATAATACCCATTACCCAGTTACCTCACTCTGTCCCACCCCCCTACCCCGTAACCTTCAGTTTGTTTCCCGGAATCCAGAGTCTTTCATGGTTTGTCTCCTTCTCTGATTTTTTTCCCATTTTATAAAACCAATCAATCAACCTAGGATATAGTCTTATAGGTTAAAATAGAGCCAGTATGATTACATTATTGGGAATGCATTCATGAATTAATACTAAGTTGTTTGAATAGAATTCAGTGGCCATTTCATTGGTCATATAATTAAGAATAAATGTACAATTAATTAATTTAATTTAAGAAAGCTATCTTTGGGTAGGTTTTAAAGATTGAACAGATTTTATGCACTTAATTAAATGAAACCAGCGATGGTACTTAGTCAAATTTATAAATGGATTAGTCACAGAAAATTCCTCTAGAGGGAATCCAAAACTACTTCAAAATGTATTTGAAGTCTATGTTTATCCTAAGTAGTTTCCTGTATACGAAATGAAGCAGCGACCATGATCTTCAGAGAAACAGTATTTTATTTATTCTTTGCTATTTACTAGCATCACTACTTTACCAGTGTTTTCATATTTTTCTGAGACAGATTCTATTATGAATTCATGTTCATCATCATATTTAAATATAGAGAAAATTTGTTTACTATTTGAAAATTGCTTTGTCTCTTCTTTATATAAATATGTCAAAATAATAGAAGCAACTTGTGAAATTTTCACTGCTGTTATCCCTACTAATCATGATACTAAATAAGTATCTCCTTTTTATTTTATTTTTTGCTCAATTTTGCTCAATTGGTTACTAATTTTCTTCTAAGAATAGTAAATCTGCACATCTCCCTTTTTTCCCCATTTATTTATTTTCAGAAAAACAGTATTCATTATTTTTTTACCACACCCAGTGCTCCATGCAAGCCGTGCCCTCCACAATACCCACCACCTGGTACCCCAACCTCCCACCCCCCCGCCACTTCAAACCTCTCAGATTGTTTTTCAGAGTCCATAGTCTCTCATGGTTCACCTCCCCTTCCAATTTACCCAAAAGCACATACCCTCCCCAATGTCCATAACCCTACCCCCCTTCTCCCATTTTTAAATGTCAATCTTCTAAGCATAAGCTTATGCTGTCTTATCTATTATTTTATTTAAATGTTAAACTATTATGGTAAAAAATAATTTGCATGTAAGGTACAGGTTAAAACTATCCCACAGTCTCTTACAGATTTATTAAAAATTTATTTGAAGAAGAATTTCATATTATTTGGCTCCAAATACTAATTTTACCAAAATTGGAGAAAAGGTCATCTTTGAAATATAATTCTCCATGCGGTGGTAGTTGGTTTTTTTTTCCCCCATTTATTTATTTTCAGAAAAACAGTATTCATTATTTTTTCACCACACCCAGTGCTCCATGCAAGCCGTGCCCTCTATAATACCCACCACCTGATACCCCAACATCCCACCCTCCCGCCACTTCAAACCCTTCAAATTGCGGTGGTAGTTTTTAAATGTGAATATTTACTATAGTTAAAGGAAAATTAGATAACTTGAACTATCATTTGTAATTTTTTTTTAAAATTTTCTACTCATATATCTTGCCTAAATACTATAAGTCAGGCACAATTTCAGGTTGTAAACAAAGCTACCAGATGATGGTTTGCATGGAGCTTATGCTCTGTCTTAGTTTGTTCTGGCTGCTATAAAAAAATACTACAGATGTGGTACTTTATAAACAACAGAAATTCATTGCTCACAGTTCTGTGAACTATAGCATGATCAGCTTCTGGTGAGGACCCTCTTCCTAATTGATAGCTCCTTCTCACTGTGTCTTCACATGCTAGACGGGACAAAGGATCCCTTTAAAGCCTCTTTGATAAAGGCACCAATCTCATTCATGATGGCCTGCCCTTATGGCTGAAGTGTCTCGCAAAGTTTCCGACTCCTAATACCATCACCTTATTGGGGAGCACGTAATCCTTCAAGTCATAGCACTTAGTAATGAGGAAAGAGAAAAATTTACAGTTAAAATCAATTTTTAATATTACTCAGGCATAAAAAATAATTAAATCTCACCATTGACAGCAACATGGATGGAGCTAGAAATTATTATGCTAAGTAAAATAAGTCAGACAGAGCAAGGCAAATACCACATGATTTCATTCATATGTGGGATTTAAGAAACAAACTTATAAACAAAGAGGGGAAAAGAGAGAGAGAGGGTGGCAAACCAAGAAATAGACTCTTAACTCTAGAGAACAAACTGCTGGCTACCACAGGTGAGATGGGTGAGGGGATGGGTAAAATAGATGATGGGGATGATGGGGAGTACACTTGCTAGGATGAGAACCAGGTGATGAATTGAATCACTATATTGTATATATTGTATATTGTATTCTTGAAATTAATATTAACTAATTGGAATTTAAATGAAAACTTAAGGGGCGCCTGGGTGGCTCAGTGGGTTAAGCTGCTGCCTTCGGCTCAGGTCATGGTCTCAGGGTCCTGGGATCGAGTCCCGCATCGGGCTATCTGCTCAGCAGAGAGCCTGCTTCCCTCTCTCTCTCTCTGCCTGCCTCTCCGACTACTTGTGATTTCTCTCTGTCAAATAAATAAATAAAATCTTTTAAAAAATAAATAAATAAATAAATAAATAAATAAATAAATGAAAACTTAAAAAAATATATAAATATGAGGAAATCAAGACTGGCTATTTTAATGGAGTCATCAAGGCAGACCTGTCTGAAGAGATGGTAGGATCAGCATCGAACAAAGAGCTACAATCTGGGAAGGTACAGGTGCTGTGTATCCTATGAATTAATTTATTGCAATGTGTGTATTTTTAAATATCATTTCTGTATTGAAATTTGGAAATTGAGTCACAATTTTGGTATTCCTGTGGAATATTGCATTAGAAAGCTTATGGATCCATTTGGAAGGCAGAGATTCCCTCAAGAAAATAATGGTTAACTACTAAATTCCAACTGTCTACTTCCAATCTGTATTTGGATCTCAAATTTCATATGTGAAGAACTGAATTCTCAATATTTTGCTTCAAACATGCTCTTGCAGCAGTTTCTATCTCAGTAATGGCAACTCCATTCATCCTTCCAATCTCTCAGGCCTGAATCCTTAGTGTCATCCTTGCCTTCTCTCTATTTCTACTCCATTGTCTAATTGCTAGGGCACTGCCTACCTTCAAAATACATTCAAGATCTGACCATTTCTTTCAATTTCTACCACTACCTCCCTGGTTGAAACAACCATCATCTCTCACTTAAATTATTCCCATAGTATCTGTAGACTATTCCCAGAATTCCAGCCAGATGATCTTTTGAAAAATATTAAGTGAGATCTTATCCTTTCTTTGTGCAAACCCTCCAATTATTTCTTCTCTTACTGAGAGTAGACATAAAAATCATACAGTGACCTACAGGTCACTAAATAATGTGGCATCTCTCACCACTCCAACCTTGCCTGAGACTGTCCCCTCCCTGGCTAGCTCCACTCTAGCCACACTCTTCCACTCACTTTTCATGGAGAACTCCAGATGCACTTCTGTCTTGTAGCCTTTGCTGTCTATTCCTTCTGTTGAAATGCTCTTCCTCCAAAACACTGTTTAGCTCATTACCCTCCTTTTTCAAATCTCCACTTAAAAGTTTTTTTGTTTGTTTGTTTGTTTTTTCCATTCAAATATTGCAGAGTTTCCCTACCCAGAGGTAACCAAAATCAAGGTTAAGCACTCAGGCTTCCAGGCTTCAAAGTTGGCTCAAGATTCCTTTTTTTTTTTTTTTTTTTTAAGATTTTATTTATTCATGAGAGAGAGAGGAAGTGGGAAAGAGAGAGAGCAGAAGGAGGAGCAGAGGAAGAGAGACAAGCAGACTCCACACTAAGTGTGGAGACCAATGTGGAGCTTGATCTCAGAACCCTGAGATCATGATCTGAGCCAAAACCAAGAGTTGGATGCTAAACTGACTGAGCCACCCAGGTGCCCTGAAGTTGCCTCAAGATTTCTGATACCAATTTCAGATTCAAGGTTACCAGGGCCACCTCACTTCAGACTAGCTGGCTATAAATTTGAGATCCCTAAGGACTTTCTCAGATTTAATCGTGCCCTAGAATGATTCACAGAACTCAGGAGGGTTCTATAAATACAATTGGAATTCTGGTATAATGAAAGGATATTTTATAACCATGAGAGACTGTGGACTCTGAGAAACAAACTGAGGGTTTTGGAGGGGAGGGAGTGGGGGGATGGGTGAGCCTGGTGGTGCATTTTAACGAGGAAGCACCCAGAGAGGTGCATAAACAATGAATCTTGGAACACTGAAAAAATAAAATTTAAAAAGAAAAAAAAGAACCTGTCTGGGCACCTGGGTGGCTCAGTTGGTTAAACATCTGCCTTTGGCTCAAGTCGTGATCCCAGGGTTCTGGGATTGAGTCCCACATCAGGCTCCTTCCTCATCAGGGAAACTGCTTCTCCCTAATGCCCTCTCCATACTTGTACTCTCTCTCTCTCTCTCTTTCTTTCAGTCTCTCTCACAAAAATAAATAAATAAAATCTTAAAAAAAAAAAAAAAAAAAAAAAAAAGAACTCATCCAAAGAAGAGATACATAAACAAGATCTGGTACTCACAGTATTCCAAAGGTAAAGCTTCTGTAACCTCAGAGATGCATTACCTTCAGGGCATTAATTGTGGCAATGTGCACATGGAGTATTGCTAGCCTAGGGAAGCTCACCTGAGCTTGAGGTCCAGAATGTTATTTTAGTTTTATTACATAGGCATAATCAATTAATTTATTAGCCATTGTGATTGAACTCAATCTTCATCCTCCCCCACTTCAGGAGGCCATGTTGATATCACCTGACTCAAAGTCCCACCCTTCTAATCGCATGGCTGGTCTTTCTGGTATGGCTGTTCCTTCCCTGAGATTATCAGTGTGAGCAGGCTCACCCTGAATCATACCTTTAGTAAAAGCCATCAGGTGCCCACCATGAGTCATCTTGTTAGCATAAACAATTAGGTACAGTGCAAAATTCCGAAGATTTATGGGCAAAGGCCAATGAAATTCATGATTACACACTCCTTAACCACTGTCCCATCTCTAGCAACTCTTACTAACATATTATATATTTTCCTTATTTGTCTTATTTATTGTCTATCTTCTTCAAAGAAAGAAAACTGCAACAGGCAAGAATTCCTATTTTTATCTTTGTTGGTTTTCTGTGACTTAAATAAGCCTGACATAGTATGCACTCAATATTTGTTGAATGAATAGACGAATTTTGTTTTGACAAATTCAGATTCCCTTACAGCCCCTCTATTCCTTAAATTAAAATATAATTTTATTTAAGTGTGACCTGACATAGAATAGGAATCTATAAATATTTGTATATTTAAGAAATTATCCAATATAATCTGTATTTCCTTAGCCCTCTCAGGATGGTAGAATATTTATCTGGCCTTTCAATTTACAACTACAAATTATGGCTTTATTTTATTAGATTGTAAGGTACACTGAAATATAATCATTGTATACCTTCTTAGACATCACTGCCTCTGAATTCCTAACAAAAAAATCTTATTCCTATGTTAGGATTGATGGGAATCCTGGGGTTTATAATCCCAAGAAAACTTGACGCATGGAGCTGAATGTATACTACTTCATATAAGGCATCCTGAGTCAATTAATGTCTTTTTTATAAATCTGTTCATAAAATAAGATATCAAATCTATGCTCAAATATCACTGACAAGCAGGTAATTTCCTGAAATAGAGATGTTAGGAAAATACTCTGTCTTTTGGTTAAATAAGCTAACAAAACTTTTCAAACTTACATAAGAGAAAAAGTATAATGGATGATCTTTAGACCACTTTTGTATACCACAAAGTAGAACAAAAATCTCATAGTAAAAATAGAGCAGAGATTTTTCTATTTCATGGAAAATTTTAGGTATTACCACTTCAAACTCTTTATTTTGTGACAAGAACAGGAAATACTTTTGATAAATAACAGAGCCAAGATGTTTAAATATACCTTATAATTTTGAGATTAAAATTATATAGTGTTTCAGAATTGTGTATCTGGAAAATGTGTTGTATTTCACAGTCTTTAATTGATACAGATAGAAAGAGAATTATATCTCTTCTTAAGTTTTAAAGTCTTTGAAGATTTCTTCAAATTACACAGTAAAATGTTCCATCACTTTAATAGCTATTTCAATCACTTTTTGAAAACGATATCTGCATCCATAGGCAAAGGAATTTTATTATCTCTGAATTGCATTTTGGAATGTCATGAGATATCTCATAGAACAAAGTTTGTCAAATGAACAGGGGCAGTGCCAGTAGTGGTTTGCTCTTGAACTCGAGTACGAGTCAGCTTTGTTCAAGTCACCATTTGCAGAAACCAGGAAAGAATGAGCAGTTAAAATGGTGCCATAAGTTAATTAGAGTGGAATTAGAAGGAAAGTGGGCAATTTAGGAACATAAGAATTGCTGTACCGAATCAGACCAATGGTTCTCCTGGTTTAATATCCAGCCTCCAGCAGCTGTACTTGTTAGTTTCTAAAGCTTTAAAAGAAAGGGAAAAGACTACATAATTCACCTAGACAAGAGTGCCATCTGTGATCTGGAGAAATTTTCTTCATGACCTCTCTCAAATAATACCCTAAATCAGGAGGTTTCAATCCTCTTATGATATTGGTTTAGCTTGAATAACTTGGTTATTAATAATTCTTTTTTAATCATTTAATTCCTACATAAAATCAACTAGTCCATCAAGAAGCTATTTATCTCCAAAGCTCCTGAATTCATGTGTGCTTCTATGATGAAATATGAATTTGTGGTTCTTATATGATACAAGTTCTTGATGGCAAAATTTGTTCTAGATAACCGTGCTCAATGAATGCCTATTTCTCCTTCCAAATCTACTGGGATTACAGACTTGTGGCCAAAAGAAATCTTATATCTGCTATCACTACTACCAGCTTTCTATCTGTTACCAATCTACAAAGATATTTGAATAAAGAAGGAATTTGTGTGCTGAACTTTTAGAAAAGTTCAACTGGAGTTTTTCTTACATGATTTTATTTAAGGTAGAATGAATCTAAGAGAGAGAGGAATGAATTACTTATCCTTATCACTTCAGTCTTCTGTTTATGATAGAAGTACATGTAACTAGTTTTTTAACTTTCTTGGTTATTCTGGAAAACCTCCAGGTCAGTATTTCTAAAATGTTATGTTCAAAATAAGCCATTTAGTCAAAAATCCCTCAAGTATAGTTAAAGCCTACAGTTACAGTCTAAACCATTTTCCTAGGCTGTCAGGTCTTAATGTGATAACACTAATATCCCAAAGCTGTAACTCTAACAGGATCTCCTCTATCCTATATTCGAAGAAAACTTGTTTTTTCATTGTCTTTTGACCTAAGATGAACACTCATTAATTGGAACGATGTAATTCTCTTCCCCTTCTCTAGCTTTCCCAATGTCTCTTTCTCCTTCAGTTCCTATTTACTCTCCTCACTTCAGCTTAAAGCTCTTTCCTTCAGGTTATTTCTTTTCAAATTTAGTGATTATTCCCTCTTCTGACAATTTGTGTCCCTTTGTTTATGTTTGCTTTATATTGGTTCTTTGTTTTCATGAACGTTCTTCCTTGTAAATTTTCAGGGGGAAAACTATGTTTCCCATGTTTATTTGTATTTCTAGATCCTAGAGCAGTGTTTAGCTCATAATCATAACATAAAAATATATTAAAGGTAAATCAGTAGAATTGGCAATGACTAACTACATGGAGCCACTTGCAAAATGTTTACTCTTTGAGTTTGTGTTTGTGTGACCTAGGTAACACCATATTATTGAGTGTTACAGAGTTGTAAACAAACCCCAAACTACACATTTCTAAAAAAAAAATAAAATCAAGTGTTTTTGATGTAAAAATCACAATAAAAGATATGGGGAATATCAGCACAAAAAGAGAACATGAGAAAGAAAATCTGAATTGAGCTAGCCCATGCCCTTGGGAAATGAAGGAATCCCACGCTTCATAGCTGGGGCAAAGTCGAGGGAGTGAAATAGAGGAGGGAATTTCTAAGTAACTGTCCCTAATTCCTGTTGGTTGACTCTCGCAAAGACTACCTGAGAGAAAGCTTGAAAATATGAATGGCACCATGTGTGTTAAGTTTATCTGAACCCACTGGGGAATTATTGAAACATTTTCATCAGTGAGCAGATCTATAAGAATGTAAATCAACTTGAAAGTGAGACGGAAGGGAGTTTCCTATAGTAATGAAGTTACTTGCCTAATAGAACATGTAATCAGTCACTAACTCAGGCAGTAATGACAAGGGCAAATAGAATGACATGGAAGCAAGATATTAGTAGAGAAGATTGGGTCTGAGGTAAAGGAAGAAAAGGAGACAAAAGGAACACTGCCCCTTCAAGCGTGTTTAAGTGTGAAGAAAACATTAGCATTCTTGAAATAGAAAATATTTTTTTCTCCCTGTTTGTTAAGCAGAAATGCATGTAAAAGTTATTCTTTAAATTTTAAGTTTTACACTTATAATTTAGTGCTTCAAGTTGCTGAAAACATTCCACCCAGTTCATTTTTACTTTACATCATCAAAACAAAACCACATTTTTTTTCTGACTTTTTTAAAGCTGTTGTTGGTTTTTGAGAACAATATTCTTTCTCTCTAACAATGATTTCAGTAGAACTATAATATCTCTCTTTAATTTTTTAGAAACCCTGATGGAACCCAGAACAATAGCACAAGATGGCCTGCCTTCAAAAACACTGACCAGAAATATTTAACCTTGAATACAGAGTCACCAAGGGTATACACTAAACTACGTGCTCAACAATGCCGATTCTGGACACTATATTTTCCCAAAGTCTTGGAAATGACAGGTGTGTATTTTTTTAGTATTTCGTCAAATAATTGGTTGTTAATTATGTAAAAGGGAGAAAAGGTAGAGTATCCAAGGCACAGTGATGGTGTTAATCTGTGAATTTACAACTACTTGATTCTTTCACAACTTTCTTCTAGCAAGTTTAGATATATTTAAGGGCTTACTATATGACCAGCACTTTAGTAGTAAAATAAAGAAAACTGAGGTAGAGATTTTCCCCTAGAGGAACATAAAACCTAGTAGTGCAACTAAAATAGGGCACTACTTTCTATTCAGCTCATCTTTGTGGAATTAATTAATGAGAAAATGAATAAATAAAAAATAAGCAATGTATAGAATTAAAAATATAATTAAAAATATAGAATGAATTTAATTTATACTCAAAGAGAGGTAAAAACAAATTTATTGATAAATAGAACTCTTGATTTCTAAGGGAGGGAAAAAAAACCTCCAGAATTTAAATATTTAAAAACACAATCCGAATATTTCTAAATATTCTGAGCTTTGAGACATTTATCATGAACACACACATATATTACACAATACAATAAACTAATTTAGTTAACTAATCTTAAGGAAAGGATTCCGTAAGCTTATATAAGGAAATCTAGGAAAATTGGTTCCGATTATAGTGTTATTTGAAAATTCATTAGTAAGAAAATATTTAAATTAATTTGAAGGATCAGCTTGAGTGATCGCCTCTGCTGTGAGGAAAATGACATACATATCTCATTCACTTGCCAGTTTTAAAATGCCCAGCTGTTTCTAACCCATGTGACTCCTCAGGCCTTGAGTTTGCAAGTAAAAGTAATTGACTTTCAGCCATCTGACATGTTGTTGCCCAGTTTCCTTAGACTTTACCACTCTGTTCATCATAATACTCTGTAATTTGGGGGCCATGTTAGATATTACAATAGAGTAGATGCCGTAGTTTCCTGTTTAGAGAGGTTGGGGGTTAGTTTCAGGCAAACATGGGCAACTCAGAGCTGTATTTGATTGTTTAATATGCTTTTTAATTATCAGACATTACTCACCAAAATTATAATTATGTACTCCATCTGTTTGGGAGATGTTTCTGATATACCAGTGCTCTGTGTATTACCAAATGTTCTGTGACATAATATATATCCAGAGATGGGTTTCTGCATCCCTTGGCAAAGCTACAGTGCTGTCCTTGTGTTCTCTGGGTGTGCATAACAATGAGGTAACCTGCTTCATCTGCCAGAGACCAAAAGAGGTACCATTTAACATAACCCAGAATACATGTCTTTAATCTTTACTTAAAATATTTTTAAATGAGAAGGTCATAACTTAAGGGCAATGAAAAAGGGTGGGGAGGATTTTAAATGACCAATTTATTACAAGCCAAACTATTTGTTCTGGTTCAAGCTGCTGTGGTCTGTTGCAATTTATTTGCAGATAGATTAAAATTTAAGTATCAGCAATTTTTGAAGATGTACTTCAAAATCCCTATCTCTAAATACTCAGCCGCCATAAAGCGGGTTGAACAAACAAGCTCCCAAGTTTTTGGCTAGCTGCCACTCCTTCTAGGCAGTGTCGAACTCCTTTCTACTTTGAGCAACGCTGAGCTGTATGGAAATAGTAGGCCTTGCTCTGGATTAATACCGTGCTCTCGGATTGTTCCAAAGTACCTTAAAAACATAATTTTAGCCTTCAGCATCTTTTCAGGTAACTCACCCCAAAAAGGTTATATTAAATATATTTTATAAACTGTACAGTAAATGCATGATAGAATTGTTGTAACATCAACACATCCTCATTAATAATAAAAAATGTTTTACATTTAAACAGAACAGTTTGGGCACTTGAGTGGTTCAGCTGGTTTAAGTGCCTATCGTAGGCTCAGGTCATGACCCTAGGGTCCTGGGATCAAGTCCTGCATCAGGATCCCAGCTCAGTGGGGAGTCTGCCTCACCCTCTGCCTCTGTCTTTCTCTCTCTGTCTCTCACAAATAAATAAATAAAATCTTTATTATAAAATAATAATAATAATAAATAAACAGAACGAGTTTGAATTTTTTTTTTTTTTTTAGATTTTACAAATAAATAATGTAGGGTGATTAAAAAGATTAAGAACACATGTTCTGGGGCTCCTGGGTGGCTCAGTGGGTTAAGCTGCTGCCTTCAGCTCAGGTCATGATCTCAGGGTCCTGGGATCGAGTCCCGCATTGGGCTCTCTGCTCAGCAGGGAGCCTGCTTCCTCCTCTCTCTCGCCTGCCTCTCTGCCTACTTGTGATCTCTCTCTGTCAAATAAATAAATAAATAAAATCTTAAAAAAAAAAAAAAAAGAACACATGTTCTTATCATATTTTGTGTATTTCAAGGTGTAAAACCTCACACATTTCAGTATTGAATATTTTGAGAATTGGGGTTATTCACATGACCTGGGCTGAAATTCCTATGGAAATATTACATTTTTTTAAAAAGCAGTTCTATGTGTAAAGGAAAATTTCAGAGGAAAACTATTGACTGGGTTTCTTAAAGGTGGGAATGTTTACCTCACTCAAGATGGAAACCCAATGAGATTTATAAGAACCACTTGAGAAGTAGTTTACATTTAAGCAATAAATGTTCTCAAATAAAATGATCCTTAAGACTTGTTTAAACACAGGAATTCTAGCACTTAAAGTTCAGACTATATTTCAGCATATGCCTATGCTATTAGGGTTGCACTGGCAAGAAATAAAATGTGCAATATTTGTTTTAAATGTTATCAAATTCAAAATTTTCACTAGAAAATGTAACTGCACAATATTTCACAATTGTTTGAAAAAGAAGGAAAAAGAAATAGAGAAATGACCCATTCAATGTCAATAAGATATCAGTATTTCTCACTAAAAGTGAAAGAATAAATTAACTTAAAGGAAAAAAACACTTTGACCTCCAACTCCTCCCAGTACAGAAAAATATTAGATCCAGTGGCTTTTCATTTGTCTCATTTTAAAAACAAGCATACATCAAAGATATTGCAGCTTGGTTCCAGACCACCACAATAAAGCAAATATTGCAACATAGTGAGTCAAAAATTTTTTACTTGCCCAATCTATACAAAAGTTTTATTTACTATGTCTCACTAAAAAAAAAAAAAAAGTTATATTTACATTATGCTGTAGTTCATTATGTATGTAGCAGTATTATGCCTAAAAAAATAAGGAAGACACTTAATTTAAAGATATTTTATTGCTAAAATGCTAACCATCATCTGAGCTTTCGTTGAGTCATAATATTTTTATTGGTGGAGGGTCTTGCCTGGATGTTCATGGCTCCTACTGATCAGGACTAATGGTTGCTGAAGGCGAAGGTGGCTGTGGCAATTTCTTCAAATAAGACAATAACGAAGTTTGCACATCGAGTGACTCTTCCTTTCACGAATGATTTTGCTGTAGCCTGTGACACTGTTTCACTGTTTCATAGCATTTGACCTACAGTAGAACTTCTTCAAAACTGGGGTCAATCCTTTTAAAGCCCACTGCCATGTTATCAACAGAATTTATATAATATTCTAAATTCTCTGTTGTCAAATCAACAGTCTTCACAGCATCTTCACAAGGAATAGATTCCACCTCAAGAAACCACTTTCTTTGTTCATCCAAAGGAAGCAACTCCTCATCCTTTAAAGTTTTATCATGAGGTTGCAGCAATTCAAATATGATAATGATGAAAAGATTGAAATATTGCAAGAATTACCAAAATGTGACACAGAGACATGATGTAAGCAAACGCTGTCAGAAAAATTGTGTGGATAGGACCTACTTGATACAGGGTGGCCACCAACTTTCAATTTATTAAAAATGCAGTATTTGGGATGCCTGGGTGGCTCAGTGGGTTAAGCCTCTGCCTTCGGCTCAGGTCATGACCCCAGGGTCCTGGAATCGAGCCCCACCCCTCATCGGGCTTTCTGCTCAGTGGGGAGTCTGCTTCCCTTCCTCTCTCTCTGCCTGCCTCTCTGCCTGCTTGTGATCTCTGTCTGTCTGTTTATTTAAATAAAATCTTTGAAAAAATGCAGTATTTGCAAAGCACAATACAGTGAAGTGCCATGGAATGGGTATGCCTGTATGCGAAGTGTTCACGAAACCTCGCCTGAGTTTAGAGCAGTTCGTTCTGCAGTAGCAGTTGTGGTTCACTCTCATCCCACACTCAGGATCATAACAGGACAACTAATGCGTTTCTGATCAGCAGCATCAAGAATTATGTATTCCTCGGTAACTTTATTAATTGGGTAACAAATGGAGAAATAAGCAAGTAATGGGAGCAAAAGAGATTTTCAGTGAAATCTCAGAGTACTTGAATTATTTTTTATTATAATGATTAGCACAATTCAAAATCCAATTAATTTTTTCTTCTAACTTTACCTCCATGAATAATTTTGAGTTGACTCACCTCTCCTGTATTCTTTCTCAATGTCTCAAACTTGATTACATAGACTCTATTCTGGCGAAATACTGCTCTCACTCTTTTTTCATTGACAAGACAAAAAGTAGCCTAATTAGTATCATTCTTTCTGTTGGGAAGAAAGCTTGACTTTTTCTTGTTTCCAAATAAGCCAACAATATGGACAAATCAAGGATCACAAAAGTCCTGAAAAAGTTGTGTCAGTATGTTTATGAACTACTGGTATTGATCTAGCTGTAGATGGATTCAATAAGGAGAAAAGTTAAGAATAAATATTTGCAAGAGGGCAATAAATTCATTAGTGGAGCTCCCAATAGGTGTATAGAACTCAATTTCATAATGTACATACCAGCCAATTTATCCTTCATAGTATCACTGCAAAATAGTGATCACCTACTTCATTTACCATTGGAAACCTAGTTTCAAAAGTTATGAATTTTTTTCATGTCACTAATATAGTAAATGATCAGGCTGGAATTTAACCCATGTGCCTCCATAGACTATATAATGTCCCTTCTTTCACAGTGTAGTACCTTGTTAACTACAAAACAAATAGATGTATGTCTCACAGATAATAAGTCTATAGTCACTTTAGTGTTCCAATTTGGAGGAAGAAAAGTAGGGGGAAGGAAAAAACCTAAGTTTGGTTTTGATTTATGTCATGGGACTCAAAATTTTTATTAACTTTTCACTGTGGTGTATTCAGTTCTGAATTGTATTAGAAAATAATCAAATGTTTCATGTTTTATTGTCTCAACCAATGTTCATTATTATTAAATAAAGTAATCAGGCCTACAAAGCATTTGTACACTAAAAAACAAAGTATTTCAGTTCACTAAACTGTATAGTGTTAGATTATGATACACAAGGAAATATATTTACATTTACATGAGTCAATGAATTTGGTATTCTATGCACAAGAAAAGAAAATCGAATCTAAGACCTTTACTCTGAGTATTAAAATTCATGGAGTAAGTGGTAGATTATTATCACTTATTTGTTATACCAAAAGTTTGTTCTTTCTGAACTTTAGAGGCTTATTTGGCATAACATTTAAAAAAGCATTTAATTATAAAAAATACCAAATGAGTAGATCATTTGATGTGATATTTAATGTCTTTCACATCTAATGTTTTTTAGAAAAGCTCTATTATTTACAAAATAATTACAGCCATTGATCTTCTAAAAGCCATTCTGTAAATGGGACATTTTTGTATATATTCCCAAATATTTATCCAAAGTCCAAGCAGTATGAACACTTCAAACTTACATATATCCTAAATTACAGGGGACATTTTAATAGCTGTATAAATGTTTTAAATATTTTGATTTTCATATATATAAAAATAAATCACTCCATCATTACTAGTATAAATAAAGACACATTTTCATGTATAATGTAGTGAGATCACATGAACTGTCTTCTCCAAATTAATATCTTACAGAGTTGTAATTAATTTTAAAAATGCCTATCTGTAAAGAATATATTTAAAAATTGTCGAGTCTTCATTTTCAGAATAGCTGAAATTCCGTTAAGATCTTATTTTTTAATTCAGTGACTAGAGCACAGCATCCTAAAAGTTTAAGAAGTAAGAGAACTACAAATGTGTAAAATACTAACAGATTTAGTACGCAGACCATTTTTGGTTAACTGCTTCACATATTTCTGGGATAAACACTCCCCTATTCTGCCACATGCATACACTTTGCAAACTACTGGAAAGCAGTAATTGTCTTAGTCATCTTTCTAATTTGCAAAGCAATTAATAAACTACTTTCATGTACTAGCTTCCATAAACTGCTTTCAATGACTATGCATTGTTTGGAATTAAAATATATGATACAGAGTGAGAGTAAAATCTACATGCAGTGTCAGTTACAGAGTTACCCCTTAGGCATTAATAAATATATATAAATATTTTCATCAGAAATAAGTCTGCTATATAATTATATATGTAAATGAGATGCATTTAATGGGATTTCTGTTATGCATTGAAGTTCAAGATAATAATATCTATATATCTTCTTAGAAATGAAAGTAAATATATGTTATATAATATAATTAGATGTGATACATCAATTCATTTTCATATTTTTATGCTATATGCAATTTATACATACATATAACTTGCATTTTCATATAATGTATAAAATTTTATTTAAAGCTTTCTAGGTAGTGAAAGAAGCTGATAATAAATAATGAAATATTAAAAATTATTGTGCAGTGTACTTGGAGAAAATGGCATCTATAATCAAAATTATTTTCAATTAATGTAAACAGATTAAAATTTAGATTAATACAACTTATTCCATGTTTTACAGGAAACATTGATGAAGCAGAACGAGAATGGAGAGCAGGATTCTATCGCTGGAACAATTACATGATGGACTGGAAAAATCAATTTAACGATTATACTAGCAAGAAAGAAAGCTGTGCAGGTCTCTAATTAATAGATTTACCCTTTATAGAATGTTCGTTTTCCTGTAGATCAAGGTAAAAATATCAGTAGCTCTCTTACATACCTAGTAAGAAAGCTATTATATAACTGAAACAAAAATGCCGGAAGGATAATATCGATTCTTCTCATCTTCCACTTAGTATTGTACCTAGCATTTCAAAACCCAAATGGCTAGAACACATTTAATTAAATTTTACAATATAAAGTTTGACAATTAATTATATGCATATTAAAATGATTTACAGCTTCAAACTCTCTTTCCTGAGTAACTTTATAGATTTTTTTCCCTTGAAAATACCTGTATTCTACTTTTAGTTGTGTATTTTCATTACCACTCATAAAAAGATATCTTTTTAACAGGAACTACGTCTTGAAACATTGGAGACTAATTTATAATACTATTTCCCTTAAGAATTTATGAACTTAATGTCAACATGGGATATTGAAACAAGCATAGAAAATAATTGGTTCCCTTTTTTTTTTTTTTTTATTTGAAGACAAGAGAGAACCTTAAAGTAAAAGACTTGGTCACTTTGAAACACCTAATGACTAAAACAAAATGTTGTTCCCAAGAGACGAAACATAAATGAATATAATTATTTCTGTTTTTATTTTTTAAAATATGTATGCTCTGAGTCCTCAAATTCTATTCTATTCTTCATTCTTTCAACTCTGCCCCTCCCTCACCTCCCCACTCCCAAAGTCTCTCCCAAAGGTGTACATCTGTAAATTACTCTTCCTGAAACTGAAAAATAAAACATGCAGATGAGCAGGAGTCTAAGTCAGAACTCATATATGATCTGGGGTGGGGAATTCTTGCCTTTGACAAATAAATATTAGGATTTTAATAGAGAAATTATTTAATTCCAGGGAAGAAATTTTATACTTTCTTCAGATAAATGATATCATTTTTATAATTTAAAAAAATTACAAAGCTGCATTTACTAATAGGCATGGCAACCAAACACATCCGTTGAATAAATTAAACAGGTAGTTCATTAACAGGAAGAAGTCAGAGATTTTAAGTTTCAGAAAAGGGCAGTGAATGTTGATTATGTTAATTAAATACTGAAATCCAGCACTAAAGATAGGACGAAGTATTTAATATATAGGTCTGTACACCACTGGTTAAAGCATGTCCCATTGTTCATTGGTCATAAGGATGTTCATAGTTAGATCCAGGATGGTCTGTCGTGCTCACTCAAAGTTTCAGGCCATTTTATCAGCTTTGGCTGATTAGAGAGAGAATTTATTATACAAATCAAGTCACTTCAGTGCTGTGTAAATGGAAATCTTTGGTTTAGAGTTCTTCCCTCAGCCTATGATGAACGGAAAAACAAACAAAAACAGACAAAAAAAAAAAAACAAAAAACAAATGATAGGCAAATGAGCAGACATTCCATTCTATACCACCATCTTTGTTTCAGTACCATTCTTCCAGGATCCATTATGTTTTCCAAATCATTTGAGCCTCTGTTTGATGTAGAACCCTCTGACACATAAAACAACAGGATGATGCCTCTTCAACAGCATTAAAGACCCTTTAAAGACACTCTTGATGAGACCAACAATTAGGAAAACATAATTATATTTATAGAACACCTGTAACCTGCCTTAAATGACAGGTTCTAGTCTTTGGAAAAGATCCCATGGATCACTTTGTCCTACCTTGGACAACCAGTTGGTTTGTTCTTGAATTTTACTGTGACAACATTTGACTTCCTCTGAAGCTTATATCCAAATGCAATGAGAACTGTCAGCCAGCACATAAACCCCTCTGCATTTGTTCTGTAAGTAAATTATTGTGAATCCACTGTGTCCAGCACAATTGCATGAGGACAGGTTAAGTCTTTTCAAGGAAACACTGTAAAACAGAGTCTATACAGATTCTCTTACTATGATTTCCATTTAAAAGGCAGTTTCAGTGCAGGATTTTAATTCAGGGACCCCAAGCCAAGGGAAAAATCTGTGCATAAAGTGATGGAAATAAGTATCTGGAAACACTTGGAGATTTGCCTTTCAGCAGGCTCATAGATGAAAGAACTTTTGGTTGTCTGAGATACTAGCAGTACAGAAGCATTAAAACCTAAAATGGCATAAAACCCTTCCCAGAAAGCAGAGTATAGGGAGATATTAGCATACATACACAAGCCACGGAGGCTATCACCTAATTCTGGTAAAAATTTAAGGGACGTCTATTGAAAGTATGACGGAAAATTGTGTCTAAGGTTGCAATAGAACAAATGGAATTAGTCTAACCAGTATCACAACACTTAGCTTGATCAATTATTTAAGCGAAAGCATTATTTCTTTCACTGTGGCACTCTTCATAAAACTTTGCATTATAGGGTTCATTGAAAATCGATTATCCTTTGCGGTTTGGTATCCATGTACTATGCAGAAGGATTAAGGTAACAAGTCACATACCTTCAAAAAAAATACCAATATAACTTGTTTTATTTTTCAAATAAATTAGCTGCTAAATATTATCAGCATGAAGGCAAGGTAAGTAATTTCTGGCCAATCAGAATTTAAATTTCATGGATAAATCTTAACATAATTACAGCTGTGTCATGTTTAGCAGAATATTCAAATAAATGGAGCCTCTCTGACATTGCTGAAGAAGGATGACAAACTCAACAGCTAGTAAAATTTCCTGTTTTGTCTGTAACCTTACTGATTGCAACAAAGGTGCTCTCTTTACAAAGAGTTCGTTTTAAAATTAGGATGGTAAGGAAAATAAGATATATATATATATATAAATTAAATGTACTTAATGTCAGAGTAAACCCGCAATATGGTTTATCAATTCAATCTTGGTGGAAACTTCAGATTATTGAAGAATAAAGTAAACACCAGATTTGAAAATATACACACTCAGGTACATGCATAAATACATACACTTATACATACAGGACTACTCTATTCATGTCCAGCAGATGTTCACATTGAAGAATTCATTAAATAGGCCCAAGACAGGGGAATAACAGGGACTTGGAATATAGACAATCCCTGACTTAAAATGGTTCAATTTAGGATTTTTTTGGACTTTACAATAGTGTGAAAGCAATAGGAATTTAGTAGAAACCATACCTCAGGTTTTAAATTTTGATCTTTTCCCAGGCTAGTGCTATGTGGTATGATGCTCTCATGATGCTGGGCAGTGACAGTGACCCACAGCTCCCAATCAGCTCTGCAATCATGAGGATAAACAACCTACCCATTTACAGCTATTGTGTACCCTTACAGCCATTCTTTCACTTTCAGTACCGTATTCAACAAATTACATGAGACATTCAATACTTTATTATAAAGTGGACTTTCTGTTCGACAATTATACCCAACTGTAAGCTAATGTAAATGTTCTGAGCACATTTCAGATAGGCTAGGCTAGACTATGAAGTTCAGTAAACTAAATGCTTTAATTAAATGCATTTTTGACCTATAATATTTTCAACTTACAACTGGTTTACTGGGGTGTAACCCTACTCATGGCAAGTCATGGGAGATCAGTATTAGAAAAGGAAAGTGCATGATGGCCATATGATGATCATTTAATCATGCATGAGACACTGAAGTGAAATATAATTTATATTTTATAAATATATATTATTAGGTATTAATATATAATTATTAAAATATTACTAAATCATATAATATAATATAGATTGTATTAAGCCCAATTTTGATAAAACAACAGTCACTTTGCCATGTCATTGACAAAAGCTGCTGTAACTAGAAAATGTTTTACTTATAAATTGATTGAAAAGACACATAACAGACCAACTACTGAGTGAGGTATGTTGTCAGTCAAAATGCAGGAAAGGCATTACAGGTTATAGGGGACAGAAAAGTTAAAAGATTTATATAGTCAAGCTAGAAGTCTAATACTATATCCAAATGTGAAGAACATCTAAAATTTCAATTTTTCTGAAAAAAACGAAAAGAAAGTGAAGGAAGGAAGGGAGGGAGGAAGGAAGGAAGGAAAAAAAGAAAGAGAGAGGGAAAGAAAGAAAGAGGGTGAGAAAGAAAGAAAGGAAAAGAAAGATGCAAATTCCTTCCTTAGGCCCTAGCTTCCATGAGTTCAGCTTACCTCGTTCTGTGTTATCCTTGGTCTAAAATCTCACTATTAGAGTTACCAGTTGATGAGACAATAAGTCATGAAGAAGTGGCATAGTGGGACGCCTGGGTGGCTCAGTTGGTTAAGCGACTGCCTTCGGCTCAGGTCATGATCCCAGTGTCCTGGGATCGAGTCCCACATCGTACTCCTTGCTTGGCAGGGAGCCTGCTTCTCCCTCTGCCTCTAGCCTGCCACTCTGTCTGCCTATGCTTGCGCTCTGTATCTCTCTCTCTCTCTAACAAATAAATAAAATCTTTAAAAAAGAAAAAAAAAAAAGAAGGGGCGTAGTGATTTTAGAGGTGAATTATAACACAGGTATAATACACACACAATACAAAATTCATTCATCTCACCAAAAAAGTCTTTTTTTTTTCTCTAGCATAGCTCATTTTCATAGCTTAGTTTAATTCTTTATGATTATCCTGAAAGGTGAAAAAAATCTGAATTTCCAAGGCAATTAGCTGCCAATGTCTTGATAATTATGAGATTCATCTGTGTGTGGATTTCCAGCTAGGAACTGTGTGCACAATGCTGCCATACTCTATCTGGTGCTTGTTGACTGAGTGGATAAATGAGAAGATACAGCATGGTTAAGTTCCATTACATAGGAGCAAAATTGAAGTGAGAATCTCGAGGGAGACCTGAGGAAGCATGAAAAAAGAAAAATGGATGACAAGAAGGAGCAGCAGAAGAAGGAGAAAGCCTCCACCTCGAACTGAATCTATCCAAATGATCTGTGTGGGTACTTGAGAGTTTTAAGGCAGAAGAGATCATGAGAAAAAAATTGCAGATAGATAGATGGATAGATAGACAGATAGAATTTATTAAATAAGTTTATACTGATATATAGGGTACTTAATTCAGTGATCTTCAACCTTCATCCTCAGCTACACATTAGAAACCCTGGCAATAACTATGGCCTGCACACACCAGACCAGGTGGACTAGAATGTGAGAGTAGTGTCTAGACATCAATATTTTTTAGTTTCTCAGGTGATCCTGATTTTATTGGGTTGAAATACACTGATTTATTTTTCTATGGTAGCACTGTTTGTCTTGACAGATTTAAAGACAACCCTTTCTCTAGAGAAAAAGAACAATCATGGGTCCTAGGTCAATAATTCCTAAATTCCATTATGTATTAGATTCACCTCAGAAGTTATTAAAAAAAAAATCCCAATATCCATGGTATCCATGTCCCACCTAATACCAATCAAATCACAATATGAGGGTGGGAGCTAGGCACCAGTATTTCTTTTTCTTTTCTTTTCTCTTTTTTTTCCCCACAGATTCGTTCCCTTTCCCTCTCTCTCTTTCTCTCTCTCTCTCTTTCCTTTCTTCCTTCCTTCCTTTCTTCCTTCAAGATTTACTCATTTATTTTAGAGAGGGAGAGAGAGCACTCATGGCAAGGGTAAGAAGGAGAGAGAGAGAGAAACCCAAGCAGACTGAGCTGAGTATAGAGCCCCATGCGAGGCTTAATCTCATGACTCTGAGATCAAGACCTGAGCTAAAACCAGGAGTTGGACTTCCGATGGACTATACCAGCCAGGTGTCCCTGGTAATGATTCCTGACCCGTCATAATATACAGCAATATCTGGGAACCAATGGCCCATTCCAGATGGTTAATTTAAAGAACAGGGAAGATATTCATATTCTTTTAGTACTGAGAAACAGATAACTATAAAACTTGCAAATTTATGTGACAAAGAAATGTACCTATTACTGATATCTGAGAAACGAATAGTTTTTCTCTAAACAAGGAACTATAACAGAGATTACTGAATTTATGGAAAACATTTGGGGTGCATATTTTCTTCCTCTGTACAAGACATCATTTTTACCAAAAAAAAATGTAGGATGTGGGGAGAGCTATGTTTGAAAAATAACATGAGTAAATACAATATGTATAATATTTTATAGTGGTGTGTGTAATAGTGGTTATTATAGAAGATAATTGTTTGCACTGAGGTAACCCAAATTGGCTCATTTAACAATAACTGATGATAGTAATTTAGATTCAAGATAAGGAATCAAAACTTTGATTCTCATTTTCTAGTATACTTTTCATGTAAGAATGTTTTGATGGTCTTCTGAACTCTCAAAAATGCAAGTAAGTTTTCGTTCTTGCCAGACTCATAAAGAAATGTTGTCAGGATTAATTACTTAATGATTATTAAACTAAGCAGGTGAGTACTAAGAGTTGTTTTTCATCTCAGAAGAATCAGCAGAAGCATTTTGCTGGAGGCAATTACTGTATTACCTTGTTTTTCTGAAGTGAGACCTCCCATTCTAATTGTTTTGATTTCCTTTAACGGGTTAGGGAGAAGAAGAAGAAAAAAAAATTATTAACAATATCTCTGGAGAATAAAATATGAAAATGTATTTAATAATGTTAAGCATTCTAAAATACTTGAAAATAAATATGCCAAGAAAATGATCTCTATCATCTATCTATCTATCTATCTATCTATCATCATCAGTATATCATCCCCATCTAAAATTACCACTCCCAATTTTAGCAAATGTGGGTAGTGGTGACCAGAGGAATGTGACTCCTATATATCATCTAACCTGAAATATAAATTCAAAGTCACTGTTTGGAGCAAGATGTACTTAATGTTCCCCTCGCCTTGACTAAACTCTAGACAGATTTCTTCCTGACTGCAGGCCTCTGACCTCCTGTTTCTTAGAGCATTTACATGAAAGATCTTGCAGTTGTAAATCCATTCTCTGCCCTTTTGAAATAATGCAAATTTCCCTGCCTCTTGCCAGTTTTGCTTCTTAGAAAATGCCTTTTTGAAGGACCCGGAAATTAGTACTTTATTTTTTTTTCAATTTATTTATTTTCAGAAAAACAGTATTCACTATTTTTTCACCACACCCAGTGCTCCATGCAATCCGTGCCCTCTATAATGCCCACCACCTGGTACCCCAACCTCTCACCGCCCCTCCACTTCAAACCCCTCAGATTGTTTTTCAGAGTCCATAGTCTCTCATGGTTCACCTCCCCTTCCAATTTACCCCAACTCCCTTCTCCTCTCTAACACTCCTTGTCCTCTATGCTATTTGTTATGCTCCACAAATAAGTGAAACCATATGATAATTGACTCTCTCTGCTTGACTTATTTCACTCAGCATAATCTCTTCCAGTCCCGTCCATGTTGTTACAAAAGTTGGGTATTCATCCTTTCTGATGGAGGCATAATACTCCATAGTGTATATGGATCACATCTTCCTTATCCATTCATCCGTTGAAGGGCATCTTGGTTCTTTCCATAGTTTGGCGACCGTGGCTATTGCTGCTATAAACATTGGGGTACAGATGGCCCTTCTTTTCATGACATCTGTACCTTTGGGGTATATATCCAGGAGTACAATGGCAGGGTCATAGGGAAGTTCTATTTTTAATTTCTTGAGGAATCTCCACACTGTTCTCCAAAGAGGCTGCACCAACTTGCATTCCCACCAACAGTGTAAGAGGGTTCCCCTTTCTCCACATCCTCTCCAACACATGTTGTTTCCTGTTTTGTTAATTTTGGCCATTCTAACTGGTGTAAGGTAATATCTCAATGTGGTTTTAATTTGATTCTCCCTGAGGGCTAATGATGATGAACACTTTTTTCATGTGTCTGATAGCCATTTGTATGTCTTGATTGGAGAAGTGTCTGCTCATATCTTCTGCCCATTTTTTGATATGTTTGCCTGTTTCATGGAAATTAGTACTTTAAAATTCAGCAGTAGAAGACATAGTGCCTCCAATTCCCAGTCTCTCCAACTTCAGTGAGAGCCAAGTGCCAAACACAGATGCCCCAACCACAGATAAAAACATTTGCAAACTCAAGAATAATCCAGTGTGCTCAATGCCTTCCATGGGTCCACCCTCCCCAAAGGTCCCCCCGTACTTTTCTGCCAGCTCACCTCAGCATTTAACAATCCTTTTCCTTTTGTTTCAAGAGTTCAGTCTTTCTCCACTATTGTAGTAGTCTTGAATAAGGTCTTTCTTGCCTGCTATATTTTGTCCAGTACATTTTTTTCTTTAATAATCTAAACCAAAATCCAACACTTTTTTTTTTTAAGTGCCTGGGGCACACTCCCATTTCTACCAATTTTTTATGACCACATCAGGAAAACACAAATATTTTCTTATAGCTGATATCCTTCAGAAAGACTGATACCCCTGACAACCTAATTAAGAGGGTAGCATAACTTGATTTCATGAGGTGTTGAACACCTACTTTTCGGTGATTTTCTCCTCTAGACCTTACACAGATAATAATTTGCATTCCTGTGTTAATGTCAAGTTTTTAGCATATTTCTTAATTTTCTGTTATTTTTCTTTCCTTTTATGTCAAATTAAATTTTCATGGTCATACTGTTTTTCTCTTAGGATGGCCATGAACAAATGGATTCTCCTATTTTGCATATAGGATTTCTTTTCTTTTCCTTTTTTTCTTCTCTCCTTTCCTCTTTTCTTTTCCTTCATGAAAGTAAAAGAATAACTAAAGATCTTTGTGCTGTGGTCTAGAAGTCACTTGTGATATAAAGGATTACATCAAATCTGTAATGCAAATTTCCATTACACTCATAGGCTTTTAGGAACAGATAACAAACAACATTTTCATAGAGAAAGACACATCATGAAGCTAATATAACATAAACTTCAGGAATCTTCCCTTGCAAGGACTCCTTTAAAGGCACTACATGTAATTTGTATTGTAATCTCATATTATTTTTTTCAAAGTGTTGCCAGAAAGATACGAGTTTTGAGAGGAACAAAATTTGATTTAGCTTTTGTTTTTCACCATCAACAGAAATGAGCCTTTAGTCCCAGGTACAGAACAACATTTTTAGTCCAAAAGGAGTCTTCTTCTCCCACTGTTCTCAAAGATATTTCCTTGGTTTTCTTTAGCTGAAATGTGTTATCTTTGTTTTACAACATTGTAATATGCTAATTTTGAAGTTACTATCTTTGTGCAAGGTAATAAGTGAGTGAAAAACTCAAATGCTAACATCTGCTGTGGCATTTCAATTTTAAACCAAATGTGTGTATAATATTCTCTTTGGTTAAGTGAATTAACATTTTCACATAACCATGAAAGATAAAATTTTAATAATCTCCCTTGGAGTTGTCCCTTTGAAGTCATGTGCAAAATATTAAGTTAGAATTCAAATAGGACACCATTCCTTCTTCAAGATTTCTGGAGCTTTCAAAGGCAGAGAATGGCTACCATGTCTTTTCTTTGTTTACCTGGTATTGCAGTCAGTTGCAGAGACAAAAAAGTATTTATGTTAGAGTAGATTGAAGGCTACCAAGGAATGCATCAAATTCCAGAACACCTAAGCTTCTTGATCATTGGTTGGTACTGCTATATGAAATTCCACTATTCTATATACATTTTTCATTATTTGAAAAATATTCTTTTTCTATGATGTCTTTTAATCATCTTTTAACCCTTTTACACTATCTCTTGAAAGAACAAAATTTTAATTATTACATATTAATGTCCTCATGCAACGTATTACCATCATCATCGCCAATTTAAGTGAGTCTGGCTTGGATTCAAATAAAGAAATTCCGTGAAGGAATGTTTTGGGATATTTTCCCCTTTAAAGTACTCCTACTGAACAAATTTTAAAGGTAGCTTCAGAGGAGGACTCTTTGCCATATAAAAAGGCAGGTATTTTCATCTTCAAAACAGTTTAATGATTGCATATCCATACCTCAATTAATTATCCTCTCTTTTTCTATCTTATTCATCTGTAAAAAAATGCTCATCATATAAGTCCTAGTTTTAGAAATATATGTTATTGAAAAAAAAATCTTAGAACATAAGAAAGAGTAAAAAAGAAAAGCTATAATCATAGTGACCAAAGATAATCTTTTATTCTTTTGGTATAACTCCATATGCACCTATTCATGAATATTTATATATTACATATATAAAAACATATATATGATTACATGACACACATATTTTTTAAAGGTGCCTCAGGATATATCAGGATAAATTTTTACTCACTATTTATTCATTTAATGTGTTTATTCAAAACTATTGACAGCTATTATTATTACCTGTCAGGTATACTTTCAGGCCTGGGGGATAAAGCAATGATCAAAATAGAAAAACCCTCTGCTTTCATGAAGCCCACATTAAATGATGTGAAATACACGGTGAACAATAAATAAATAGCACCTGCATAATGTCAGAACCAGAAATAAATTACGGCTGGGTAAGGAAATAGAGAATGATGGTGGGGCCAGGACAACAGGGGATATGTGAGGCAACCTTGAAGGAGGTGAGACACACAGCCATGCAAGTATGGGGGGAAGAACAATTCAGAGGGGATAATGACAAGGTTCTGGGTGTACTTCCTCCTAAATTCTGTGTTGAGACAGCAGCCAGGAAGCCTACGCCGCTGGAGGAAATGAGCGGGTGGTAGGAGATAAGCCAGGTAATGAGAGGGGCCGATTGGAAGCCATTGCAGAGCTCTGAGCAGATAAATAACATAGTCATGATCATACTTTCATTTAGAAGATCACTCTGGTTCCTTGGAGGCTAGACTATGATAAGGCAAGAGTGGGTGCAGACCAGACTGTTGATCTACTCAAGGCACGAGAGGAGAATAGCTCCAGCTAGGTCCGAACTGTGGAGGAATGAGAGGTGTCATGGTTCTTAGAGCTCTAGGCAATAGCCAAAAGGATTTTCCGGAAGACAGGGAGGAATAAGCAACAAATACAAGATTTTCTGGCTAAATAATTAGTTAAATGGAGCATAACAAATAGCATGGAGGACAAGGGGCGTTAGAGAGGAGTAGGGAATTTGGGTAAATTGGAAGGGGAGGTGAACCATGAGAGACTATGGACTCTGAAAAACAATCTGAGGGGTTTGAAGTGGCGGGGGGGTGGGAGGTTGGGGTACCAGGTGGTGGGTATTATAGAGGGCACAGCTTGCATGGAGCACTGGGTGTGGTGAAAAAATAATGAATAATGTTTTTCTGAAAATAAATAAATTGAAAAAAAATAATTAGTTAAATGGATTTCATATTCGGAGACAAGGAAAGCTATAGGCTCAGCAGATCTAAACAGAGAAACAAGAGTTTGGTTCAGGGTGTGTTAACTTTCAGCTGCCTATCAGGTATCTAAGAAAGAGAGAAAACATTGTTAAGTGAGAGGAGACTTGAGGGGAGGTGCCTAGATTCAAAATATAAATCAGGTGGTCTCCACCATGCAGATGGTATGCAAAGTCACAGTGCTGAAGGAGGCTACCCAGAGACGGAGTGTAAATCTGGCCCGAGCGAGCAGCACTCCAGCATGGAGACTATAATTTGATGTTTATGTCTCTGTTGAGCTATAGTGCTTACTGCCAGACTTTTATAAAAAACTTCCCTCTTTTTAACTTTCTAACCTTGAGTCATCTCCCATCCATCTGTAATTCAACAAAAATGTTCTTCAAGAAAACTAAACCGAGACTTTCTATAACCGAGAAAATCTTTTGGTTGCCTTTGCAAATAAATGAATATTTGGTTGAATTTGTAATAGGACCATTCAAATATTTTTTTTTTTTTCTCAACTCCATAGCATTCTTTACAGAATAATACTCTAAGGACAATTAGAATTGTGTTTCCATGCATGTAATCTGTATCTTGTGCTTGGATGCTTGCAAGATTTATATATGCATGCATACATACATATAAATCACAGGCTGAGTAATATCCCCCCAAAATATATCCCTTCCTAACCCCTGGAATTTATAAATGTTGCCTTATATTGCATGAAGGAATTTTGCAAAAATAATTAAGTTGAAGATCTGGAGGGGGGAAGAGAATGGGCAATCCACAGGGCACTAAATGCAATCACATGTATCCTTGTAAGAAAGAGGTAGAGGAAGGTTGACACAAAGAAGGAGAAGGGGGGCACGTGGGTGGTTCAGTCAAGCCTCTGCCTTCAGCTCAGGTCATGATCTCAGGCTCTCTACTCAGTAGGGAGTCTGCTTTTCCCTCTCACGCTCTCCCTGCATGCTCTCTCTCTCCCTCTAATAAATAAATAAAATCTTAAAAAAAAAAAGAAAAGAAAGAAAGAAAAAGAGGAGAAGGCAGTGTGGCCACAGAGGAGAGAGACTGGAGTGATTCAGCCACAAACCAAAAACTGCCAACACTCACCAGAAGCTAGAAGAGACAAAGAATGAGTTCTTTACTGGAGCTTATGGAAGGAAGGTGGCCTTGCTGTCACCTTGGTTTCAACACAGTCAAACTGATCTCAAATTTTCTATTTCTTGAACTACAAAAGAATACATTTCCATTGTTTAAACCATCAGATCAGTGTTAAGAGACTACAGCAGCCATAGGAAACAAATACATACACATAAAATTTCACCACTGTATATCTAAATACTATTTATCTAATGTAATTTCCTCTAGGTTTTCAAAGGCATTTCAATCTGCTAGTTGAAATCTATCTTTATCTGATACATGTCCTTGTGTACTCTGTGCACTCTGGCCTCTCCTCCATAGTATGTTATACATGAATCTGATTATCTGATCTGTCCCAATGTGGACTCATGTTCATTTTTCTTGATTCCTCTCCTCAGAAATAAACTCTGATTCAGGACATTTTCATCCAGTGTTTGTTCCTTCTCCCAGATTTGAGTTCTGTAGGTAATCCATTATTTTTATTACCACCATTATTTTCATTAAATTTCATAACTTTTGTTTTGCATCCCACATAGTTTTTATTTTTTCATGATTTATTGTTATAATTTAATAAATGCAAAAAATCCCTTTAGTCTTTTAAAAACATATTTTTTTATATTCATAAATATTCTAAAATTGATTTCCTTACTAACAAGATTTCAAAAGCAGGTTATTTTTAGATGTAGACATCTTTAGATGAATTATTTTTCCGTAAGTTTATGCCAACACAATATTATGTGATATAAATGCTGAGATAAAGTTTGTCAGAAATAGGTAGGTATTCCTGGTTTAACCCTTCAGACACAGACAAAGGAAGAAGAGTCATATTATATTTGATATAACTTTAACTTACCAGTATGGAAATCTGACATCTGAAAGGGCCCAAGAAATTCCAGTGGAGAGCCCTATTGCAAAAAGGATATTTATCTGGATTCTGGAGAGTTTATTCTCCAAAACAGGTGTGATAGACAGAAAATTGCTTTAGCAATCTCTCATTCCAATTTATTTTTCATTTTACTTGTTTGTTTTGTTTGCATTATTTTAGCCTTCCATGGCTTGGGATCTGCCAAGATTTTCCTTCAGAGGTCTGTTAATTCTTTGCCTGGCTCAGTTTTCAGTATTTGAAACATGATTAGTTTAAATGATAGAATCCAAATGGTGCTGACCTAGAGTGGTAAAGATTTTTAAAATCCTGAAAGTGTAAAGGTTTATGTTGGAATTCTGTGTGACACCAGTGCAGAATTTCCTATGCTGGAAAAAGAAGAGAAAAGATATATCCTCAAAAACTACAGGGAGATGAGTATGTCAAAACCTTTCTTCACAATCTCAAGGAGACATTTAGCTTGAGAAAAATTAAATAATGAGCACATAGTGATCAGCTGGTGATCAAAATATTTATTAATTTTTCTATTAAAAAAATGAATATCAACACCATCAGATAAGAATATAAAATTATTTTTACTGAATCACAACGCTGCAATTTTCAGTTTGAGTAGCACTTCTACTAACGATTTTATTTCTTTGTGATAGGCTCCATAGCTCTCAGAATACAATACATAATATGCTTATGTGTTCAGTAGCATTTAAAGACTCCCCAGTATTTTTCACTGAGGTGTCTTTTTCAATTAAGAGTGAAGAAGCTTGGTGCTGCTAACCTAGAGTTAGAATAAATCAACTCTTGTTGGCCAAACATATTAAATTCATCCTATGCTGCTTCTTTTCAGTATTTTATGAAAATATTTGTTGATAAAAGCCAAGATGAACATGGGAGGCCAATTAAGCCAAGAGATTTTAAATGTCATCATTAAATATCAAAATTTATTTGGAATATAGTAATTTATTCCAGTGATTAAGGAAATGTTGCTCTAATATAATGTCCTAAGAAGAACTCCTACCTCAGATAAAATTTCTGTAAATTGTTGGTCCCAGAACTGAACTCACTGAAGAAACCAGCACAGCATTTACAGAAAAATATTAGAATAAGAGGGAAAGTGGGAAAGTGAACAACAACAACAGCAACAACAAAAACCAAAAACCCACTAGGGAATAAAACGATTTCATTGAGCAGATAAAAATTGTGATCAAATATATTGATGTTAAATTAAAAAAATCTTAATAATGAATCAAAAAATGACATGATCTATAGTTCAAAGCAGCAATACAAGAATCCAGGACAGATGTGTAGATAATAGAGAAAGATAGCATATAAGTTAGCAAAACACAGGAAAGAAGAGGAAAAAATAAAATCTCAGGTATAAAGTCCATATTAGAAGCAACACAGAAAATAATTATCCCAGCTGAAACACTAAGAAAACATGATAGGATTGAAAAGTAAGTGAAATAAAAGTAAATAATAGTTTTATAAAAAAAAAATGTTGGTAGGAAAAAATTATAAAGGAAATCTAACACAATCATCTTGCTAAGCTTGAGAGCTGAAGTAGAAGAAAAAAGAAAATTAATGTAATTCAAGAAGTAGTTTGTTAAATACAACCTTTGTGTGTAAACTAAGAAAGGACACTATTTCTCAGGAGAAGAAGAAGAATGGTACACATATGCTAGGAATTCTACAAGGCTTAAAAAACAATATTTCTTATTAGGTGGATAAGAACACAACTTAAATACCCAATAACAAGAAAGTATCAAAGCTAATTTGGTTTATCCATAAGGTGGAATACCATGAAGCAGTCAGAGGTGTAACTTTTTATTTGTGAATATGGAAAAATCTCCAATTTTTTTTTTTTTTTTTTTTTTTTTTAGGATTTTATTTGGTTTTTCGAGAGAGAGAGCAGAAGTAGGGTGAGGGGCAAGGGAGAGAGAGAAGCAGTCTCCCCGCTAAGCAGGGAGCCCAAGGCAGGGCTCAATCCCAGGATCCCTGAATCACTACCCAAACCAAAGGCAGACGCCCAAATGACTGGG
Organism: Neogale vison; assembly: GCF_020171115.1. Lineage (NCBI taxonomy): Eukaryota > Metazoa > Chordata > Mammalia > Carnivora > Mustelidae > Neogale > Neogale vison. Next base: position 90,444,504 of record NC_058096.1, on the reverse strand, counting down.
CCACACTGTGCCCCTCCAAGATTTTTTTAATTGAAAGAAATCAAGGTGCACAATATTACAGATGAATTATGATTTCTGTTTAAGGCCAATATGCATGGGATGTCTGCCTGTATGTACATTAGGTTACCTCTGGAAACACATCTAGGCAATGTTACAGTTAATGCCTCTGAGGAAGGAACTAGCTGGCTGTGATAAAAATGTGGAACTGAGAATTAGTTTGTATATTCTATCTTTGAATGCCTTTTATACCTTGCAGCATGTGCATATATTATCTACTCAAAGCAAATAATAACATGTACTTTTAAAAAGATAGCCTAACCTGTCGTTTAATTATTGTCAGGGAAGAAAATGCAACCACAATTAAATACCCATACTGTTGTTTTTGGCAGGCATTGTTCAGCAATATAACAGAAGATGTTAAATAATCCCATCCGATCTGTTAATGCCTTCAACTACTTAGAGCGTTGTTTTGCTGCAGACTAATCCTGGAGGACCCTTGAAAGTAGTGTTATTCAAAATTCTACATTTGGGGGCACCTGGGTGGCTCAGTTGTTAAGCGTCTGCCTTCCGCTTAAGTCATGATCCCAGGGTCCTGGGACTGAGGCCCACATTGGGCTCCCTGCTTGGCAGGAAGCCTGCTTATCCCTCTCCTACTTCCCTGATTGTATTCCCTCTCTCGCTGTGTCTCTCTCTGTCAAATAAATAAGTAGGGTCTTAAAAAAAAAAATCCACATTTGGCAAGAGATTTACTAAATTTCCTCAATATCTACGAATACCCAGTAACAACTACCTTTTAACATTTCCATACCAGAATGGCTCTTGCATGATCTGTGGCACAGAACACTAGAATCTCAACCAAGGTATTGATTCTTTTACAGGAAAAAAAAAAAAAAAAAAAGCCAATAAACTTCTTAAATAAAAATACAATTTATAGTTTTTAATTTCCATAATGGAATGTTTAAATGGGCACTTACAGTTTCCTTCAATCAATATCAGAATGTATCTATATCCTCTGCTGTTAGAATAGATAAAATGGTTGGGAAGACCTGTCTGCCCCATGCAGTTTCCTGTTTCTCTCACAAGATAAAGGAAAAGTAGCACCAACATTTTGGTATCATAAGCTCACCCAGACAGAACTTCTTTGATACTCGCGTTATGCATATACACTCCCTTCCTCCTGTTTTCTGCTGATAAGAAATAAGAGGGTAGCAAAGGGAAAAAGTCAGAATACATGCCCAGAGAGGTTCTTTTTCAGCCCATCACTTTTTTTTTTTTTTTTTTAAAGAAAGAGAGAGAGCAGAAGTAGAGAATCTTAAGCAGGCTTCACATCCAGCACAGAATTTGATCTTACAACACTGAAATCATGACCTGTGATTAAATTAAGAGTCCATTCCTTAACCAACCTGGGTGGCCTGAGCCACCCAGGCACACCCTCATGGGGTCTGTTTTCTGATCAAGATAAAACTACTTCTTCTTAGAATTTCTATCATACTGGCTGTAGTTGCTGAACCAAAGCAAGTAATACTCTTACACACAAAATATAAAAGAGGGTAACTTTTATGTGTGAATGTGGAATTAGTCTAAAAAATCTAATTGACATTTTTTTGTTACACAACTTTCTTGATAAAGAAAAAAAGTACATTGTTTTACATCCTGTTGCAGTTTCTTTATTCTCATTTCCAAACACTCAGAAGGTTTTACATAGAAGAGCACTGATAAGGAACATCTGGAGGTTGACTTGGGTTGCATGGTCAAAATGGTCCCCTGAGTCAGTGATACCTAAATCTGAAATGAAAATAGCTGAGAGATACCTGAGAAAGAACATTCTAGGCTAGTGCTAAAACCCCAAGGCAAAAATAAGCTTATTGTGTTTGATGAAAAGATAGTGAGTTTTAAAAAGAGAGCACGAGTCACAGGAGATCAAATTGAACCATGTAGGGTTTCCTAAGAGCATTAGGACTTTGCATTTTTTTTTCAAGATTTTATTTATTTATTTGACAGACAGAGATCACAAGTAGGCAGAGAGGCAGGCAGAGAGAGAGAGAGAGAGAGGAGGAAGCAGGCTCCCTGCTGAACAGAGAGCCCGATGTGGGGCTCGATCCCAGGACCCTGGGATCATGACCTGAGCTGAAGGCAGAGGCTTTAACCCACTGAGCCACCCAGGCACCCCAAGAACTTTGCATTTTATTCTAAATTCTATCATGGGGAGCTATTAGGGGAGTAATAAGAAGAATGATGTGATCTGATTCAGATTTTAAAAGATCATTCTGTTGTGTGACAAATGGATTTCCAGGAAAGGTAGAGCATACAGAAGCAGGAAGATCAATATGGAGGCTCTTATAATAGTCCCAACAGGAAATGACTGTGGCTTAAAAGTGAAAAATAAGGGTGAAGGTTCAGATAAGAAGATAGAACATGCTTTGAAGGTGAAATCAAAACTTTTTAATGTTTTGATACATAGGGTGTGAAGGAATAGAAAGACTTCAGAATGACTCTAAGATTTTGGCTAGATTCACTCAATGTACCATGGTGCAGTGAGATGGGGCAACTGAGATGGGGCAGGTCAGGAAATGGAACAAGTTTATTACAGAATGTGTAATTCAGCTGTTCTTTTCTGGGCATGCTTATAATTTGCATGGCCTGTGTTTAAATAAACCCCATACTCCTTAGGATAAACCACTAGATCATGCCTGATCTAAGACTCTCTGTCCAACTACATCTTTAGTTATTTCCAACATACCCAAAATCCATTTTCCAAAACAAGTCTGCTCCTCCATTTCCCTTTGTTTGAACTTCCTACATCTGAAAACTTTCCTAAGGAAGTGCTGCATACCCTATAAGCCCTAAGTGTATGTCAGTATCTTTCTATTACTTTCCTTGACCCATTCAGGCCCAACTGCCTCTCCCCCAGAAATATTACTTCACTTTAGTCATACTTTTTAGTGAAAGGTGTCACGCTGATGTTCTCATCAACTCCACCATGAGTTCCTCAAGGGTTAGTCTATCTCCAACTCATATTAAGATTCCTAGAAACCAGCCCAGTGCATAAATTCTCACTAAAGACAAATTTTCATATGCACTCATGCTGAAAAATGGCTCACAGTGAACACTATTTTCATACTCATCCACATACATATAAATAGTCACTCTCTCTAGAAACATCTTCAAGTTTGAAGGTCAAAGGTATGATTGGAAACTCAAAGGTTAAACTTGAAAATTAATAGCAAATACATGCCTTTTATTAAAGAAAATCTGTTTTTAAGTGTATTTTTTAAGTTTGTCGCAAAAATGTTTCATTTTGGATTGGGAAGAAAATATACTGTCTTCAAGGATCATAGTTTCTACTTTTTTTGGTAGCAAAGATTGCCTGAAGGAACACATTATTTCACTACTTAATTTGTACATTTGTAATTAAATCAAAATGGTTTCTTTGCAAGTTGCAGAGAGGGGTTAAGAATCTGACAGTGATTCAGAGATGAAGAAGCAAGATAGCTGTGAGTCTGGCTCGACTATAGGGCCCATTGCAGAGTAGGATGAGAGCCAGCCGAATGAGTATGTGCTCTCTCTTTGCTGCTTTTTACAACTGTGGGGGTCTGCCAAAAATTTGTGAATTGCTGGCCAGCAGGCAAAGCCAATCCAAGCACCTGTGTTACAAAATGCAGCAATTGTGTCATTGTCATTACTGATCCATCTGTGAGACTAGTACTTGCCACATGTCAGTTGACTCACATAAGGTGGGTTGGAAGAGAAATTCCATTAGATAAGGAAGGTAGCAAAATTAATATACCGTTTGTTCTTTGTGAATTAAAAAATATAGCAAGCACTGATGGAAAGTGAGAACTTTATAAATTATTTGAACAGATTAGTAATGGCTATTACATGACAAATGGGAAAGACCCTTAATTCAAAAAGGGAAAAAAAATTACATAATTTAGGAACAAAGTCTTTTCTCTCTGTAATGACTCATTACACTCAAATGGAGTAGCAGAGTCACTAGTCCAGAATAGCAGTAAAAGAATGATGTCTTACCAAAGACTATAAAACACCAGGTGAGGTTCATTATCTTAGATTCTTAAATAAAAAAATCTCACCAAAACTTAGAAAAGGTAGACTTTGCAGTGTCAGAACTTGTCTAAGTTAATGATAGGATGGCATTATCCATGAAAAAAGCATAACAAAAATGTCTATAATGTGAAAAATATTTTTGGGAAAATGTTGAAACTTCTTTTGAGTATAAATGATTTTTGTATATTTTACTCTTATCAATATGTTGACAGTATACAAATCAAAAGTAATATACTGGTAGAAATGATTGCTTACGCTTACTGAGCTCCTGATGTGTACTAGATGAGGTGTGCAAGCATGTTATATGACTACTTTTACAGCTGTTAGGGTTCAAGAAGTAAGGCTCAGAGAAGTTACCTACCCTGAGCATTTGACAAAATGATCTGTTTATTAATATTTCTTAAAATGAGTTTTATTTCTTTTATGCTGTTTTTGTGGCATTCACAGTGGTGCCTATTAGGCTGTACTTGATAAACATCTCAGTCCCTAAGCTATTGAGATAGTACAATCCAATAATATTGTATTATGAAATACATGTACAATATTGTACTAGCTGAAAAAATCAATAGAACATAAAATACCCATGGAATAGGTCAATGAGAAATCTGAAGGATAAAAACAAATATTTGTCATGATAAGGTACAGGTGGGAAATGATAAATTTGGATTTTAAGAAGCTGGGTTTCTGGCCAGATCTGTTAAATGACAAAGATAATACATGCTTCCCATATATTTGCTTTAGTGTCTCCAACTTTTTAAAGGGCATTTATCAAAGCAAATTCTAGAAGAATGTACACCAAATATCTCTGAGTGGTGAGTTCACAGACACTTTACGTTTTCAGATTTTGTTCATGTGTATTTCTCAAACACATAATTATTCATTGTGGAGGTAAAAAACTTGAAAGGAATAATTAAGATGACCCATTATAAACAGTAAGCCTGCTAAACATTGAACTTAGAAACTTCAAAGGTAAGTGAGTTTAAGGAAATGTAAAATACTATCATGGAAATAGTAGGAATAGAGATTCTCCTAGATTCTCAAATGCATAGAAATATTAACTGAGAATGAATTTTTTATATTATGAGCTGTCAATTCACTATTTATTTTTTCAAACATTTCATTAGGAAAACTTTAAAAATACAGAAAAGTTGAAAGAATTTCACGGTAAAAATTCATATATATATACATGATGTCAGTGTTGAAATTAGCATTGGACTATATTTGCTTTATCACATATCTATTCATCCATATTCATATACACACTCCTATGGCCATTGATTCATCTAATTTCTTGATGCATTTCAAAGTTATGGAATCAGTATATTCCTACAAAAACTTCAACATGTATGTCATTAATTAGAGTTCAGTATTTGGTTTTAGTGCTTTTTTGTTCTTGTTGTTTTTGAGGTGAAACTGATTTATGATTAAATGCATAAATCCTTAGTGCCTTTTCAATGAAATCTGAAAAGTACATCTAAATGTCAATTTTAAAAGGACATGGACTCATGGTAAGCTCATCTTCTTGTTATTACTTTCTCAATAACATGGAAATCAAACATTCAGCATTAATGAGATGTATTTTATGAGTACTTTCCCGATTGATGAGAGTTGTAAGTTGCAAGCAAGAGAAAGCAACTTAGGTAGATCTAGATCTTTTGCGTTTAAGTAGAAAAGAAATTTATTGAAAATCTATTGCTTTTATATATTTCAATTAAGAGCAGAGAAAAAAGTACTAGCAGGCTGGAAGAGCCAGGCTTTGAAACTAAAGGAAACATGAGTCAAAGTAACAAGTAGGATCATCAAACCCTGCCAGTGTTCTGCCATGGCCCAACACAAAATCCTCCTTATGGCAACCATACATCGCACCATATGCAGCCCCTGGTGAATGCCCCTGTGTAGCTCACGTGGATCCCATGTTCATGCCTGAGATGTTGAGGAGACTCGGGATATGAGAATCCAGCACATTTAGCTTCTATAGTGTGTGTAGGAGCTTAGTTTCCAACAAGAGCCACAAAGAAAGCAATTCTTTAAATATAGTAAAGAAGCTCATAGGATTGATGGCCCCCAAATTGCAAATGTTACTAACATACATAATTTCATTTTTCTCCTCAACAATTCTATAAAGTCTTAACCAGGGCAAGGAAAGCATCTTTGTTTTAAGGGTGAGACTATTCTTTAGACAAATGATATATTGTTTATTTCTGCCTTATTACTATATTTTCTGGTTTGACTAGTGAGTACTGGTCAGACTAGAACAAAGACCACTTTCTCTGAATGCAGTCATAGGGCCACAGGACCTGCTGTACTCAGACTAGGAGTGGTATCTTACTAACACCAGCAGGGCCAAAATTTCCTTAGCAAGAAATTAGACATTTACTGTCTATTATGGCACCCCTCTTCAAAAGAAGATTCTAAACTTAAGAGCTAAGGGCAGCCATTTTCAGCTACAAGAGAAGGCTGGTCAGTAGCACAAATGAACAAGGAAACAGCCCAAAATGAAAACTGAGAGAGAGCCCTAACAGTGATCATTTGGTGGTTCCAGTTTCTTTCATTAGGCTTGGCCACATGAGGCCCTTATGAACAGTGAATTACCCTGATATTCAATCCCACTGAAACTGAAACTGAAACTGATCCCACTGATCTGAAACTTTTCACCCATGTTGCAGAGATGTACCACAATTAAACGTGGGCCTCAGCATTTTCTAACTGTAATATTCCATGTTATGAATAATGAATTTTTTTCTCTCCTTAATGAGTAGTGCCATAGAATAATTAGTTTTTCTTAGAATAAGGAATGCCTGCTTGTACTTAGAAATAGCTGAAATCACACTACTGGGTATTTGCCCTAAAGATACAAATGTACTGATCTGAAGGGACACATGCACCCAAATGTTTATAGCAACAATGTCCACAGTAGCTAAACCATGGAAAGAATCTAGATGCCCATCATAGATGAACAAATAAAGAAGATATGGTACACACACACACACACACACACACACACACACACACACAAGAATACTATACAGCCATCCAAAAACTGAAATCTTGACATTTGTAATGATATGGATGGAACTAGAGGGTTTTATGCTAATCAGAAATAAGTCATTCAGAGAAAGACAATTATCATATGATCTCTCTGATATGAGGAATTTGAGAGGCAGGGCGGGGAGTCATGGGGGATTGGGAGGAAAATAATGAAAGAAGATGGGACCATGGAGGAAGACAAACCCTAAGAGACTTTTAATCTCACAAAACAAACGGAGAGTTACTGAGGGGTGGGGAGGTAGGGATAGGGTGGTGGGGCTATGGCCATTGGGGAGGGTACATGCTATGGTGAGTGCTGTGAATTGTGTAACACTAATGATTCACAGACCTGCATCCCTGAAGCAAATAATACATTATATGTTAATTTAAGAAGAAAGAAAGAAAGAAAGAAATAGCTGAGAGACCAGAAAAGGACCAAAAAGTCTTGAAGCCCCATCTCATCTTCATTTAAATTATTATCCATTTTATCTTCTCCACCTCATTTCTATAAAACATTAATAAGGTTGTAAGTCTTAGCTCTTATGTCATTGTAACTCTGTGTAGCTTTTGGACTCTACAAGAGATTGACTCCAAATATGGTATTTTCTTGCTACAAGTAATGTGCATATGAGAGGCAATAACTCATCTCTGCAAGGTCTAATTCCATAATAATTTATTCTAAGGCCTTGGCAGCTAATGCTTCACTCACTATTAATAGAAAACTGTGCTAGTGGTGTAGGTGGTACTTTCAGTTTAGTGATGCTGTAGTTAATTTCTTTAATTTATAAAGTATTTATAAATCTCGTCTTTGCAAAGCTGCTGAAACTGTGTAGGCAGAAACCAGTTATCTCCTTATCTCACAGCCTCCAAATTGTATCTACTCCTATAGCCGACATAATCATTTATACTCCTCTTACTAAATCTGTTGCATGACCCCATCTGTTACTTTGTATCTTGTGAAACAGCTGATTATTTGCATGGCTCATGATTAAGAAATATTTGTTATTGCAATTGCTCTACAACAGTTTTTGTTATGGAGAGTCTGCAGGCTCACTGTCCTCCAGACTCTTCGGCTCTTGCTCAGCAGTGCCTGCAATACTTTTAGCTTTTACTTTTTTGAATTCTCCTTGTTCATATCTGGCAAAAACCCTCACTGTGAAGCCTACTTTCTCAGATACTAGGAAAACCCTATCAGCTTTACCGTGCATGATGTCTCTTTTCTCATCCTTTTACTTTGCTGTGTTATAATAAAACTTTATGGTTTCTGATGTTCGATTTTTATGTAATTTTTTGCTCATCACACAATTTTTCTTCTTTTTATGTTTTCCCTATCATTTACCATATAAATACCATTCTCAGCTTGTGGACCATACAAAACAAGTGGTGACCCACATGTAGCCTATGGGGAGTTCTTTGTCAACCCCTTCTCGACAACACACAATCAAGTTAATCCTACGGAAAATGTTGGATTTGATATCTATAGTTCATTTTTATTTGTTCTATTGATACTGACTGATTATCTAAATTGGGCAAAGTATTGCAAAATTGCAAAAGTCAACAAATAACTCAGGCAGGACTCTAATTCTAATAGGGAAAATAATACATATAAATATATAGAATATCCAATATTAAATGTGGTGAGTGGCAAAAGGGCATTAGGTAGAATACCAGGCATTGTTTTGAGGTCTTTTTGAGGTAGAATTTAAAAACAATAAAGTACACATATTTAAGCATATAGCTAGAGGAGTTTAACAAATGTGTTCTTCTGTAAAACTACCATCCCAGTCAAGAAAATAAGTATTTTTATCATCCTGAGAAAATACCTCTTGCTCTTTACAGTTAAACCCCCATGAAAAGCAAACATTATTGATAGTTTTCTCTGATTAGTTTAGTATTTCATGTGCTCAAACTGTATGTAAATAAGATCATGCAACATGTCCAACAATAATGATGAATTTTTCTAGCTTTCCCTTTTGTCTGGAAAGTTAGTACCTCATATTTTGTGGAGATCTGTTAGCAGGTACATACGAGTTTAATATTTTAAATCCTCTTGTTAAATTGACCCTTTTACCATTATGAAGATTTCTTATTCCTGATAATACCCCATGTCCAGAAGTCTCCTTTATCTGATATTAATATAGTCACACCAGCTGTTTTATGCTCTGTATTTACATAGCATATCTTTTCTGTTATGTTTACTTTCAATTTTCCTGTGTTTAAAATTAATCTCTTGGAAACTGCATATACATGAGTCTTGCTTATTTGTCTAGTTTGACAATCTTTAACTCTTCATTGGAACATTTGGTCCACATATATTTAACATAAATATTGATATATTTGTGTTCTGGCTATTTGTCTTCTATTTTTCATCGTGTGTTCTTTGTCCCATTATTCCTACTGACTTCTTTTAATTTTCTTCTTATTTTTTAGGAAATCACTTTGTTACTTTTCATTTTGAAAGTTCAGCTCAGTGTCATTTGCAAAATTCGACAAGAAAAAGGGCCACTAAATGCCATGTCCTGGGAATCCCTGAGATATAGCCATCCTGTGGACGTTAAATGGGAGTGTGTGAGGGGGCAGACTTCACAAGCCAGCATTTCTTCTTGCTTTCCTGCAACATAATCCTGAGAAAGAGAAGCCTGAGTGGATTAAAGGTTTGGAATGAACCAGGTTTACCTGTGATGAAAGCACCTAGATCGGGATGGGAGGTCCCGGATACAGAACATGGGGCTCCTCTGGACTGGGGATTCAGGTAGGTGAACCCCCAGGAGAGGCAGCCTGTGGACTGAACCAGCCCCAGCACCAATCTGTGGAAGGTTTGTGAGTCCCAATATTTCCATCTCCTGAAAAGTTACCCATGAACCTTTTAGTGGAAAAGCTCTCTTTAACTATATTCTGGATAAGGGCCTCGAGGTTCCTTCCAGTTTCACAAAGAACTTGCCAAATGTGGAAGGTCATGCGGCAGTTGCTCCCATCCCCTTAAGTCAAAGTTTGGGTGAGGGCCTGGGTGGACACCTTTATTAAAAGATTTTCAGAGAAGTAAATTGCAGCTCCGTTTCTTATTAATTTTCCAGGCTCTTACCTGATCCCTGAGAAACTGAGGTGAATAATGCCTTTGGGAAGCTCAACCGCGTCTAATACAAAAAAGGACCTTTGAGTGAAATTTGGCATCCCAGGTTAGTGTCTCCAAAGGAGACATCCCAATTAGAATTGCATTTAATATCCCATTTAGAATTGCAATGAAAGTACCCCCTCTTAGGAAGTTCAATTTCTGCAATGTAGCTAAGACATGATTGCCTAACACAGCTGATCTTGAATATTCTGTTTACACAAAGGTTCTTATCTTTATATGCTACAAAGCCATTTTCTGGAAAATGAAAAAAAAAGTAATAATCCTATTCTTCAACCCTATCATTTCACAGTTGCTCTTGCACTTTTTCTAAGTCCTACCTGCCCAGCATTCCAATTTTCATCTTCTTCCTCAATTATTGTAAAAAGCCACCTATTTCTTCCTATTCACCTATTTTCTGCTGTGAGGTTGGAAGAATCCAGTTCACCTTAAAAAAACAAAGCACTGAGCTGGGAGCCCCCAAATCTCCAGTTTCTAACCCCCTGCTGCTTTCCTTTAAAATCACTGTTTTTAGTGTTCTATTTTATCTCCTATATGGAATTTTATTATTAATTCTTTTAATTAGTTTCATGGCGCTTATTTTAAGGAGTACAATTTGCTTCTTTAACTTTTCATCCACCTTGAATTAATATCATACTTCTTTACCTATAATCCAAGAATAATTTCCACTCAATCCTCCTCAGGCTGATTTACTTCCCACAGTGGCTGTTACAGTGATGCTCAGTTAGCAAACTATTCTCTTGAGTTTTGTTCATCTGAACATGTCTTTACTTTGCCTTCCTTTTTGAAGGATACTTTCATTATCTGTAAAATTCTAGGTAAAAGTGTGTTTTTTTAAAGCACTTTCAAGATGTCATTTTATTGCCTTCCGTCCTTCATTATTCCTGCTGATAAATTAATTGTCCTGTTTATTGTGTCTCCATTGTACATGTTGCTCTCTCTTTTCTTTTCTTTTTCTTTTTTTTTTTTTTAAGCTGGTTGCTTTTAAGATATTTCTTTATATCTTAGATTATGTAGTTGGGCTATGTTGTGATCTGGGATGGTTTTCACTGTATTTATCCACCTTGGGGTTTTCATTCTTCTTGGCTGTATTGAGTTGATGTTTTAAACAGTCTTTTGTGGACGGCACTAACCCTCACCACCACTTTCCCTCCTCCTTCTAAGATACCAATTGTATATATTTTAGACTGCCTGCTATTATACCCTAGGTCATTGTGGCTCTGCTTATTTCTTTCAACATTTTTTCTGTCTGTGTTTCATATTAGATAATTTGTGCTTCAGATTAGTTTCTGTTTCTGGTCTTCACATATAATGATTCTTTTCTCTGCAGTGCTCTATCTGCCATCAGTCCCATCCAATAATTTTATTAAAAGTATTACACCCTTCTAGTTCTGAACTTTAAAGAGATTTCCAATTTCTCTGAAATCCCCTCTCTCTTCACCATTCTATTGATCATTTGCTGTAAATTATTTGACATATGTCTAGTAGTTATTTTGAAGTCCTTGTCTTCCAAATCCAACAAATCCACTATCTGAATATTCTTTTACTTCACTTGTTTTTTCTTTTGATTATGGATCACATTTTCCTGCTTCTTCACATGTCTATTAAGTTTTAATTATACATAAAACACTATAAATGAAGAGTTGTAGAGAATCTTGATTTTGTTATCTTCATTAAGAGTGTTGAATTTTTCTACATGACAGTTAAATTGTTGGTGGATCATCTTTATACTGTGAAAGAATTATTTTGCTTTTTGTTGGCATGTATCTGTATTTATTCTATTATTCCTATAACTTAGCTTTTTATTTTTAGGAAGACCCTTTCTCCTAAAACATTGGCCCATCTGTGCTTCATTAGAACTCCTGAAGTGTTCACCAAATGTCCATATGAGCTGTCGAGGCTTCTATACAAATTTGACATACCTTTACCAGTTCTGTAGCAATTTTGTTACTTCTCATGTAACAAGAACTTCCAGGGTCATACTTTTACCTTCTTATCCCATATTTTTAAAAAATATTTTATTTATTCATTTGACAGAGAAAGAGAGATCACAAGAAGGCAGAGAGGCAGGCAGAGAGAGAAGGGAAAGCAGGCTCAATCCCAGGACATTGTGACTATGACCTGAGCCAAAGGCAGAGGCTTAACCCACTGAGCCACCCAGGTGCCCCACTTTGTCCCATAAAATTCTGGTTCATTTTGATGATTAATCGTATTTTAAAATAAAGATCTAGGTACCAGATATCCTTATGTCTATGATATATCATTATTTCTGGACACTTTCAGTGAAAAGAGATAGGAATTTTTTTTTTTTTCCCCAGTAGCTTCAAGGACATTTCCACTTCTACCAATAATGCACTGCCTGGAGAATGACCCTGGGTATATCTATACATATATATATAACAACAACAGGTTTCATACATTAGACAACAGCCAACAAAGGATTGTCATCCCTGAGAGAAAGGAAACAAATAAACCAACATGATGATTAAAGGAGGTTATTTTCTGAAAGCAGTTTCCGGGCTGTCATCCAGGGAAAGAGAAACCAAAAAAAGCCAAGTAAACTCAATAAGATGAAGAGCCAGAAGTCAGAGTTAAAGGAGGCGAAGAAGGCTCAACTGGGCTGGGAAGACTACTGAAAAGGAGTTAACAGCTCAGAGAGGTCTCCTGAAATATTTATCTTATTATCCATCTGTGAGTGAAAAGAGTGAAATTCCGTAGGGCAGAGTAACACTAATATAAACAAATCCTTGAGTTCAAAACAATGTGAGAAGTAGAAATACATGTAAATTTTGGGGCCTCGGGAATAGTTTACATATTCGTATCACTTTAGAAGTTGAGCTATATTAGCTGTAGATTACTTCTTTGAACCCATCTCGTCATGCATAATCGCTGCCCTCAAAGGATCAAATTGACGATGAGTAACTGTATGCCACGTAAAAGTCCAAACCTCTTGAGTGAAATAAGACAAAATGCATCACACAACAACATAAAAGGTATAGGGTCCAGGTCCAGTACAAAATTATTAGGTATGCAAAAATTTGATCTATTAGCAGTAGAAAAATGAATCAAATGAAAGGGATACAGAAATAAGGGAATTACCAGACAAGCATCTTAAAATAACTGCAATATATATGCCCCAAATACCTAAGACTATAAACAATAATACGAATATAATAAGGAATGGATTAGAAAATAGCAATGGGACAAAAACTTGTAAAAAAAAAATTAAGACCACAGAGCTTTTAGAGGTATAAAGCAATATTTCAAACAAACCATAGAGTGGATGGTATTAACAGCAGGTTAGATACTGCAAAAGAATAGATCAGTGTGCTTGAAGACATGGTAACAAAATGAAGCACAAAGAGCATGTGGTTTGAAAGGGGAAGAAAAAATGTTTGAAGGCATAATGGCCAAGGAATATCCTACTTTGATGAAAACTATGAACCCACAGATAAAAAGTTCAATAAGTCCAACCAGAATATAGAAAAGCATACCAATGCACATCACAGTCAGATCTTGACAATCACTGAAAAAGGAAAAAACAAATCATCTTGAACCTTCCATATTCAGTATTAATAAAGATTTAGCGAAAACTCTTATCTGTAGATTGATTATGTTGAATCTTTACTAGGTCAGTTTGCTTGCCAGAATGTAACAAAAGGGCCCAAGGTGTAAAACAAGAATTACCAGATCAAAGATAAGAAGTGAAGTAAAGTGAAGTAAAATAAAGAGATGATAACAGACAACAGATAAAGGAGTTATTGACCAATAATTGTACTGCCTAAGGCAGTATCTGTTTTGCTCACACTATTATCTATATTAATGAGCTTTTTAATACCTTCATCTTTTACTTGTGAATACCTAGACCTTAGAGAACTCTGTGTACATCGATAATTTAATGATATACTATTTTTAGCATCTTCTGGAGATGCAGCAAAATTAATAATGCCACATATATGATATAAGGAGTCTTGTCACTTTGAATTTGCTGCTCGAGCAACTTTGCTTTTAAGAAGTATATAAATTACACAGTGGTATTTAATGAGTTGAGCAATGATATCAACCCTCAAAAAACATTTATTTGGAAAAAGGGATTTTCTAAATACAGTTTAAATCTTCCTTAGAACAACCATTTTTTTTTTTTTAAATCTGAATACGTAGCTCTTTAACTACCTAACCACCTACACTTCAATCAATCCATTATTTTCCTTTTGGAGGAAGCTACATCACTTATGAAACCTAATTACTGTTGAATTATGGAAACTATTCAGAATTTACTGAGAAAATATAAGCATTAATATTTCATTTAGGAGCAATCTAATAATAATTGTGTCACATTTACATTATGTTTTATAGTTTATAAAGTGCATTTATACCTGTTATCTCATTAGAATTCCACAGCCCTTTGAGAAGAGATAAGAACCAGTATGACATCCCTTCGAAATAAGAGAAGCATAGCATGCAAAGGAAACAACAGAACAGATTTGCTCGCTGTCACATGGCTAGCATTGGGCTTGAAGTCAGCTGCTTTGGTTGCTGTTCCCATGCTTTCTCTATTGCACCACAAAACCTCTTTAGAAACTGATGCAAATTGCATACCGCCCTTATATTGATTATGTTTCCACTAATCATAAATACAGTGTCATTATTATAATTCTTTAAATTAAGCATACAGTTAAATTTATTTAATTAAATGTATCATTTTTCTATGTTGGTAAATCTCTTAACGTTGAAATGTAGTTTTAGTAACTAAAACCACAATAGTAATGAATATTGACTCAGTGTGTTAGAGTTCTATCACTGCACAGCAAATTAGAAATATAGCGGCTTATGACTACATTCATTTGTTACTTGACAGTGTTGGTAAGCCAAAAGTCGAGCATAGCATAGGTGGGTTCTCTGCGCAGTATATCACGAGGCTGAAATTAGAGTGTCAGCAGGTCTGCAATTCAATCTAGGGCTTTGGGTCCTTTTCCAAGATGACTAGCTATTGGCAGACTTCATTTCCTTATGCTTTCCACATGGTCCCCTCCATATTCAAGCCAGCAACAGCAGATGGAAGCCTTCTATGCTTCAAATTTCCCTGATTTATCCTTCATCTGCATCCCTCTGACTTCCTCTTCTGCTTTGAAGGTCTCATGTGATTGTACTGTGCCTACCTAGATAATCCAAGACTATCTTTTTATCTTAAAGTCAACTGATTAGTAACCTTCATTACATCTGCAAAGTCTCTTTTGCCATGTACTGTAACTTAGTGTTAGTATGACACTAGGGGCAAAGGTGATGGGCACTAAATTCTACTATTATAGATAGTGATATTTTTTGATAAGAAAGATATCTAATAAATTTTTGTCTGGGGAAAAAGTTTTATCTACTTAAAATTAAACTTTAAATATTAAAAAGCAAACAAATTAAAATTCATTCAAAAACTATTCATTTGGTGCATAGTAACAGTCAAGAAATGTATACTTAGCATGTGCTATAGGTTAGAACTACTAGAATCAAGACAAAACTATATTTTAATATCTTTTTGTCCCTGGTATATTGCATAGTATCTGACAAAAAATATGCTGGGTATACATTTCATAAATAATCATAGGATAAAAATGTTATCACCTCTGACTACAAACAATTAAGAGTATATAAAGAATAATTGGCA
Organism: Neogale vison; assembly: GCF_020171115.1. Taxonomy (NCBI): domain Eukaryota; kingdom Metazoa; phylum Chordata; class Mammalia; order Carnivora; family Mustelidae; genus Neogale; species Neogale vison. Next base: position 90,428,623 of record NC_058096.1, on the reverse strand, counting down.
TGCAATTCTAGTAAAAGAGAAAAACCAGGGGACGCCTGGGTGACTAGGTTGGTTAAGCAACTGCCTTCAGCTCAGGTCAAGATCCTGGAGTCCCGGGATCGAGTCCCACATAAAGCTCCCTTCTGGGCAGGGAGTCTGCTTCTCCCTCTGACCCTCCCACTTCTCATGCTCATTCTCTCTCACACACTTTCTCTCTCAAATAAATATATAAAATCTTAAAAAAAAAAGAAAAACCAGTATCTCAGTAGGTAGAGACCTTGTTGTATAAGGGATAAAAGGGCAGAGGATAAGCCTGGAAAACAAGATCAGATCTTTAAAAGAAGGGTTTAAAAAACTTACTTTAAAAAGTGACCATGAAAAAATAGTCTAACGGCTTTTTTAATAGTCTTTTTGCTCTTTTGTATAAGTTGAGAACAATGTTTTGTCTCTGCTAAGCCACACTGGGATAGAGGACCAGAGGAATAGGAAGCTAATCATTAATATGTGTGTCCTGTTACATACCTTATAGATATTGATAAATAAATGAAGTATTGTACTTTAGGTAAGGAGTTTCTATTTGTCTGTACGTTATCTAACTTAGATCATCACCTGTTGGATCTACATATAACACAAATCTCACAATTCATTATCAAATTCATGAGCAAGTACATGTTTTCTCTGTGTCCCATGATTGGGCACCAAAAGTGTTCTCTAAGATTGCAAATTGAGGAAATCATCATAATCAAACATATTTCATAATTAGACACAGCTGTCCACTTCTTCCTGTTGCTCAAAATCTCCAATGCCATCCTTCTGTACTTAATGTCAACTACCTCCTCAATAAGCCCAGAGGACTTGACCTTTTCCAACCTCTGTGTACTTTTCCTTTTTACTTTTCTTTCATATCGATTATCTACCTTTACTGTCTTTGCTACATGAACACTGTTCTTATTTAAAGTACACGATAGTACGTTCTTCCGTTCACCTCAGAGCCTTTTAACATTCTATTCTTCCACACATTCAGCCTAATTAGCTCATAATAATTATGCCAATTGTAAATCAATGGTTTCCTTTTTTTTTTTTTTTCTTCTCAGTTATGGTTAGGTATATGTGTTGTTGTTTTTTTTTAAGATTTTATTTGTTTATTTGACAGAGATCACAAGCAGGCAGAGAGGCAGGCGGATGGGGGGGAAGCAGGCTCCCCACTGGGCGGAGAGCCAGATGTGGGGCTCAATCCTAAGACCCTGGTATCATGACCTGAGCCGAAGGCAGAGGCTTTAAACCACTGAGCCACCCAGGTGCCCCATATGTGGGTTTTTAAAATAAATATATTCAAGATATATTTCTTTCATTTTCTACATTGTGAATCATTTTAAATAGCATCAGATGTTACTATTTTAAAAGTCTGATAAAATTCCCATTCTTTAGGCTGGGGATTTGGGAGAGAAGAAAGGCAATAGTCTTGTATAATTCATTAAACAATGACTTCTTTTCTGTTTTCTGTGTTCCTACCTTCTGTAAATTGGATATTGGACATTCTGGGTCAATGCTTTAATTTTTCTAACTTTCTACTTTACATCTCTTTTTTGTCACTGCTCTACTTTCCAGAAACTTTGCTCATATTATTTTCCCTATGTTACCTTGAATTTTATATTTCTCCATAATACTTTAACTCCTAAGATCTCTTTCTTATTCTCTACAGGTCTTTTTTTTTATTGTGATTTATTGTAATATTATGATCTTTGTTTTCATATACAATATTTATGTTCCTTTTGAGAATATAAACTATAATTTAAAAAAAAATCACCCTCTCATTTTCTCTCTCTCTCATCTTTATCTTTCATATTGGAGCATTTTGAAGTTTTGGAGTGAGTAAAAGTCAGTGCAAAATTTAATTTTCTAGGTCTAATTACTGTGTCTACTAAAACCAAAACCAAATGTAAGTGATTCTAATCCTCTAAAGCAGCTAATATCTCTTAATTTTACAGTTATGTTTTTATCAGGGCAATTTCTACAGTGGCTTCTAATCCTGGAGAGAAATGACATTTACAGTGTAATTTCCTAAATTGTATGTCTGATCCTTAAATTTTATGTAAAGAAAATGTACTCCACAGGTGATCAGTTTTATTATCTTCATTAGTAAAGTAACCAACAAAAAGATATTAAATCTAAGCTCCTGAGGATCCTCACGTGACCTCTACTGAGGTATAATGAATAAATGGCCCCAAATCTTCACCCTTGTACAGAAGATGTGCTGGATGGCTGGTTTGTGCAAACACACCCTGAACATCCTAGTTAATCACTATATTGAGAATATACAGATCCTGTCTTCCCTCTATATTTCCATCAAGCAGGATAAGTAAAGAAACATGTTGTTCAGTGTTCAAGTTCAGGGACTTTGGGGGTCGCCAACCCAGAGCATCTCCTTTGTAATGGATAATATCCAGATGGCAGGCCTTGATCTCCTTGGAACACCTGTCATGCAAGGAGGGAAAAGGCTACAGAGAGTTATTAGACTAGATGCTACACTATAAAGGTTTGCTGCAGATAGACCAGAGCAGCAGATGCTTTGTCTGGTCTGCCGCTCCTGGACTGACTGTATGGAAGCCAATAAACCTAAGTCTTGATTGCTAACTTCAGGTCATTTCTTCTGTCTCAGTGGGCCAGCAGCCACCCTTGGCTTAGAGTTTGCAGAAGTGCGCTAGCACCTTGCCATGACCACATAATGAGCATGGTGTCCTTTTCTCCCCTGCTGATCTCAAGCTTAGACATGTGATTAGCCTGGCTAATAGGATCCAGATGAAAGTAGCAGAGAGCCAGTTCCGAGTTTACACATTAAGAAAATGTGTGTTTTCTTGAGAAGAGAGTCCCCAAGTATATTATAAGAGGTCTCCAGAGAAACAGAACCAATAGGAGGGATATATATATATATATATATATATATATATATATATATGCTTATATGATTCTGAAGGCTGAGAAATTCCAAGATCTGCAATCTTCAAACCTGCAGCCTCAAGACTGAAGTAGACCCAATGTTTCAGTTAGAGTCCAAAGACAGGAAAAGACCCAAGTCCAGCTCAAGGTAGTCAAGGAGAGGAGTTTCTTTTGACCTACCAGGGAGCTTTTTGTTCAGACTTCCAACTGATTGGATAAAAACCACTCACATTAGGGAAGACCGTCTACTTTACCCAGTCAATAAAACATCTTTACAGACACCCAGAATAATATTGACCAATACTTGGGTAACCTGTGGCCCAGATGAGCTTAGCTTAACCAGGTCCACAGTTTAAAGCAAAGCATAATCTATATCTACTAACTCTGAGAATCCACAAAGGCATGAGAATAAGTAATTTTTATGTTAAGCCATTGAGTTTGGGATAGTTGGATGGATAGCCATAATTAATTTACACCTCTAGCATTTCCTTGTTAGATAAGTGGATGGTCAAATATATTTATGAGAAGAACAAGCACAAAGTCATCCTAATATATTAATTTGAAGATTACACTGATATCATTACCACATTTTATGAATTGGAAACAAATGCATGGTTTTAGGTAGGAAACTAGTATAAACATAAATGTCAGTGTCTGTCCCACAAATGACTGAAATCTGTGTTTAAAAATGAATAAACAAAATAAATTATTGAAGCAATACAGAAGCAATTTTACTTTTTATTTTGAGTGGGGCATGTCATTGTGACCATTTATTCTCTGTACTTGGTTTTCTGACATAGGTGCCCCTATAATTTATGTTAAACTAACCAATTTTCTGTTCCTGTACTTGTCATCACTTAATGCCTTTCTGATAAGTGTGTTATGACAGCCACTTTCTAGTCTTCAGGAATCTGATTTGTCACTAGTTCACTTCTAAAAGCATCATTTGCAACTTCCCTAATTTCTGCTGCATTTATTAGGGAGCCTATGGATGTATATGTCATGTATTTCCAACATAGAGCATTTTATTTTCCTAAAAAACGTTTGATGATATCTGAATGCTACTAGAAGATAATTTGTAAAATGAAATAAATTTTCTCTTATTTAAATTTTTCCCAGCCTCCATTACAGATAGCTCAATTTCTTCTTGAGATAAAGACAAGTCTAGTAACGATGAAATCATATGTAAAACCAGAGAGACACTTGGATTTGAATGCTGTGCCCACGACTTAGTAGCCACAGAATACCAAATATATGCCTTTGTCTCCAGCCATGGTTTTCTTAGCTTACTGCCTAGCTTACAAGTATCTTATAATGATTATAGAAGTATACATGAAGCAGGTAATTTAGAAGTGGTAAGTAGTTCAGCTGTGGTATTTCTTTTATTTACAGAAGATCATGTTTATGTGAGGAGAGGCTACTTAATTCCAGTCTGTGACTTGCTTTTAAAAGAAATTTTTGATACTGAAAATGTCAAGTGACAACAAATTTGTAATAATACTTGTAATTAAAATAATAAGAGGAAACTAGCAGAGTCATGAGACTATAATGGATATATATGGAAAAATACAAAAGAAGTGCTTCTAACAGGTAAACAATAATTTTGTTATTTGTAGTCATTAGAATTTCAGTCCAACTGAGAAACTGCTACTGATTTGTTGACAAATACAGTATTACTATTCTCTTATCCCTCAGAGAAAGATTTACAAAAGAAATATGTATTAAAATTGGTTGTATTATTTTCTCCTGCTAAGTGCTAGGAATCATAGTTTTCTGAATTCAAGATATATCAGAGAGTAAATACAGAGATAAAAAAGAGATCCATGGGGCGCCTGGGTGGCTCAGTGGGTTAAGCCGCTGCCTTCGGCTCAGGTCATGATCTCAGGGTCCTGGGATCGAGTCCCGCATCGGGCTCTCTGCTCAGCAGGGAGCCTGCTTCCCTCTCTCTCTCTGTCTGCCTCTCCATCTACTTGTGATTTCTCTCTGTCAAATAAATAAATAAAATCTTAAAAAAAAAGAGAGAGATCCATGTATTATAAATAATAAAAATAGCATCTGTGGGGAATTCACTACATTTTTTATATTTGCTAACCATCTTACTTATTAATTAATTTAAAACACAAGCTAACCTGTGAAAGGGCTGTTGTTATTACCCCCATCTGATCAATAGGAAATACAATTGCCAAGAATTTAAGTGACCTAACTAATGTCGCACAACTGGAAAAAGACGGAGACAATATCAGTAAAGAGGTTCAGGTCACTTCCATCTACAGCCAACAATCAAACCTTAAGATTACCTTAATGGCAATGTGGAAGTTCAAATCTTGCATTCTACATTTGGACCAAAATTTCCAAATTTGTTTAGCTGTTTCAACAATTCATAATCTCCTTATACTTCCAAATCCATACTGTTGAACCAAAAGACAGAAAAAGTCCCATGCCTCCATGTTTATCGCTGTGTAAATCCACATTCCTGAGTATCATTTTGAGTGAAATCTTTGCACCATGTTTTAGCATAAAGTTCATTTGGAAGTGAAAAAATAGGCACTTCACATCCCCTATTCCAAGCCACTACGAATCTCCTGTTGCCTCAGACTTGAGTACTCCCACCATCTCATCCCAGGAATCAGAAAAGCTTCATAATTCAGAGGAAATCAATTTTCATCTTTAAATGAATAGTAACTCCTTATCCTTTCCCCGAAAACCTGATTTTCTTTAGTGGTACTCAACTCAGAATAGTATTAGCATATATTCACTTTCTCAAGACTGAAAACTAGAAATCATTATTTACACTTCGACTTTCTCTCATTCTCTATATCAATTGGCAATTCCAGTGATCTTCTCTCCTACAGATCTCCAGAACGCATCCTTTTTGCTTGATCTCCACATTCTTGTCCTCAAAACAAGGTACTATCATCTCCTATCAGGGTTATTGCAATGCAATTCCATTAACTTGTCACTCTGCCTCCACTCTTGCCCATTTCTACTAAGGCAATTGGTTCACAAAGCAAGTCTAATCGAGTTAAAATGCTTACTCGAAAAGCTTCAATTTTTTAATAAAAAGATTGAATAAACCCTCATAGTGTTATATTATTTTTAGTTCTATGTTCTATCACACTGGTCTTAACGGAGCTTCAACCTTCACTCCGAGCCTTTTACATGTTCCTTTCTCTGTCAGAGATGCACTTTCCCCTCCTCTACGTGTTTATTTGTTATTATTCCTTCATATCACAGTTTAATTTCTTCAGGGAATCCTTCCCTGGTCTCCAATAATAGGTCTTTACCCTCTCATGGTACTGTGTGCTTTATCTTCATAGATCTTACTCTTTTGTAATTGCAATGTTACATGTTTATGATTTTATTAACATCTGCCTCATCTAATAAAGAGCTGTAATTTACACAAGAACAGAAAGAGTGTCATATATTTGAGCCTTAAGAATAGAAAATCCTTAATAAATATTTGTATATTAATGATTAATGGATATCTGTGGTAGAAAGGTCCTTTATTCTATCCAAAATTTAATTTCTTCTTTCTTCATCTATCCTCCAGAATCTATAGTATATTACAACCTCAGTAACTTGCTTTTTTGGTTGAAGCTTTTTCTTTTATAATTTCTCTCTACAAGTCACTTTCATTTAACAGTTAATATGCCTAACACATTCCTATTTGAAAAAAAAATATATATATATATATATCTGACAGAGAAAGGAACATGTAAAAGGCTCGGAGTGAAGGTTGAAGTTCCATTAAGACCAGTGTGATAGAACATAGAACTAAAAATAATATAACACTATGAGGGTTTATTATATATATATATATATATATATAATAAGAGATTAAATGACATGTAGGTATCTCTCTACCTCCTTTGCTGAGGAGCTTGTCAGTAGGGAATATATATATATATATATAAATATACAGAAGTTTTTATGTATATCATAGTATATTGATACTATATCATATATATAGTATTATGTTTTTTCATATATCAGTATTTGTAACAAAGAGTAAAGTGTTATCCATTAGATACTGCTATTTTGTTGACTAGATGAATAAATTAATACATGAAGTTTGACAATAAGGAAAGCCCTAAAAGTAAGAATATAGTGAATTTGGTTTAATGGGAGGGGTCTGCTTCTTCTGAAACTGAAGATTTATCCACACATGTAAGTAAATAAAAAGGTGGACAGGGGGGTATCCATGAATATATTTGACCTCAAAGCTATGACCTCTGTATTTTTTTCAAATTATAAGGTAATTATTTAATCATGTTTGTGGGCAGGGAGGCAGTAGAACCTGGTTTTCATCAGGATGAATTCTAGTGGATAGCATCTAAATAGAGAGATAATTTGGGTCTTTAGAATCTGAATTAATATTATGGTGATGAAAGTGAAATGGAAATGTTTTACAGGTTTTTGAAAGGAAGACATAGAAAGGTGTTATCATCATATATATGTGTGTGTGTATGTTTTTGGAGGAAAATATAATATTTAGCAGTAAAGTTTGAAGTATCAATATAATCATCTCTATTCTGCTTCTTGACCCTGTAATATTCCTGAGTATTCAAGTTGAAATTTTAGAGTTTTCCTTCAGATAGGATTTGGAGCAATCTTTCTAACAATTTTTTTTAAGATTTTATTTATGTTTTTTTGACAGAGAAAGACACAGCGAGATAGGGAACAGAAGCAAGGGGAGTGGGAGAGGGAGAAGCAAGGGGAGTGGGAGAGGGAGAAGCAGGCCTCCCATTGAGCAAGGAGCCTGATGTGGGGCTCGATCCCAGGACCCTGGGATCACGACCCTAGCCGAAGGCAGATGCTTAACGATTGAGCCACCCAGGTGCCCCTGGAGCAATCATTCTAAAATGCCAATAGTCTTCACTTGGTTCATGTGACAAAGTAAAACGTCTCAATATACAACACAACCTCTTTCATGACTTGAATTTTGCCTACTTTCTCAATTTTATATTTCTTCTCTTCCTGATATGCATTACTTTTGTTTTGGTAGAGGTTCCTTATGTATGTGAATCTCTGCATTATACTTGCTGTTCTTCCAATATACATTCATTTCCTATTCTTTACCAAATTCCAATTCTTCTTTTAATACTCAATCCAGTTTTTGCCTCTGATTCAAGAATGGATCCTGGACTACTTTTTCTAAAACTTCCATAATTCACATGAACACACTGATAGAACTTTAAGACCATGAAAAAGAAGCATATTTGTTGTGTGTATCAAATAACTGTTTTTCACATTTTCTTCTTCCTTCTCCTAGAGGAAGATATTTCACATTTTTTATTTCCTTCTCCTAAAGGAGGATATCTGAGACTATATTCCATTTAGGGTGGAAATTGATGATGGTCAATATGGAATTAGTGGTCACTGTTCTGCTGCAACAGACCCCACAGCACCAAATGCTTATTATTTCTCGTGGTACATAGAAGAGTAATCTCGCAATGAAGTTCACATCCCAATCCCTGAAACTTGTGATTATGCTACTTCACATGGAAAAAAGGGCCTTGTGGATGTGCTTAAGTGAAGAGATGGAGAGATTATGATTGATTATCTGGGTGGCACAATGTAATTTCAAGGGAAATCATAAGTGAAAGAGGAAGCCAAGAGACTGACAGTCAGAGAAAGGGATATATGGGGAAAGCTAAATGAGACCAATGCACTGTGAAAGAGGCTCCGTGGGCTGGGAAAACTGGACAGCTATATGTAGAAGAATGAAACTCGACCATTCTCTTACACCGTACACAAAGATAAACTCAAAATGGATAAAAGACCTCAACGTGAGACAGGAATCCATCAGAATCCTAGAGGAGAGCATAGGCAGTAATCTCTTCGATATCAGCCACAGCAACTTCTTTCAAGATACGTCTCCAAAGGCAAAGGAAACAAAAGCAAAAATAAACTTTTGGAACTTCATCAAAATCAAAAGCTTCTGCACAGCAAAGGAAACAGTCAAAAAAACAAAGAGGCAACCCACGGAATGGGAGAAGATATTTGCAAATAGTACAGACAAAAGGTTGATATCCAGGATCTATAATGAACTCCTCAAACTCAACACACACGAAACATGCAAACACATCAAAAAATGGGCAGAAGATATGAACAGACACTTCTCCAATCAAGACATACAAATGGCTATCAGACACATGAAAAAATGTTCATCATCATTAGCCCTCAGGGAGATTCAAATTAAAACCACATTGAGACATCACCTTACACCAGTTAGAATGGCCAAAATTAGCAAGACAGGAAACAACATGTGTTGGAGAGGATGTGGAGAAAGGGGAACCCTCTTACACTGTTGGTGGGAATGCAAGTTGGTGCAGCCTCTTTGGAGAACAGTGTGGAGATTCCTCAAGAAATTAAAAATAGAGCTTCCCTATGACCCTGCAATTGCACTCCTGCGTATTTACCCCAAAGATACAGATGTGGTGAAAAGAAGGGCCATCTGTACCCCAATGTTTATAGCAGCAATGGCCACGGTCGCCAAACTATGGAAAGAACCAAGATGCCCTTCAACGGATGAATGGATAAGGAAGATGTGGTCCATATACACTATGGAGTATTATGTCTCCATCATAAAGGATGAATACCCAACTTTTGTAGCAACATGGATGGGACTGGAAGAGATTATGCTGAGTGAAATAAGTCAATCAGAGAGAGTCAATTATCATATGGTTTCACTTATTTGTGGAGCATAGCAAATAGCATGGAGGACATGGGGAGTTAGAGAGGAGAAGGTAGTTGGGGGAAATTGGAAGGGGAGGTGAACCACGAGAGACTACGGACTCTGAAAAACAATCTGAGGGGTTTGAAGTGGCGGGGCAGGTGGGAAGTTGGGGTACCAGGTGGTAGGTATTATAGAGGGCACGGTTTGCATGGAGCACTGGGTGTGGTGAAAAATAATGAGTACTGTTTTTATGAAAATAAATAAATTGGAAAAAAAAACATAAATTCAATAATAAAAAAAAAAGAAAGAAAGAGGCTCCATTAAAACCAGCCATTGCTGGTTTTAAAGATTGAAGGGGAAACAAACCAAGAAATGTGGGCAGTCTCCGGAAGCTAGAAGAGATGAGGAAATGGATTCTGTCTACAGACAGAACTTTAAATTTTCACCATCTCTTTTACCATTTTTCATCAATACTAAATTGATAGCAATGTATTCAGAGACTCACCTTCATTCTTTCCTAAATATTTAAAGAAGATTGTACATAAATGCCTTTCATTTTGTTCTGCTTCATCTGTGTATGTAATATTTCATTAATTATAAAACTATAATAAAAATTATCTAACATACCAATTTTAAGAATAAATGGAGCATGTGGTAAGCAAACAACCCAACTGATGGGAGGAGAGGACACAGACAAGCTCCACCGTTTGGAGCTGTGACATGATGCTCAGAGAGAGACAGTTAATCCAGTTAGTTAAATGAAGGTTGGCTAATAAACCACTATGGTATATGCTTTTCTTAATTCTACTCCCTTTTCCATCTGGGAATTTCTTATTCTAATTTTTAATTTAATTTACATATTACCTCATCCAGGAGGGTCTCTGACATTATAAAACAGAGTTAAGAATTTCTCTGTTCTCTCACATTATTTATAGTACTTAAACTTCAGAATAGTCAATACATTATTTTGCTCCTCTGTTATCAAAGTTTCTGTGATCTCCAAAGTTCAGAGATTGTATTGTGTTCATTGGGGTATCCCACTGACCAGCATAAGACTGCTGCTATATGAAGGGATAATTCATTATTTTGTTGTAGTTACTGAATGATGTTTCACAAAATAATGTATGCTAGGTAAAGACTGGGTCATATTTCAAGAAATAAAAGCATTAAAATGAAGTAAACATAAAGAAAAGGCAATTGGGTATTTCAATGAATAATGAACATTTGAGTGAAAGTTGTATGCTAAGAAAAGATTTGAAGGAAAACAAAAGTTTGAAGAAAAGAAAGACTAAATGCTAAGCCTTCATTTATGCCCACATTGGTGCGTGGTATATAGGATCAGTAGTTAGGAAGGTCATCACAAAACTGTCCAGAGACATGGGAGATAGAAGTAAAACAGAATGAGGCATTGTGGGACTGAGAAGCTGAATTATTCCGGCAATTATCATCTTGTGGCAGTTGACTCTTGATAGGTCTTGATAAGGTTGTGAGATATGTGGAAGTACAGAAACCTTGATTACAATGTATATAATTTTTAATTAATTAAAATTTTCAGAAAAGAAATAGTGAGGGCCCCTGGGTGGCTCAGTTGGTTGGGCGACTGCCTTTGGCTCTGGTCATGATCCCAGGATCCTGGGATCAAGTCCCATGTCTGGCTCCCTGCCCGCTAGGGAGCCTGCTTCTCCCTCTCCCTTTGCTCCTCCCCCTGCTTGTACTCTCCCTCTCTGTGTCAAATAAATAAATAACATCTTTAAAAAAAAAAAAAAGAAATAGTGATATTGCTTGAGTCTTTATTTAAAAGGACTGGTAAATATGCAAGAAAAAGTTCAAATATATCAGTCAATCAAATATGTAAATCAAGAAATGCTCAAATCAACCCCCAAAATAAATATAAACTGTAGATAATATCAGATATAATACTCAAAATGCTTTAGAAGCAGTACAGCAGGGATGGACACTGACCAAATAGAAAAAACCCAGGCCAGTTTATCCAGCTGGAGCATATCTACTCTTTAGTAGACCTGGATACAACACATTCTTCCCAATAGACACCAATTTATTTCTCCAAAAATGTTTGGAATAATTTCAGAGTCTATTCTTTGAAGAATTAAATTCTTAGCACTCATGTCTTCTTTATTTAGTCCATTATTCTATTCTTCCCTTAAGCCAGGTGTTTAGTCACCTACTTAGATTTTGTATTTTCAGCAGTTTTTTAATAATGCTGAGTTTTCAGAGTTTTTCACTGTAATTTAAATTACAATTTTCACCAGTATTTCTTTTCAGCATTATAATGTGCTTAGTGATATTAAGAAATATAATTGCTCTTTGGCTGAAAATGCATGGTCCAATAAATATGAAGACAGTTTTATTCTGTGCTGTCAAAAACAACTTTTGAACCATAACTGCAAGTATACCGAATGTTTTTTCCAAAAATTTTTATATAAAGAAGTGATGGGTATTTGTGTGTATTCTCTCTTTTTATCAACAATATAATCTATTGATATTGTTCCAAAATGACATGCATTGTATTATTTTTCTATATGTAAACATGAATTGAATAGATTTTCCCCATCTCTTTTTTTTCAATTCTCTCTAAAGAACAGACAAAATCTTTGAGATGACTTATGCTAAATATAAGCTTTTATTAAAATATGTGTTTTTGAGTAAAATAATAAGTAATTAAATAAAAAGATGAAACATGAACTCTACTAAATAAAAATTTTAAAATTCACGCTACTAAACAACTCCACAAAATGTTCTATATAGATTTACTAATCCTTCCTTCATTCAATCCTTCAAACCATGTTTATTGAGCACTTGTGAGCAAGGTATTATTGCAGACATTAGTAACTGACAAAAGATAAAGCTCCTACTGTCATGTCATCCATATTCTAGTAAAAGGACACAGTACAAATAAACCAATGTACATTCAGATTGTAAAAAGTTGAGTATTATGGAGAGTATTATGTATTATGGAGGTAAAGAACACCGGACAAAGAGGGGATAGGAAGTCTCTATGATGGCACCCAATGACCCCTGTCTCTTGTTATTCATACCCTTGTGTATTGCCTCCCTGACTGTCTACCTTAATACATTTCATAAGTTATTATAATAATTGAATATAATATAGCACATTATTACCACATTATTACATACAGCAGAAATGATGGTATGTCACTTCCAAGATTAAGTTATAAAAGTCTCCAGCTCCCGCTTTAGTATGCCCTCTCTCTAGAGGGCTCTGGAAAAGGTCAGTTGCTATTATGCATATACAATGTAGAGGCTTGTAGAGGCCCATGAGGCAAGAAACTAAAATCTTTGGCCAACAGCTTGTGAAATTAAGCTCGTCAACAATCACGAGTGACTTGAAAGTAGATCTCCTCCAAATCAAACCTTTAGAGGCTACTGCAATCCCAATATACATACAGTCTGTAACTTCACAAGCAACCTTGAGCCCAAACCAACCAGCTAAGCGGCTCCCAGATTCCTGACCCATAAAAACTGAGAGATAATAAGTGTTGTTTAAGCTACTAAATTTGGGGTTAATTTGTTTTGCAGTAATAGGCTAATTAATTAATAACATAATTATGCAGTTGACTATTCAAATATAGTTTGATTAAATTTTCTGATTATAAAGATAATGTATATTTTTCATATAAACTTTAAACATTATAGGTTATATTAATAAACTGCATCCACAAGATACAGAGTTTGATAACAATTGCCCCAGATTTTTTTGTTTGTTCATATTTTAATGCATGTCATATGTTAATTTATTTGATCCCCAAATAAAAGTGGATCATGTTATATGTTCTATTATTTAATTTCCTGTTTTACAATTCATATACATCATTTTTTCCAAATACTCTACTATACTCAACTCTATGGATAAACCATGATAAGATTTAATGTCTTCTCTTCTGATGAAAATTTGGATGAATGTTAGTTATTTTATATTACAAGACAATATTTTGTGAAATTTGCAAGTATTTCTTTAACAAAATATAAATCATATTATCTAGAAAATAGTAGATTTATATGTTGTACTTTGAAAAAAACAAGTGAATTTATTTGACCAGTTTGCTTGGAGATTTAAGTTTTCTAAAAAAATGTTTTTAAAGATTGAATTAATCTATTTAATTGAAATGACTCAGTTATGAAAGACAATAAAATGTATAAATATTTTATTCCAAATTCTGCATTTTCCTTAGCAAAATAGTAATCAATTTATTGAAATTTCAATTAGAATATTTAATAAATTTATAATTCATTTTTTATCTGTCTACAATCTCACTCTCCCATCCAATTAAAAAATAAAATTCATATCTAATGGATATAATCATAGGTATGTTAAGTTACCTTAAAAAAACAGAATGACTGTAGAGTTAGCTGACTTCATTATAAACTCTTTTAAAATATAAATGTATTAAATGTATTATGCCAGTTGAATATAGGATAATCAGATATTAACGCATAGAAAAAGTAAAATTTGGGAGTGAAGTGTAAACAATGTCTACTCCAGAGCTTTTTAGAAAAAAGGAAGAATTAGCCCCCCTCTTTAAGCTGTTTGAATCATTGATAAGTTACATTAAATAGAGATTATTAAAACAGCCTATTTTATCCCATGCTATTAAATAATTAATTGGTCTAACCAGGACAAAGTCATTTGCAACTCACCAAATATCTGTATGCATTTCCACATTTCTCAGGCCTTTTCCTAGTAGGCAATTTAATTAATTTTGGCCAATTGTTTGAAAGCCAGAATGGTGTATATCACTTTGAGAGTCAATATTTATACTTGCACATATCCAAGAGATATTAACCCTCGTTAAATTAAACTCTCAGATTTTAGGGTTTAGCATGTGACCATAGTACAAACCAGCCTATCTGCTTAGTGCACTAATTCACTTTATAATAATTTTCTTCTCACTGAACAACAGTATAGTTTTGTTCTGCACATACCCTAGGTATTAAGAAAGAATGTGTGATGAGGTCAACATGAATTCTTATAAATGTGACAGGTACATGTCCCATTGTTAAGTAGGTTGGTAGTAGGAGCTTATGTATTAGTCTTCTTATTTTGGCTAATTTTAGTCTGTCAAAAAGGTAACTATTTCTTCTATATAAAAAATAAAGTTTTAGAGCCTAAAAAACTGAATTCCTGGGACTGAAATATAATACTTTCTCCATGAATGGTACCCTACATGCAAACACTCTCTACCATTCTGGTAAAATCTTTTGACATACTTTCCTTCTGCCATTCCTGCTTGTATTCTTCATTTAACAACTTTTTACAATATACATTTAGAAAAACATATATAAAAATCATAGAACAGTGTGCATAGAGATAAAATAAATAACATTTTTATATAGACATAAAAAGAAATACCACTTTCTTTTATCCCAGTAGCACTAAATATAATTCAACATGCTTAGGAGTTTAGACTCTTGCCCTCAAAATGCTATAAAAGCACCAAGCTCAGAAATGATTCAAGGGTATAACAACACAGTTCATCTTTATGTTTAACCTTTTTTCTTGGAACAATTTAAGAACACTTTTATATGTTCTGTTTCTGGTTCAAATAGAATTTTTAGTAACTCATTCCTCAGGATTCTCTTTTATAAGCCAACCACATTTTTTATTTTTTTAGCCTTCTTTATATATCTTATTTTCCAGGCCATTTAATATTATCATCACTCATGACTGCACTCCTTGGAGTCTTTCCAGATTTTTTTTTCTTCCTTAAGATTTATACCGTAAAATTCTAGAATAATCAAACTTGATACAAATTAAAAAATCTCCACGTTTACTAATATATCTGCCAGTTAACAGCCCAACACTATTTTTCCAAGTAAAATTAAGGTCTAAAAGATTTTATCACTCACATATAAGATGCTTGTTCTAAGAAAGTAGTACAAAAACATGGTACCACAATAACAGTATATTCTCTCTATTTTCACTGATTTCAGAATGAATCTAAAATACATTGAAACATGGTCAGTGATTTTGTCTAGTGATTAAACTTGACATATGTTCATGGACATGCCAAGTCATTACATGCAAGGTGTGTAATTTTAAGTAATTTTTTTTAAGATTTTATTTATTTATTTGACAGAGATCATAAGTAGGCAGAGAGGCAGGCAGAGAGAGAGGAGGATGCAGGATCCCTGCTGAGCAGAGAGCCGGATGTGGGACTCGATCCCAGGACCTTGGAATCATGACCTGAGCCAAAGGCAGAGGCTTTAACCCACTGAGCCACCCAGATGCCCCTTAAGTAATTTTTTTTGATTCTACATCATTTGAGTATTGTTTTTGAGTAAAAATCTTGGCCCTTTTTATTTTAAATAGTTTACTTAATTTATTTTTTTAAGTAAGTATTATACTTAATACAAAATTTTTATCTGGTTTATATTTTTATCTTATTCCTTATTTTAATTTTCTGTGGAAATTTATAGCACAAATAAGTGTATTTTGAATTTTAACAGATTCTTATGTGTTTATTTATCAAGATCAAAATCTTTTTAATAACCAGACCCCAAGTTAAAGCCCTGCAGAACTAATTGCCTCTTAGCCTTGAATAAATAGACCAAATAGACCTAAACCTAAGTCACAGGTCTATTTACTCATCTTTTAGTAAACATTTTAGGGGGCAATATCCATATGATTGTATTCCTTACAGTATATTCTGTTCCCAGACTCCTAAATAGTACTTCCCAAAGTTTTCTTACAGAACATTAATTCCTTAAAGTATTTTATAAGAAACAGGCTCCCAAGTCAATTAAGTTTGGGAAACAGGACATGCAGTTAAAGACTTAAAATGTTCACTAATACAGTCAAGACTGCAGAATACTGAAGCAAATAAACCCGTTTAATTTATTTTGGCAACCAGTTTGACTACATAGTTGTTTATGTGTATATATATACACAAACTCTTAATATTCTGTGGAATGTTTACAAATCATGTTCTAAAAACAGCAGTTTGCAAAGTCTCTCTAGACTAATGATTCTCAACCTCAGTACTATGGATATTTTGGGGATGGACAAGTCCTTTTTTGGGGGCAATGACTGCTGTTTGTGCCTTGTATCCAGAGATCTATGCACCAGATACCTGTAGTAATAAAAAATATCGCCAGAGATGCCTGGGTCCCACAGTGGATTAAGCATATCAGACTCTTGGTTTCTGTTAGGTTGTGAACTGAAGAGTCATGGGATCGAGCCCCAAGGTAAGCTCCAAGCTCAGAGCAGAGTCTGCTTAAAGGTTCTCTCTTCCTCTCCCTCTCCCTGAAATAAATAAATAAATCTTAAAAAAAAAAAAAAATCTCCAAATATTGCCAAATGTACCCACAGGGGCAAAATTGTCCCCATTTGATAAGTATTGATACAGATAAGGCCATTTTTTTTTTCCCACTCAGGTTTGATCTTACTGAAGGGAGTTTGGAACATTACAATGAGTATCTGGGAGAAGAGCTGAGAAAAAAGGCAAGATGACAGAGGATGTCAAATACTCCCGGTGACGGCTTGTCGAGTTCTGAGGCTGCTGGTTCAGAGGAGTGAAGTGTGTGATTCCGTCTGCTCTGCATGTTTGCAGTGTGCGGATCTAAAACAATTTCACATCCTACTCAGAGCAGGGAAAATCTCTTATGATCTCTTCTGCTTTATGGTTTTACTTATCCTCCTGCATGGTAAATCCTTAAGGATTCCTTCGATCTCTTCTTAAATCACTTACACAATCTACCTGGATAATCTTAACTACTGGCATGGCTCTAAAAACTACCACTGTCTGATACAATCTTGGCTTTTCTCATTTTACCAGAAATTTCCGTCTGAGTTGAAAACCTCAAACTCAGTGTCTTGCTCCCTACAGCGCGTTCTTCCTCTTTGGTCTGTTGAAGCATCACTCCCCTTCTGGTCATGAAGAATGAGGAATGAGAAGCTGATGTGAGTTCCAGTTTGTCCTCACCTGTCCCAGCTGGTGCTCTCTACCGCAATTCACACCCATCAGCTCTCCCCAGCTCCTGCATGGCTGACAGCAGCCTCCAGCTCCACACGTGCAGATGGGAGCCTTCCATTGGCCTTACCAGTTCCCACCTCATGTGTGTGTGCTCAACTCTCTCAGAAATCCCTTACATATCACTCCGAGTGATTCTGTTTCTTCAGTGGAATTAGGACTCTCTCATCCTGATTCTGCCTTCTCTTTCACCACCCTTTTCTCCACCAAAGAGTCAAAGTGTCCTCTCAATCTTTTGTCCCTGTCTCATATGTTTCCTCTTCATTTTTCCTCCCTGTCTTTATCACTTCCTGTGGTCCCCTGTCTGATCGTCCAGTCACCAAGCTCAAATTCTTTGTTAACATGGTCCTCAAAGCTACCTTTCTAGAAACTATCTGTCCATTCATTTATCATTCATTCACATGGACAAAAATAATCAGTAAGTGTTCACTGTATGCCAGGCACCCTCACAGATCTTGGAAATGAAATGAAAAAGAGGACAGCCACAATTTCTCTCTTAGAGTCTACAGAGTCCTGGGGGAGCTTAATGAAATCGGCATAAATGATGATACGTGCTGGGAGAGAAAGAAGGAAGAGGATGAACTGGAGCATAATGAGAGGGCTGAGGAGAGAGAGGCACGTTCTGGATAATGTTGACTGGGAAAGCCCCTTGAGGAGGGGCTGAAGCCTGAGAAAGAACAGAATCTGGATATTTTGGGATTCAGTGGAAGAAACAGAATCACTGGGAGGGAAAAATAAGGGATTTCTCATGGAGATTTGAGTCCACGTGAGGTGGGAGCTGATACAGCTTACGTGAGGCTCTCAGCTACGCGTGTGGAGCCGGCGGCTGCCGTCCGCGGTGCAGCGCGTTGGGAAGGGCTGATGGGTGTGAAGTGGGGTGGCCGAGCACCAACTGGAACAGATGAGGATGGCCTGAAAGTACCACCAGCTTCTCATCTCCTCTAAGCTACCGACCTCAGTGATTCAAATACATACAGGAAAAGCCAGAACCCTTGTCGTGGACCTAAGCATGCACTTGGTAGAAGAGTTGAGGAAGCCAAAGGAGGATCTGGTAGGAGTTTAGGCCCCACTGCTGCCCCATGCCAACAAGGTGAGCCAGTCTAAAAGAAAAAGCCTGTGCGAACTCCAGCGGCATCTGCACACAGCTCCCTTGCACCAACAGTTTCAGTGTGAAAAATGTATCTGTCGCTCCTCTTTTGCCTTTCGGTTCTCATGCCAAATATCTGTGTTTGCTTCTTTTTTACTTTTTTTAAGATTTTATTTATTTACTTGACAGAGAGAGAGCATAAGCAGGGGGAGTAGCAGACAGAGGAAGAAGCAGGCTTCTAATTTGGGACTGTGCAGGGAAGAAAATTCTGGGAATTGTGACTCCGACTTAGATAAGTTGACATAAAAAAACTCTCTTCCTGCAACGGGTCAGGCAAGGAGTAGGGTAAAGTGTGTTCTAGGCATTAGGAATAATATGTGTAAAATCTCTGAAGGATTTGTGTTTGGTACACTTGATACTTTGAGAAAGAATGTGCTTGGATAAGAATAAAGAAGCAGGAGAAGAGCATGGGATGAAAGAGATAAGCGGGGTTGAGATTCTGCAATGTCATCTAGGCTATGCAGGTAGCAAAGTACAACCATTTCCTTCAGACTCTTCTGTTGTCTGTCACAGTAATCCCAAATTCCTTAAGTTGGCATCCTAGCTGCTAAAATGGGGTTACAACATCTAAGGAAAGTGGGAATGCACAATGTGCAAATTGTAATTGCTTAAAGTGATTCTTGGCCCTCACTGCCTGAGGTTATATTTTTAATTGGTCTGAACTGTATTCTCAGTATCTGCTGAACTAGAAGAGCATAGAAGTGGCTCACACCAGGGTATTTCTGGATATTTGAATTTTCACTAGCAGTTAGCCATTCCTTTTCTGGGACTCTGAGAGACAAAAAGTTAAGATAATAAAATAATTAATTGGAGATAAACTATTTTTGCATAACAAAACTGGAATTTGGCACGTACCTGGTGTATTCATAACAGAGAAAGGATCTAGATCCCTATTTCTGTTTGCACTGACAGGATAAGACACTTTTCATTATCTACTCTCCTTACCTAGATTTGAATGATGTGACTCTTCCCACTGATTTCTGCTTATAACTTCCACCGCCTCCTAAGAAAATGAAATGACTGAATACAACTTAGGAGAATTGTGAGTTTTAGTTCATCGTCCACTGGACTCCTAGATATGCCTCATATTTAAATTGAAAAACTCCTTGGTAACAAAACCTTCCTTCCTTCAGTCCACACATTATGTACAGCAAAGGGGTAATGAATATGAGAAGAAAATAGGATAGGATTAATTTTTAGTTTTCAACTCCAAGTTTTATGTTTTGGTGGGAACTAGTTGCCTTCACTATTTTCCCATTTTCCTTTTTTCTTCCAATAAATAGATATACTTACGTTCCAGTTAAGGTAAAATGATTTTATTTTTATTTTTTTAATTTTTATTTTTACTTAATTTCACAATTTTAAATTCCAGCTAGTTAATATAATAACATAATAACAGTGTAGTATTAGTCTCAGATCAGAATTTAGTGACTCATCACTTCCATATATTACCCAGTACTGGGCTCTATTTTTAAACATCCGAGGAAAAAGTTCACATTCCCGCCAACAGTGTTAAGAGGGTTCTCCTTTCTCCACATTCTTGCCAATAGCTATGGTTTCCTCAGTTGTTCTGTATTGTACCCCACGACTCTGCTCAATTCATATATTAGTTGTAATAGTTTTTTGGTGGAGTCTTTCTGGTTTTCTACATAAAATATCATGTTGTTTGTGAATAGTGAAAGTTTGACTTCTTCCTTACCTATGAGGATGCCTTTTATATCTTTCTGTTTTCTGATTGCTGAAGCCAGGACTTCAGTAGTATATTAAGTAACTATGGTGGGAGTGGACATCCCTGTCTTGTTCTTGACCTTAGAGGAGAAGTTTTCAGTTTTTCCCCAATTAGGGTGATATTAGCTGGGGATCTTTCTTATACGGCTTTTTTGATGTTGATGTATGTTCCCTTTTCCTAGTTTATTGAGGGTTTTTATCAAGAAGGGATGCTGTGCTTTGTCAAATGCTTTTTCTGCCTTTGTTGAGAAGATCATGCGATTTGTATCCTTTCTTATACTAATGTGGAATATCACACTGATTGATTTGCAAATATGAAACCGCCCTTTCAACCCAAGAATAAATTCCACTTACTGTGGTGAATGATTCTTTTAATGTAATGTTGGATTCAATTTGCTAGTATTTTGTTGAGAGTTTTTGTATCCATGTTCATCAGAGATATTGTAATTCTCCTTTTTTATTCAAGTCTTTAGCTGGTTTTGGAAATAAGGTAATGCTGGCCTCATAGAATGAGTTTGGAAGTATTCCTTTCATTTCTGTTTGAGAAGAATAGGTATTAACTCTTCTTTAAATGTTTAGTAGAATTCCCCTGGGAAGACATTTGGCCCTGGACTTCTGTTTGTTGAGAAAATTTTGGTTACTGATTCTATTTCTAGGAACGGGTTCCATGGTGTAATGGTTAGCACTCAACTCTGATTCAATTTCTTTGCGTTTCTAAGCCAACTTTAGGTTTGGTTACCCTACCAATTTCATAGTAGTTAATAGTCAATAGGAGGTCGATATCCAGTATATAGATTTATTCCATAAATCCATGTGTCCATATCCATATAGGAATAAGCAACAATATGACAATAATGACTCTGAAGTCAAACTGCTTCCTCCATAATTTTACTGTGTGACTCTGGCCAGATCACTTCACTTCTTAATTCCTCATATTTCTCATCAATAAAATGTTGATTATAATGCCCTATAGACTTATTATGAATTTTATTTATTTTTTTAAATTAAAAACATTTGTTTTAATTTATGTAGGCTCCGCACCCAACATAGGGCTTGAACTTATGACCCTAAGATTAAGAGTCACATGCTCTACTGACTGAGCCAGCCAAGCACCCCTTATTGTGAAATTTAAAGATGAAATGAATTGCTGTGTGAAGTACTTAGAAAAGTACTGGACATTACATAAAGTTGCTTTTATTATGGATACCTATGTACAAATATATTTCATAGATATTCATATAATAGATTAATATGTATATATAAGTATGTATATATGTATCACATGTTTAGGCGGCATACGCTTGTATTTATAATCTTTTACATATTTGTAATCTTTTTTTTAAAGATTTTATTTATTTATTTGACAGAGAGAGATCACAAGCAGGCAGAAAGGAGGAAGCAGGCTTTCTGCTGAGCAGAGAGCCCGATGTGGGGCTCAATCCCAGGACCCTGAGATCTTGACCTGAGCCAAAGGCAGCGGCTTAACCCACCGAGTCACCCAGGCTCCTATCTTTCATATAAAAATTCTTAGCAGAAATACATAATCAATCATTATTTATTTAGTTATTTATCTTTATTTTGTGAAGGAAAGGGGAGAGGAAGGGCAGCAGGAGAGATGGAGGGAGAGAGAATCCCAAGCAGGATCCCCGTTAGGCACAGAGCCCCATGTGGGGCTCAATCTCACAACCCTGAGATCATGACCTGAGTTGAAATCAAAAGTCAGACACTTAACTGACTGAGTCATCCAGGTGCCCAGATGATTTTTTAAAATTGCCAAATAACATCACTACATTTAACTCCCAAGGTTGTGCACAACTGAGATATCGTGACCTGCTAGAAGTAAGGAAGATGAAGCTGTGGATATTAATATTATTCATTGCATCCCTGTAAGATTTTGAGTTTTCATATGGAATAGAAGATTCTCATTCAATTTCTCTTAAATTCTCAATTCACTTGAATTCTCAATTCAATTTCTTATGTTTCAGTTGCCATGTAACAAGATAGTAGTTCAATTATTATGCCGTTTGGAAAAGGTTATGGTCCCAAAAAGGTAATTTTTATTCAGCATTATTACAGGGTATGCAATTGATTCCACTCATTTCAGTAGATAGAATCAGAATCATGATGATGAATCTTTTTTCAAAGAAAAAACACTTTCAGCTTTAGAAAGCAATTTATGAGGGCTACATTCATGTCATGGACAGAATAAAGAATGGCATGAAATAGTAACACTGTCCATTATTCACCAGTGGTCCTCCTTTCTTTAGTTTGGTGTATGTTACTCTATTAAGTCATGTTTATTGGTCTTTATTTTTCTCTTTCATGTGAGAATAATTTCTGTGCTCCTCCTTACAAGGTCATGCTGGCTTTCCTCCTCCCTCTACTGCTTTCTCCTGCTGCTACAAATTATATACGCTTTACTAAATCCCAACCAGGAATAAAGATCAAAATAATTGTTTCAGCTAGGAATTATCTTTACTGTTGTTGTTTTACCATTATTCTTGTTGCATAATATTGATACTGTATTTATTTACAGTATCAGAAGATATTGAACAGTCAGCAAGGAGAATAATTACTTCTGATGTCCACAATTATTTCAGTAAGAAAACAGACACATGGAATCAAAATTTTAGAGCTAAGGCAGATTTGAGAATTTATGTACTCAAGACTCCTAATTTTACAAAAAAAAAAAAAAAGAAAAGAAAAGAAATAGAGGTGAAGAGAGGTAATAGCAGAGACGCAGCTGAGTTTTAACTTCATTCTTCCTGATAATCCAACTACTATGGTCAAAAATAAAATATCATAAAATAAAAAATAAAAAAATCATAACCACAACAAGAAAAGACTGGCAATTTACCTAAAAAGACCAAGTAAGAATAATAGGGAATGGAGAACTATGACAGGGAATATGAAAAACGGGGGGAATAAGAAAGAAGCTGGGGAAAAAGTGGCACTACAGACTCCTAATTCTAAAGAGAATCAACAGCAAAGGTGGACAGATACCCAAGGTCTTATTAAGAGTCTGAAACTTGGAGCGCTTGGGTGGCTCAGTCAGTTAAGCATCTGCCTTCAGCGCAGGTCATGATCCCAGGGTCCTGGGGTCAAGTCCCACATTGAGCTTCCTGCTCAGCAGAGGCAGCAGAGGTTCTGCTTCTCCCTTTCTCTATGTCCCTCTATCCACTCATGCTCTCTGTCTCGCTCTCTCTCAAATAAATAAATAAAATCTTTAAAAAAAAATTAAAAGGTTTTAAATCCATCCCTGCTACTGAAGAAAAAATATTCCTTGTACCTTTATTTATCTTCTCCAAATGGGCAAAGACCTAGACACTGTGCAGTGTAGGTAGAACCGAAGAGGTTGTGGAGGCTTGGTATATAGAAGAGAGGACTTTGACCAGAACAGTAGTGACATTTTATTTTTTTGAGGGACTATCTAATGAAAAGAGTATCAAAGAGTCTATGCAACTATAGAAAAAACTAGGAGAAATAAGTAGGCCCAGAAGAGAGACACTCTCTAAATATACACATAAAAGAGGCAGAAAGTGAGTGACCCTAACAGCATTTAAACAGAGAGGAGAAGACCAGTATTAAGGACCAGATCCCAGTAAAGCCTTCTAGACAATGAGTAATATAAAGTTCATTCAAATTGCACTGAATGCCCTTCCTCCAGAGATCTGATGATTCAGGGCACAAAGTCAAGGACGTGCATAGCTCAGTTGGCAAGTGGATAGTCAAAGTGCATAGTTGAACATAAAATAACTGATTGAAAATTATCAAGTGGTCTGTTCCTGCCCTTCTACTCTTTAAAATCTATTTTAGAGGGACGCCTGGGTGGCTCAGTTGGTTAAGCAGCTGCCTTCGGCTCAGGTCATGGTCCCAGGGTCCTGGGATCGAGTCCCACATCGGGCTCCTTGCTCAGCAGGGAGCCTGCTTCCCCCTCTGTCTCTGCCTGCCATTCTGTCTGCCTGTGCTCCGTCTCTCTCCCTCTCTCTCTCTGATAAATAAATAAAATCTTTTAAAAAAAAATCTATTTTAGATCCATTTCCTCCAGTAAGATTTTCTGTTTCCTGCTGACCTGCAATTATTTTAATATAATTTCAATAATGTATTGGTTAAGCCTCAGAAACATCTCTTAGGGCCTTAACTTTTTCCTCCTCTACGAACCCACCATATTCAGTTGCGTTCAATTTGTCTTTATAATCTATGACATTATTTCATATTTCCATCTCATTTTTATAATATTTACCACATTCCATTTTAATTAGCTATTTACATCTCTATCTTCTCCACAAGACTGGGAGCACCTTGAAAGCAAGAATATCATTTTGTGGTTATGGTTCCTCAGGGCCAAGCATGCATGGCACACTGCAAGCACCTGGTGAATGTTTTCATTAATTAAGAGATTAATTGGGTGAAAAAAAGATTAATTGGATGAATGCATACACAAATGACTAAATAAATAAGAATGTCTTATCTGGTAACTTAGAGTGATGCTCTTTAGGTCTGAGATCATGTCTTATATTTTATGGTACCCCATGGCTCTTATTTGCATAGCATGTTAACAAATACTAAATATTACTTTATGCTATCATGAAGTCTCTAGTTTACTTACACTCTGTGTCACTATAGCATCCTGTTATACTACACTGCATTTTAACTTATATGCTTTATAGGTACACCTATATAAAATGAAGTAAATTTAGAATTGATCATTCATAAAATTATTATAATTTGTAGTCTGCCACAGTTTTGAAACTATCTTCCAGACTATTACATAAATAACTCTATAATTATAGACTGAAAGGGGGAAAAATTAAATCGTTTGACCCTGATTCTAATGGATATTTTGTTGTCAGTGGAAAATCATACTAAAAACAGAAATAAGACAAGAAAAAAATTACTTTCATGTTATCATCACTCATTGGCCACTCATATGGCAAACATTTATCTCATATCCAATCTACAGGAAGCTCTTTGGCAGCTGCTAAGGCTATGGAGACATTTTCTCACAAAATTTTCATAGCAATTGGATGAAGACAATCATCCCTGTATTTTAGATGAAAGAACGGAGACTCAGAAAGGTTAGGTGCTTCATGTCTCACACCTGCTGAAGGGTGTAGTTAGAGTTCCCACTGGGGCAGGCTGGCTCAGCAGCAGACTTCACAGAACTCTCTAGTAAACTCAGTTATGGCTCTCACCTTCATCCACTAGTGAGCCTCTCTGTCCAGAGCATCTATTTCCCCTGAACAATCTGCCATAAATAAGCCTTGTTTAAATATATTTCATTCAATGGGTAATATGCCTCAGGTTTTATTTTTTAGAATTAAGAAAAGACAAAGAGTTTTCAAGGATCCACTTTCTCCCCTCTCTCCCCCCATACCTGAGCATTCCTCCACTCCTATGGTTTCACTTGGACTAGGAGCTCTTATACCATGTTCTGTTAGGGGGCCTTTTATTCTCCAGCAGAGGTAGTGTAATAAGTCCTGGGAATGGCAAATATATAACGCACTTCCCGGCTACTTGCTAGCTTGGTAAAACATCACCTGACTTTACTCAGACTTTATGATCTCTTCTGTGAATGGAACAGGAAATGTCTGAAACAAAAAACATCAGGGGCATTTGGGTGGTGCAGTTGGTGCAGCATGCAATTCTTGATTTCAGGGTCATGAGTTCAAGGCCTACATTGGGCATGGAGCCTACTTAAAATAAATAAACAAACAAATAAGCAAGCCTCATTGAGGGCATCTACTGGCAATATCATGTGGTAAATCAGCACCGGAGAATTATCTGATGGGCAGTCTTGTTGAAGATATCTTTCATTCATTCGTTCAGGGTTGATGTTTAGTTTGTTATTGAACTGAGTTGGCACACAATGTTATGTTAGTTTTTGGTGTACAGTATACTGATTCAACAATTTCTGTATATTATTCAATGCTCCCCATGATAAGTGCAGCCATCATCTCTCACCATGCATTATTATAATATTAATGACTATATTCTCTATGCTGTGCATTTTGTCTCTATGACTTATTTGTAACTGGAATTTCGTACTTTTTAATCCCCTTCACCTATTTCACCCATTCCTGCACCCACCTCCCCTCTAGCAACCACCTGTTTGTTCTCTGCATTTAAGAATCTGTTTTTTGTTTGTTCATTTGTTTTTGCTTTTTAGGTACTACATCTAAGTGAAATCAGATGGCATTTGTCTTTCTTTGATGATGTGTCATTCATCTGTCATGATAGCCAATACTTTTTAAAATAATGAAATACTTCCTGAATAGCTGCTCCTCTAGGCACTAGTGCCTCTCTGCTTCCCAGGCCATCTCTTCTGCCACCTTCTCTCTAATCTCTCAGACGTTTCTACCATCCAAAGTGAAAGCTACTGTTGGCCTCAGCAGGACCTCCGGAATTCTGTGCCAGTTCCACAGTTAACATCCTTTCTAACCAGGCAGAACTCTTGTTATCCTGGTTGGAATTAGTTTTAAGGCTACTCTTGCTTTTAACAAGTATTTCCTGAGCATACTAACTGCCTCTAAGAATTAGACATGCATACCCCTGTCAGAGAGTGTAAGGTTTCTGTTTAACCTTTTGGAAAAGAGAACCTGTTTGAAAGAAATAAGGAGCACTGCTGGCAACTGTTTTACAATATGATTCTATGTCTGGCCTTAGAAAGAGCTACGCGTAATCAGTATGCTACACAGTTTTCTTAACTGTGTTCTCTTCCACCTAAGTGACTTAAGCTTAATGAGAATGGGGGATTTAAGCACTAGGTTTTTTTTCTCTACTATAAGATACAAATTGTTTTTGTTCTTCTGAGTGGTTTTTGTAAACTCGCAGGAAACCTTGGCACCTGGATTTCCATTGGCATTTGGTTCTTGCTGTATGTTGCGTGTGCTGCAAGTCTTTTAGTGCTTTATAGCAATATTTCCCTCACCTTAGTCACTAATGACTCATTACTGATCCATTATGGTCCAGCTATTCAACTTCTTTATGGCATAAGCTTGTATTTCATTTTCCAAAAATCTCTGCTTTCAATTTAAACCACAGGAACCATTGATGTGCGGATGAAGCACATGCCTGAGAAAGCTTTCATATGGGAAACATTTTTCTGCAACATAAAATTTGTTTCATTAAAGGAAAACGTGAAGATTGGTACCAGAAATAAACCGATCAAAATCTTTGTCATTAGCAGATTACCATATCAAGTGTAAGTATACAGGAGAGAACAATTTGAGTGGAAGACAATATGAGTCTAAAAGTATTCTGATATTAATAGTAAAATCTATTTTATACTTAATACTGTATTTACCTAACAGGCATTAATTCAAACATTAAATTATACGTTGAGAAATGAATCCTATTGGGAACACTAAAGCTAGCTAGTAGAACCTAGATATTGAGTCTGCCGTTTATACTGGATAGGAATGCTAATGTTATCATAAACATATCATAATTGATGAGTTTATTGCAATTCTGTGTAGAAGTTGTAAAGGCAAAGGACATCCTTAAGGCATCTTTCTTGTGGCTCAAAGAATTTCTGATTCTAATTACCTCCACAAGATTGTATGCATCCAAATAGTTTTCTCCATCAGATTTCATAATTTCACTCCATAATTATGAATTTAACTAAAGCACAAATACAAAAGTAGATCAATTTTCATGTGTTAGTTCAGAGAGCTCTCTTTGCTGTGAAGCTGAAGGAATGCTAAAGTTGGAGTAGGCAAAGGGTTTGTTTATAAATTAAATGTAAAACAAGTTTAAAGATGATGTCAGTCATCACTGCTCCTCAATATGCATTAATTTTTTTCCTGTCAATTTTCTATGAGAGTACAAAATAATAATAAAAAAAAATCTCAGTGATAAGAATGAAACTAAGAGACTAGTGAGAGCCCAGAAAGATACTTGATAGTCAAAAAAGAAGGAAGTGGTAATATAAGGAAACAGATTAGATTGAATTTATTCAAAAACATACTGAAACTTATCTCTACATAACACTAAAGGAAGCAAAGTTTACTTTTCTGATACACTTTTGTGTGTGTGTGTGTGTGTAAAAGCTTTCTTCCTTAAAAGAGAATTCTATAGAATTCATGAATATTGGAGATTTAAAGATTACTATTTTATTCTTTTTTGACCATTTCATAGCTCTTCTCTCCCTTGAGTAATGAGCGCTTTTTTCATTTCTCCTAAGTTGCTAAATGACTTTTAGGATGTGATTTAAAGTATCCAAATGTTGTGATTGAAAAGAGCATACAGAATCCAACATAATTTGAAAAAAAGTTGGAAGAAAACATTTACTACAAAAAACAGAAAAATAATTTAAAATTAATTAATCATAAATTTAATTCTAATTACATTCACAAAATTCATGCATTAAACTAGTTTTATAAGGCAATAAGTTCTAAAACAAATATATGATATTTAAATATAAATATAAAATATATTTTATAAAATATAACACAAATATAAAATGTTTATTCCTTTAGCATCTTTGTGATGTCAGGGTGAACTCAACAATAGACTTTCATTGACCGTTTATTGTAGGCCAGTAAATAATCATTTCTAAAGCAATTTGCTAGAGTTGAATTACCTAACTGGCTTTTGAGGATTTTAAAATATAATTTGTGAAAAGATACAAAAAATATTAGGTAATAATAATTCAAGACAGCGTAACTGGTTTTGTAGTATGAACTAAGTGATATTGTAGGTTTTTAAGAGAACAGAGTTTGAATTATAATGAAGTATTTAGGAAAGAAAGAAGAAAGAGAGAAGTAAGAAAGAGAGAAGGGAAAAAAGAAAGAAAAAGAAAGAAAAGGAAATGAAGAAAGAAAGGGAAAGAAAGAAAGAATAGGGTAGGCTTGTAAAGGGGGAATGAATACAGTGTTGACAATAGTAACATGTAAGAATTTCAAAGCAATTCACTACAAAATGGTAAGTAAGTACATAGTGGACTGTAAAAGTACATGAATAGGAGACAGAGAAGAGAAACGTGAAGAAATCTTTAAATGGGTGCTTCTTAGGAGATAGATTTTGGTGTCTCCAGCAACAAGAACAGCTGGAAATAGAAAAAAAGGAAGGAGGCATTCTGATGGAGTGTACTAAGAAAGAATGTACTTACAGAAGCTGAACCATTTGCAAGCCACTGGATGGCTGAATGCACCTTTGCAAAGTCAAAACAAATTTAGACATTATTTTGAAAGTCTCTGTGTACATTAAAGAGAAACAAATGTTCCAACTTAATATGTGGCAGAAGGTAAAAGAGCAGCTCACCCAGCAGGTTACCCTTAAGACAAATGCCTAATAACACATTATCCCAAATGATCTGTCCATTCGTGTGTAGACCTCAAGTCAGGTGAAGAGAAAGTAGACACTACTTCAACTTCAGAGAACAATGTCAAGAATAAACCAATAAATCTTCCCTAGCAAGATAAGCCTGTAATCTCAGCAATGTACTAGAATGTTAATAAAAAAAAAATCAAAATATAAACAGAGAACATAAAGAGTAAGAATAAGATCAGACAAGAGGTTTTGCCTGAAGGTATGTTTTGTTTAGCCTATTTGGTGTTTTAAGCAAATATTAAATGAATTCCCAACCTTTAGAAATTAGAATATTCAATAACATGAAGGGAAAAAACAAAACAAAACAAACAAACGAACAAACAAACAAACAAACAAAAAAGAAGTTCTAACTTTGAAAAATTCAATCTCAAAACTGGGTTTATATTCCTGAATGGCAAACATAACGAGTTAGTATTTTAGCGCACTTCCTCTTGAATTCACCTATTTCATTTGTTAATACAGTTAATAATCCATGAAGAATTAATGCACTTGTGTTCCCTGCCTGGCTCTTATATACACCAACTTTACTGATCTCCAGTTTAAAATAACAGTGAGGCTTGCAAAGGTTTTCTAGTATATATGTGGACATGGATGGTTTTAAGAGAGTCAAATTTCAAATCTTAAACACACATATAACTCTAAAAATGTACTTGCCTTAGAAGACATTTGGTGGAGGTAACCAACCCATTTTCCTTAGCAACCTTTCCTTTCACAACTGTCTATCCGTACCTCATTAATTTCTAATCTTACTATGACACATTGTGCCAGGGTGTCTAAGTCTTAAGGTCAACAAACTACAGGGAGTGTTCAAAGACTTGGTAGCAGAATGTCTGGTATAGACAAAGTAGGACAAGTCATATACAGAACTTCAAATAAATAAAGTACTTCGATTCCAATGGATACATTTGCAAAATTGACTTCATAGTTTTAATGGCAATATGTACATAATGTGGGAAATTACTCTTTTATATTACTTAAACTCGTGATGAAAACTTTTTAGATCCCAGTTTACAAATATATGAAGATGTGTATAATTTTTTTGAAGATCACTGGTTTAGAGAAAACTGAGATTTAAAAGTTTCTTGGTTACAAAAATCTCATTCTTGATAAAGTAGTTACAGTTTTTTTGTGGCCTGGCCCCTCACATTGGTCTCTGAGGTTTTAATATGTACTACTTCATAATCTGGTCAAAAGTACATTAGAAAATTAGGTATGATTGAATTTTTTTGAAGGATACAGCTGTGAAAAACTGGGGAAAGCAGATGCTAATATAAGCGGATAAAAGCAACATGAAAATACTGTGAGATCACAATGTGGGAAATATTAAAAATCAATAAGAGAATTTTATTATTATTATTATTTTTTGCTTTTTAAGTTTTATTTATTTATTTTAGAGAGAGAGAAAGCAGAGGTGAGGGGCAGACAGAGAAGAAGAGGGAGAGACTAGTCAGCAAATCCTCTCCCCTGACTGCCCTCTGCTGAGCCTGGAACAAGATGTGGGGCTTGATCTCATGACCCTGAGTTTATGACCTGAGCCTCAACCAACTGAGCCACCCAGGGGCCCATCAAAGATAATTTTACATAAATAAAGTGTCTGTGAATATTCTATAGCCACCTCAAAGGAATGTTAAAAAGTTAAAAAAAAAAAAAAAAGCAAAACTCACTTGAGTAAAACTATTATATTTGGAGTAAACAAATTCTAAATACTGGGCAAAATAAAGAATAAAAAAACCGATATTATTGAATAAAGGAAATGGATAACATCTTAATACTAAGATGTAAGATTATATTAACAATTTACAAGTTAGAGTTAAATTTACTATTATTGTTAAAAGCTACATTTTTTTAGTCTAATTTAAAATCTTAAAGCAGACTTGCTAGATAATAAAATATAATATCTTTAAAATTTTACAGAATTAAAAAATCTTTAAAACCTGATATTTAGTCAAAAACAATATTAGCTCCAATATACTGAGTGCTTTTTAGGGACCAGACATTATTTTAATTTTTTACTTTCATTAGCTCATTATAATAACTCATTACACATTTTCCAGTCAACCTTCTGAGAAAGGCATTATTACTAATATTGCTAGTGATTTTAAAAAACTGAGGTATAGCCCGTGAAGACTGAAATTAAGAAAATGAAAATGATTAGATCAGATTATTTATTGTTTACTTATCCACAGCTTTTTCAAACTGGAAAAGTTTGAAATTCAAGTCTCCTTGGCACAGAATCTCATTTTATTAAGCGGTTTAGCATTGTGCCTGGAACAAAAGCAAGACCACGATTGGATACTAGCTCTCCTAACTCATCATCCATTGTTTTAACATAGTCATGCATTTGATCAGCAATATGAGGAAAATAACTATAATGTAAAAGGGTTGTTCTGAGAAGTATTTTTTTTTCTGAATATTAAATTGTTGTGTAGACTAACAATTAATTTTATCTTACCTTTAAATACTTTATTTTGTTTGCAGTTCTGAGATTTCTTTCATTATGTTCCACTATCTTTAACTTTTACATATTTTTAAAGATACAATTACATAAATGTGCAAAGCCTAAAATTCTTCAGTTAATGACTTAAAAATACAATTATTCAAAACAGTTTCTGTACTGTCAAAAATTGGAAATGTGTGATGTTCTTATCATTGACCCTATATTTCTGACAATCAATAATTTTGTCTAAATAATCTAATGATATGAACATTGCCTTCATGTTGTATGCCTAATAACAGATGCAGGATTGAAGTTAATCATTTCAATATAATATTGAACTTCAAACAACAGGTAACCTTTTTTTCTCTCTTTTTTTTTCCCCCGACACAGAATACTTTTCTAGTATACAGTTGATTTTTAGTGCAGTGCTGCTGAAGATGGGAGATTAGGAGACTGGGAAAAAGAGACTACATATTTCTAGGAATATATCAGTCTTGGAGGGTGAATAAATTTATAGTTTGCAAAAGATCTCACCTCCAATCCAATATATCCTCAGATAATATGCCCCTAGTTATATCCATTAAGAGCCTGGGCCTTAAGGAAATATTATTAATATTGATGATAAACCTAGGCTATATTGCTTATAGTTCTTAGAAAAACAAAACACTTGAATGACTAACATCCAAATAAATTAATGAGATGTTTTAGACAACACCCAGATGAAAATCAAAAACTTTAAGAAATTTAAAAGCTATAGATTAGGTGCACTCAACAAAAAAATATCCAAATATGTGTAAACACTCAGAATTTCAACTGATAATTTTAATTTTCATCTAGTTACCATCATAAAACACAGGTACTCTGGCCCTTTTTAATTTGGGGAGGGAAGGAAAACAGGGGAGTGGAACAGGTGGGTTGCAGGGAGAAACTAGTGTCATATCTATAATATTTTGTGGTTAGAAAATTATACTTTCATTCTTATCTTCTTCAGTGTCATATTGTCAGTTTTGATTTCATCTGTATTTATTAATTATTTTCTGAGGGAACACAGTGGTTTGCAGTCATGACTGTGTAGTAAGAGTTATCTAGAACAGTCCATGTAAAAAAATCACAAATTCCACAAGTAATTATTTATGGGTTTTTTTTCTGGACTGTGAGCTCAATTGATGCTATATAAATCTACAGTATATAATTTCACCATTTATATAATTGACATTTACCACAGTTGTTAAATATTTAGTTAGAATGTTCACAGTACAGTCTTGTCAGCTTGAAAACTATGGGACTCCAGGTGCCGCTTGCAAGAATTTATGTTTTCAATAAAATGTCCTCCAACATGAGCAGCTGTGTTTTATCGAGAAGTTTCAAATCCATAACATTCAGTTCCTTCTTTCTTTCTTCATTCTACATGTGCTCACATTCAGATGCCAAAATACATATTTGGTAAAGAACAAATGCAGAGTTCAAAAGAGGAAGGATAGAGAGGCAAGTGGGAGAGGGAGAGCAAAAACCCAAACATATAGAAATCAACTGAGAGCCTATTTTCTTAAGCTTTTCATAAACTTTGCATAGACAAGAGAAATAATGACCCTGGTTATTTTTGTCCTCATGAGGTATTGTTGCATCATTTGGAAATATTTAAAGACTATGAGGGATATTTCTTAATCTAGATTAGAATATTGCAAACCACTTTTTAAAATCATATTTCAACCAAACAATTACATATTTACATTAAAACATAAATAACATGAATGCAAAGCTGTCTAGTTAAAGAAGGTAGTGATGTCAGGTGTTTATATTTGTTTCATCCTCAAAAGTCTGTTAAAATGGCAGAAAATAGGATTTAACTTTTCTTGTTTTTATTAAGTTAAAGCACCTAAAAGGACACAGTGAACAGAAGAAGAAATATCAAAACAACTTTAGGAACTGGAGACAGATTTATGAATGGTGACTTAACGTACACTAGGAAGCCAAATCCTAAAGCTCAATTCTAAAGCCATGGTGTTAAAATAAAGCAACACAGTTTATACTACAGAGACCTAAAGCCGTGGGGATTGTTAGCATCTGATATCTCTAAGAAACAGAGGATGAGAGTGAAACTAAACTAAACCAAGGTAATATGAAAGCGTGTTTAAGAAATAGTTAGACCATAAAGATTCTCCCCTTGTTTGCACTGCCAGGTAATTTCTCTTACTTTATGCTATTAGAAGTCTAGAGCTTTCTTCTCTATGATGGGCCAAATATTTTCTATCAATAAAAGTATTACATTTGTAAGAGAATAAGATGCCATATAAAGCCAGAAGAACAACAACAAAAAGCTCTGAGAAATCATAATTTTATAGTATAAATGAACAAAAAGTAAAGTTGCAGAATCTTCTAAAACACAGAGCAAAAGAAATTGAAAATTAAGAAAGTAAGGATCATAGTTTTAAAGAATTTTTATTTTAGATGTTCCAAATTCAAATAACAGGAGTTCCAAAAAGATAAACTAAAACAAAGGAGAAAAAAATATGAAACAAATAGTGTTAAATTGTCATAACAAGTGAGAGACATGAATCACCTGACTGTGAAGGATTACTGATTGCCCAGGAAAATTAAAACTACCAATTTCCTTACTTATCACCCTGAAATTTTAGAATACACAGACTAAAGAAACCATTCTGAAAGCTTTCATAGAGAAACAGTAATTTTATCTATAGAACTTTTCAACAGCAGCACTAGAAGCTAAAAGAAAATGAAGGAAAGCCTTCCAAATTCTGAGGGAAAATAACTTCCATTTGGAATTACATATCCAACCAAATTATCTACTAGATGTAAAGGTATAATAAGGGCATGATCCATATACAAAATTTCCCAAGAATGACCTGTGTCACTTTTCTCAACCCTGAGGAACTTTTTTTTTTAAAGATTTTATTTATTTATTTGTCAGAGATAAAGAGTGCATAAGCAGAGATAGCATCAGGCAGAGGGAGAAGCAGGCTTCTGCTGAGCAAGAAGCCTGATGCAGGATTCAATCCCAGGAGCTTAGGATCATGATCTGAGCTGAAGACAGACGCTTAACCGACTGAGCCACCCAGGCGTCTCTGAAGTCAAATTTCTCATAGAGTATGAACAGTTTCTTTACCAACAACCAATATCATTATATATTTTAGAATTGTCATTAAGTGATAGAAAAAGCTGACCCAGTTTAAAGAAAAACGATGCCCATGACATACAGGTATTGGCAAAAAATGACAACAAAATTGTGGGAATTTTCCTGCAATTGAGAAAGAACTGAATTTTCTGAAATGGAAAGGACACACGCTAGGAACTTGATTCAAAGTCATCTGTGCTGAGACAAATAATTGAATTCAAGGATAAAGAGTTCCTCAAACATTTAGAGGGAGAAATAAGGGAAGTCATTCTTCAATGTTTTCCAGAGAGTGATGACCCATAGTAAATCCCAGAAGACAGTGGAGCAATGACTGTAAATTTATGAAGGCCCAAGAGTTGTGTACCCATCCAAATGTATTTAAGTATAAAAGAAGGAGGAAAACATTTCCAAACATAAAAGCCATTTTAGATGTAACTAGCAGGCAACTAGGCATGTCAAAATAAAAATGATAAATCCTGATAAAAGACTAATGACCAGTATTAAATCACTCATATATAAAACTGTCTAAAATGTGACTACAGAAATTAAATGTCATACTATATATATATCATATATCGTAATAACATATAATATATATGCCATAATAACAACAAATAAAAATTGGGAATGAGAGTGGAAAATAACAGATAATGAAAATCTATCAATCTTCTCAATATAGTTGATGAAAAATTAACAAATGTTGAATAAATTTGAAAAATCAAGAAATAATTAAAGTAGTCATATACTGTTTCAGAAAGAACATTAGAAAAATAAAAATGAGATCAAGGAGGTTAAGAAAGAGGGTGAGTTGAAGTAAAAATTAGATACTCTTTATCCTTCATAACATGTAAATATTGCCTAACATTGCTAATTTGGAAAAATCTGGATATGTATCTATATCTACACCACTATCTACATAGATAAAAACTACTACAATAACTAACACAGAATGTACTTATATAGGTATCCATCTATGTCTAGATCCTGTCTACACTGGTAAATAAATATTTATTTGGAAAAATGAACAAAACTTATCACAGATGCTATTTTGGAGAAAAAAATGGAAAGTGAATACTTTCAATGTTTGTTTTTTTTACCTTTTGTACTACTAGAATCTCTTTCAACCCAAGCATTTCTAAGAATTTAAAAAGTGTCAGGATGACTTTTACTAGGGAATTCTGGACCTGTATTTGGCAGTTTTAGGTTCAACAACATGTAACAAAATAAAACTAAAATGAAATCAAACAAAATAAATAATGGACAGACAAGTTAGCTGTTTATCTCTTGAGACCTTTGAATCCAGGCCTTCTCTTCCAAAACCTAAGGTTCATTCGAGCTTGATACCCCAGAGTGATTTTCTCAAACTGGGCCATCATGTTTAAATTCCAGATGAGCAAAGGAATAAATAAAGAACCTATCATCCTGCTAAGGATCATTCCCAGAAATACCATAAGAAAAGATTTTCTTAGCTCTTACTTGTAAAAACGTATTAGCCTTTAGTTTCAAGGGAAACTGGAAGATATAATCCTTACCTGGATATTTTGCTTACATAGGTATGTATTTTTTTAAGCTCCTAAGGAGAAGAGATGGCATTGGGTAGAAAACTAAACATCTTTGTCAAAGATAATTTATTTTTATTTTTTTTTGATAATTTATTTTTTAATGGATTTATAGAACTTTTCATGATATCCTGCTTAAATATAGAGAAAAATGCATTGAAAATGCTTATAATACACTAATCAATGAACAAAAGGCATTAACTGTATCTATCCTGTGTTTAATATGTAAAAATTATCTTCAAATGGATACAGGCTGATATGTAATGGTAGAAAAAGTGAAACCACTATAATGGCTGGAGTAGTGAGGTTGTGAATTTTTTCCCTTTCTCTTCTTTTAGTTAAAGTTAGTGTTCTACAATACATATTTTTTAAACATTTGATCAGGAGCAGTTTCAAGAAACCTTTGCAATTTATCAAATACATTTTTCAGAAACAGTGATAATTAGAACACTTGAAGAATTGAGGAACTTCAAAGAAGCCAAGGAAAGGATATTGCACATTGCATACTCTATTTATTTTGTTCTTTTAAATTTTGTCTTCTAGGGGCGCCTGGATGGCTCAGTGGATTAAGCCGCTGCCTTCGGCTCAGGTCATGATCTCAGTGTCCTGGTATCGAGCCCCACATGGGGCTCTCTGCTCAGCAGGAAGCCTGCTTCCCTTCCTCTCTCTCTCTGCCTACTTGAGATCTCTCTCTGTCAAATGAATAAATAAAATCTTTAAAAAAAATTGTCTTCTAGTTGTGAACAGTTGATGTTTTAGTGGCATTATCTAGGGGTACCTGGCTGGTTCAGTTGATAGAGCATGTGGCTCTTAAAATTAGGGTCCTGAGTTCAAATCTCATGTTGGGATTACTTTAAAAAATAAGTAACTACTGGGGCACCTGGGTGGCTCAGTGGGTTAAAGCCTCTGTCTTCAGCTCAGGTCATGATCCCAGGGTCCTGGTATTGAGCCCCACATTGGGTTCTCTGCTCAGCAGGGAGCCTGCTTCCTCCTCTCTCTCTGCCTGCCTCTCTGCCTTCTTGTGATCTCTGTCAAACAAATAAATAAATAAAAATAAGTAACTAAAAAAGGAGGCATTATCTAAACCATTTTAGCTCCAAAAGCTTGTTGATGAATTATTTGCTAATATCAGAAGATGGAGGACTTTCTAAGTACATAAACCAAATATATTTCTTCCTTTTTACTGATTTAGAAAGAAACTTGTATGATTTTAAGAGCCCAGAGAATCTGCCTTTTACCTAAATATGAAATATGTTAACTCTGTTCACCAATATTTGATCCTCATCACCTTTCATGCCATGGGAAAATGGATATACACCCTCTCACCTAGAGGTGGGACAAACAGGATCATATAACAAATCCTGGCAGATGATCTATAGGTTGAAGCCATGTACCTCTCTTTCTGACTGGAGAATTTAATTTCCAGAGACACTACAGTCTCACTTTCTATTTGGTGGTGAATGGGAAAAATTCTTTAAAGCCCTCTTAGACATACAGAGGAAGAAGAGAGAAATAATCTTTGTTGCATTTAGCCAACAAGAATATGGGGTTACTGTGCCCACATTATAACCCACGATGTTCTTATATGAGAGTCTTAATATAGAAATCAAAAACTATGTTGAACTTAAAGTTTGTGAAGTCTGAAGGAACTATATTTACTTTCCTGAATATTAAATTTTAAGTTACCTACAGCAATCGCTAAATCAATTTTTTTTCCCAAAGGAAGGATCACGAATGCTACAGTTTTAAGTAGATCTATGAATTTCCATTGTTACACAATTTTGAACTCCACTTTTATTAAAATTCACTGGTTATTTTCTTAGTATAGAATTTTATTATAAAACAAACTTAAAACAAATGGCAACCATGATTTGCCTTTTTAATCCTAATATTTTTCTTATATGTTTGAATTTAAGCAACATGGAGTTAGAAGTGTCAGTTCTAGTTTTAAGCAACCATGTATTAATATGTATTTATAATACATATATATAATATGTATTTATAATATCTGTGCATATATGTCTGTATACAATTTAGTGTATGTATATATGTGTCTGACTATTGTATAATTGGGTGATCACTATCCAAAACAAGAATATTTTCATCACCTCCCAATTTTCCTCTTGCCTTTTCTAGTCATTTTCCTTCCCTCACTTATGGAGAAACCACTTTCTAATTTCTAATATGATAGATTAATTTTGTCTGTTCTTATTCCATAAATTGAATACTTTTGTCCCTCGCTTCTGAACTTAACATCATGTTTTTGCAATGATCCATGTTACTGCATTTAGTTCATTCATTTTATCTAAGTGTGAAATTATTGGACTGTAGCATAGAGAAGTATTTAACTACAAACAGTTCTACAAAGTGATTATACCATTTTCATGCCTGCTATGGATTGAATTGTGTACCTCCAAAATTCATAGTTAAGTCCTAATCCTCATTACCTCAGAAGGGGGACTTCTTTAGAAATAGGGTCATTAAGGTGGCTTCTAATCTAATATGACTAGTATTCTTATAAAAAGGAGGAATTTAGAAACATCTACAGAGAGGGAGAATATTAAATAAAGATGAAGACAGTCATCTACAAGCCAAACAGAGGCCTGGAAGAGATCCTTCCCCACAGCCCTCTGAAGGAACCAGTCCTGCCAACACTTTGACTTCACACCTTTAGTCTCTGGAGTTGTGAAACAATAGATCTTTTGAGAAATCCACTTTGTAGTACTTTGTTAAAACAGCCCTAGCAAACTAATCCAACACCCATCAGCAATACTTGAGAGTTTTAGTTGGCTCATGTGCCTGATAGAATCATTTTTCCCCTTTGGTTAGCCTTCCTAGAGGTAACAATAGTTATCTCATTGTTGCTTTATTTTGCATATCTTCAAGGACTAAAGGTGTTGATCATCTTTCATATAATTATTGGCCATTCACTTACCATTTGCAAAGTGTCTCATCAAGTTTTCTGCCATTTTTTTTTAACTGGGTTATCCATCTTTTTATTGTTTATTCATAGAAATATGTATATATTCTGGATATTAATTTTTTTTCAATCCATATATTCTGAGTATGTTTTACAGTGTATGGATTATCTTTTAAGTTGTCTTTTAGTAAGAAAATCTTACCAATGTTGATGAAATATAATTTTCATTTTTGCTTTTAGTATTAATGCTTCTTATATTCTGTCCAATAATTTTTTACCTACTAAGTGCGTCAAATTTATCATACATTCTTCTAATATTATATGCTCATTTTTGCATGACTGAAAGATAATTGACATAGGTCTCTGCCGAACCAAATAGTGTCTCAAGAAAACTTAATATTAAGATGTGTCAGAAATTTAGAAACATAGAATTTCTTTTTTCTTGAGAAACTACTCTATAACTGATTTACTTGATACTTTCAGAGTAAATTTAATCTTATACTTTTAATGTGAAAATTAATTTCAAGAATCAATTTCAAAATGACTGAAAGAATGGATTGATTTCTGCATAAGGTTTTTTTTTTTTTTTAGGTGGGTTATTTTTGGTGTTTTTGTTTCTGTTTTTTTTTTTTTTTCTTACTTGGAAGAAGAAAATGTATTCTTATAAAGCAATTCAATCCCATCTTATCAATATAAAGGTTTTATAGAGTTTGCCATGTACAATTTTGGAAACTAAGATACTAAGATACTTTTTCATCTAAGTACGAATTTACAAGTGTTAAGATTTTACTATGACAAATGTGTTTTGACTATAAAATAAGAAAAAACTTAGGTTTCAAAGCCTGAATTTTTCATTAAGTTCATTTAGGTATGTTTTCTCACTAACCAGTGCAAGTAAGCAGTCCTGGAACATTTCAAAAGATCATTGGTAATAGGATGGATGATGTTTAAAATCTCAATAATATCACAGATCATCAAGAAGATAAATCAAGGATAAGTCACACTATGCAAACTTACTGGATAATGATTTCTGCAAGTTTATTGGCACTGATTCTCTTTCTTATTGTGGTGATCTATGTTCATGATGTGATTGATACCTTGAAGATTTACTCTAAAAGGGAGATATGGGGGCGCCTGGGTGGCTCAGTGGGTTAAGCCGCTGCCTTCGGCTCAGGTCGTGATCTCGGGGTCCTGGGATCGAGCCCCACTTCGGGCTCTCCGCTTAGCGGGGAGCCTGCTTCCTCCTCTCTCTCTGCTTGCCTCTCTGCCTACTTGTGATCTGTCTGTCAAATAAATAAAATCTTTAAATAAATAAATAAATAAATAAATAAAAGGGAGATCTGGCTTCAGCTCTGGAGTTGGCCATTACTTCTAGTCATTGAAATTACCAAATTTGATGCTTCTTTACAAGGTAAAGGACAATTTACAAGGACAATTTCGTGCCTAGAAAACAAAGCCTCCATATACATATACAACTTTAGAATGACCAGGAGATTAATCTCCTTTTATTTATTTTTATTTTTTTATTTAAATTCAATTAGCCAACTTATAGTACTTCATTAGTTTCAGATGTAGTGTTCAATAATTTATCAGTTGTGTATAATGCCCACTGCTCACCACATCACCTGCCCTTCTTAATGTCCATCACCCAGTTACACCAAGCCCCCCATGTACCTCTTCTCCAGAAACCCTCAGTTTGTTTCCTGGAGTTAAGAGTCTTTCATAGTTTTTCTCCCTCTGCGATGACTTCTGATTTAGTATTCTCCCCCTTCCCCTGGTCTTCTACTGTGTTTCTTATATTCCACATATGAATGAAACCATATGATAATTGTCTTTTTCTGATTGACTTATTTTGTTTAGCATAATACCGTATAGTTCCATCTACACTGATGTAAATTCATCATCCTTTCTGATGGCTAAGTAATATTGCATTTTTAACTATAGTTAATCAACATAGGTACATAATTTCTATCATAACTAGTATACTTAGAAACTTTTTCTCCCTGGGGATGCCAGGGTCATTAAATGTCTGCCTTCACTCAGGTCATGTTCCCAGAGTCCTGGGACGGATCCCCACATCGGGCTCCC
Organism: Neogale vison; assembly: GCF_020171115.1. Lineage (NCBI taxonomy): Eukaryota > Metazoa > Chordata > Mammalia > Carnivora > Mustelidae > Neogale > Neogale vison. The sequence continues at coordinate 90,386,674 of NC_058096.1, read as the reverse complement.
TGCTCAGTGAGAAGCCTTCTTCTCCCTCTCTCACTCCTCTTGCTTGTGTCCTCTCTCTCTGTCAATCAGTAAATAAATAAATAAATAAAATCTTTAAAGAAAAAGAAAGAAGGAAGGAAAGAAAGGAAGGAAGAAAGAAAGAAGGAAAGAAGAAAGAAACTTCTTCTACCTGAAACAACTTTTCCTTACCTCCCTATCTCCCACCCCTATCTACATCAACAGAGGATTTTGTTCTCTAAACCCAGCTTCTTCTAATAAACTAAATAAACTTCTTAATCTATTTGTGGAAGAGACTCCACACCTGTATTAGTTTTCCCAAAAAGAAAAGTCTGAAGAATTTTCACTCTCTTAGGGAGTAAATTTATATATCTAGAGTTAACGGAGAAAGGGGATGAGGCAAGAAAAGAAGGAAAAGCCAGTGTAAGAGTATATTGCTGAGTTAGTTACCACTTATTACATGCATCGCTTGCTTGGTCTCAAGATCTTAGACTGTCATCTAAGGAAATACAAAGACCACTACTTATAATGATAATTGGGAACGAAGAGAGGATTATTTATCCTCCAGTCTGGTATTCTATTGTCAGAAGTAAATTTATGGAACTTTAATTTCCCCCCACTTCCAAGTTATAGGCACTGAGAATCAGATACCTCCTGACATCTCACAGTCAAGCATTGACAGGTAAGCCACAGGGCAAGGAGAAGAAGCTGTGGGATGTGGACAGAGTGTGAAGCATGTTTCTCTGGTGTGACACTTTTTGAAGACCACCCAGAATCAATTAATGAACAGCAGCAGCAAGGCCAGGAACAGAGGCCCAAAATGCCAGAAACAGGTGAAGCTGAAAAAATAGAAAGTAGCATAGAAGAGGCATCTGATGCAGTATCTAAGTAAATTAATATTATAAAGGAAATCAAACTATTACAGCTATTTCCAATACAAGCAAAACAGTGAGGTTTACTTTCCCTGAGTTATATTTCTAGGGTAACCCCTGAAATTCTCTTTTGACTAATTTATTTTCCAAATTGAGATTGTATATTTCCTCTCAAATAATTCATTTCATTAAAAAACTGTGAAGATATAAACACATGGATATTCAATAAAGCTCTTGGTCAATATTCTCTTCAGCTAGACCCAAATAGTCTAATTTGTTTTACATGTTCTCATATGCATTAATCTACTTATAATAACTTGGAAAAAGGTTTGTGGAGCATTTGACAATCTTCGGTGACAGGAACTATGAGAAAGTAGCATGCGCAATGGTGGCGGTGGGATGATTAGACGACAAGGCAGCCTACAGAGGCAGGTCCATCTTAAGGAAGAGCTGGATTTGGGAGAAGGGGATGAAGTGCAGGTCATTTTCACTTTTCTCTACAGGGGAAAGTCTGGATGTAAATATCCAGAAAGGAAACAGAAATGGAAGACTGATTAAATAAGAAGATACCTGAGTTGTAGACACAGACTCAGATCCATCCATATAGGGAAGAATTGAGGTTTAGAAGGTGAGTGCAATTTCTATTAGACCATAGGAAGAAAGAGAAAGAGAACTTGATGTGTCTTTATTAGGGATAGAAAGGAGAGAAACATCAATAGAAAAAAATTTTTGAAGAAACAAAAGTAAAAAGGTGGTTAACTCTAATAGAAAAACCTCATGAAGCCAAGTGGACAAAGGATTTCAGGCAAGAAATCATAATCACTTCAGAATAGTGTAACTGCATCAAAGACCACATGTAAAAGATCTAATGCAGTGATCCATGTATATTCGTCATGTAGACTCAGAACAACATTTCTACTTTGAGGTTATCCTCAATTGCTCATGTCTTAATGGAAGATATTATTAAGTACATGCTCTGTGGCTAGCTACAGTGTAGACACACAGTGTGAATACATGTAATAATCAAATGCTCACACCTCCAGGTTTGAGTCTCGAAATGGTGACCAAATGATATTGGTGTATGGAAACATTTTCAGGCAGTACTGGCAGTAGTGCTGTCAGAGTTCAGCAATGCAGACATGATAAGTACTCAGTGGCATTAGGGTGAACAGTAATATCCTAACCAGACTGTCCCTGAGGCATGATACTGGCTCTTTTTCCTGTTACCTGCATGCTCTTGGTTGTTGCCCAATTTCCTGAGCCTGGTTTTCCAGCCTTCCATTTATATTAGGAAACACCAAATATCCTTCCAGCAAATTCCTTTCCTCCCTGAGATAGATAGATAGATAGATAGATGATAGATAGATAGATAGAAAGTGTTGTAGTCATTCTGTTGAGACAAGATGGGTCCTCATCTAAATTTTGATTCCTATGACACCACAATACCAAAAGATATGAAAAGTTTCATTTACTAACATTAAGAGGCTGGCTGCAGAGAGTCATGCTGGTTCTCAAGCTGGTCAGAAATTGACATTAGAAAGCTGGGACAGGAGAACAGCCTGGCTTTTATGGTAGGCATGGGCTGTTAGCTTGATGAAAGTTCTCATGTGTGCTGACCTCAGTTGCCTGGTTTGATCTTGCAGGTGCCAAAAGAGGTAGCAGTTCAGCTTTCTATCAGTTTGCCTGGTTCTGGGGCAGGAAAGAAAGGGGAGTGGGAGGGGGGTTTTAAAACTGTTAACAATCCAATATAAAAAGTTAATTTAGACTCATTACCAAAGGAACTATTATAAATTAACTCCGACCAAATCAACCAAACCAAAAGTACAAAGAACACTTTTTAAAGAGAGTAAAACTGTTGTCTCATTAAGAAAGATTGAACATGTTTATTTAAAATATGATGAGTGGAACACTTCAGGGCATTTGAATTAGATATGAATTAAACTATGATCCTTCTTTGCATTAGCTAAGCAATCTTGTGCTAGTTATTTTGTCTTGGTAAGCTTCAGTTTCAACATCTGTAAAAAGAACAAAAAATAGGTATCAGTCTTGACAACATTGTATGAACAGATCATATATTTTTTTTAATTTTATTTATTTATTTGACAGAGAGATAGAGATCACAAGTAGGCAGAGCATCAGGCAGAGAGAGGGAGGGGAAAGCAGGCTCCCCGCCAAGCAGAGAGGCTGATGCAGGGCTTGATCCCAGGACCCTGAGGTCATTACCTGAGCCGAAGGCAGAGGTTTAACCCACTAAGCCACCCAGGTGACCCAACAGACTGTATTTTTAGCTAGGTCTCATAACAGCAGGATTGCCCACTAATTAAGAACGTCATCTCAGGAGTCATAGGGCATGGGTTAAAATCCCTACTCTACCACTTACCGACTCAATGGTCTTAGGTACATGATAAACAGCTCAAAGAATCAGTTTCCTCATCTAAAGGGAAGTAACAATAGCACTGTTAAAATATTGTTTGGGGGGAATAAGTGTGACCATATATTTGCCTGAGAATAAGAATTCACCAAGTACCAGCTGTTATTATTATTAGTCTACCCACCAAATTGTTCCCACTCCACCATGCACTAACAAGGACTGCAGAGTTTACTGACAATACTATGGAATATGTGACCAGGGTTCATACCACACACCACAAAAAAGATAGTTACTCAAATTACCTCTTTCATGGCTTGCTTCTTCTCCCTTAACATCTTTTCTCTGCGGGGCACCTGGTGGCTCAGTGGGTTAAGCCTCTGCCTTCAGCTCAGGTCATGATCTCAGGGTCCTGGGATCAAAACCTGCATCAGGCTCTCTGCTCAGTGGGGAGCCTGCTTCCCCTCTCTCTCTGCCTGCCTCTCTGCCTACTTGTGATCTCTCTCTCTCTCTGTGTCAAATAATAAATAAAATCTTTAAAAAAAAATTTAAAAAGGTCTTTTCTCTGCAAGCCATTTGTCTCCTACAAACACTAAATGCATTCCATAAATGGATTATTAAAAATTAGTTCTTACTATCCACTCCAGTATAGTACACTAAATCAGTCAAGCCCAGAGGTCATCAAATGCATTGAAAATGTATTATCCTCTAGCATGACCATGGGGGGAGAGTCTTAATTGCTCCCACACCCCTGACCATATTATTAACTCAACAATGCATGTGTCCATATAGAAGGATATATGTTTCCTAAGAAGATGAATATATCTAAATAATGCTACATAGGAATTATTATACTTGCTTCATGAGCTTGTGGAGAGGATTTAACTAGGTAATCTCTGTATAGAACCTACTACAATACCTTGCTCAAGTGAAGAATTTACATTAGTAATTCATATGTTATTCCCATTTGTGCTATAAGAATTTATTTCATATTCCTCAGGATAATATCTAAGCTTATAATGGAGCTGACATTTTAAATCCTATTTGTTAAAATTATTTCTTGTGAAGCTGGTGTATTTATTAAAATTCAAATGCCAAATCAACTTCTATGCAATTAATGACAAAATAAGAAAATAATGTCTTTAAAATCATAGTAGGGCAACTCTAGACTGATAAAATACACTACTATCCTGGACTTTTAAAATTTTCATTAGTGTTTCAAGTTTTCTTTTTCTCTTTAGACCTATGAAATATAAATTAACTTGGAAAAGAGTGAGAAAATTGTCTGCTTTTATACCATAGAAAATCTTCCAAGATTATAAAATGTTTCATTTATTTCTTAGTCCATTATATATTGTTTTTATGCTTTATAGAGATTCTAAGACAAAATTGTGAAAAAAATAGGGCGGCCTGGGTGGCTCAGTCATTAAGTATCTGCCCTCAGTTCAGGTCATGATCCTAGGCATCTGGAATGAAGTCCCACATTGGACACTCTGCTCCACAGGAAGCCTGTTCTTCTTCTCTCATTCCCCCTGCTTGTGTTCCTTCTCTCACTGGTCTCTCTCTGCCAAATAAATAAATAAATAAATAAAATCTTTAAAAACAAAAATGGCAAAAAATATATATTTAACTTAGGTTTTAAATTTTTTTTTAAAAAAGATTTTATTTATTTGTCAGAGAGAGGGAGAGAGAGCGAGCACAGGCAGACAGAGAGGCAGGCAGAGGCAGAGGGAGAAGCAGGCTCCCTGCCGAGCAAGGAGCCCGATGTGGGACTCTATCCCAGGAAGCTGGGATCATGACCTGAGCTGAAGGCAGCTGCTTAACCAACTGAGCCACCCAGGCGTCCCTAGGTTTTAAATGTTTTGATGGCATCATTGATTATTGTTCTAAAAAGCTGAACAATATTCAGGGATATTTGGGCAAAAATTAAAAAAAAAAATGCATAAAACATCCTCCCCCAACAAAACAGAAATATGTTGGTTTGGACATTTCCTCAAAGAAGGCTTATAGATCTCTACTTTCAGTAATGTTTGAAACTGGAGAATCCTAAATCAAATCCCATCATCTTTTTCTTTCTTAAAATACCAAGTCAGGCCTAGGCTAAATGGCAGAGAAAAGAGCAGCAAGGATTGTTATATAACTAACGTACAAAAACGTACTATCTCACCTGCCTCAGGAAGAAAAAAAAAGGTCCAAGTTATTTTTACATTTTTATTTATTTAACTCATGGGGGAGAAGAAGCAGAGCAAGAGGGACAAGCAGACTCCGAGCGGAAAGTGGAACCCGGATAGGGGCTCAATGTGGGGCTTGATCTCATCTCCCTGAGATCATGACCTGAGACAAAATCAGGTGTCCATCATTCAACTGACTGAGTCCCCCCGGTTCTAGGTTATTTTTAAAAGGAAATACTATTGATATTGACACACAAAGACTAGACCAAGCTTGAAGAGTACATGCAGATATGTTAAAATTGTGACAAGAAATGGGTAAAGGACAAATTTTAGTGGGTGATTCCCAACCTAAAACCCATTTCTTAAAGGTACATCCAATCACTCTAATGCTACATTTCTGTATACTCAGTAAGATTTCAGCATTTTTGTCAAAGGAAGAATACTATGTGAAGGACATCATTGAGGAGGAAGAGTGTTTTCTAAGCCTGATTACATTTAGATTGAAATATAGAATTCTATATTTCCAATATTTATTTCCAATATATTTTCAATATATTGCCTATTTTCCAACAGGCACACAAACAGGTATCAAAGAAAGAAAGAAAGAAAGAAAGAAAGAAACTATTTACTGAGCAAGCAATCAGCCAGTGCAACAAGCACATATAAATATATTAACACCATGCAAAAGCAATATCCAAGTCATTAGCAAGTGTTAAAGCAATGTGTTTTAGACTCAGAAGTTACTTAGTAAATATTTGTTGAACTTAATTGCATAGATACTTCCTAAATTGCTTTGATCCTGATTTGGAAAGTGAGATTTATTTCTTCACAAATAGGACAGGGAGACAATTCTTGATGTGATTAACATGGGTCCAGAAGATCTGGCAGCGTCTCAGGGAGTCTGACTAAAAAAAAAAAAAATTACTTAATGAATCCTAGGTCAAATATGACAGTAGTCAGTAGAAGGAAATGTCTGCCTTTGGAAATGACTTCAAGGCTAAAGACTTCTGAGCTATAGAAAATGTCACTTTTACCAAGAAGTCCCCATATTTACAGCAGAATCAGACATTGCACACCAGCCAAGGAATGCCTGCTTCATGCTGTAGAAGCCCGTTGTGCTTATTGAAATAGACATTTCAAGCCCCATTTCATGCATCGTGCATCATGTAGCAGCAATGAAATTTTGAAAGTTGACTGTTCTACTCAGTAGTGTGACTTGATTAGTCTATTCATTCTTCTTGCCCGTCTCTGGTTTATATGTACACTGAGTTAAGCCACTTTCAGTCAATAAAATGTGTAGAGACTTTTGCCAGTGAAGCCATGGTAATTTGTGAAAGTCACAGCTTCTCCTTTTCCTAGATATAGATGTGGAAGTATGTTTCCTAAGTTGATGAAATAGCCCTGCTGCAACCATCAGAGAAGTTATCCAGTGATAAAGCCAATACTGAAATCCAGAGAACCCCAAAGCAATGGAATCAGGGCCGTAATTATGAGGCTCAGTAAAATTCCTGTGACCTAGGTCAATTTGAGAGGAGTCTCTTTATGTACAAGAGAAAGCACCCTGATACAAAATGGCGAGAGATAGCTCTTTCACTGCCCGCTTCTGTGAGGGCAGTGTGCAGTAGTGCCCAGGAAACTGTGCTGTCTTTGGAAGAACTGAGCTTAGTTCAGTCTTTAATTTGCTGCTGAATCAGTCACTTCATCTGCAGAACACAGACATGAAAAAGAAAGCTGCTCTGAGAGAAAGAGAGAGAGGGATTTTAAATGTAACCAGAATTGGACAGTAAATCATCTAGAATAAAGCAATTAGACTGATAACTCTTTTCTCAACAGCAACAACAGAAGGCAGAATACAATGGATTCATTTTTCTAGGATTCAAAAAAAAAAAAAAGCTGTCACGTGTCTTACACAGTGATAGGAAATAACCGTCAATGTGAAATTCTATGCACAGTCGTGAAGGGTCACTGAAATAAATTGCTAAGATCCCTCTTCCAGAATAAAGGATTTATTGCACCACCTCCTGAGAATGTCTGGAAGACCCTTTGGGCTACTCTGAGCTAGCAAAAGTTGCTTTACTGAGGTCACATCTTCTTCCTCATGCAGACCACAGCTAATAACTAATCAATGCCCAGATTCAAAGGCTTGGTACCCTGGCCCAATTGAAAATACCTCTGAAGGGACATTCCGTCATCAGAACTTCCGGTAAGCTTCCACTTACATTTTACTTCTCCCATTCCCCAATTCTATTTTCTTTCCTTCCCTTCCACTGGTGTTAATCTCAGAATTTGTACTAACTCCACCACATGCTTATCTGTGTATCAAAATTTGTTTCTTGGCCAACTCAATCTAAGACAATAGTGAAATTATATTTCAAGAAATAGAATGGGGCGCCTGGGTGGCTCAGTGGGTTAAGCCGCTGCCTTCGGCTCAGGTCATGATCTCAGGGTCCTGGGATCCAGTCCGGCATCGGGCTCCCTGCTCAGGGAGCCTGCTTCCTCCTCTCTCTCTCTGCCTGCCTCTCTGCCTATTTGTGATCTCTCTCTCTCTCTGTCAAATAAATAAATAAATAAATAAAATTAAAAAAAAAAAAAAAAAGAAATAGAATGAACTAAAAGCCCATCTCAGAAGAACAAATTGACTATACCACCAAAGACAATACAATAAAATACAATAAAAGAGAATTCTAAGGAATATATTCAGGAAGAAAAAAACTGTACTCAGATGAAACAGTGAAAATTTAATAATGAAAGGTGACTACAAATATTATAAATAATAGGAGTGAAACTGAGCTGATATTTACAGTATAAATCGATGTTAACAATATCTGGTTGCTGGGTTGAAAACAGAACAGAACTATAATACTGAACAGTGACAAAAGAATAATTGTATGGCAATCATAATTATTTTATTCATTGTGTATTATATGTTATTAAATTTATATTTTTATTATTTGAACAGAAGTTAAAGATGCTGATTAACTTCAGACTCTATTAAGTTAATATGACTATTAAAGTCATTATTAAAATTAGAAACGTGAAGAACATACTCTAAAAAAAAGGAAAAAAATGTAATGAACAGAAAATAATAGTTTGAAAATCGGAACAAAAAGGGAGAGCAAGATTGAAAGAAGAAAGCAACAAAAGAAGAAAAAATAGAAAAAATATATGGTAGAAACAAGTCCAAAGATGTTTAAAAATGTCACAATAAAATTAATAAACTATCCAGTCAAAGACTACCAGACTGAATTTTTAAAAAATACATATATCTGTTGTTTCAAAAAGCAAAGGACATTGAAAGAATTGAAGTCAAATGAACAGAGAACTATATCAAACAAATATCACCCAATGATTTTTAACAGTTTGAAGGTTAAGAATAAATCTGGGGATAGAACAGCCTAAGAGTTAATGCCAGAAAGAAATCGTGCCCCAAATTAATCACTCTAGGAAGGCTGCTTACCAAAGAAACCTAGGATACCAGAAGTGTTTTCTAAACTATTATAAATGATAGCATGGTAAATGGAGCCAACTTTCATAAATTCAGAGTGAAATGAAAACAAAGACTAACTAAAGAGCAACATGTTTCGTGTTAACTGATGAAGTTAAAATCAAAGGGGATCAAGCAGAATTTCTGAACTTAAGTGAAAAATAAGCTGCTTTCAATGTGTTAATCCTCAGCATGCACCTGGGGCCAGCTTGGTGGATTAAAGGAATAGTTCAGCTCTGAACTCTATTTTAGGTATCATCAAGTATTTTACAATCTCTTATGTATTTGTTCAACACAAAGTGTTTGAGCATTCTTGCTGTATGCAAACCCACAGATGGAATAAGGAGAGCTTTACCCTTTAGGATGCATTTACTCAAGTTGAAAAGACTTCATACCCCACCATGGGAGGAAGCAGCTTTTTTGATTCAGAGCCAAAAGGGATAAATTGTGAAAACCTAGTGCGAGATCCTGAAGGCAGTTCTTAAACAGGCCTACTGATTTTAAAGTTCATAAAAGGAAGAAACCATCAGACATTTGGAAATGAGGAGGGAAGTAAGGCTTTTTGATGAATGAGAAAGAAACATGCCTCTTCTTTGGTATTGAATCCTACAGGAGGTTCAGGGCAGACCAACCCAAAATATGCCAATTTGGCATGTTCATTATTTTTAATTAAAGTTACTTAGGAAACAGGCGGTATGAGAAGGGCACTCATACTCATCTCTTGTCCCCCTAAAAGCAGGATATAAACCTCCTAAATGAAAGGTACTCTCCCTCTTACCACCAGAGATAGGGAATTTAAGGCTGAGAAGTCTGGGTGAGCAAACCTTGTTACTTCTTCACTAATTTACCAGCCCACACCCAAACTTCTCCATTTTGCCAGTTCTTCACAGGTTTATTGTTTCTTTGTCTAGAAGATATAAAAGCTGCTTGCTTCGGTCACTTCTTTGAATCTCATTTCTATAAACTCCTATACATACATAATTAAATTTGTTTTTCTCCTGTTGACTGTCCTATGTCAATGTATTAGACCAACCAAAAACCCTAGAAGAGAAGAAAGGAAAAGTTTTACTGCCCAACAAGGACAAAGGTTTCAAGTTGTTTGTGTATCAGAGGATCATGGAACGGAGCACTTCTAAGAAAGATCTTTAAGGAGATAAATGTGACATTCCTTTGGTGAATGGTCAGAAAGGACCCTTGCTTTGAGGGGGGAGGGGAGAAACACTTGTAGCTAAACTCAGCAAGAGGCAGCTAAGAAGCCTGCATAACACACTAGCTTGTCCTGAAATGTCAGGAATTAAAACCCACTTCATAACCAGCTTTTTTGGCTTAACATAATATCCTCCAGGTTCATCCATGTTTCACATAGATAGGATTCCCTTCTTTTTTAAGTGGAATAATATACTGTTGTATGTATATACTACATTTTCCTTATCCATTTAACCTCTTGATGGACATTTCAATGGTTTCCATATCTAGGCTATTGTCAATAATGCTGCAATGAGTATTGGAGAACAGAAATGTCCTTGATATCCTCATTTCAATTCTTTTGATCATGTACTCAGAAGTGAGATTGCCTCATTGCATTGTAGTTCTGTTTTTAACTTTTTGAGGTACCTTCATATTGTTTTCTATAGTGGTTGCACCATTTTACATCCCCATCAACAGTGCACAAATGTTCTAATTTATCACCATATTCGCCAACACTTGTTACCTTTTATCTTCCTTAATAATAGCCATCCTAATAGGTGTGAGGTGGTATTTCTTTGTGGCTTTGATTTTCATTTCCCTGATTAACAGTGATCTTGAGCACCTTTCCCTGCTTTTGGATATTTGTATGTCTTCTTTGGAGGTGTGTATACTGAAGTCTGCTATTTTTTAATTGAGTTATTTCTAACAAATAAATACTGCATGATTGCATTTATACGGGGTATCTAAAAGAGTCAAACTCATAGAAACGGAGGATAGAGTAATGATTTCCAGAGGCTGTAAAGCGGAGGAAATAGGTCTAGATTCAGTTGCACAAGGCAGAAAAGTTCCAGAGATCATCTATACAACATTGTGCCTGTAGTTAACAATACTGTACAGGGCACTTAAAAATTTGTTAAGAGGGGCGCCTGGGTGGCTCAGTGGGTTAAGCCACTGCCTTCGGCTCAGGTCATGATCTCAGGGTACTGGGATCGAGTCCCGCATCGGGCTCTCTGCTCAGCAGGGAGTCTGCTTCCCTCTCTCTCTCTCTCTCTGCCTGCCTCTCCATCTACTTGTGATTTCTCTCTGTCAAATAAATAAATAAAATCTTTAAAAAAAAATTGTTAAGAGTATATCTCATGTTTAGTGTTTGTAGTACAATTAAAAAAATAAAAACTCACTTCAGATGGAGCCTCAGCACCACACGTTTTGACAGCAGTATGCAGGACCGCAGAGAAAACTGCAGTGGCAGTGACAGCACCGGTAAACCATACTGTCTCCACCCTCTTGTGTAGACCAAAAAGGGGGTCAAAGTAGCTGGCCTTGAACTTATTTTCTAATTTTGAAAATTGGTGCTCAAGTTGGATTTAATTTGGTTTCAAAACAGACGTTCTCAACTGAGTTTCCATAACAGAATTTCCTTAATGCCTGAGACATCCATTGTGTAAAATAAATTAACTCATCTTTTCTGCATCTGGAATGACACTAACTACGTACCTTCCTTGGGAGAACTGAAAACAAACAAACAAACACAAATGGTGCTTCATTTTTCCAGTACCCTGTTTGGGAAAAGCTGTCCCAGAGTCATAAGCAAATATGTACACATCAAGAGTTGTACCAAAGTTCATGTACACAGTATGTATTTCAATATGTAGTGATAGCAAATATCAGAGACTGTATCAGGAGCACTAGTTCTTCAGTTTGACTAATCACAACACATGTTTAGAGTTACGGTGCAAGGCATATAAAACTTTTAAAATGGGGAAAAATGTCAGCCATCACATCACCCATTAGATAATTGAAAGCATTTTACATTTTTTGAGAAGACTGTCAAGAGTCTCCTTTAAAGCGTACCGTCCCAATTCACTGTGGGTCCTATGCACTCTCACAAACTCTGCTACATAGCCACAGAGAAATCAATTACAAGAATCCTCTAACTGTGGAAAAATCTCATGCTCCCCTTCATATGATACTACACAGGCTGATACAACGAGACACAATTGAGGGAAATTTGCTCTAAAGTTCCTAGAATCCAAAATACATCTATCAGCTCCTTGAAGTACTTACTGCACTAATTCTCTGTGTGTGACTAATTATCTCCTTGGTCACTTCAAACAGGTGACAGATTTGTCAAGGAATATGTGAATTTAGGCGAGTTTCAGCTGTATTGATTCTTTGCCTATGTCTATCTGTGGGGAAATGGCATGAAGGCTATGCTCTGAGTTAGGGGAGGGCCCTTGGGCCTTCCCTATTCCACCCAGAAGACTGAAGTGATGGGATCAGAACTCAGCTTTAGGAAAACTGCTTTGATGTAACGTGGAGCAAAAAAGACAACAGATGGGAACAGTTAGGAGGTATTTGTACTTCAATCAGGGAGATGGGGTCTGGAGTTATAAAATTATAAGAGAAGTGAACACTTTCCTGTGAAGAATTTATAATCAAGTCGAGGACATAAAATGTATATATAAATCAATTAGTGAAAAATGTCTTAATATGAAACAGTTCACATATTTGATGATCATTCAACAATAAAATTTTAATTCTTGTGGGCAAAAGAAATAATTTAGATTGTGCTATCATGGTCTAAAACATGTCTAAAATGTTCTTTTTTCCTCTGGAAATCAGGAACAAAACAACTTCTTCATCTTGGTAGCATGGCTAAAATAGAAGTTTAAAAATGTGAATTATTTTCCTTTGTGGGAGCAAAATATGATTTCTTTGTAACCCTCTTTTTTGTTTGTTTCTGTTTTTTAAATTTTCTTCACAGAAATTGTTTTTCAAAGTTAATTAAGAGTCAGTGCTATTGCTAGTTCTGGTCAAATTGATTTGAATAAGAAAATTCATATGGATTGAAAAATAGACTGGCTTCTTCATTTCTTTTGTTCTTTGAATCTGTCTTTAGGTTAGGCACAGTGCTGGAAATTTGCAAGTTTTCCATATGCTGCAAGAACCCTGAAGGTCAGCACGGCCAATATATTTTGGTTGGCATTAAAATGTCACAGTATCCCAGCACAGTGGGACTTTCCACTCCTATATTAACTCGTTATCTGCAGGCAGTACTGGTGGTGAATTTATTCACAAACTATGTAATAGTGCAATTAAAAAATATTTAAGAAGTTTGAAATTAGATTAAGCAGTGAATAGAAAACTTTGTAATTTGATCTATTTTAAGTGAATAAATTAAAATTCCTCCCTTTTAAATAAAACAGCATTGAAGTTAAATGGGAAATTCGGTGTAGAAATAACATTTTATGGTAAACAACTTCATACACAACTAACTAAATATATGTATCTGTCTCCAGAGAGAAACAAGTGAAAAAATCTAAAGCATTTGATTCAAAGCAAAGATGACTTCAGACAAAGATGATTTAACAGACTTTAAATAGCTATTCAATGTTTCATTTGTGCTGGTGAAGTTTTAAGAATCCATAATAAAAAATCTGGGATCCTGGGGTGCTATGTAAATTATAAGCACCACATTAATATCTGCTTGGTTAAAAGCCAAGAACCAGATTGAAAAAGGAAGAAAGATTCCACTTAATCTCCCTATTGTTGGGGTAAGCATTGTGAGGTATCCTCAGAGGCCCAGAGCAAAATATAGATCATGTCCTGGAGAGGTCTTTGGCAAATTGTATCAATATGATGATCCTCCACAGAAACCCTCATGTGACTGTCACAATAGGTATCTTGACCTCTTGGGGGAGTCATAACATTGTCTCACATATTATATTCACCTTTATAACACACAAACTATCCCAACTTTAAGAAACAGAAAAACTTGAGTTTCTCAATTAATTTTCATGAGAATACCTCATAAATGGGTCATACCTCATAAATACCTCATAAATAGATTTTGTATTTCAGATCTTCTTTGAAATTAAACCATGAGTAAAAGTTGCATCAATATTAAAATTTAAATATATATTTGCTACTTCCTCTTAAAGTACAAAACTAATTAGCTAGTAGAAAGGAAAGTATGCAGGACAGTCAGTGTTTTATATAAGAATCTGCAGGCTTCAGGCAGGATCATCAACAATTCACCCTACTTATACTATTGATCACTGCTAAATATATGTGTTGAGAACAAACATATAGTTTACGACTTTAATTAATTTTTTCTCACTATTTGACCATGTGGATCTTTAAATCTAAATTACCTAAGTTCCTTATAGATGATCTGGTGTTGATCCAGAGACATTTGTATATTAATGCTGAACTAAACCAATAGAAATGGTTGGTTTGATTTATTCTCCTGTAAAACACACACATTTCTTTGTCCATAAACCACAAGTTTAGTAGAATGGATTGGAAGTCCTCAAAAATTAAAAAAAGAAAAAATAGTCTTGGGGCACCTGGATGGTACAGTTGGTTAAGCATCCAACTCTTTGTTTCTGCTCAAGTCATGATCTCAGGGTCATAAAATCAAGCCCTGTGTTGGGCTCCACACTCAAGTCAGAGTCTGCTTAAGATTCTCTCTCCCTTCCTCTTCCTCTACCCTCCTGCTCATGCCCTCTCTCTTTCCTTCTAAAAAAATGGATAAACAAATCTTTAAAAAAAAGAAAAGAAGAGAAGAGAAATAGTCCTCTAAGTATAAATAATGTGGTTTTAGAATAAAAATAATAAAAATTGGCACAATTTAGTAATTACCTAGTTGTAGCAAGAAATAATAAAGACAACACAAAAATAAAAACAAAATTTTTATTTTGTACATACAAATGACAGATAGTCATTTAATTAACTTATAATTAGGAAAACTCTAGTAAAATCACCTTATTTCATTACCTATAAGTATTTTTGCAAAGTCTTTATCTTGGCAACTTGGCAAAGTTACATGCCTTTAAATTTTTGTTGGAAGCAATTTTATTGAATTAATTTATACGATCTCTTACAACCTCAATTTATATGATGTCTAATTATTATTGCAAGATTTATTTCAAGTAATAATGTACTAAAATTGTTCCCCGAACAAGTCAAATTATGCATTCCTTGAAGCTTCTCACCCCCACCCCATCTCAGTGTGGATGTAAAACATGTACATTGTTATCCCTTTGTTCATTGTAAAATGGCCTCTGTGGAATTGATGATGTCTCTAACTTGTACTAAATGATATTACAAGAACATACTGAATATATACTTTTTTATATTACATTATATATTTTTACAGCAATTAAGCTATTGTTGACAGTATAACACATTACATAAAATCTTTTGACATTATAGAAATTAATTCTTGAAAAACACGCTAGCAGGAAAAGTTGGATTTATCTTAATGGATTGATGGTGATCATACCTGCAATGAGAATCTTTTAGCTGATTGTGTTCATTTCTTTCATAGTAGGTATACTCACCTTGAGAAAGATTATAGGACTTTATGGTAAAGATTTCTATATTAACCTTACCTTTGACTTCATCATATCGTTATGTCATGTTAGCTTTTCTTAACTCCAGTGTATGGAATTGTATCTAGTCACTCTGTAAGCTCTTGCAAATCACAAGATTTAAAAAAAGATATTCAACAGCTTTATTGAGCTATAACTGATACACAGTTAACTGCTCACATCTGAAGTGTACAATTTGACAGGCTTTAACTTATGCATACAGCTGCTAAATTATGACTACAATTGAGATAGTGAGCATGCCCATCATTCCCAGAAGTCTCTTTATGAGCATTTATAATTCTTCCTCCTATCCCACAACATCCAAAATCAATTATTATCTGCTTTCTGTCATTATGCATTTTCCTAGAATTTTATATAAATGGGATCTCACAGTATATTTTTTGATATTGCATATTTGATGCAACATGATTATTTTGAGACTCATAGTAAATTTTGAGATTCATATGCAATAGTTGCTTTCTTTTATTCATGTAATGTATTTCAGTATGTAGAGATATAAGAATTTCTTATTCATTTACTTGTTAGTAGCCATTCAAATTCTTTCCAGTTTGGGAGTAGTACAAAAACAAACAAACAAACAAACAAAAAAAACCCTGCTGTGAATACCCATGCACAG
This sequence comes from Neogale vison, assembly GCF_020171115.1. Lineage (NCBI taxonomy): Eukaryota > Metazoa > Chordata > Mammalia > Carnivora > Mustelidae > Neogale > Neogale vison. Next base: position 90,370,582 of record NC_058096.1, on the reverse strand, counting down.
ATCTCTGTATAGGCATACTTTTTTTTTTTTTTTCTATTAGGTCATGACTTTGTGGAGTATAATGGCTGGAACATATGTTAGGTCTAGCATAGACTATTTAAAAAAGTGTTAAACTATTTTCCAAAGTAGCTATGTATACCATCTTGCATTTCCACCACCATATATGAGTTTCAGTTATTTACATCTTTGCCAGTCTTTGGTATGGCCACTTCTTAATTTTAACCACCTATAAAGTGAGTAGTGGTAAATAATTAAGCTTTAGTGGGTTTTTTTGTTTGTTTGTTTAATGACTAATGATATTCAGCATCTTTCCAAGTGCTTATAGGCCACCATAAATCTGTGGCTGTATATCCATTTAAATCTTTTGTGTATTTCTTAATTAGGTTGTTTGTTATCTTATTATAGAGTTTTAGATCTTTGTAAGATATGTGTGTGTGTGTGTGTGTGTGTGTATTCTGAATCCTAGTTCTTTAGCAGATACATGCTTTGTGAATAGTTTTTCCCAGGCTATGGGTGATCTTTTCACTTCTTAACAATGTCTTCTAGAGGTTTCTGGATGGCTCATTCCTTTAAGCGTCTGCCTTTCAACTTAGGTCATGATCTCAGGGTCTTGGGATTGAGCCCCTCATTGGGCTCACTGCTCCACAGGAAGTCTTCTCCCTCTGGCTCTCCTTCCTGCTCATGTCTATTCACTCATACTCTCTCTCAAATAAATAAATAAAATCTTTAAAAAATTAATAATGATGTCTTCTAAAGAGCTGATTTTTTTTACTTTTGTTGAAGTCTGATTTTTTTCTCTTTATAGATCATGTTTTGGTATCATATCTGAGAAATCTTTATCTAACCCAAGGTCCCACAGGTTTTCTCTTATGTTTACTTCTAGAAATTTTAGTTTTTTGTTTTTTTTTTTACATTTAGGTCTACGATCCATTTTGATATGTTTGCATATGATGTGACAGTGGGATACAGATTAAAGTTTATCTTTTGCATACGAATATCCAGTTGTTCCAGTACCATATTTTGGAAAGATTATCATTTCTCCACAGATTTTCCTATTCATCATTTTTGTTTTTGTTTGTTTGTTTGTTTCTTGGGAGTGTTGTTGTTGTTTGGTCCTTTCCATTTTATTGTTTGGTAGAAAGACAGGCTCTTATATTCACCATTAAAAAAAAAAAATCAGTTGTCTATATATGTGTGAGTGTATTTCTGGATTCTATGGTGATCCATTGATCTATTTGTCTATCTTAATGCTAACACCACACTGTTTTGATTATGGTAGCTTTATAATAATTCTCAAAATAAATTCATGCTAATTCTTCAGTTTTGTTCTTTTTAAAAATGAAAATTGCTTTGGCTATTCTTTGTTTTTCCAGATGTACTTTTTTTTTTTTTAAAGATTTATTTTATTTATTTATTTGACAGACAGAGATCAGAAGTTGGCGAGAGGCAGGCAGAGAGAGAGGAGGAAGCAGGCTTCCCACAGAGCAGAGAGCCCGATGCGGGGCTTGATCCCAGGACCCTGGGATCATGACCCGAGCTGAAGGTAGCGGCTTAATCCACTGAGCCACCCAGGCGCCCTTCCAGATGTACTTTTGAATCAGTTTCCCAATTTCTGTAAGAAAGTCTTGCTGGGATTTTGATTGACATTACACTAAATATATGGATTAATTTGGAAATAAATGGTATCTTAACAGTAGTCAACAGTTATTCTTTCTTAATTTAGGCTTTCTCTAATTCATCTATATTGTGTATTATAATTTTCATTGTACAGATTCTACATATCTTTTGTCAGATTTATCCTTAAGTTGTTCATTTTTTTGGATAAATGACACTGATTTTTAAATATCAACTTCTGCTTTGATAATATACAGATATATAATTAACTTTTATTAATTAATATTGATATTAATTAAGGTTAATATGTTAATATATCTGTATATAATTAACTTTTATTAATTAATATTAATTAATTAATATTGATATTAATTAAGGTTAATATGTTAATCTTATGTCCTGTAATCTATTGCTAACCTCACTTAGTAGTTCAGGGCTTTTGTAGATTTTTTAATATTTTCTACAAATATTTTTACTTTTCACTCAAGTGACACAAAGTTCAACACTTGATCAAATGAATCACATGTGTTTGACACATAAATATAATAAGTATTATCAGGAATCTCTGGCCTCATTCACATCTTTTTGTTTTTAGTATAAATAACCATATTGTTTTTTGATTGATTTTAAACTTAATTTTTGGGTGCATGGGTGGCAGTGACTGCCTTCAGCTCAGGTCATGATCTTGGAGTTCCAGGATCGAGTCCCGCATCAGGCCCCAGCTCCACAGGGAGTCTGCTTCTCCTTCTGACCTCCCACCCTCTCATGCTCTCTCTTTCTTGCTCTCTCTCTCTCAAATAAATAAATATAAGTCAAATATTAAAAAAAAAAACACACACTTACCTTTCAATCTCATCTTTAATTATACCCTTGCTCCTCTGAAGTAATGATAAATCTGACTTTTCTGGTTGCTAACCATATTCAATATGTATGTTTTTATTTAATTCATTCTATGCTAGTTCTAAGTGATAATCCCAAATTAATTTCTGGTATCTGTTTTTTTGTTTTGTTTTGTTTTTGTTTTTAGAGGGAATTCTTCTTTGAAGGGAAATTTCAAAAAATCTAACCCAACAGCAGGCCAAGGAAAATACTCTCCAAATTCCTACAATGTTTAATTGAACCTATTTATAAATTAGTTATTTCAGAAATAATAAGGCCTCAGAATAATAATAAGGATTGTTATTATTAGGATTCAGAAATACTTAGCCTTCACATGACGATAATACACATGAATTACATCAACCAGAAAGTGAAGGCAAACTAACATTGATCTCTTCTGCCTTGTGGCTTGCTGGGGTTTATCAAACTGATTCAGCTAACTAGGCAGGTGCTCTCTTTCTCAAAACTATTTAGCATTTGTTCTGAAAATTGATGATTGGTCAACATTTCCAGATAAGAAATATTGATCTTTCTTTCTTCCTCCTTTTTTTTTTTTTTTTTTTGTGCTTCTGTGAGTTAGTGGAAGGACTAAACAAAAATGTCTTTTTTTTTTGCTTTCTTAAAAATAATTAAAAAAAAATTTTTTATAAACACATAATGTATTATTAGCCGCAGGGGTACAGGTCTGTGAATCGCCAGGTTTACACACTTCACAGCACTCACCATAGCACATACCCTCCGCAATGTCCATAACCCCACCACCATCTCCCTCCCCCCTCCCCCCAGCAACCTTCAGTTTGTTTTGTGAGATTACGAGTCATTTATGGTTTGCCTCCCTCCTAATCCCATCTTGTTTCATTTATTCTTCTCCTACCCCCCAAAACCCTCATGTTGCATCTCCACTTCCTCATATCATGGAGATCATATGATAGTTATCTTTCTCCAATTGACTTATTTTTTTAAGCATAATACCCTCTAGTTCTATCCATGTCATTGCAAATGGCAAGATTTCATTTCTTTTGATGGCTCCATAGTATTCCATTGTATATATATACCACTTCTTCTTTATGAATTCATCTGTTGATGGACATCTAGGTTCTTTCCATAGTTTGGCTATTGTGGACATTGCTGCTATAAACATTCGGGTGCACGTGCCCCTTCGGATCATGACATTTGTATCTTTAGGGTAAATACCCAGTAGTGCAATTGCTGGGTCATAAGGTAGCTCTATTTTCAATTTTTTGAGGAACCTCCATGCTGTTTTCCAGAGTGGTTACACCAGCTTGCATTCCCACCAACAGTATAAGAAGGTTCCCCTTTCTCCACATCCTCGCCAACATCTGTCATTTCCTGACTTGTTAATTTTAGCCATTCTGACTGGAGGTCAGAGGTGGTGTGAGGTGGTATCCTATTGTGGTTTTGATTTGTATTTCCCTGATGCTGAGTGATGTGGAGCACTTTTTCATGTGTCTGTTGGCCATCTGGATGTCTTCTTTGCAGAAATGTCTATTCATGTCCTCTGTCCATTCCTTGATTGGATTATTTGTTCTTTGGGTGTTGAGTTTGCTAAGCTCTTTATAGGTTTTGGATAGTAGCCCTTTATCTGATATGTTGTTTGCAAATATCTTCTCCCATTCTGTAAGTTGTCTTTTGGTTTTGTTAACTGTTTCCTTTGATGTGCAAAAGCTTTTGATCTTGATGATGTTCCAATAGTTCATTTTTGCCATTGCTTCACTTGCCTTTGATGATGTTCCTGGGAAGAATTTGCTGTGGCTGAGGTCGAAGAGGTTGCTGCCTGTGTTCTCCTCAAGGATTTTAATGGATTCCTTTCTCACATTGAGGTCCTTCATCCATTTTGAGTCTATTTTTGTGTGTGGTGTAAGGAAATGATCCAGTTTCATTTTGCTGCATGTGGCTGTCCAACTTTCCCAACACCATTTGTTGAAGAGACTGTCTTTTTCCCATTGGAGAGTCTTTCCTGCTTTGTCGAGGATTAGTTGACCATAGAGTTGAGGGTCTATTTTTGGGCTCTCTTTTCTGTTCCATTGATCTATGTGTCTGTTTTTGTGCCAGTACCATATAGTCTGGATGATGACAGCTTTATAATAGAGCTTGAAGTCTGGAATTGTGCTGCCACCAACTTTGGCTTTCTTTTTCAATATCCCTTTGGCTATTCGAGATCTTTTCTGGTTCCATATAAATTTTAGGATTGTTTTTTCAATTTCTTTGGAAAAATGGATGGGATTTTCATAGGGATTGCATTAAATGTTTAGATTGTTTTAGGTAGCCTAGACATTTTCACAATATTTGTTCTTCCAATTCATGAGCATGGAGCATTTTTCCATTTCTTTGTGTCTTCCTCAATTTCTTTTGAACAAAAATAATTCATAATAAACAAGAAGGGTGAGGAAACAGTAGATTAAAGACTTGGGGAAATATGAGGGTAAATAAGAGAACATCTACTGGAAGAGAGAAAAAATAAGTGTACATAGTACATCATGGTTTATGTTGGAAAGATGCATTGGAACCCAATCACACCAAAGTTGAAGTTCAGGAATTAATGTAAGAGTGGAAAGATAAAAAGGTTGAAGGTTAAACTGTAAGACAATGTAGGGCTGTAATCAAAGCTTTATGAAAAGCATTGCTACAACAGCTTTAAAGATAAGTGCTTTTCTGAACCAAATTCATAGATATATATACGGGTATAAGCTAGATTGACAGAATTTACTTAAATAATGCAATATCCCTATTTTAAAGCCTCTTAACAATATAAACAGCTTTTTGTTCTTGGTTTTTCTCTGTATTTTGATTGACGAAAACCACACTGTGAGACTTCTGCCTCCACCAAGGATGGGATCAAAAGGATTGAACTTGTGCTTCTCTCTGAAACAAGCTTTAAAACACACATACAAAGACAAAATATATGAAACAATGGTTTTGGGACACAAGACACTGGGCATCAAAAGACTCCTGGGAAATGAGAAATAAAAATGAGTACAACACATGCCCAATTCTTATTGCCTTGGGACCATTTCCAGACTGTGTGCAGGTAGGGACAATCCAGGCAGAGCTTGGTGGTGTCTCTGAGTTAAGAAGATGAAGCTGAGAGCCCAGGAAGACTTTGAAAAAGTTCATGGGAAAGACTACCAGAAAACAGGGAGCTGCCAGAGAAAAATTTCCAGAGATCTATGGGGGACCCTCTCTGGCATTTAGCTGAGCACTGACTCGTGTATGAATTAAGTGCATACCTTTGAGGATACAAATAAAGGATACCCATGAACGGCTTAGTGAGAACAGTCTTAATGCTTACACAGGTCCAACCATAGTGCCTGTTCCTACAATCTAGATGGAAAACTTAATAATTTGTGGGCACCAGGTAGAAAACACAGGTCTTGCCACAGAAGTGTGAAAAATTTGCTCCAGCCAGATTCCACTCTAATCCTATCTAGCAAAATTTTAAAGTAAGACACAAAAGGATGAAAACTTTCCAATTTAGCCTTATCTAAAAACAAAGCTAAAGAAAACTTATAGGTATACAAAAATTTATAACTCTTAACAATTTAATATTTAAAATATTTGATATCCAATCAAAAATTACCAAGAATGAAAAGAAGCAGGAAAATAAATTCCATAATTAGGAGAAAAATCCACACCAATCCAGAAATTACATAGATAATAAATTAGTATATAAAGCTTTTAATCATTACTCTAACTATATTCTGTATATTCAGGAAGCTAGTGAAGATATCGCATATGCTTAGTGGAGACATGGATACAGGGTTTTGTAGTAAACAAAGTGGTTTCTGGCATCCACTGAGAGTCTTGGAATATGTTCCCAAAGATAAAGTAGACCTACTTTAGATTTACACAAAAATACAAATAATCATAGGAATTATTAATTCTCTAAGCATGTAATTAAAGGTATATGTTGTCAGAGTGGATTTAAAAATAAGGTGCAATTATAATCTACTTATAAGAAATTCAGTTTAGGGTTGCCTGGGTGGCTCAGTCAGTTATGCATCTGACTCTTGATCTCAGCTCAGGTCTTGATCTCAGGGTCATGAATTCAAGCCCCACACGGGGATCCACACTGAGCAGAGAGCCTATTAAAAAAAAAAAAAAAGTAGGGGCACCTGGGTGGCTCAGTGAGTTAAGCTGCTGCCTTCAGCTCGAGTCATGGTCTCAGGGTGCTGGGATCGAGCCGGCATTGGGCTCTCTGCTCAGCAGGGAGCCTGCTTCCTCCTCTCTCTCTGCCTGCCTCTGCCTGCTTGTGATCTCTCTCTCCGTCAAATAAATAAATAAATAAATAAATCTTTAAAAAAAGTAAAAAGAAATTCAATTTACAAATAAAGACACAGATGAAAGTAGAAAAAATTTAAAAAGATAAGCCATATCAGAAGTAAGTTGGAGTAGCTTTATTAATATTAATGAAATATATTTCAGTGGAAAGGCTACTAAGAGACATAAAAAAAAGGTCATTTGGTATAAATGAAGTGTCCTACTTGTCAACATCACATAGCAATTTTCAACATTCATGCATTTAATAAGTCAGTTTCAAAACATGTGAAGCAAAACTAAAAAAAAAAAAAGAAAGAAAATAAATAAATTTCTAGTCATCATCAAATATTACAAAATCTGTCTCAATAATGGATAAGAACAATAGACTGAATATCAGTAGGGATATAGAAAACCTGAATAATATTTCAACTAATTTCATCTAACTGAACTTCACAGAACATTCCTTGTAAAAACAGCAGTGTACACATTCTGTTCAAGTGCACAGAGTATTTACCAAAATAGAGGATATTCTGGGTCATTCTGTTTCAGTTAATTTAAAAAGGATCAATTCATACAAATACAGTCTCTAACTATAATAGAATGTGAACAATAACAGTAATATATATGGAAAATCCATAAACATTTGAGAAATAAATAGCATACACTGAAATAACACTTCCATCAAGGAATTAATAAAAAAGGACACTAGAAAGTATTTTAACTGAAATAAAAATCAAAAGGCACAGTATCAATATTTGCAGGACTCAGTGAAAGCAATAATTAGAGGGAAATTTATATCACTGGATATACTAGAAGCCACGTACACATTGTCAGAATTGACAATTGTAGGGGCGCCTGGGTGGCTCAGGGGGTTAAGCCGCTGCCTTCGGCTCAGGTCATGATCTCAGAGTCCTGGGATCGAGCCCCACATCGGGCTCTCTGCTCAGCGGGGAGCCTGCTTCCTCCCCTCTCTCTGCCTGCCTCTCTGCCTGCTTGTAATCTCTGTCTGTCACATAAATAAATAAAATCTTTAAAAAAAAAAGAATTGACAATTGTAGGACACACAGCCAATGCCACAGAATTGCCTGATATGTGCAAAACTCACACTTCTGATCACAGAATTATTCTGTGTGAGTCGTATTGAAGCAGTGGAATATTTTTCCTTAGCAAACACCTGTTAATTAAGATGAAAGTACTAAATGAAGAAGAGTGGGGCACCTGGGTGGCTCAGTGGGTTAAGTCTCTTCCATTCGGCTCAGGTCATGATCTCAGAGTCCTGGGATCTAGCCCTGCATCAAGCTCTCTGCTTACCCCTCTCTCTCTGCCTGCTGCTCTGCTAACTTGTGATCTCTCTGTCAAATAAATAAATAAAATCTTTAAAATAAATAAATAGATGAATGAAGAAGAATGAACGGTCCTTCATGGGAAAGACAATAATAGCATAGGAACTCTGTATTCAGCCTGTCTGGGTATAAATTTTGGCCTTGGCAAACACTAGATGGGTAATTTTGAGAAAATTACTTAACATCTCTGTGTCTTAATATTGTCTCTAAAATATGGATAGTATTGTTATAAGGATTTAGTACCTATAAAACATTAAGAATAAGCTTAGTGTTCATAGAGAACATTATCTGTTTGTTAAATAAGACTATTGGAAATGGCCACATTTTATTTCCAAAATTATCATTAACATATTATTTTTAATGGTGTTAAAATCCTGTTTGCATCGTTGTTTTGCTCAAATATACTTAAGGAATATGCTCCTTACAATACTATAAAGGGGAAATGGATTACAACATATAACTCCTAAAAATACACATCAAGTTGGAACTTCATCTTATTTGAGGACAATCCACAATGAGATAGATCATGTCCTCAGGAATGTAAAAAAAAAAAAATTAATTTGGTGACCTACAAAGTTTACACTTCTACAGACTAACCAGGCCCTGAGAGGAAGAAGACAGAATATTCTATATAGATTTAGAAATGAGTAGGAAAAAAGAGATGAATGTGCTTAACACAGATCGATACATGAAGACCAGGCACTGTTTTCTGTCTTTTTAGGAGTTTGTTTTGTATTATTTCTTTTTCCTATTAAAAAAATTATAAACATGCATTTAACATTTTGGCTCATTGTAAATAGACTTTTGAATAATACAATTATAAAATCTGTAGTAATGAAAACATATAAAACAATGTACATATTTATTATGCAGTTAGTATATAATTCAAGAGAACTAAAACTCTGATTCTATGAAATTGAAATATTGATATAAGTAGAAAATAAATAGAATAAGTAAAAAGCACTTATTTTAATATGAAATGACTTCTTACTTCTGCATTATTCAGAAATAAAAGAGCTAATATTTCCCAAAGTCTAATACATTAAAACTATTGAATTCCCTGAATCCTGCTTCATGGGAAGAACAGAACCACAGGAAACTCCTCATATTAGAGAATACAGAATTTTTCTGCCCTTAATCATTCTTCCCTCTCCTTAATTGGATTGGATCCTAGAAGGTTTTTAGTAGGCTTCATATTTCGTAATGAATTGAGGCAGACTGACATAATTAGATAAATATTGCCATCTATTACAATTAATGGTATTAAATCTACAGATAGCTCAACCACAAGTATGAGAAGAGTCTTCAGAACTGCAGTTGAGCCCTGTATATTCTAAATATTTAATATTTATCTTTAATTAAGATATATTTTAAATAACAGTTATTATTTATCTGAAATATTTCAGTTTGAAAATATTACCTTATTCTTATTGTTAATAAATTATTAGATAAACATATTTATAAATGTTATATAAGACTTAAGAACAACTTTACTATTTGACTTCAAATAGTTACTTTTTGTAGAATTTTATCTCTCAAAAAATATAATATTTTTTGTATGTTTGAAATTATAATAAAGAAAATAATATGCATCAGAAATCGGAAAATATGCAAATGACAAATATATATGTACTCAAATTAGACTGTGTATTTGTTCTAGAAAATGCTAGCCTTTGACTGATTTTAGTCTGGTTATTTGACTTTTAAAAACTACCATTATTAAGATGATAAACTTTTCTCTTATTCTGTTGTCCAAGAAATTACAAACAGAACTCCCCCAAAAGTCCTATAAAAACTCTTAATGCAGTAACTACACATCAATATTTTGCTCCAAAACTACTTCTTCCTGAATTTACTCCATCTGAATATAGCAATAACACAAGCAGGAAATCTTGGAGACTTTATTTTTCTAATTTTCAAGCTTTCTTTAACAATTAGTTGACTAGAGCTTCTGATTTTATTCTTTTTTATTCCATTATCACTGCTAACATAAGATTCCACTCTAAAAATCAAACATAAGATTCCAGGTATATATTCCTAAAATTCTTTTTCAATAGTGCTAATCTTTCAATGATATTTCTATATTCATGTATTTAAATTTAGGGCTTTCCACAGTGTGGTGCTGATCTATCTTTGCAATCTTGATTCACTCGGTTACCCTAAGAAGAATCATCTCTTCAGACAGATATACAGAGAAGATAGATAGATAGACAGATAGATAAACAGAGATATATCTATCTATAGATGATAGAGATAGAGATAGATCTATGTACAGTTCAATACATATCTCCATCCAACCTGATCTACAAGCTTCCTTCTCTCTTCTGTTGTCAACATTTCTCAAAGAAAATATATGTATGTATAGCCTGAAATATTGGCCATTAACCAATTATCCTTCTTTGAATTACATTTTTGGTGTGGTTTTATGTATCCTATTATAACTGGTTGCTCCATAACATAACATGCATTGCATGAGGTGAAAGGTAATTCAAAAGAAATAGGATCACTTCAGTAGACACTGCCAGAAGAAGCAAGTCCACCTTCTTCACCCAGCCCCATCTTTTGTCCTCTCTTCTTATACTCCAAAATAATGATCACAGATTGTGGTGGAGATTCTGGATGAGTCACAACTTCTTTAAACCCTAGAGCTGACTGGAGTCTTGGAGCCAATCAAGCAAGGTGTACTTTCTCACAGATTAAAAAGTAATAATAATAAATAAATAAATAAAATATTTCTCAATAATAGAACAAAAGTCTTCCCTTATTAAAAACAAAACAAAACAATTTTTTAAAAAGATTTTATTTATTTGACAGATGGAGATCACAAGTAGGCAGAGAAGCAGGCAGAGAGAGAGGAGGAAGCAGGCTCCCCGCTGAGCAGAGAGCCCGATGCGGGGCTTGATCCCAGGACCCTGGGATCATGACCTGAGCCAAAGGCAGAGGCTTTAACCCACTGAGCCACACAGGTACCCCAACAAATTTCTTTTTAATTTTTTTAAAAGATTTTATTTATTTATTTACCAGAGAGAGAGAGAGAGAGAGAGAGAGAGCGAGCACAGGCAGGCAGAGTGGCAGCAGAGGAGAAACAGGCTCCCCGTCAAGCAAGGAGCCCAATGTGGGACTCGATCCCAGGACGCTGGGATCATGACCTGAGCCGAAAGCAGCCGCTTAACCAACTGAGCCACCCAGGCGTCCCCCAACAAATTTTTTTAAGAGAGAGAGTGAGAGTGGGCACATATGGGCCCTGAGAAGAAGGGGGAGGGGCAGAGGAGAGGGAGAGAGAGAATCTTAAGCAGGCTCCACACCAAGCATGAAGCCCAATGTGGGGCTCAATCTCATGACTCTGAGATCATGACCTGAGCTGATATCAAGAGTCAAACGTTTAACCAACAGAGCCACCCAGGTGCCCTTAAAATACTCTTTTTTAAAGTTTAACATTTTTGTGTTAATTCATCTTTTGCATATTTTATAATTTTCTTAAATGAATAATTGGATTATTTCCAATTGAGAGCTATAATAAATAAAGGTATTATAACCATTTGTATAAGTCTTTGTGTTTCTTTTTCCTATTATAAATACCTAAGTTTTGAATGAATGGGACATTTGATAGATTTATGATCTCACTTTTAATTACTGCCAACCTTTTTCTAAATGGATTATGCCATTTTGCATCTCTACTAGCAGTGGATAAAAGTAACAGCCCACATCTTTGACAATATTTATGTTTATTCTTATTTTCTAATTTTTCTAAGTGCTTTTTTGTCTTTTGAAAATTGAGATGGTTGTGAGGATTAAATGAGATAATGTTTTTAACATAAATCATGTATCTGACTTCAATAAATATTAGTTATTATAATTATTACTCTGGTTTTCTCAGTGTAACTATTTATTTCCTTCAATTTTGTAACCCCAGAACATATGCACAGTGGCTTTTGCACAGTAAATAATCAATAAATCTTTGCTAATTATTAAGGTAAGAATTGTAGAGGGTGAGAAAGTGTCTGAAAAGGCACATCAAAAGTGGTGATGTTGACACCATTGTATCTGCTCCCATGTGGCATCACTAGCATGTAGGGAGAGGATAGGGCTACACTCTTTACAATAGCACATGTGGGGATCAATCCTGGTGACTAAATTCTCATCTACAGATTTGGTTAAGTGCTATAATTTCTTTTGTTTTGTTTTTTTTTTTATGAAGATATAACTGACATATAAAATTATAGGATACTTCGCATCATGGTGATTTGATACATGCATAACATTGAGCTAGGACTTCTCCCCACTATCTAATTAAGTTTCATATCCATCACTTTACATATTTAACCTTGTTTTGTTTTGTTTTTTGTTTTTACTAAGAACACTTAAATTCTAGCTCTTAGCAAATTCTAATTATACAATAAAGTGTTATCACCACCTTTTACATTTTGTCCTCGGATTTTACTCATCTTAGAGCTGAAAGGCTGTGCCCTTTTACCAAGCTCTCCTTCCAACTTTGTTTTGTAAATATAAGTTTAAATTTTTTTCTAGTGATCCATCTTACTTAAAAATAATCTTTATGGAAGGAAATGCCAAATATTTTCTAATGCTTCAATATAATGACTATTCTGAGTAATATCTTTTGGGTATAGTTTCACTGAATTTTTATTTCATTAGGACAGGATCCTAGAAGTAAAATTAATGAGGAAGGGAATGTAAACAGTTTTAAGACAGAATTATTGTTACAATCAAAACCAAATGGAGACTGGGCGCCTGGGTGACTTAGACGGTTAAGAGCCTGCCATTAGATCAGATCATGCTGGGTTCAGGCTCCTCTTTACATTGGGCTGCCTGCTCAGTGGGGAGCCTTCTTCTCCTTCTCCCTCTGTCCTTCCCCTGCTTCATTCCCTTCCTTCCTTCATTCTCTTCCCCTGTTCATTCTCTCTTTCTCTATCACAAATAAATAAAATCTTTAAAATTAAAAAGAAAATGGAGGTGACCCTTAAAAATTTTCTGGGCAGGCAAAACCTATTTAGTCATATAAACAAAGCTTTATTTAGCTTATTTTGCAAGACCGATTTGGGTCATTTATTGTTTATGCTTCTGGAAATCACAAGCAGAACTTGAACTGTTTCCCAAGGTTGAAATGAGATAACCACTGACCAATTCCCTATTATTTAAGAAAATTCTATTATAACCAATCACTCTGAAGAATACATAGTCATTGCTTTCTCACTATATCAGCTGCTTTATGACAATATTCCCCTGACCTTCATTTCATATTTTGGTTTGAGTGCTCCTTCCTGGTTTACAAACTGCATATTTGGTGTGTATGCAATAAACTTTTACTAATCAGCCAACTGATGAATGGTTTTACTTCTGTTATTTTTTAACTGTTGATATGATCTTGCAGAATGGAATATTCCTCCAAATAACTTGTTGACTCAAGAAATAAACATTTCCCTTCTGCAAAATTTACATGGTTTCAAATCATTCTCACATAATTATGTGTAAATTTTCTGTCTGTTCCTCCAAAATAACAGATAATTTTTTTTCTCTAACAAATTCCTTGAAAGTCCTTCCAGCTAGCTAGAAATTATTAGAGAGGCCAAAGGAGAGGCAACAAACATAGCAAAGCCTGGGTTCTTGGCATTAGCAGCCTCACCAGTAACTCTGGAATAAGAAAAACTAGATTCTACAGATTAAAAGCAAAAATCCCGCCTTTCCTGAAACTTCAGACATTTTCAGCATTGCCCTTTTATATTTATCATGTAAGCAGTTTTCATTGCAGTTATTTGCACTAGTGCTGGGGAAGAACGTCAAGAAGACACGAGCCTGGGTGACCCATGAGCTGAACCCCACAATCAGAAGCTCCTCACCCCTCCTTTGCCCTTAAAAGATATTTTCTGCCTTCCTTTCCTGTTCTCAGAAGCTGCCCCAAGGATGTACTCTTGAGATAGTGATGTGGTGTTGAGATCACCTAAATGTTATACAAGATTGAACCCAGGTAAGGCCTCTATTTGAATTTTCAAAACTTAGCAAGCAGGTATGGAAATCTAGTTTTCTTGCAATCACTGAAGACAAGCAGGATACGAAAGTTTGGGTGCTTACAAAACTTGCCATCTACCAACCTGTCGTTCTTTGGTCTTTTCCTGTTCTCCTTCACCCTGAAAGCTCCCAAAGAGGAGCGGGGGCAACAATTGGCTCACCAGCCAGAGACTGAAAAATCGGACTTGGCAAAGAGACATCCAAGAGAGAAATCCTGCATTGGTTGGCGACCTCCACAGGAGAAGAAGTGGTCCCTATGTCAGGTGATTGTGGACCACCTTGGGAGTACACAGATATCCTGAAAACACTGTTAGCTTCAATGGGCTTGCTTGAGGAACTGAACATAGCACACTGCCGCAAAGTTTTCTGGCTCTTTTGACACCATTAATGGTTACAGAGGACAAACAGTTTTGGGCCTGAAAGATCCTTCTGACACTTCACACTGGAGATTCTACCTGAAGAATATAAGGTTTTCATGTCTCCAGTTCCAGAGAAGAGATGGGGCATTGATGTTCTACAAGCTTAAACTCTACTGGTGAATTCCACCTCTGGACTAGAGGAATCAAACCAGTGCTAAGGGGAAACACCAACTGGGAACCCATAAGTCTACCACCCCTTAGAGTAGTAACTTTCAAACAATATACATTTCCCAGGGTGAAAAAGGAGATAGGAGAAACTATCCAAGAACTGTACCAAGTGGGTATTACACAGCTGCTCACAGGGCTTCAACAGCCTCACAGGGCTAGTTAAAGAGCCAGATGGCTCATGGCAGGTGATGGGGAACTACTGAAAACTAAGCAAGGCAGTTCCCCTGTTTCTGAGACTGCCCAACACTGCCACTAGATACCTTACCAATGGTCCTAGGAGTGGACCATGCTGTGCTGGGTTTTTTTTTTTAAGATTTTATTTATTTGTCAGAGAGAGAGAGGGAGCGACAGCGAGCACAGGCAGACAGAATGGCAGGCAGAGACAGAGGGAGAAGCAGGCTCCCTGATGAGCAAGGAGCCCGACGTGGGACTCGATCCCAGGACACCGGGATCATGACCTGAGCTGAAGGCAGCTGCTTAATGACTGAGCCACCCAGGCGTCCCTGCTGTGCTGGTTTTAACCTTTTTCCCGAATACCCCTGACCACTGAGACACACGATCAATTTGCCTTCACAGGGGAGGGGCAACAATGGGTCTTTCAAGTGAAAACCTTATATTCTTCAGGTAGAATCTCCAGTGTGAAGTGTCAGAAGGATCTTTCAAGCCAAAAACTGTTTGTCCTCTGCTTCCCAAAGTACTACCTGCACAGCCCTTCCACAAATCATGGGGTGCTAGCCTGAGACTTGTCCCTGTTCCCCTTCCCCACATCAGAAAAACAAGCCATTACATTGACAATATAATGTTAGCATGTGAAGACTCACCCCCGTGGCAGGACATTCTGAAGTCTTTGCTGGAACATCTGCAAGGAAGAGGATGAGCCCACAAAATATTCAAGGCCCAGGCAACCACCACAGGTTTTCAGAAGTCTTTTGTTCAGGTAAGACTCGTGGCATCCCAGAAGCAGTGATTAATAAGGTGTGAGCTTACCAGCACCATAAGAATGTAAAAAAGATGTAAGATTTTTTAGGGATTTGGGGATTTGGAGGGCTTTTGTTCCTCACCCAGTACAATGCCTGCATCCCCTGGTAAAGAAAAGGCACTTGTGGGACTAAGGATCAGAACAGCAAACTGCCTTTGAGAA
Organism: Neogale vison; assembly: GCF_020171115.1. Classification (NCBI taxonomy): domain Eukaryota; kingdom Metazoa; phylum Chordata; class Mammalia; order Carnivora; family Mustelidae; genus Neogale; species Neogale vison. The sequence continues at coordinate 90,354,716 of NC_058096.1, read as the reverse complement.
GGCAAAAATACTATTGAAACAAATTAAAGCTCTGGGCATCTCCTAAGCAGGGTGACCACTTGAGTTAGATACAACTACAATCCAGAAGGTACGGGTTGAGCTCTGTGGCAGAGATGAGAGAAGGGGAGAATGCCCCTGGGATTCTGGCATCAGTTCAGGAAGGGAGCAGAAACTCAAAATACCCTAGCAGAGCAACTGTTCCTAAAAGTGTAGTGTACGCAGAGCTCCTCGAGGTACAGCCTCTCAGTAAGAGATAAACCTCAGCAGCCAATGGGCCAAGCTCAAAGCCATTCACCTTGTGGTAACTCCTGACTCCTGGCTCTTAACCCTTTGTACTGACAGTTGGGCCATTCTAAAGACAAGAAGAAGTCTGGACAATGGGAAGTCAAAGGGTGGATGATCAAGACTGGACCTTTGTGGAGTCAAGATGTGGAGTGGTGGGGAGACATTTGGGTTCAACTGCAGAACTTAGCAAAAGAACATGGCATTAAATAGAGGGTCTGGGGGGAGGGGGAAGGGAGAGGGTGATTGAGTTATGGGCATTGGGAAGGGTATGTGCTATGGTGAGTACTGTGAAGTGTGTAAACCTGGCAATTCACAGACCTATACCCCTGGGACTAATAATACATTATATGTTAATAAAAAATTAAATATAAAAATAAATAAATAAATAAATAGAGGGTCCATCTCCCCTATAGCAGCAGGGTTGGTAGAAAAGAAAACTGGAACATTGAAGCAGCAAATTAAGTTATTAACTGTTAAAACTTCCTTGGGTGGATGGACTAAAGTACTGTCCTAGGCTTTACTACATTTCAAGGAACAACCAGTAGAGCCTGTTGCCCCATATGCCAGACCAGGGATGCCTACCAAGCCACCCAGTACTATAAAGGTATAGAAGTTGTGGGAAACGGCCATTGGCTTGATTCTTCTGGCGGATTAATGTGCCATGCTGCTGAGAACATCAAGCCCCATCATGTCTAGGAAAGGAATTATCTACTGGAATTTGCAATAGGATGTCCCTCTGGGATTGGTGGTGAGTACTTCAAACTCCTGAGGGGAACAATCAGTCTCCACTAGGATCCCACTGTCCTGCTGCCAGCTGGACTTGTTGAAATGCATTACAGTTATAAAAGAACACACACCATTAAAAGAGGGGAGAAGGTACGGATTTTGATCTGGTATATCCTGCCCCCAGTCTGTCTCCACATGCCCGACAGTGCTGCTTCCCCCAACCAACAACTAAATCAATCTCCTAAAACTGCCGATCTCCCTCTTCAAGGTCAGGTGGACATGTACAACCATTTGGCTGCTGTTATTGTTCCCTCCATTGGTCTTGAGGACATTATAGCACACATAGAATCCTTTACTAAATTCACCCAGCAAGCTTTGAATGCTAGTGACAAAAGTATTTAATTTCAGAGCACTGAAATAAATATAATACAAAAAGCTATCTTCTAAAATAGGATGGCCTTGGACATTATTACTGCTTTTCAAGGAGTCATCTGTACCATTATCCAAATAGAATGTTGTACGTTTGTACCTGATGAGTCTGCTAAGGTTATCTATCATCTTTATTAAATTACATGAAAATATAAGTGAATAGCCTGAGTGATCCAACCTCCAGCCTAGGGGACTTAATAAATCAGTGGTTTGAATTGTGGTGCTCTTGGTGGAAAAAGTTGTCACTGATTTTGGGAATCATTGTTTTAACCTGTGTTTTCTCTTGCATGTACCTGTTTTGTTGCTATGATATCTGCATCCAATGCAGCCAGGCTGCCGCCAAAGAAGCCGCCTCTATGCCAGTGAAACCCCTTGCTTGACTGGTCAGGGCAAACTGTGGAAGAGGGGCGCATGTAAGTCATCAGGGGTGGAGTGTTGGAAGAGATCATTGAGAGGACTTAACCCCTAGTTGACCCATGAGCAGTACCCTAGCCATTGGAGGTTCGTCATCCCCTCTATCTTTGGAGTGTGCATTGTTCTTGCCTTCCTCACTCCCAGAAGCTGCCCCAAGAACATAGCCTTGAGATAGTGATATGGTGCTGAGGCCATCTATATGGTATACGTGACTGAATGCAATTAAATCCTCTATATAAACTAAGATTTGGCAGGTGGGTGCAGAGATCTACTCATCTTGTGGCTGCCTAAGACAAGTCTTGTATGTAGGTTCCCTTGCTTATTAAACATGCCATCTACCAACCTAGAATGATCTGCCTTTTTCTTTGGTTTCTCTCCTCCTCCACATACAGAGATAGTTTTAGATTTCACCCAGGGAACCCCCAAGTGGCTTGCTAATGAACTAGTGTGGTCAGGAGTACATTTTACAGATGTGAATTTTAACAAAGCGAACCAAAGAATAATTCTTTGCATAGCTGAGAATTATACCAACACTGTTGTATATAAATTATATTGCTCAACATATAGTAACTGCTACAGCACAAACAATAAAAATCAATGCATTAATATCGAGTGTAAGTTCATATGATAAAAGCAAGTAAGTCTGGCAGTCAAGATACAATGAATCAGAAGCATTTTCCAGTCATCATCTGAAATGTAAGAGGCAAAGAAATGTTATGGATTATTCTGGTTGGAGCCAGAAGTCATCAAGTACAGATGGTTGTCAAAACCTAAGATGGGGCAGAGAGAAACAAAGCAAATGTGCAGTTCATTATAAAAGAAGCTGGTAGCAAACAGAACCCAGAGGAACACCATCATTCAAAGACGAACAGCAATGCACAGTAACAGCGGCAATGAAGACCAAAGATAGATCTCAGCAGCAGACAGAAAACCCAGAAAGTAGAGTGGACATAGTCGGATATCTACACAGACTATATTTCTCCTTCCTAGCGGAATAGTACCTTCTGTGGTAATCATCTTTCCTCCCCATGAAGCCCTTGTGTTGTCAGAAGAATCTCTCCAAGTACAGTCTTGAGTGCTAAGTTTTGATTTTAAGCAGTCATTTATTCCCTTCCTTGATTTTACATTAGAGTTATGTGGAATATATTTTGTTTTGTTATTTTCAAATAGCAATACTCAGGGTTTGTCCCAGGGATTATGTTTTTCTTAAGAAGATTTTTATGGGGATGCCTGGGTGGGTCAGTGGGTTAAAGCCTCTGCCTTCGTCCCAGGTCATGATCCCAGGGTCCTGGGATTGAACCCCAAATAGGGCTCTGCTCAGCAGGGAGCCTGCTTCCCCCTCTCTCTGCCTGCCTCTCTGCCTACTTGTGATCTCTGTCTGTCAGATAAATAAATAAAATCTTTAAAAATAAATAAATAAATACATAAAAAGACTTTTATGTATTTATTTGAGAGAGAGAGAAAGCACACAAGCAGGAGAAGGGGCAGAGGATGGGGGAGAAGCAGACTCCTTGCTGAGCCGCAAGCCCAATGTGGGGCTTCATCCCAGGACTCTGGGATCGTGACCTGAGCTGAAGGCAGATGCTTAACCAACTGGACCACCGGTGCCCAGCAGAGATTATGGTTCACTGGGTAAATAGGAACATAGGACCTTCTATAAATATGGGAGAGAGAAAATCTTAAGAAGACTCCCTGCTGAGTACAGAGACCCTGAGATCCCAACCTGAGCTGAAACCATGAGTCAGACACTCAACAAACTAAGCCACCTGGAGACCCCTATATATTTAATTACCCTTCCCTTGAAAGCTTTAAAAAAAAAATACCTATTTAGGACTAAGTACCAATTAAATCTATCAGAACTTCTGAATTTGAGAATGAGACACAGGCACTTTTTTTAGAAACAGCTTTTTAAAAAAATACATACATACATACATACATACATACAACTTTCCAGATAAATATAATCTACAAAGAAAGTTAAGATCAACATATCTAAAGTGGAATATCATCCCCTTTATAGGGATTGGTTTAGAAAAGGATATAAAACTCAAATTGCCAAAATATTACAAAGGGAAATGATGGGTAGGTGGAGGAAAAGAAAATTTCTGTCTCATGAGAAATATCCTCTAGAACCAGGCTGTCCAATATGGTAGCCACTGGCCACATGTGGCTATTAAAATGTGACTAGTACAACTAAGAAATGGAATTTTTAATTTTACTTAATTAGCTTAAATTTAAATTTAAAACTGATACTCCATTTCATTATTGGAAAACTTTCAAATATATTTAAAACTTTAAAATATAAATCAACTTTCTCAACTGTATATTTTATACATTATACATTAAATGTTTCTGATGAAAATTTAGTGTCCAAATCGAGATAGCCAATGTTAGGGTACAGAGTGGACCACCCCTCAGTTAGACAGAGAACACTCTCGATAATGCAAGTCACATAGCAAGGTTTATTTCCAGCTACTTGGGGCCCAAGTATTCGCCCAGCGCAGTGGGTTTCAACAAGGACCCCAAGCACTCAAAGCCAAGGGCTTATATAGCATTTTCAAGGCACGTCTTCATAGCTACATACATATCTTGTGCCCCACTTTGACAGTTTAACTTTGTTTAAACTTTTGCCACCCCGGCATCACCCTGGAGCCATCCTGGCAGTTAAGTGAGATTTAGGTTTAGAAGAAATTGAACTTTATTTACATTTCCTTCTGCCTCAGCCTCCTTCAGTTTTATGGTGGGGAGGGCGACCTTAGGCCTTGAGGAACTGAGCCACTTGTCTCTGGAAACTGGGCCTTTGAAGCGATAGCCTTTTTGTTGTAAATCACCAGGATATTTGCAAACCAAGGGAGACTCCTGTCTTGCAGGATTGTGATCTCTGGCCAAAGTTTGTTTTCTTTAACATCTGGTCCCTGTGGCACGGTGGTATATGATTAAGTTGTTTCTTAGGTTTTAGCTACTTTCTCTTATCTCAAGTTAAGTGCACCCTGTGGGCTGGTTAGGGACGCTCAGTAAAATGTCTTCCGGGCCTTCAGGATGGCCATTCTTACGCTAACCCACTCTTACAGTGCAAGGTGCCCGTTTTTGCTTTGTCAAGATGGCTGTACTTATGTCAGGGCTAGACTTGAGGTGGGTACAGCCTTGTTTTCTTGGCCTCCACACCTGGAGCTGGCTTCTGGGACTTGTTTGTAAGTCCCTTGGGGGAAGGGGAGCAGGGACAGTTTAAGGGTTAAACAAGAAAGTTATTGTTTAACTTCAATGGAAGCCTCTGGCTAAATTAGAAATATAAAATAGGTCCTTACACCAATACCAATTGATTTCTAAGATTTAGCTGAAAAAGGTAATGTAAAATATCTCAGTAATTTGTTTTGTGAATTATATGCTAGAATAAGAATATTTTGAATATATTGGGTTAAATAAAATATATTATTAAAGTGAACTTTGCCTGATTCTATTTGCTTTTTAAGCAGTATCTAGAAATTTTTAAGTTATAAATGTGGCTTCTATTAGATTTTCTGGACAGTACTGGTTAGATATGAGTGAAATTAAGGCATGTTGCTGCCATAGCCCTCTAGACACCAGCATGAGGATAAAATCACAGAATATGGCAAAGTCAGGCTTAGGACAGAAAAATGGAACAAGAGCCTGGTAGAAATCTGCTGTTTTTGCCAGACTGCCAGACATTTTCAATTATTTCTCTGTCCCTCCTGTGTTTGTTATCTTTGATATTTAACTACCCTGAACCCATTAACAGTTTAAAATAATAGGTAATTATTATTTTATGGTTTCCTTGGGGCAGGAATCTAGATTAACCTTAGCCAGGTACTTCTGCTTTAAGGTGTCTCACAAGCTTGTAATCAAGAAGTCAACCAGGACTTCAATCTCATTTGATTGCTTGACTGGGGAAGGATCTGCTTCAGCGATCACTAATCTTTTATTGTCAGGATTCAATTTCTCATAGGTTTTTGAATGAGACCCTCAGTTCTTCACTGGCTGTTGGCCAAAGGCCTCCCTCAGCTCCTTGTCATATGGGCTCCTACACAGGGCAGCTTACAGCATGCTAGCTGGTTTCCTCAAACAAGAAAGAAAACTCAAGATGGAAGTTATCCTGTCTCTGATTATTAATTGGAAGTGATAGTCCACTGCTTTTGCCGTATCTGATTTATTTAAAGTGAGTCACTAGGTCCATCCATGCAAAAGGAGGCTGATCATACAACAGCATGAATATTAGGGGAAAATCATCAGGGACCATCTTAGAGGCTGCCAAACACACTTCTTGATGCACTCCATCCCAGCCTCAAAGGTAACCACTACTCTAAAGTTTGTAATTATTTATAGACAAGTAATTATACTTTTGTTTCAAATTAATGATTCACAAATAATACATATTGGGTTGTTTTAAATAGATCCATTTGATATTCCCCCTCCACACTATATTTATAAGTTATAGCCATGTTGATGTTGATGCTGAGTAATCTAGTTCATATAATTTACTTGTTATCTAATATTTCATTATATGAATAAGCCATAGTTAATTTATCAGTCATCTACTAAGGTATATTTAGTTTTTTTTTTTTTTTTTTTTCCCACAGTTAATTTAATACAAATAGTGTTGCAAAGGACATTTTTCTAAATGGCCCCTGTGCATATATGTGAGAGTCTCTCTAGACCTGGGATTACTGGGGTATAGAGAATATGCAACTTCTTATTCGTTAGCTACTACAAAATTCCCTTCCAAAAAGAGATGTTAATTTGTCATCTTGTTGGCAAAGTGTATGAGTTCCTGTTTTACTACTACTTGAGTTTATTGAATTTAACTACATTTTTCTATTTTGATGGCTAAAAAATCACATTTTGTTATGGTGATAATTTACACCTCCCTTATTACACATGAGGTTGTACATATTCAGTTCACTCTTTTATTTGTGTTTTGCTGTACAGATTCCATTAGCTGAGGCTTATTTATATACTTTGTCTCTTTTCTAATTGGTTCTTTTTTGTCTTTTTCTTATTAGTTATTGGGGCTTTCTATGAATTCTTGATACAAACATGTTATCCAATCTATGGTTGAGAGACATATGATTTGTCTTATTTTTTTAAATTTTTCATGTCAATTAACACAAAATGTTTACATTTTGGTGTGTTCAATTTATGGCATTGCTCCTTTTATAGTTTCTCCTTTTTGTATTTTGTCTAAGGAAATACTCCTACACTAAATTCACAAAAATATTTTGTGTTTTACTTTCCTCTTTTTGACTCAATTATCCATTTGGGAAAAAATGTAGTTTTTGTTATTGTTTTTACTGTTTCTAGGCATTTAGTAGTAGGAGAGTTTTCAGATTCATCTCAGTCTTTTCTCTTGCTTGAGCAGAAATAGTCCATCTCATACTTTAAACTACTCTGATTTTTTTTATTACTTGTAATAAAAAGCATCCTTAATGAAACAAGTGGCAAAAAAATGCATAGAATTCAATAAAAAATAAACTGTTCAACAATTTAAAGTGCTACAGAAAGCTCAAGAAATATAAAATGAAAAAGTGTTAACTTGTCATTGGTGATAACAAATCTGGGAAGTAGTGTGGATGGAAGCCAAAAGTCATGAATTGAAAACTGTACTAATCGTTAATTCTGTTCTCTGGTTGTTTCCACCTCTCAGTCCCCCAGGATCATGATGAAATTGCACTTCCTGGTTTTCTTGTTACCATCTGACTAGTTTTGGCCAATGAGTTGTGAGGGGAAGTCACATGCATCCCTTTTGGATTGACTATGTCATTGTAACCACATCCAGGGATCTTTCCCATCAGCACAGCAAACAGCAAGTTTCATGGTGTGCTCCTTCATCTGGATGGGTCCAGCAGTAAGGAAGCCTGAAAAAAGGAAAAGTGAATCATTTTCATTATAAGCCATTGGGATTTTGGAATTTTATCACCATAGCATCCCTTGATCCATCCTGATAATATATAAATTGATACGAGAGGGATGTGAACTCATGCCCATAACATAAGGATGGACTAGCTTATGCTCTAGTGACAAATAATGGGATAACTCAGCAGCTTTAAACACTAAAGTTTCATTTTTCTCTCACGCTACACGTTCATCATGAGTTAACTATAGGCTCTGCTCCACATTTTCCTCGTTCTAGGCCCTAAGCCAACGGAGCTGTCACTATCTGGAACATTGCCAGTTTTCAGGGTAGAGGAAGAAAGTAGGTGGCAAATCACACATGAGCTCTTTAAGCCTAAATATGACACATGTCAACTCCACACATATTTTATTTTAGTTTGGTTTCCCCAGAAATAGCCTCTGAGCAAAGGGCTCAAATGAAAGTAATATAAGGGGTAAAAGTTCACAGTTAAAACCAGGAAGAGAGCGGGGAAATGGGACTGAAAGGAAAGGAAGCCAAAAAATGTCGCAGTGTTAAACAAAGTGTCCTGAAATTTTGGCTCCATCATCAAGGTAGTTCTGGAAACTGGGCAAGTCAAATCTGAAATTGTCCTGACCAGCTTCTCAGAACCTGCGTTATTATACACTGCTACCTGTCAGTTACTATTTTAGGGTTTCCATTGTGGTGATATAAAATTCCAGGCTTTTTGGGCTCCAGAGGCCCAAAGTGAGCCACAGATCTGGATGTTGGCAGTGAAAACACTTGAGTCTTTGTGCACTAAAAAGGGAAGGGATCCTAGGGGATAAGAAGGCACTGGCAGCTCTGATATGCATTTCAATGGCAAGGCACAACACACCTAAGCTTCAGGAGGCAAGGAAGTGCAATCCTGCCGTATTAGCAGGAGAAAGAACTGACAATAGTCAGTGAATGGCACTAATCACAACCACAATGAAACGAGAGACAATATAGAAAGACATAGAACTGAAGCTTTTTTTACAGAAACATTTTTGGATGACTAGCTGTTTCCAAGGGGCAGTGGAATGGAGAAGGGAAGAAGAGATGATAAAAGGAGAGTAAAGAAGAAAGATGGGGAAAAAAGCACAGGTTAAAAGTGGAAGCAGCTTCTTGTGTTATTATTGTTTTGGTTTCTTTTTCTTTCTTTTTTTTTTTACGATGAATGTCCTTGAAAATATGAAAATTTGATATGAAAACATGAAATATATATATATGGAAGGTGAGTTTGAAGATGTAGGTTAGGAGGGATAATAGATGAGACAAAGTTTCCTAGAAAACACAAGAGAATAAAATCCACTGGTAAGTGAAAACATTTTCAACAAGGTAGAGAGAAACCATTTACTTAAATGTGAAAAAAATATCAATAAGACTGATTGGGAATGAAACTAAACCCGCAGGCATGGGGCTTGGGAAGTAAGAAAGAGCTCAAGTGTTGGTCTCCCTGTTCTGCTGGAAATTAAATCACCAAGATATCAAGCGTATAAGGGGAAGAAGAGGAAACCTGGTAGTAATGGTGGGTTTGAAATAAATACTGAGAGGAGTGTCCCTAGGTTTATGATGAAATGCATATGGCAACAATGAGGGCCAAATGAAGATCCACATTATGATTTTGAAATGAATCAACCCACATTGTTCCCCCTTACACTGAGATATCTGGGGCTATTGTGCAGAAGGATATTGTAAGGTGTTGCATGTGACAATGCAAGAGGGAAACGGGATTCATGCTTTTGGCCTGAGAGTAATTAAAGTGAGTTACTGTATGGCATCATCTTTCAAAGAAACAAAAGAAGCCAAGAGATGGCTGAAGGATAGGGATAGTATAGGGTATTGAGGGCTTCATGAGCCAGAATAGAATTAACAGCATGAGAGACTCATAAGGAAAGATTCTGTGTATACATACAGTTTCAAACTTTTGAATTCAGAGGTTCTGCCATTCAGAGTGATAACAAAATTTAGTGGATGACATTAAGTTATGGTCAAAAAAATTATGGGGTTAAGATAGGGTGTTGGGCATTTTATTCACATGTAGAACTTGACTTAGGTGTTGAGATGACCAGGAGATCAAACACAATGTTTTAACTTTGGAGCATAAAAATTCTCTAGTGCAAAATGCACAGAGTTAATTGTTGAGACATCACTGATAGAATCCCAGATGTCTAGAATTTAGTGTCTAACCCTATATATTGTGATTAATACTATCTGTCCTACCTACTTAAGTAGTTGTTATTCCTAATGATTACGATATCTCATGAGCATTAAATGCAGTAATGAAAGCGTCTTACCTAATATGCAAAGCATTAGGCAAATATTATGCTGCCAAACTAGATTCTATACTAATATCTCATATAACAGCATGCATAGTACAGCACATCAGATATGTCCAATGTGTGCTAAACAGAACTGAACCAATATTTGAAAACGCCAGATATCTTTGCTTTTGTTTAAATGCAGTGTGATTAGGGACAAAGAGGTACCTGGCCTCAGATCACATGGTATTGATCAATGTTCTCCTTAGATAAACAAGAATAATTTGATGTAAGTTACTATCTGTCTTTGTTTAGGAAATACAATTGAATAGTCAGCAGGAAAACCAAATTGCAACTCCATTTAAGTAATAAGAAACAGCAGGGTATAGTATTGTTACATTAAACACCCTGAAGTGAGTTAATGTGATTATAATGTGGCTTCTTTAAACAAACCAATTATAGCATGCCCTGGTAATAAATCATTACCAGTATTAGTATATGAAGCTTAATCTCACATTTCTGTTTACAGATATATAAAAATGTAAAATGCATCACTATAAAATATAAACTTCCTATTTTACTGTTTTATAGTTCACCCAGCTAGAAATGGTTCACTCTTCATTGAATTTTTAATTCTTTCATTCATGTGTTTATCTCTTCATTCACTTATGTAAAATGTTTACCAAAGAAGGCTAAATAGGGGATTAAAAGATGATACATGTTATATATGTGTCTTATGATTGTTTTGTTTTAAAAAGTTCTATTATAATCACATTAACTCACAGGGGGATGTGTAAGGAGGGGATTCTAATGTAACAATAACCTGGGCTCCTGTGTCTTAATATTTAAAAGGAGATGTCTTCACGGAATTTACAATCTGAAAGGGGAAAGAAACCTATTCAGAACAATAACTCAAATGTCAGGAAAAAAAAATTTTAAGCTCCACAGAGAGAGAGCTGGAATGTATGCAGGAAGACTTAGGGAGTGAAAAGTGGCACTTCTTTGGAAAAAGGAGAGAAACTTCCTAAAGAAGAGACTATTTTGAATTAACCATGAAGGATAAGTAAAATTTCTTGAAGAGAAGAGTTGTGGAGAGAGGGAAATTATACAATTAAGCTCATACTGAATAAGTTCATTAAACAATGGGCTTTAAATTAATTTTTGGTTCTTTAATGGTTCTATAGTATTCTATGGTTCTTTCAACTATTTTTTTACTAAAATTAAGTGGACGTATCTTCACATACTCTTTCTATGAATACATGCATACATATGTTTCAAGCAATTCTTCAAGAAAAACAATAGTTCTTCACTGAGGATAGACTATGTTCCATATGCAATGGAAAGAGATCAGGGTGATCTGATAGTGTATCTGTGGGGAAAAGGAGAGAAACAATCAGGTTTATAACCTATTTAAAGTTAAAACTGACCAGCTCTGCTGATAGACTAGAAAAATGTAAGAGGAAAAGTAAAAAATTACCTTAATGTTTTGATTTTAACCAAGTGAATGAATGGTGTTGCTACTTCCTAAGGAGGAGGACAGGAATAGCAATCAAGAATCTGTAGGCCTGTTCATCCAAGACACATGAGAACTATCTCTTACATATATTTTTTTTAAATGTTAAAATGAATGTTTTTCTGCATAGAGAGTTTTCCATATTTAGGGGGCAATGGACTTGAATGGGTCTGTCTTTTTACCTCTCTGAAGTAGAAACTGAAGTGGGCTAATTTGTAGACGTTCTCTGTCATTCTTTTGACCATTCAAACAATCCATCTCTGTTCAGTCTCAACACCATTTCTATATTAGCAATGAGACAGGTCAGCGTGCACCCTTTCTCAGTATATATTGCAACACATAAAAGATAGTGACCAAACTTCTTAGAAACCCCTTACTTCTGATCTGAGTAGTGAGGTCAGCCATGTGCCTCCCTTCTTTATACCTCTTTATACCTTCTTTATACCTTCTTTATACCTTTTTGATTAAAGCTGACTGACTTCTCGCTCACCAATTATCAAACCAATTTGGTCACCCTCGCACTTGAGAAGAAACTGGGACTCTCATTTTGAGAAATCGACCTTGGTGAATTTAATAATTTCGTTTTCCACGTGACGCTTGAAATATTGTAAACTCTGTACTATTCAAGAATCTGTAAGAGCAGGAAAATATGGGTTATATAATGTTTATTCCTTTGCTTTTAGAAAAAGCAAATATCTTTCAATAGATCTCTGTTCAAAATTTTGTATCATTAATTATTATTTACAAGCTATAATAATCACTCTAGTCTATATAGTAAGCAAATTATACTTATTCCTCCTTTAAAGGTCACTAGTTTTTTTTTTTTTAATTTTTTAAGATTTTATTTATTTATTTGAGAGAGAGGGAGAGAGAGAGCACAAGCTGGAGTGGGTGGGGGAAGGGGCGGAGGGAGCCCGGCATAGGACTCCATCCCAGGATCTTGAGATCATGACCTAAGCCAAAAAAGATGCTTAAGGACTGAGCCACCCAGGTGCCCCCATGTCACTAGTCTCACTGCTATAAATATAGCTGTGGTTTTGGTCTCTAGCTCCATTTTCTCTCTCATATTTAGAGTTGATTATCACCTTGGGCTATGATTCTCTGATGTACAAATACACACACACACACACACACACACACACACCTTATTATTGGTTTAATTGAAGAATTCCAACTTGGTAAGATTTTTTTTCAGGTAACTGCTACCAAGTGTGCTCTTTGGATTCTCTTTGGAATCACACTTTCCTACAGTTTACGACTTCTCATTAGCAATATACCAACTTGGTTGCATAACTTTTCAGTTTTCTTTTCAGTTTTATTAAGAAGTTTGAACTTACTCTTAATACTGGTGTAAAGTTATTTATGAGTGTTAAGCTAAGGAGTGTCATAACATATTTAGTGCATTGGAGAAATTACTCTGAGTCAATATAGAGAAAGAATAGGCCTAAAAACAAGGAAAAATGTTAGTTAAGAAATTTTTAAGTCACCACAGGGAGAGAATATTGTTATAGGACTTAACTATGTACCAGAGAAAATGGAGATAAGTGGTTTTATCTTAAGGAGATAAGGTTTTAAAATATAGGTATCAAGTAAGATCAACAGAAATTCAGAATTTCTATTGCGCAAAGTGAGGGAAAGAGAGACACGAGGTTGGTGCTGAATTTCTTTGACAGCAGCCTAGATGATAAGGATATTTTCTAGGACAGGATGTACACAACGAGAAGGGACAAACTGTTAGCGGTTTTAATCATGTTGGTCCTGAGCTAAATGTGATGCTTAGTATTCCGTGGGATATAAGTCAGAAGCTCATTAAAGAAATGATATGTGGCTATCTAGATGAAAGAATCATCAGAACTGGTGGAAATTAGGTCATGAGAGGATGCATAATTTCTAAAATAATAAGAGACGAGAAACAAAAGAGTATTCTACAAGAAACCTGACAAACTGCAGTGACATAGAAAGAGAGGAACTCTGGATGTTTGGTGATACGGAAGGTCTGTTAAGTGTCTTTCAAGAAAGAAGGATAGAAGTAAAATGCTCCAGGGATTTGATAAAATTAAAAGCGTCCATTGGGGCGCCTGGGTGGCTCAGTGGGTTAAGCCGCTGCCTTCGGCTCAGGTCATGATCTCGGGGTCCTGGGATCAAGTCCCGCATTGGGCTCTCTGCTCAGCAGGGAGCCTGCTTCCCTCTCTCTCTCTCTCTACCTGCCTCTCCATCTACTTGTGATTTCTCTCTGTCAAATAAATAAATAAAATCTTTTAAAAAAATAAAATAAAAAAAAATAAAATAAAAAATAAAAGCGTCCGTTGTATTCCCAAAATAAAGATATTTGTTATATCATAATACAAGTTTCAGGAGAAAAGAATAACGGAAGCTGAAAAACAGTGAACTGTGGTATAAATGCCAGTGTAAGGACTCAAAGGGAGTAAAAATTTTGAGGTGGTTTGGAGAGGGCTAGAACAGACACTGGAAGGGAAAGATGAGACCAAACAAAATGGTGACTATCAGGGATATAAGCATATGGAAACATTTACAAGAAGAATATAACAGAGAGAGAACTTGAAGATACAGGGTCTATACGGGAAATAGTGAGGTCCCTTAGGAGCAGAAGGTACTCATGTTGGTGGCCCATGGAAGGATTACCTTTAGAGTTAGAAAACCTATTTCTATTCTACTTTAGAGGAGAGTTATAAAAAGAGCAAGATGAGTGAAATTATAGGTAAGTGTTCAGGTTTAATACTTGAATTGTGGAGAAGAGCACATTTGACAATCCTTGTTATAAAGAAGTACACAATGAAGCCCTCTCCAGAGTTTAAGAATCATGGTGGAATCTGATATTTAAGACACGGGACTAAGAAAAGGAGAGGGAGCTAAGTCAAACAAGGAATTTCTAGACTGCATAGAAGACCCAAATAAGGTTAGCTAGGATGGGTTTATATCTACACAGTTGATGGTGTATTTATTTCCTTCTTTACCTGAAGTGAAAGGCAACCTGGTTCTTGGTTTATTAACAGGTTGAATTGGTTTGCCATTGGAGGTTGCCCAGGTGTCACTTCAAAAAGACAACGAGGGATAAGGATATTGGCCAGTGTTAGAGAGGTGAACATAAAAAATTAGAGATTGGGTTTTACTTGTTAAATAATAAAAATGCCATGGTATTACACAAGGTAGTGCTGGTCTTATAGAATGATACCTAAATTTTACTGTAAAATATGATCAATTTTGCTCTCTTAATCTTCATAAGTTTTTAAAAACATCACATCATATATATATATTTTGCTTAAAGTCATGTAGAAGACTTACTTTCTGAACTAAATTAACGATTACTTAAAGATAACTTTTCTAAATGTGTAATATTTTTCTTTGGCCTGAGACTAAGGGTTATATTGTTATATTTTTTGTCCTGTATTTGAAATAAAATAGATTTCAGACTATATGAACATGAACAGATGATTTTTTTGGCTCCAATTTCTACCATATCAAATATGATTAAGTCTATATCTATATTCTGGGATAAAATAATAATTATTTAAACATCTGCCACTTCCCAGAAATAATTGCATTTTGCTTTGACTAGATTTGTTCAGCAAAGTTTAAAAATCCATGTTATACATATTTGAAAGTGGATAGTTCTTGAATTATATATCTAACACATCCAAAAATCTCCAAATTACTATGTCAAAGCATAATTACCTTATAAAAACAAAGAGAGTATCCTTTAAAAAAAAAATCTCTAAGTCTAGCCTTTTGTAATGCTAAATGAAGAGATGGTCCTTTCCTCTGATATGTAAAAAGTTGATATGAAGCTAAGCTTGGGTGTAGTGATTAGAGAGAGCTGAATCACTCAGCCAAAAAAGTGAAAAGAATTTATATTCTTTATAGTTCCTTAGGAACAAGATCTATTGAATCTGAAATACCTTTATCATTGATGGAGTACTACCCAGAAGGGTGTTATGAGGAAGAATATCTAATCAACTTTTTATTAAATCTTTCAGCAAAAAATATAGAAAAAAAACTATAGAAATGAAAATGTACAGCTAAATTAATTTTCCAAAAAAAAAAAAAGATGTAACCAAAACCCATGCTGGTTAGAACAATTACTATTTTCATTGATTCCTCTTCTGCCCCTTCTAATCATTGTCCCCCATCAAAAAGAACCATTAAGCTGAGCTCTAGCATAATGATATATTTCATTATTTTGATCTTGAAGTTTTTGTAAATGGTATCAGTCAGTATAAAACTCCTCTGTGTCTCATTTCCTTTGTCTGTGTGTTTATGTATAGTTTACTTAATAGTTCCATAGCAGGGTTTCTCAATCTTGAACTCTTCACATTTTGGACCAGAGAATACTTTGTTAGGGGAGAATGTCCTGAGAAAGGCAAATTATTTAACATCACCTTGAGATCTAACCAGATGTCACACATAAGGACAGGGTCTGAAATGTCTCTAGACATTGTCAACACCCCGAAAATCAAATTGCCTCTGTAGGAGGACCACTGCCTTATAGGATTCAACGGGATAGACCAGAAATAGTTAATCCATTTTATCATTGATTGATGTTTGAGTTGTTTATTTGTTGTTATAAACATTCTGGTACATGACTTACAGTAACCATATGCAAATCTGTTGGGTATGCACATAAGGGTGGAATTACTGGGTCAACACACATGCCTTAGTAGATATGTTAGTTTTCCAGAGTGGTTGTGCCAATTTATTCTCTCAAAAGTATGTAAGGGTCACAGTTGTTACACATTTGGATTGTAGCCTAATTAGCACTTTGGGGAGGTATGAAGTGTTAGGTTATGTTTTTCTTTTGCAGTTTCCTGTCAGTAAATAAATGGAGTGCTTTTCATAAGCTGAACAGATATATGGATATCTTCTTTTGTGAAGTGCACATTTAAGACTTCTGCAAATTTTTTTTAATTGGTTTGACCATCTCATCCTTACAAATATATGAGAATTATATATATGCTGAATATAAATTCATTGTTGGATATACTTATGACAAATATCTTCTGCTAGTGTGTGGCTTACCTTTCCGCTTTCTAAATAGTGGTTTTTGATGACCAGAAATGTGTAATCTTAATGCAATTCAATTTATGATTTTTCTTCCTCTATGATTAGTATTTTTCATGTCCCAGTAGATGTAGTTTGTCTACTGTAGATATTGTCATTTGTTTTCTTCTTTTGTTTTAACTTCCTTATTTAGAAGTGTAATTTATTAGGAATTAATATGTTATATAGGATGAAATAGAATTAAAATTTATTTTGTTCTAAACTGATGTCCAAATAATACAGTATCATTTATTAAAAAACCATTCTACTCCCACTGCAATTCTGATGTAGCCAGTTTACTATGTTGTGACATTATGGTATCTGTGTTATAAATCAGATGACCACCTATGGTCTAGTATGGGCCCGACTCTCAGTTCATGTTCCATTCATCCATTTGTCTATTTGTACATCAATATCACACTCACAATTGCTGTAGGCTTATAGAAAGGTGTGATATCTGTTCAAATTCTTCAGCTTTGTTCTTCATTAAGATCATCTTGACTCTTTATATTTCCACAAAAATTTTAGATTCGGCTTTTAAATTTCTGTTAAATGGGATGCTTGGGTGGCTCAGTCAGTTAAGTGTCCGAATCTTGATTTCGGCTCAGGTCGTGATCTCAGGGCCATGAGATTGAGCCCCATGTCAGGTTTGGTGCTGAGCATGGAGTCTGCTTAAGTTTCTTTCTCACACTCTCTTTCTGCCCCAACCCCATCATTCATGCTCTCTCTCTAAAAAAGACAAATAAATTAAATAAATAAATTTCTGTTAAAACTGCCTACAAAAATGGTGAAAAATCTCATGCAATTGTAAAACTGGAACATTTTTTCTTAAAGAAAACAGTTCCATTATAGTATAATAATATGCAAAAATAACTGTACATATTTAATGTATATAATTTTATAAATTTGGTTATATGCATGCATATGTGAAACTGTAATAATGAAGTGATAAATATCTGTCACCTCCAAAACATTTCCTCTACTCCCCAGTCTTTTATGTTAAATACATGTAACTTGAGATCTATTCTCTTAACATTTTTTATATGCACAATATATTAGTAACTGTAGATACCATATTGTACAGTAGGTCTCTAGAACTTATTCATCTCGCATAATTGATATTTCATGATTCCTTTCCCTCAGACCCTGGCAACTCTGATTCAATGAGTTTGACTAATTTAGATACCTCATGTAAGCATACACAATTGGGAGTGGGTAGTCTCTTCACTAAAAAGGGTTGGGATAAATGAATATTCACTTAGCATTAAGTTCTCAAGGGTCATCTATATCATTACATATGGCAGGATTTCCTTCTTTTTTAAGCTGAATAAAACAAACAACAACAACAACAACAAAACTGGACATGCTCTCCTTAGCGTGCTGGATTTAGGGTCCTAAACTCTTTACTCATCAGCTCAGGGTTCTTTAGACACTTTTCATAGAAGAGAGATCCAGGTAGACAATCTATAGTCTTTTTTTTCTACCTGAATAGGCATATGGCATCACTCCTACCGTAATTTGATGGCAATTATACCAGTTCCTAGGGTTGCCGTATTAAACTACCATAAACTGGGTAGCTTAAAATGATAGAAATTTGTTGTCTCACAGTTCTGGAGGCCAGAAGTCCCAAATCAAGGTGTTAGCAGTGACATTCTTTCTCTGAAACCTGAATCCTTCTTTGCCTCTTTCTAGCTTTTGTTGGTATTCTCACACTCTTTGATGTTCCTTGACTTACAGATGTATCTCTTCAACCCTCTTTCCTCAATGGTATTTTCCCTGTGTGTCTCTGCTATCACATGACCATCTTCTTACAAGGACACCAGTCACATTGGATTAGGGGCCCACATCACTCTAGTATGATCTCATCTTAACGGGTTACATCCACAGTGATTCTGTTTCAAATAAGGTTCTGAGATACTGGAGGTTCAGACTTTAAGATCTCTTTTTTAGAGGTGTTGGAGTGGGGCAAAGAAGCACAATTTAACTTGGAACAGTTGTGACCATCACAAAGATTTGTTTGCTTCAAGGGAAAGTGACATAAACTCCAGCTATCAGAGGAGAATGGCAAATATATTGAAAAAAGAAAATGTAAGATATTGACTTAGTCCTTTAAGAATGAACATCTATCTTCAGATGTTTGACCTCTGGCTTCCTCAATTTTGAATTTTTTTTTTTTTTTTTTTTTTAGAGAGAGAGGGAGAACATGTCAGTGAGCAGGGGAAGGGCAGAGAGAGAGGGAGAGAGAGAATCCCAAGCAGGCTCCCTGCCCAGTGTGGAGCTCGACCTTGGGCTTGAGCTCCTAACCCTGAGGTTATGACCTGAGCCAAAATCAAGAGTCAGGCACTTAACAGACTGAGATACCCAGGTCCCCCAATTTTGAATAATTTTAATTATATCTTTAAAGATTATCATTTTAGGAAGTCATATACATGCTCATATTTTTTAAACTTCAAATAGCTGATTATCTTTTTCATGTACTCTTTAACATGAAGTGATACCATATAAACTTTTGGAAATTTTCATACTTACTATTAAATTTTCTATATTAGTTTTCTGGTATTTAAGTCTTTTGTTTTGTCTTAATTTAGGCATTTAGATGATTTTTGTCTCAGTAATTAAGCTGCATTTTTTTTCTTAGACGCTTAGAGGCTATTTTTTTAAAGATTTTATTTACCCATTTGATAGAGAGGAGGGAGAGAGAGAGACAGAGTACAAGTAGGGGATAGGTGCAAAGGGAAAGGGAGAAGGAGAAGCAGACTCCCTGCTGAACAAGGAGCCTGACACCAGAACCCTGAGATCATGACCTGAATAGAATACAGATGACTGACTGAGCTACCCAAAGGACCAGAGGCTATTTTTAATTAAAAAAAAAAAAAAAGAATCTGACTTTTATAAGTTTATTTTTGTCAGTTTTGTCAGAATTTTGGTCTTTGGATGACTTTCTTTTTCCTAATATCAGGGAATTTTTTATTTCTTTCTTTTATTTTTTACTTAGATTTGATTTGATTTTGATTTCACTTCAGTTAGCAAATAATCTTTATTATTTGTGTTTCGTTAATGTGTCATGTATGTTCATGTGCATTGGGGCTTGCCTCCTTTAGGAACTATTATTACTTAAATCTGGATCTCTATATTTTTGTCATCTATAGCAATTACATTCCTTTTTGTCATTTTTATTTCTTTGAATTTTTCATAATTTCCTTCCCCTAATTTGCTTTGCTGAGTGTCACTTTTACAACTTATTGCCTCCAATAATTTTTTAAACTTTTTCATATTTTTCATATTTTCATCAATTTCTTTTGCATCTTACCCCTTTGTTCTGTGACTATAAGAATCTTTGCCATAGCATAAATACAGCCTGGGAAAGACCAATAAATTTGTGATATTCTGTTTGTGATAAGATGTGATAGCGTATCCTCAGGACCACCAGAAATAGACAAGAAGTTATATTAATTTCAGCCATTTGCTGATTTTCCTTCACAATGAGAAAAAAAATAATAATGTAACATTTTCAATCAGGTAGATTAAATCCATGATGTGTAAAATCTTAACTTAAATCATGTAAAATATCTTAATTGTTTGCACTGGGAATGAATGAATAATTTATTCCAAATCTAATTTAACTATATTATTTCCTCTCCTATTTAGAGAGATCTTTAAACTAGCCATAATTAGTCTTTTCCTTGGTCAGGGGTTTAATATAATTATATTATGAGTGGACATTATAATTTTACCACACAAATCAGAAACTAGGAAATGCTAGGGGAGAAAAGAATTGGACACCCTTCCCTTTGCAAGAGCTATAGCCCAGAAATTTCCTGTAGATGTCCACCAATGTCCTAAAAGCAAACCTCTATCATTTGTCTTCAGTGGCTACAAACAATGCCAAATCTGGTCTAAAAATGTCTTGATACCTTTAAATTGTTTGAGCTTTAATTGTAGGGACTTAAAAAGTCACCTTGAGTTTAATTGATAGGACCTCAGGTTATTTTTGATATCCTGATATATTTGAGTTTTTTGAGAATTTAATGCATATGGCTTAAAAGAAATGTAAAACCATTTTCTTTAACCATTCAAATCTGTATCTTAATGTGATAAAAAAAAAAAAAAAGAAGTTAAAAAGCTGTTCAGCCCAGAGAGGGAAAACATCCTAATCTAATGATAAAATATCAGAAATCTGGAAATCATTAAGTAAAATATTTAGGAACCTCAAGCTAAAGGAGATTACATAAATCTTGCCATGATTATTACCAGATAGAAACTGATTTATTTAAAAATAGTTTTTAAAAGTATAAGTTATAGGGGTGTCTGGGTGACTAAGTGGGTTAAAACCTCTGCCTTCAGCTCAGGTCATGATCCCAGGGTCCTGGGATAGAGTCCCACATTGGGCTCTCTGCTCAGCGGGGGAGACTGTTTCACCCTCTCTTTCTCTGCCTGCCTTTCTGCCTGCTGGTGATCTCTGTCTCTCTGTCAAATAAATAAATAAAATATTTTTAAAAAAGTATAAGTTATAGAAATACAGAATGATCATTTTGGAAGTGACCTCAAAAACAATTATATCCCTATTGTTTTCTATCTGGGAAAAAAAAAAACCAAAGCCAAAAATCAAAAACAAAAAAGCAGGCCAAGTCAAGCTCTTAAAAGACAGCTAAATTCATAGAGCCAAAATTATAGCAGCACTGTGCCTGTGTCTTCAGTCTACTGACAGCAAGTGAATTTTTTTAAGTATATCTATTTTATCACGTACAAATATATGAATGAGATAGTTCAGAGTTTCTTTAAAATATGATTTTTTTCTAGTTAAAGGAGTATAAAGATTCGAGGCTTAGTGTGAATCATGATTTTTGTCATAGCAAGTCATTTCATAGTGTCTTAGGTTGTTCAATATAAACATATTGAAAGATTATTTTTTCAAAATGTTAATAAGAGAAACATCCTGGTCTCTGGAAAATCAAAAGGAACAAACATGTCATGTGTGTTGATCTTAAAATACCTTAAAAATTAAAAACCTAAAGAGCAACATCAACTGTTCTAGAATTTAACTGATAAAACAAGATCTGTGACTACTAGTTTTTTTTTTTAGTTTAAAAAACAGAGAAAGGTGCAGAACATAATAAAATTAATTTACCATCCAGGATTAATAATTAATTGTGAGTCATTGTGGGTTACTTTTACTTAAGATTTTAAAAAGAAAGAAAAAATTGACCATACTGTTTAAATCACTTTTTTGTTTGTTTGTTTTCCCAGACCATCTAAATTCATGTTTTTTTCTTTTATGTTTTTTTGTTTGTTTGTTTGTTTAAAGGGGGGGAAATAGTGGGGCACCTGGGTGGCACAATTGGGTAAGCACCCTGCTTTTGGTTTCAGCTCAGGTAGTGATCTCAGGATTGTGAGATCAAGTCCCACATTAGGCTTCACACTCAGCATAAAATAAATAAATAAATCTTTTTTTAAGAAGAGGGAAAATAAAGAAAAAGTTGACTACTTCAGTAAAGTTTAATAAAATACATTTATAATAATGGACATTGATTGGTTTTATATATTAAAAAGTGCAAAAAGAGATGGAGGGGAACATAGAGGACTAAAATCTGAATTTGCAGACTTTGTTTTCACCCAATTTAAAATAACCCCATGTGATCATATCATTAACCAGCACAGAAAATCATTCCCATCAGACTGCTGCTCAATTATGTCAAAAGTACACCGAGTACTCATTTTAAAATAGGTGATTGTTATAAGAGGTACAAAGACAGCATGCAGAAATGGATTCATGAGAAAAAATAAAAATTTAAGCATTTGTCATGATATATAGATAAAAGACAACTCAGATCTCAGCTGCACCAGATTATCTTCTTTACACCCACAAAAATCTTGGCTAAATGTTGTAGATGTAGAAATCAAGTTGATTAAGTGCTGAGCATTCTTTCTGTTCTGGTTCCATAATCACTAGTCAATAGTTCAAGTTTATGTACAGTGCAAAGACTGCCATGAGACTATGGGGAAGTAGGTGTTTCGCTCATTTGATGGGGGATAGGAGAATGTGATTGAGTGATTCACAAAATAATTGCTCAAGAATTTTTGAATTAAAATACTTTAAAGGTATAAAAATACTAAAGGATATATTTTTTAAGATCTATTTATTTTAAAGAGAGAGCACAGCCCAGAGGGGCAGAGGTAGAGGGAGAGGCAGAATCCACACTGAGATCAGAGCCTGACTTGGGGCTCCATTCCAATTTCCTGAGATAATGACCTGAGGTGAAACCAAGAGTTGGGTGCTTAACTGACTGTGCCACTCAGGTGTCCAGATACTGAAGGATTCTTTTCTTCACATATTGGAAGATTAATTTCACAGTGTTGTATGTAACTGACAAATAAGTACACTCCTTAATCCTTTGTTATATTTCCTCAAGAAAGTAATTATAGAGTAACCAGAGACTTTGAAGATCTCTTGGAGACTAGAGATGAAAATAATTTTTTTAAAGATTTTGTTTATTTGAGAGAGAGAGAGAAAGCAAGAAAGTGGGGAGGGCCAGAGGAAGAAGCACACTCTCCGCTGAGCCGGGACCTGATGTGGCACTTGATCCTGGGACTCCAGGATCGTGACCTGAGCCAAAGGTGGTCATTTAACCAACTGAGCCACCCAGGCATCCCACGATGAGAATAATTTTATCTCGACAAGTCATGGGAGAATTTTTGTCGGTCGAGTGCTCTGGCAACACATGCATGAAATATGTAGATTGATATTACCTCGATGATACCTTCACAGATTTAGGAAATATAATTTTTTAAAAAGTATTTTATTTATTTATTTGACAGAGAGAGATCACAAGCAGGCAGAGAGGCAGGCAGAGAGAGAGAGAGGAGGAAGCAGGCTCCCTGCTGAGCAGAGAGCCCGATGCGGGACTCGATCCCAGGTTCCTGAGATCATGACCTGAGCCGAAGGCAGCGGCTCAACCCACTGAGCCACCCAGGCGCCCAGGAAATATAATTTTATATTTTCATTTAAGTAATATCACAGAGATAAATGATCAGGCATAAGGCATACTATTGGACTAGATATGAATATAAACTTTTTCACTCAACATTGGTTTAATAAAAGAGTTTCTTTTATAGTTACTCTCGTTAAAATTATAACTCCAGAGGTGCCTGGTTGGCTCAGTTGCTTAAAAGTCTGCCTTTGGCTCGGGTCATGATCTTAGTGTCCTGGGATACAGCTCTGTGTCAGGTGCCCTACTCAGCAGGGAATGTGCTTCTCCCTTTCCCTCTACCCCTCCTCTCAGCTCATGCTCTCTCTCTCTCCTCCAAATAAATAAAATATTTAAAAAAAAATAAATAAAATTATAACTCCAAAATCACCTTTAGGAAAATCCCCGAAAATTATCTTTTTTAATGAACAATACAATATTTTGTTTTCTACTTATATATTTGTTTTATTCCTTTTAGTAATCCCTGAAAAATAATAACTATTTAACAGTTTTCAATAACATTCTTAAGGCATGGATTCCAAACAATTCCAAACAATTCCAAAGATGCTTTTGTATCACCGTCATATACTACTATTATAAATTTACTTTCTTGGGTATGTATTCTATAGATGCCAGTTAAATGAACAAGTTGGGTTTGTGATTTACAAATGAAACTATATGAATTAATGACACAATCTCCAGATCATGTCATTAATTAAGTATTAATGACACAATCTCCAGATCGTGTCATTAATTAAGTCTCCAGATTAGAGAATTTGTATTCATTGAGCAGCTACCATGTGTTTGTTCTATGCTTACTATATTATAAATACTACCTGATTTAATTTCCCTTACAATTTCAGAAAATATATTATTATATATGATTTATTTTACATTGACTAAGTGACCTTTGGGAAAGTTAATCATCTAGTCCAAACAAGCAGAAAGTGATGAAGCCTTGATTTTCATGTAGAAATTCCCGTATCTACAATCTTCCTCCTTTTACCGTAGAAGGAAACAAACCTCTTAGAATGTGTAGTTTTCGGAATAAATCTGTAACATCTCTCTCCTAGCATAAACAATTGATAGAATTTGGGGTGCCTGGATGGCTCACTAGTTAAGCATCAACCTTCAACTCCGGTCATGATCCCAGGGTCCTGGAATCAAGCCCTGCATCTGGTTCTCCCTCTCCGACTCCCCCTGTTTGTGTTCCCTCTCTTCACTGTGTCTCTCTGTCAAATAAATAAATAAAATCATTCAAAAAAATGATAGAATTTGATTCATACGTAAAATAAACTTGAAAGAAATCATTTATTTCAGCTGAGAAAACAGCTTCTCTCTTAATTTGTTTCTTCAGAAATGTTATTATGGGATACTGGTTAATTTTTTTTTCCATATGACCTGGATTTTAATTTATTCCTCCTGGAAATTTCCAATGTCTGTCATAGCTTTCTTGCTAAGTAGTTAATTTGGAAAGGCAAATGATGAGGTGAACTAAAAGAAAAAGTAGAGCAGATTAATCACTTTCAAACGTTATATTCTATAATGACTTATGAGATTCAAGAATTTTCTGAAGCAAAGAGTATAGTTTCTCAAGACCTGAATGCTAAGAAAAAAATATATAAAGCTGAGTTTTTCAACTTCCTCTGTTGTTCTTTTTTTGATCTGGCACTAGTTAGTGTACCTTTCTACTCCTTCCACATTTGTTGAAGATTCATGTCCCCTTGGAGTAAATATTCTTCTCAGTGGAAAGAACTCTGATTACAATGATCAATATATTCTGTCGAAATATTTTTGATCATGTTTTTGTAAGTACATACTTGCCATGCTCAATACATAGTTATAACCAAGTGAAGGAATGAGTGGGGAGGATGGGGACAATTAATTAAATGCTTCAGGGATAGCAGGCATAAATTAACTGTTTGAAAGCTAGTAAGTATTCTGTAACATGTTAATCAATAGCTATAACATCAGATTTGATTTTCAAATATCTGGTATAGTATTAATTATTATTCCTTCATTATTTAATGGATTTATTCAGAGGTGGCATCAGCATGGTCTCTGTCCTCAAGCATAATACAGCCTAGGGAAGGGAGATGGAAATTTATTTATTTAATGCATTAGAATATTATACATTATTTCCTGTAATTACCTAATATGATGGAAGCACAAGATTCATTTTACCCTAGGAGATATGGATACCGCATACTTTGTAAAGTAGAAAACTCCACATATTTTGTATCTTACTTACAAAACACGAATAACCTCTTTTCACAACTGTCTGTAATGCCCTCCCCCTTTCCATTCAGGAAAACATTACATGTTCCTTGAATGATTGTACCTTCAACACCACATATGCCGTTTATTCTTATTTATTTATTTTTAAATATTTTATTTATTCATTTGTCAGAGAGAGAGATAGAGAGCACAAGGGGAACAGCAGACAGAGGCAGAGGGAGAACAGACTCCCCACTGAGCAAGGAGCCCAATGCAGGACTCAATCTCAGAACCCGGGATCATGACCTGAGCCAAAGGCAGACGTGTAACCCTCTGAGTCACCCAGGAGTCCCTGCTTATGCCTTTTTAAAGAAAACAGGGTCAAGATTTAGTTTCCTAGTTGGAGGTTGATTTATTAAATATAATTGAAGAAGGAATAACCACAGATGAAATATTTTAACAATTGAAGTAAAATATATTTGTTAATATTAGCTTATTAATAATCTACTTAAGTTACCACAATTTATAAATCTTTACTGTACATTTCTAGTGACTCATCTTTAAGATTTCATAAAGGAGTAGATTTGCTCAAAGCTAGATGTCCACGTACAGTTTTTTTGCTTGACTATTATTCTTGTTAGTGACTATGCTTTTGCTAGTAAATGCATTGCTGAGTTATGCATTTAGTTGTGCTGCTGTTAAAATTTTCCAAAATTACACATGATGGCTACAGCTCACAATGGTTTCTTTTTCTAGTATAAGCAATAAATAAATTTTGAATGAATATCTAGCTAATGCCTATTTTATGTAGCCTAATACACTTGAAAGTAGAGATTATATTTTTATCTTCTGTAATACTTCACCTTCTGCAGGTACTCAAGAAAATTTGTTAAAATGTATTTCATTCTTTTCATATTTCATATTTTTTCACAATTAGCTTTTCCTGTGCCTTGAATCAATGTGTTAAATAAGTGTAAGAAAATTCATAGAATGTATAATTTGTGAATACTGATTTTTATTGATATAATCTGAACCATTATATAATCTATAACATATATAATTCTGTTTAGCTATGCAACCATCTACACGTGTTCACCTTTTTTTAACACAAGTTCAGTGTCCTTATAAAGGTTCCTACTCAACTTATTCATTTTGTCCTATTTTTACTTGCACTATTTATTTTACTATTCCATTATCCTTTGGCCCTCTATGCCCTTATTTTACATTTATGAGTTTCTTTCTTGCAGAATAAGTTTTAAAAATTCCAGTATCATGAATAATCTGTTGTACGTAATGGTTCTAAACCACTGCTGCTTTATTTACCAACTTTTCCATTACTCTTTAGGCATTTCCTCAGTGGTTCACAGTCTCAATGGTACTTTTGTTTCCATCACTTTTTTTTTTTCCTGTAAGCACCTTATCCTGAACAGAAGTTCCCCCATATACTGCTGCTTTGTTTTTCCCCCTTGAGATTGAGTTGAATCTGATATTAAGTGAAAAGATAAAAAGTTAATATTTACCAGAAAAACATAAATACAGTTTTGTTGTGCAGAAGAAAGAAATGCGTTCTTTAAATATTGGCTGAGTTGCTTTGTTTGCATTAATAAAATATCTTTAGCCAATTATTAAGTATTTGCATGTCAAGTCCTCTGTTACACACTGTTGAGGAAATAAAACTTTTCTTCCTAACTGCAGAAAAATGCTCCACAAAGGTAAGAGAAAGAAAGCATTTTTTTTAATAAGCATTAAAGTAAATGCAACCTGCATCATAGGCAATCAACTAAGATACTGTCAAGTTAAAAGAAATCTCACCCTTTATATAGCCAAGCAGAGACAACCCATTGCATACATGCTTTCAAGATAAACAATCACTAGTCCTCAAGTAAGAGGAATTAACAGCACCATTTGTCATGCATAATTCATCCTAAATTCAGCTATAAATGGGATGATGATCTGTGTTACCTAACTGGCTTTATCCAAGGGAAAATAAACTCATATCATTATGGCAGGAGGTAATTTTGGAGCAAGGAGTTGAGCTTCTACCCTCCCACAGAAACTGAGAGATAGGGGCTGATTATATTTCAAAGAGATGGCTCCCAGGACCTTGTGAAAGACATTTCTGGTTTGTAAAGCTGACAAGAGGCTTATTTAGGTTTCAGAAAGATTATATACATCTCCGAGGGACAGAGAAAGAATTTGCAATTATAAATTTTTTAATGAAATGCTCTGAAAGAAAGGGGGTGGGAAAAAGAATCTTTCCCTTTTGGTACCAGGGAATTTTTTTCTTTTTTCTGATTTCTATTTACCCTTACAACACCCTTGGGCTGTTACATATGGTTCTTGACAGAGAATAAATGTTCCTGAACTCATGCAGATGACTTTAACAAGATTTGCCATCTATACCTACATGTGTGCACTCACACACCACACACAAACACACACCACAGGGATCAAGCTGCTTGGGATCTCTTTTCTGAGATTTTTCTTTACCTTTTAGATGTGTTCATTCTTTTTTTTTTTTTTTTTTTTTTTAGATGTGTTCATTCTAAGGAAAGACCTATTGATATACTTAGTGACATTTTATTTATATAAATGCATTTTATAAACGTACTGTTATTTTTTTATTTCTGTTCAACAAATGATAATTGGGACATTTCTTTGTACAAAGTATTGTATGGACATGATATACTTTATAGCATTGTTGTTTAAGGTCTCATACAATTATTCTAGAGTTTGGAATAGATTTATTTTAAGTCATACATACATGAAAAGTCTATTTTTACATTAAGAACCTAAACAAATGATCTCTTAAAGAATTTTTGAATAACTACATCACCTTAGTAATACATTTATTGTACATGAGTTCATTTGTCCTTTCTGAGAATAGTTTAACATTTTTTTCTTTTCAGTTTTTGTTTTTCCTTTAGTAAAAGTATATTTTTCAGTGACAATTAAGTCAATGCCAATGCTACTTCTAGATAAATTTAGAACATCTGATGTAAAATCACTCACTACAAAGAACATTCTGCTTCTGACAATGCCTGTATTGTGAGCCCTTAAGTTCCCCTCTTAAATCCTGCAGGATATAGACAATCCTGGCATTGGCATATATGCTAAGACACTCTTTTTACTGTAGCTTGAAGTTATTTTTCTTGATAAATGGATTGATTTATACAATTTAGATTCTCCAATTGATACTATTATATTCAAAAGTCCATTCACATGTTAAATTTTGCTTTATAGTCTCCCTCCTTTTTTACATCTCACCTCTTTTCCTCTCTTCTCTATCTCACTCTTCCAATCTACTGTTTAAACATTTAAAGATGGTGCGTTTTCCGTGGGTTATTTTATAATAGTCTTAAGAGTTTTCAAAATCCTATATGCTTTGTACTATATTCCCATAGTCTAGACTTTCATTATTACTTCATTCAGAGATTTAATTGGATTCCATGTTCTTTGTGTGATCAATTTTTATTACTTAATTGCATTTGTTTATTTAATTATGAGGAAAATTATTACCTGAAGTTATTTATTTTACTAGAAGGAATCCAGTTGGGTGGGATTGCCACTATTATGGTAACAGCAGAACTAGTTGCAATCATTCTTCTGGTAGGAAATTACAAAGTAACATTTAGAACTTTTTAAAGTAGGCTAGGAATTCAAATATTTATAAGCAGTACATCCTAGAATTCTGAGTAATTTATAAGAAGATTCAGTTAATTATGAAAACATTTTGCCAAAACACAATTTAAAAAATAGAGTCCCAGGACTCCTCGGTGTTTCAGTCAGTTAAGTGTTGGACCCTTGATTTTGACCAGGTCATGTTCTCAAGGTCATGAGATGGAGTCCTGGTCAGGCAGAGAGCTGGGACTGGAGCCTGCTTAATATTTTCCATCTCCCTCTCCCTCTGCCACTCTCTGCAAAAAAAAAAAAAAAAAAAAAAAAAGGCAAGTTTCAAATCAGATTAGACTTCTTCAAGTACTGGTAAATTTCCTGAAAGAAAATAGTAGCATAGTCCTTTCCTGAAAGAAAAGACTTCTTTTCTTTGGACTAGTAGTATAGTCCAAAACAGAATATCAACTCTCTGAAGCAATATTCCAAAAACATTACAGATTATTTTAGTTAAAGACATCAATAAATTGCCTAACAGCGCTAACCTTTATTAACATGGGTTCCTAGGGACTGTTTCCCACCCCCAGCCCCCACCGCCATATTCAGAGGCAATAATATAGGCAGAAAGGGTAGACACTAAATAAGAAGATTAAAATTACATGATGAAAAATTCCCATATTATTCAAGACCCTTAACCTGATACCTTACAGTAAAAGCTCATACATTTTATAAGTCATCAAAATGTCTCTTCCTCTGGGATTTATTATCATAGCATTTTTTAAAAAATGTATTTCCTTTGTCACCTAATGTTGAAGTTTCTACTTTAGTTCACTCCAAAATTATAAGATAAGCACAAAATTCTACTCTGGTTAAGAACTGTAATTGATCCTACGAGATAGAAAGAAATAATCCTATATGACAAAGCCATATTATAAGCCAGGTTATTTACCTGGGATGTTATCAATATCAAGTAAGATTCCAACATTTCTACTCATACAGCATAAATGGCAGTACTTAACAAAATTTAACTTGCATCAGAGTCATCTAGAAGGCATATTAAAACACAGGATCCTGGGCCTCACTCCCAAAGGTTCTAAGTCAGTATGTTCGGGAGAGGCTGGGAAATAATTTGCATTTCTGACAGGTTTCCAGGTGATGTTATGCTGCTGGTCTAGAAGTCACTCTTTGAAAATTACTGCACTAGAAAACTGGGTAACTTGTCTCAAAGTGTCATTTGCATCGTAACTTCGCTATTGATTAGATGGGCAATGTTTTCATAAAGATTATTTAATTCGTATTTTACATTGAGAAAATGTCAAATGCCCATGCTAAGAATTTTTTTTTTTTTTTAAATTTGAAGTGACTTTGGGAGAAATATAGAAATAATGTAGGAAATGAAACCCACTTTGGGGATAACTGTGGATCTACACTGTGGATTTTTAGGTGCTCCAAGGAAATTGTGGTTTGTTTGTTTGTTTTTGTTTTGTTTTTAATATATAGATTTTATTTATTTGCCAGAGAGAGCCCAAGGAGGAGGAGTGGTAAGCAGAGGGAGGAGCAGATTCCCTGCTGAGCAAGGAGTACAGTGTGGGGCTCCATCCCAGTACCCTAGGATCATGACCTGAGCCTAAGGCAGATGCTTAACTGACTGAGCCACCCAGATGTCTCCCAAGAAAATTGCTTTCTTTGCAAAATCACAATTTTACATTTAATCTGCAATAGGCAGAAAAGTTGCACAAACCCCAGAATACATAAAACAATTTAAAAGAATAGTCTAGCTTAATGAAAAAAGCTTATTAAGTTTATTTTTCTGCAGTTATTCAAAGATACCCTCACTTCAAAAGTAGTATCAAAAATTAACAGTAATTTTCAAGAAGGCCAATAACCTTGGAGATCTTTCCATGGTCTCATTTTTCCTTTACTCTTCACCATAGATTGTATATTTTTTATCATTTTAATTTTGTCTTTTTTTGAATAATCATTTGATAATTATATATGTTTCCCTCCATTTATAAATTGTCTACTCTTGCTTTATTTATTATGTATGATGCACACAATGTTGAGCACAAAAAGAGATCCCTTATGAATTAATAACTTGCAGCAATATTTACAGACTGTTTTCTTAATAAAGAAAGGACAAGTGCTCTATACATAGGTTACCAGTATGTATGGTTCCAAAGAATAAAAGTGATAGGCAATCTTTTTGTTGTTGTTGTTGTTGTTGTTATTTGCAAAGAAGACATGATACCAAATACATAGTCATTTCAGAAATGGCCTAATTAGCAATCTCAATGCTTTCAGAATTCATTGTTTACAAATATTTGCTTTAGGTTCCTCTGGATCTGAAGTTAGAAAAATCAAAATGCATGGAATTAATGGTTTTTTTATCAGACTTTTATTTATAATCTTGAAAATGAAATAATCTTGCAAGAGTAAAGGAAATTTAGAGTTGAAAGAAAACTTAGATACCACCTGGTTGAACATGTATTCGATCTAAGAATTATTTCTTTATCATTAATGCATTCATTAATAAAAGGTATGTTTTGATTAGTACTATTTGGGGGAGAGGAACTGTTCTATAAACTAGGTCCATAAAAATTAATATATAGTTTTGTTTCAACAAATTTGCAAACACCTAGAGCAAAGAGTCAAGCAGATAAATCACTGTGGTATAAGGTGTAAAAGTTACAGGGCACAGAGGAAAAGGTATGCACTTGACACTGTTCACTCTCCTCTTGTCTTTTATATGAAAATTCAACTTTGTTCAGTTTATACTAGAGATCTCTTAATCATGAGGATATCCCCAAGAGATGGTTATCCTTGGTGTAGCCTAGTCCTGGTGATATGTTTCCCTTTGACCAGCCATATAATCCAGTTAGACCAATGAGTTCCAGGCAGAAATAAACTGGGTAGGGTTTCCAGGAAAACTTTTGGTTTCCTGATAAAATGAGAAATAACCAATTGGCATTGCTCCCTTTTACCTTCTGCCCATTATGCTATTTCCTTCCCAAAATGTTGATTGAAAGGACCATTTTATGACAAGGGGAAAAGCAGAAGAAAAATATATGAGGTTTGGAGATATGCTGTCCATGACTATTCACCCATTACATCAGTCTTACAAACTGGCTATCTCTGGACTCCTTGGTATCACATAACAAAATGTCTGCTTGCTTAAACTAATATTAATCAAGATTTCTGTAACGTGGAATCAAAGTCTCTCATAATTCATACAAAGAAATAATGTCCAACATATTTCCTGTAATCTCTGAATAAATGCTATTCGTTAAGTCTCACTATGACAAGGGCTCTTTCTGTTCTAAAGAGCAAATATTTTAGAGAGTGCTTATTTCATTAAAATAAAGTAAAATGTGATTGCTTGAATTTCCATTTAAAATAGCACTGTATAGGGATGTCTGGGTGGCTCAGTGTGTTAAACCTCTGCCTAAGTTTAGGTCATGGTCTCAGGGTCCTGGGATTGAACTCTGCATCGGGCTCTCTGCTTGGCGGCGAGCCTGCTTTCCCTTCTCTCTGCCTGCCTCTCTGACTACTTGTGATCTCTGTCAAATAAAATAAATAAAAATCTTAAAAAAAAATAAAATAGCACTGTATATAAATTCATTCTTTTTTCAGAGCCAGCAATATCTTAAACATTTTAATGATGCATACATTGTACATTTTAAAGATACACACAGGAGAAATGGGCAATGGATCTGGGCCCACAGGGTTTTAATTTCAGATACCAATACCAGTAATCTTGATTCTATCAAAACTTATGTGGTACTAAGCACTTGTGCCCCAGTAAAATAGTACCAAGAAAGCAGGAAATAATATTGTTAGAGCATTCTTTCTGTATACAAGTGAGGAATTTCTCTTGATTGTACACAAGTAAAATCACCTGAGTATAGAGAGTATGCTTATTCTCAACTGCTAAAAGTTGTCAGTTGCTTTCCAAAGTTGTTGTTATGACTTATAGTATAATCAATGGTGCTTAAGGTTTTCTACTTCTTTATATATTCATAAATAGTTCATATTGTTAGAGCTTTAACATTTTTCCCCATCTTATGAGTGTAAAATTGTATCTTGCTGCTATAATTTGCATCTCTCTGATCACTCCTGAGTTAGACAGCTCTTTATATGTTGATTAGACATTTGTCTTTTATTTTCTTTGAAATATCTATACATATACTTGTCTATTTTCTTAATTTTTTTATTATTGTTAATGTGATTGACACTAATATTTTCTCTATTAGATCTGTGGAAAATAGCTTTTTCTAATCTTTCCTTTTATTTATATTTGCAAAAGTTATTTTGTGATAAAAATGTTTAATATTTTATATAATCAATTTTTTTCCTTCTGCTTTCTATTTTGTATCTTGTCTAGATACCATTTTTTATCCTAAATGTTCTAAGATATCTTTATTATTTCAACACTAGTAAATATCTGTATATCATTTTATAAATTTATCCCAATTGAAATTTATTTTATACCTATATGAGAAAGGAATCTATTCCTTTTTTTCCTACAGAAGACTTACTTCAATGCAGTTTATTAAATAGTACATCCTTCCTCACTGATTTTTTTCAACAAGTTGCCATGTATTTCTTTGAAGAACAACTGACAATGTTTACCACAGTGAAAAATTAACATAATCAATGATTTGTCATAAGAACATCTCACTGCCTTCAATATGTTTTCTATTTTTAGAACTGTATTGTGCAATCATGACATGAATTTTACATTTTTGTAAGAATTATAGAATCACTTTATCAAGATTCCTCCTTCAAAAAAGCTATTGGGATTTTGATTATAATTATATTATCACTATATTTTAATTGGGGAAAGTTTGATATTTTCAATATTGGGCATTAATATTTTGATAATTATTATCAAATGATTATTCACAAACATGAATATTCCTTCATTTATTCAAAACTTCGAGGACTTTCAATAATATTTTCTAATTTTATTCCTAGAGCTTTCCCATTTAATTTAACAATTTTAACCACAATTTATTATAGTACTTATCTAATTAATTTTTTATCTGATATAAAGTAAAAGTACACATAAAATATGCAGAAATTCTAATGAACAATTTAGTGCTTTTTAAATGAAGTGTATAGTACGTTTATATAGAGTTAATGTAAAAGCAGAGTGTGTGCTCAAATAAAAAAAACAAAAACCAAAAAAAACACCCAACAGTGGTTTCCTCTAGAGATGGAAAGAAAAGAAAATGAGATAAGGAAAGAAAACATAGAGGATTACAGCTTCATCTGTAATTTATTATTTCTTTGAAACAAGAGAATAATCTGAAGTAAATACAAAACTTTTTTTAACTTTTGAATAGTAGACATATGTGTAGTAATTATATCCTTGTCATTATATTATCTTTATATATAATCTTTATTTAATTTTCCATATAATTAAAAAAGAAATACAGCAATGCAGGACTTTAAAAGAGAAACATAATAAAACTAAATAAACAAACAAACAAGCCACTAGAAATAGAACATACAACTATGTAGTAGGCATTGATTTATCCGAGAGGGGTGTTCTCTAGTCATCAGAGGAGGAACCTTCAGGGTCAACAACCCAGCTCTTCAAAAATTCTTAGAATCCTGAGCAAGTGCTGTACAGGGCTAGGTGTCAGCAGAGCTCCACTCTACCTGATACTACAAGGCCAGTTAATAGTACCAAGCTTCACAGCCTTGTCAATTTTACACAACTAGCATTTTACATGCTGGCCTGGGCCTCCTCTCAACCACCTCGACAGTGATCTCTAAACCTCCCGTTCATTATAAAGAGATCCTGCTTTAACCTGACAGTCTTCACAGAATTCTCCTTTCTGGGTCCTTTCCTGAGGCGGAGACCTGACTGTTTTTCTTTTCTTCCTGAAGCTTTCTTAAGGGAAATAGGATGTTCGTTCTCCCATACTTGATGTATCCCTGGACAAGGAGATAATCTTGTTAGTATTCTCTTACTGCTTCATTGTCACTTCCAGGCAATTTTTCCTTAAACAAAGAACATGAAGGTTAAGTTTGAAGACTTCTGAGATCAGACTGCCTGACCTGAAGTCGGGCTCCACTATGTCTATAGCTATTTGATCTTGGGAAATTAGTAAATCCTTCTGTATCTCAATGTCCTCATTTAAAAATCAGAGATTAAAAAAATGCTTAACTTCTAGACTTGTGAGAATTAAATCAGTTAATACATTAAGCACATAGAAAGTAGATTAGTAACAATTTTTTTCCACGTATATTCATTACTATAATGTTTTCTAGAAAATATTTTCTATAATGATTTCTAGAAAAGCCCAAACTATATCTTTTAATTCCCACTATTGGCTTCATATATGATCTCTGTAATAGCACAAAATCTCAAATATTTCAATATTTTTAAATAAAATTCTGATGTTTCCCTTTAGTTTTCTCTGTGGAAAATTCTAGTCATTTATTTCATGTATTCTCTTATGAGATGATTTCAGGTACTCGTAAGCTTATCTACTCCATATTTAATAGATGGTTGATAGTGTTCCCTCCTAAATTTCACAAAGGACATGTAAACATAAAAATGCTGGTTGGGTATAAGTAGGTGAACTAAGGAAAAAAAAACTCATAAAATAATAGCTTTAAGTATATAGCTATTAATTTTCAAATGTGTCAAATCAAAAAGAATCAAGACAAATACATGAAACAAAAGATGAGAAAAAGTAAATTCTCATTTCTTATTATCCATTAATAAAAAGGGTCTATATTATAATGCAGATGTAGAAGCATTGTACTACAGGTGAACACCCCATTGCTCCAGTGAATTAATTTACATTTTAGTCAACAGGATATAATCTCCTCTCATGGGAGTTAAGCATACTGAACAATTTTGGTGGTCTCCTCAGAGCCCTCTAAATCAGAATAAAGACCAAAACTAATGAAAATATAATTATGGCTCTAGAGATTATATCTACAAATTTATTCTCTACCACAAATTGCAGAAAACCTTAATAAAAGTTGAAAAACATGTTTAAGATAAGTAGCTTGGTCTAAATCATTCTTGCTTGTTCTCCCTTGAATAATATAATGAAGATAAAGTACACATTCAAATCATTATAGAGTTAAGATACTTGCACAACATTCCTCAATTCTTCAAGCAAGAATTCCAGGCTTACAACAGTCCTGAATTGACACTAATTCCATGATCACTCCCAAAACATAAAAAATTAAGTTGAACCAATATGATGTGTTACATTTGTTTTGTGAAAATCCAAATTTGCAGGCTGATGGTCTGCACTTCGTCACTGACTACTGTAATAAAAAGTACTCTATCTAGTAGGACAATAGCAGCATTAGTCTTCAAGTCTTCGTAATTTTAAAATAATAACACTTCTCAAAGTATAGTCTATAGACATCTAGGTGACCTCATTACTGTTCCAGGGGCATCCAGGATGATAAGACAATTTTCTTAATGATACTAAGATGCTATTGGCCTTTTTTGATGTGATGGCAAACAGTTTAAAATCAATGACACATAAAGCTCCAGGTTCTTAAGCATGAGTCAAAGTCATGGCATCTAACAGTGCTAGAAATCATTAAACTCTTCACAGCAACAAACCTGAAGTAAAAAGAAAAAAAGAGAGAGAGAAAGAAAATACAATTTAAGAATAACTTTAAGCAGTAAAAAGCATATTAAATATCAACCACCTAGCAATATTTTTTCAATATTCTATATGATGAAATAGAAAGTATGCATAGAGTCTTTTCATGAAATTTGAACCATTATGGTCATCTGGAAGAGAAGCAATTGTGCAGTTGTTTGAGTTGTGAGCTGATCTAGCCTGTGTGTGTGTGTGTGTGTGTGTGTGTGTGAAGCCATTTTACTTGAAAGAACTATAGAAAGACTGAAGTATATTTGTTCAGTTTCCAATACTCAGCAAGTGTTT
Source organism: Neogale vison (assembly GCF_020171115.1). Classification (NCBI taxonomy): domain Eukaryota; kingdom Metazoa; phylum Chordata; class Mammalia; order Carnivora; family Mustelidae; genus Neogale; species Neogale vison. Next base: position 90,317,421 of record NC_058096.1, on the reverse strand, counting down.
TCTTTAATATGAATTAAGCAAATCTACCCTTTCAAAGACAACAACTGAACTAATGGCTAATGATAAAATTTGAGCTTTTAAGTAAAACATTAGAAATTTGGGAAACAGACAACTATCATCATGAGCTTGATGGCTTCCCAACATAGAGACTTTTCTGATGAGATTAGGAGTGACAAAAATGAATGATTTAACTTTTAGTATTTTTGAAAAGAAATATGTCATTATTGGCAGATCTGCATAACTCAATGAAGCAACATCTTCGAAATGATTAATCCTTGCATAAAAGGATACATTCAAAATGCAGGGTGGACCAATGGGTTTTAGTGTAATAGAGCTCAAAGATGTAATTTTAGTATCCATGTTACAATTAACCTTTAAGAAAGTACCACTTGTCTAGTTTTGGCATAATAACAAAGAAAAAAATTCTTAATTATATAAAAATGCTATTAAAATACTCTTCATTTTTCTACAACATACATGGATTTTCCTCATATATTTAAATCAAAATAACATGCTCGGCAACAGATTGAGAAAATATTGAGAATCCAGGTGTTTTCTATTAACCCAGATATTAAGTTGATTTGCAAAACTATAAAATAATATCAATATTCCCTTTAATTTTTCTCCTGTTTTGGAAAAATGTTTATTTTTCATTTAAAAAAGTTCCTCCATGTTAACATATGGTAGGTTTATTATTGTTCTTTTTAAATGAAATTATAATTTTTAAAAAATTCTTAGAATAAAATATCAGTAGATGTAACCTTTGAAAACAAAAGCTTTTTGGCATCCTTAATGATTTCTAAGAGTGAAGGAATCCCAAGATCAAAAACTTTGACAAACATTGATCTGGATCAAGGATCAGTGCCTTTCTCAGCCCTCACATCTGGATTTCTTCTCCAGGGGCAGGACATCTCACTCATTCTCTGCAGCAATATTAGGGAAGGCAGGTTCTTCTACAACCTGCAACAGCAGTGCTTCCTGGTGTCTCATTTTTAATTCAACGAAACTATCTGAATAATTTTCTTTCTTTTTTCTTTTTCATGGAGAGCCTGGTTTACCAAAATATATTTTTCATAAAACTTTTTAGCCACATTCCTGTGATAAAATTGCTAGTTTTAAAAAAATCTTGTTTTCACTTCTATTAATACCCACTTTTGATTTGATTCATTGTTCAAACCCATTAACATTTTATAGCTGATTTTTCTATTGTAAAATAACTCTGCATCACCTGAAAATTTAATTTTGGACTCCTAATATTTATTAATAAAAAGTATTTAACTGAGTAACTGATGAGAGCAAACTTTTTCACTTCATTAGAGTCCGAGAGATTATGAGTAATTAATCAATGTCATTGGTATATTTTTAATCAGTAGTAGAACTAATAACAATACTATTATTAATTGCATATTAAATCATCTTAGGAAGAAGAAAAAGAAGAAGGGGTTGGGGAGAGGAGGTGAGGGAGAAGAGAAGAGGCAGATTTCTCTGCTTCTTTTTCAAGAACTCATGATGGTTTCCTTGTGATCCCTGCTATTATTCCTGCATTCTTTTAATATTTTGAGAAGCACCGAAAAGGTGAAAAGCATCATGCTTTTCAGTGTCTTGCTTCTAGGAAACTTCTATATTCATTGCATACTTTTAAAATACAGAGCATTTTCTTATAGCCTGACTCCAGAGCCTCTCATTTTGACTTCTATTTCTTAAAGATTAACAGAAATAATTTTTACTTGCCTTCAGTAAACTTTGGTATAATATTTAAAAGAGTTTATAATGTTCATATTCTTATTTTGTCCAATTAGGATATCCACAATCTTCCAGTGTGACTTAGTATGTTGTTATTTTAAGTCTCATCTAAGAGGATATGGCAAGCACTAGGGTAAAGAGTTTCTAAGATGGTCCCCAATAATCTTTGCTTCCTAGTATCCATACCCTGTGTAAGTTCTTCTTGTGTGTAGGGTTAACTGTATCACTTGTATTAAATAAAATGTAGTGGAAGTGCTGGAATGTCACTTCTGAGAGTAGCTTATAAAAAGGTGTGATTTCTGTCTTAGACATAGTCTTTCACATTTTCTCTTGGATTGTTTACCCTTTAGAAAGTCGGCCACCATATTATATGACAACCCTGTAGATAAACCTATTGGGTGAGGGATTGAGTTCTCCCAACAACTACAGGAGTGAGCTTGGAAGCAGAACTCCCTCCCTGTGATGGATCTTTCAGATAACATCATAGACACAGTTGACAGCTTGAGAACAACCTTGTTATAGATTTTGAGCCAGTGCCGCTTGGATAAGACACATTCAGATACTTGACGCACAGAGAACTGTAATTTAATGAACATTTGTTGGTTTAGGCTGCAAAGTTTTAGGGTAATATCCTATAAATTATCAATATAGCTACCAGTGTGGGTTTTCTTAGTGTAGAATCTGAATTTTACATTGTGTTCATTATAGGTTTTTATAAATTAATCAAAATTTAAAAGCCAGCTAGACAAAGATGATAGTGTGTCAGGCAGAAAATATCAAATTCTCTAAGACAGTAACTATAGCATTAATAGTGCTGAAGTCATATCTTCAAACCTATATATAAGGGTATTAGCTAACAAAGTAATTAAGGGTAATGTCTTTGAAGCACATACAAATGCTGCAGGGGTTATTTTAATAGAGTTTTACCCAATTTCTGAATTTTCAGTGGCTCCTGGTTCTAATGGATATGTCATGGGAACATTAGACCGAATTAAATATTATTTATAAGAATTATTTTTAGAGAAACGGTAGTGTTTTCCTTGGAGTTACTCTACTAATGACGAAACTGAGTCCTCAAGAAATAAATGTTGATACTACTGCTTTGGGGTTTGATTCATTGTTTATAGCAACATTAACCACACTAATATAATGTGTCTCTTTTAGTGTTCACTCACTAACTTCTGAGGTAGTGTGAAGGGACCCTGCTTCTCCCTCTCCCCCTTCTCCTACCCCTCTTGTTCTCTCTCTCTCTCAAATAAATAAATAAAATCTTAAAAAAAAATAAAATAAGTTCTGCCAAACTCAAGGTCACCTAGATTTTTCCTATGTTATCTTCCAGAAATTTTACAATTTACATTTTATACTTTTGCTTTAGTTTTTTGATTTCTAGAATTTTTTTGATTCTTTTATAGAGTTTTTATCTCTCTGCTTATGTTAGCCATTTATTCTTGCATACTGTCCACTTTTTCCATTAGAGATCTTAGATGTTAATCATAGTTATTTTAAATTCCAGATGCAGTAACTTTAAAATCTTTGCCATATGTGGGATTTTAATACTGTTCTGTATCTTCAAACAGTGGTGGGTTTTGTTTTGTTTTTTTGTGGGTTTTTTTTTTTTTTTTTTGCCTTTTTGCCTTTTAGTATGCCTTATAATTTTTTTTGTTTAAAGCTGGTATGATGTTCCAGGTAAAAGGAACTGAGGTAAATAGGCTTTTTATGTGAGGTTTTATTTATCTGTCTAGAAGTTAGGCTGTGTTTATTGTTTGAGGTAGCTATGTCAGAGACTAAAATCTCCTCTGGTTTATTTGTGTTTGTCTCCTCTATTATCTTTAGGTTTCTCTAGTGACTTCTTAAATAAGGCCTAACGTTTGCAGGTTTTTTTGGTTTTAATCATCTATTATAGCACAGATGCTCCACTGATGTGAATGTAGATGTTGGGGGAAGCAATGAATCTCTAAATCTGTTATTAGACATTGGCCTTTAAGTGTCCTTGAGGTGTGATTTTCCCAAATGTTTCTTTGCTTTCTCATCCTCTCTTAGGTAAGACAAGAAGGCTACAGGGGATGCCCTTCCTCATGCCAGATAATACTTCGGGAAAGTAATTCTCTTGAGGTCTCCTCTTTGTTACAGGAATATAATGAAGGAAAGAATACTAGAGTACTCTTATTTCAAAATGGTTTCTTTCCACCCCTTCTTGGAGGCATGAAGGTTTTCTGCATTCTTCAGAATGAGAATCTACTAGGGTTCCTGGAGGCAAAAGATATAGAAGGCTGGGACCTCTGGAGTATTTAATTCTCTAGCTACTCCACACTGAACCTCCTGCGATTCCTCAATTTCAGGAAAGCATTTCCATGTTATCGATTCTAGGGGTCTGAATGGGTGTGCCTATTGCTGGGTTTCTGAACATGCAGGATCATTCCCTGGACCATGGCTAAGCAGGGCTGCTGCTGGGTCACAGGACTGCTACAGGAGATGCAGTTAGATCGAGGTTGGTGGATTTGCCAGAGACAAAATCTTAAATACAGATAGAAGAAGATACATCACCTTCAAAAGAAAAACTAACACCTATTTTTCAGTAAAAATGTTCAAAAACTACACAATAACCTATAATCTCTTTAAAGGATTGAAGGAAAATGATACAAAATTCTAATGCAAAATTATATAGTCAACAAAGATATCCTTCAAAAATAGAGATGAAGACTTTCAAAGTTAGCTATGATGAGTAAAGAACTTGGAAGCCATCATTTCTATCCTTAAGATAAGAAAAGAGCTAAAGAAATTGAAAAATGACAAAGTTTCTTAAATCTGTCAGAGAATTGAGGTTACAGGACAAACTGTTGCCCCCTAAAACTGGTGAGAGAAGCATATAGAAAATGACAGCTTACTGGAAACAGAAGCCACCACTAGAACCAGTACTATCACTAATCAACATCATTAATTATGAGGGAAATACAAATCAAAATCACAATGAGATAGCACCATACCTGTGAGAAAGGGCTATTATAAAAAGACAAAAGATAACAAGTGTGGGAAGGATATGGAGAAAAGATAGCCCTGGTACACTGTTGGTGAAAATGTAAATTGGTACAGCCATCATGGAAAACATTATAGAAGTTTCTCAAAAGATTTAAAATAGAACTACCATGTGATTTAGCAATCCCACTTCTAGATTTTATATGCAAAGGAAATGAAATCTGTACCTCGAAGACATACCTGCACTCCTATGTTTATTGCAGCATTATTTACAATAGCCAAGAGAGGAAAACAACCTGTGTTCGTTGATGGATGAATGTGCAAAGAAAATGTGGTATATATACACATATATATGTATATGTATGCATATACATATACATACATGTATATACATATGTGTGTGTGTGGTGTGTGTATGTAATGGAATGTTCTTCTGCCATAAAAAGATGGAAATCCTGTCACTTGTGACAAAACAGGTGACCCCGAAGAACATTATGCTAAGTGAAATAAGTCAGATATAGAAAGGCAAATACTGGGACGCCTGGGTGGTGCAGTTGGTTAAACGACTGCCTCTGGCTCAGGGCGTGATCCTGGAGTCCCGGGATCGAGTCCCACATCAGGCTCCCAGCTCCATGGGGAGTCTGCTTCTCCCTCTGACCTTCTCCTCGCTCATGCTCTCTCTCACTGTCTCTCTCTCTCAAATAAATAAAATAAAATCTTAAAAAAAAAAAAAAAAAAAAGAAAGGCAAATACTATATTATCTCATTTATGAATAGACTCCAAGAAAGTCAAACACATAGAAACAGAGAGTAGAATGGTGGTTGCCAGGGTCTGGTGGGTGGAAGAAATGGGAAAATGTTGGCCAAATGGTACAAATTTCCAGTTATAACATGAACAAATTCTAACTATTTAGTGTACAGCAGAGTGACTATAGGTAATAATATTGTATGGTATACCTGAAATTTGCTAGGAGAGTAGACTTAAATATTCTTGATACACACACACACACACACACACACACAATATAAAGTGACAGGTTTGATGACTAGCTTGATTGTGGTAACATTTCACAGTGTATACAAATATCAAATCACTACTTTGTATAGCTAAGATACATGCAAATTTTATTTGTCAATTATACCTCAATAAAATTGAGATAAAAAGTTTTGCCTCTGGTTTGATTTTTAGCAGTCGTAAGATATGTCTAGATTTATTATTCTTTATATTTATCTTGTTAAGGGTTTCATAGGTTTTTGAATATGGATTTATTAAAATTTTTTAAAAACATATGCTCATTAACTTTTATTTCTGTCCCATTCTCTTGTTTTTGTCCTGATTTTCTAACTAAAATTCTGTTAAGACTTTTCACTTTATTCCACCTTAATCTAATGCTTTAAAGTTTTCCTTTTAGTTCACTTATCTGTGCTTCAGTTTGTATATTTTCTATTTTTTTTGTCAATTCTTAAATGTGTTTTCTGTTTGTAGTTTACTGTTAAACCGAAATAACAAGTTTCTGATTTTACATACTTTAGTTCTCAAGTCTAGAATTTTAACTGATTTTGTCTATGATTTTCTAATAAAATTCTCCAGTTTGTCATTTTATTATATTTATATTGTATGTTTATCTATTTTCTTAAACATGGCAAACATAGTAATATTAAAGATTTTTAAAAACCTAATTTATGTTTGCATATCCATGAGTGCTTCTATTGTGTTTTTTAAATTTTTTTGTTGTCCCATACTAAATTTTGATGTTCTTAATATTTTCTTTATGTTCCTCATATTTGCTGATTGAATAATTAATATGTTGTTAAAAAATTTCAGCTTGAAGGCACCTTGGTGGCACCTTGTTAAGCATCTGACTTCGGCTCCGGTCATGATCCCACCACCCTGGGATCAAGCCCCACCCCCAGGCTCTCTGCCTGGTGGGGGGCATGCTTCTCCCTCTCCAACTCCCCCTGCTTGTGTTCCCTCTGTCACTCTCTCTATATATATATCAAATAAATAAATAAATAATCTTTTTTTAAAAAGTCAGCTTGACTGGGTTCTTATCTGAAGACTCTGGGGAAAAATCTGCTTGCAAGTACATTCTTATTGGCAGAATTCAGTTCCTCATGGGTGTAAGACTGTGGTCTCCATGTTCTTTCTGGCTGATGGTGACAGGTCATTTTCAAGTCCTAAAGGCTATTCTTCCAACTCCTTGCATCTTCAACTTAGCAATGGTATACTGAGTCCTCCTTTTGCTTAGAATCTCTCTAACCACCCATTCTGTTCTACCCATGTTTTTTTTTTCATTCTATTTTATTTCTTTTCAGTGTTCCAAAAATTCATTGTTTATGCACCACACCCAGTACTGCATGCAATATGTGCCTTCTATAATACCAACCACCAGGCTTACCCAACCCTGCACCCCGCTCCCTTCCCAAACCCTCAGTTTGTTTCTCAGAGTCCACAGTCTCTCGTGCTTTTTCTCCCCCTCCAATTTCTCCTAACTCACTTTTCCTCTCCACCTCCCAATGTCCTCTGTGTTATTTCTTATGTTCCACAAGTAAGTGAAATCATATAATAATTGGCTCTCTCTGCTTCACTTATTTCACTCAGCATAATCTCTTCCAGTCCCATCCATGTTGATATAAAAGTTGGGTATTCTTTCTGATGGTGGCATAATATTCCATTGTATATATGGATCATATCTTCCTTATCCATTTGTTCACTGAAGGGCATCTTGGCTCTTTCCACAGTTTGGTGACTGTGGCCATTGCTGCTATAAACATTGGGATACTGATGACCCTTCTTTTCACTACATCAATATCTTTTGGGTAAATACCCAGTAGTGCAATTGCAGGGTCATAGGGAAGTTATATTTTTAATTTTTTTGAGGAATCTTCACACTGTTTTTCAAAGTCACCCATGATTGTTCTTAACAAAGGGTTTTCCAGCGACATCTTTGATATTCTCTCCAGAATATGCTTTCTATTTTTTGCAATATGGGTAGAATTTCCCAAATCTTCAATTTATATTTCCTTCAGCGTATCTCTTTCAGCTTGCATTTTACTATAAGCAAGCATACTTCCCTTTGTTTGCTTGACTATAAGCAGTAGGGAGAAACCAGGCCACACCTTCAACACTCTGCTTAAAAACTTTTCAGCGAGGAGAATCTTCAGAAGTTGGGTTCACTATTACTGGATGGTGACCATTATTATTTAGTTACTAAAATCCAAGAAGAAATATTTAGGCTACTATGTTTTGTCCACCCATTGGTGATGCTATCTTATTCTCTCTCCCCTCTTGTCTGGTGGAATTCCTTCTTTGCAGAAAGTTTATATTTCTGTTGGTGTAAGGATGTGCTTCAGGCTAACTAGAGATTTTCCTATGATCCAGGATTTTTTTAAAAGATTAGCTTGTTTGTTTGTTTGAGATAGATCAGATAGATAGATAGATAGACAGATAGATAGATAGATAATAGATAGATGATAGATAGATAGATAGATAGATAGATATCAGGCACACATGCGAGTTGGACAGAGAATATGAAGCTGACTCCAACATTGAGGTCAACTTCATGACCCTGAAATCATGACTTTAGCTGAAACCAAGAGTTGACCACTTAATCAACTGAGCCACCCAGGTGCCCCTATGATCCAGGATTCTTAATTTTTTTTTTTTTAAAGATTTTATTTATTTATTTGACAGAGAGAGATCACAAGTAGGCACAGAGGCAGGCAGAGAGAGAGAGGAGGAAGCAGGCTTCCTGCTGAGCAGAGAGCCTGATGCGGCACTCGATCCCAGGACCCTGAGATCATGACCTGAGCCGAAGGCAGCAGCTTAACCCACTGAGCCACCCAGGCGCCCCCAGGATTCTTAATTTTGAGGTTTTTTTACCCTATTCTTTGCCAGTGATAATAGGAAACAGTTTAGTACTTTCCTCACCCCATCAAGCAATAAATTTTTTTCTTCTTATTCTCACAGAGCAAAGGGTTTCCTATGATTATAGTTGCAGATATAATTTCTCATTTATTCCTGTGTCATCTGCTTTCATCCAATTCCGTCTTGATCCTGTTGTAGCAGTGAAGTATTCAGTTTTTGCACCTTAGCTGAGTATTTTGCTTTTTCTTCAAAGAGAAACTTTTTGCTGGACCTCTTGGGCCGCAGGTGTGACGTTATCTGCTAGATATATTTTAACTACTTCCCTTTGTTTGCATGACTTCCCTGACAAATAGCCACTTCTATGGACATTCTTTCCACTCATTTTGGATTTTGAGTTTTCGCTCCTCCAGTTTTTACAGAATAGAGTTTATGTGGTTGTTTCTCATAAATGGTGTAGGCTGTGGGATGATTTCTTGGAAAATAATGAAAGAAACAATTTCTGGAACACTGAAGTTTTTCATCATATGCAATATACACTTTTTAGGAAGTGATTTTATCTCGAATAATTTATAAGAAAAAGTTCAACATACTAACAAATAAAATAATCAACAGGTAATTGTTATATTCTTGAAACAAACTTGAAGAGTATATATAGTATAGTGTACTTGAAAATTGATATTTGTACTTGAAAATTGATAATTGATATTTATATTTAGATAAACCATTATTCTGAATAGTTTCTTGACCTATAAAATGTTTTGGAGAGACCTCACAATTTCTAACGTCACTTTCTATTCTAAATATTTAGAACTCCATTACATACTTCATCCAAGTCCTGGCTTGCCGAAGTTTAATTATAGTAAGACCAGTTTTTCAAGTAAATACTCCCTTTAGATTAATGAATTTGGATTATGTAAATATTTTGTAAGGGACATGTTTAGTTAAGAAAGTTAAACTTCCAAGAGATTTCTTCAAAACCTCTTAATTTATAGTGGAAAAATTACTTACATTTTCAAGAAATTATAACATATGCTTATTATTATAAATGATTCAAACTGTCTTAATACGAGAACACAACTGTATTTTCTCTTTCTTTTGTTATGTTAAAAGAAAGGAACGCAGAATTTCTTTTCACTTTTACAAATTTTTAAAATTAAGCTTTTTCTTTTCCTCAAGGAAAGAAGAACTGGTTTTTGGTTTGGGATGTTTCTAAATCTGAATTTACTAGGTCATATATGTCTCTTGCCAGATAAGGAGAAAATTTTTTTTAGAAAAGGTTAGATATATGGTTCTTCTTGGGGAAGCAATAAAAGATTAATGCTTTCCCCTAGGAGAAAACTAGGTCAGAGAATTGAGAAGAGAGCTTCCAAACCAAGGAGTTGATCATGGTGAAGTTCAATAGTACTCAGTCTGGCAGGAATTGAATGAAGGGACCATGTAAAGAGTCATTTTAAAGAGCTTTATGGGAGAGCCCTGCAGACTCACTGGAAAGGAAGCAGTGCCCAAACACTTCTCAGTCTTTACTTTAGAGAGAACTTTTTATTCTCTTAATCCAGAAGATTATTATCATCTTCAAGTAGTCTTTGTCAAAACCTATTGAATAAAAAATCCACTAATCATAGCATATTTTCCAAATAACTTTATTAATACATTCACTCAGATTGAATGCACTTTAAATGTACAAATTAAACAAGGACATCTGGAACTTTCAAGATTATTGCCTAGGGATTATGTATAATAGCTATTTATTCAGCACATTATTACTTTTTCAAAGAACAATTAAGCTCATGATCTTATTTACTCTCCATAATAAAAACTGACAGTGAAATACAATTGAAAAATTCTGGCCTAGGACTCAGAAATCTAAGACCTAATTTGGCTCTGTTTCCAAAGTCACTTAATTTCAGTATGCATCATTAAATTCCACTTTTTTGGTAACAAAACACCATTTTTTTCAATCTTTTAGGAGTTTATGTTATCCAAATGAGATAAGTCCCTCCATTGGCATAAGAGTTGAAACCATTGCCTGGATGTCAGTGATTTATCCATAAAGTACACAGAGACCAATTATGGCCAGCAACTGTTAATTCCTGAGACTTTCTTTGGAAAAGAGATGTCCTTTCCCTGGGATTGCTAAACTGGTATAATGTAAGCCTGGAGGTCTAGAAGTCCCTGTGTAGACAGCCCTCTAGCAAACAAGGCCAATGCAAGAGAAAATAGAAAAAAATACTGGAAAAAACAGAGACCTTTTGATTCAACATGAGTTCATGTATTCAGGCATGTTTATCCAATAAATTCTTTTTTTTTTTCTTTCCTTTAGAGTTAGTTCAAACTGGATTTCTGCTATTTGTAAGAAGAAAAGAATGACTCATATATTATCTTTAACTATAAAATTCAATAAGCAACTACATGATGATTTCCAAAGTTAAATCACTATAATGCAAACCCTAAGAGGAAGCATTTAAATATAGAATCTAAAGCCTCTAGATGCAGGGATCTTTTTTCAATAACAACTCATCGGTATAAAGAACAACCTTTGAACATAGTAAACATATTCATATGTTCAATACATATTTGTTAAATGAATGAATGGATTTTAATCTTAAAATGGGAAAGCTATTTTCTAATTCTATCTCTCTTATCAGTCCAACTAGAAAAAAAAGTACAATGTCATTTACTTGCACTTTGGTGCCATTTGGAAACACTGGGGATCTTTTTTATCTTCATGAAATTGAAAAACACAGGTGCTCTCCACTCTTCTTATTTGTGTGGCTGACGATGAATACAGTTATCACATACGTGAAGATCTAAAACATCTATTTTATCATAATTAAATCTCTATTTGAACTTATATTTTTCATAGGTTTATATTATGCATGAATAATTCCATGGTTATCAGATATTTATTGAGCACTTACAATGGCATAGAAATTATGCTATTGCAATATATTATCATAGAAATAGCAAAATAATTCCTGAATTTCTTTCCTATTAGGTATAAATTATATGTTTACCTAATAGAGTTTATGAAGGTTAAAAAGATAAAAATGTAATTATACATGTGAAAATATATTGTAAACTAGAAAAACTAACATGTACATCTAAGGTGTTTCTTTCTTTCTTTCTTTCTTTCTTTCTTTCTTTCTTTCTTTTTAAAGATTTTATTTATTTATTTGACAGAGAGAGATCACAAGTAGATGGAGAGGCAGGCAGAGAGAGAAATAGAGGGAAGCAGGCTCCCTGCTGAGCAGAGAGCCCAATGTGGGACTCGATTCCAGGACCCTGAGATCATGACCCTAGCAGAAGGCAGCAGCTTAACCCACTGAGCCACCCAGGCGCCCTGTGTTTCTTTAAAAAAAAAAAAAATATTTACTTATTTGACAGAGATCATAAGTAGGCAGAGAGGCCGGAAGGGGGTTGGGGAGAAGGCTTCCTGTTGAACAGAGAGCCCAATGTGGGGCTCAATCGCAGGACCCCAGATCACAAACCGAGCCAAAGGCAGAGACTTTAACCCACTGAGCCACCCAGGCACCTCTATAAGGTGTTTCTTAAGGGCAACCCAAATTAGTACTTAAAATTAGGTCATATTTCACAGACATGAGCAGTTGCACTGACCGTTCCAGACAGAACCATACCTGTGGAATATACTATGAATATGTAATATGGCAGAATATAGGATATAGAATATGGTAGAATTTTGGCAGAATGGTACCCCTAGAACACAACTCTAGAAAGCATCATTCATAGTAATCATACAAAGTTGCTGCCCTAGGTCACATTAGTAATAACAGCCTTTTTATATCAATGTCCCCTCATCTTGCTGTCAGTGAAATTTCAGTCTCTGTTAAAGTATCCTAAAACATACCTTTATTCCCAAAGTTTACTTTATATATACTCACCGATAAAGCCTATAACCAACCACATAGATTCTACCCTCTTTCTCTTCTCCAGGTTCAGTTTCCCAGAGGAATGTCTATTGCCAGGACCACTCTGTTTGAAAACTGTAGGAAGGCACTTTGACTCACACTCTGTTCCCCATGGCTGAACTGTCTCCATCAGGCACGGGCATCACATTTACCAATCTCTCTTGCTGCCGCTAGCACTTTTGTGGACATTATTGCTGCTTCTTCCTTTGCCAGAAACTTGCAGCCCTGCTGAAATGGAGACCTCATGAAATGGAGCCAATGTGGTTTTTTGTGGAAGAAAAAAAGAGCCATTAGCTCAAGCCTTTTATTGAAATATAAAAACAGCCGTGATGGTTTTGTGGATAGCAAGAGGCTTAAATACTTTAAAAAAAAAAAAAATTGAGGATGGTCAAGTAAAATCCAGTTTTTTCAGAGAACATTCACTGTCTGAATTCTTGAAAAGTATGAAAAATTGAAGTTGTGTTAATCATAGAACATGACGCAGGGCCCACAGTACTGAATCCATGGTTTATCAGACATTCATTAACTAACCGGATTTAGCAATAGTTATGGGAGGAAAATTGAAAGCTAAGTCTTGCTAAAGTTAGTGGAAATTTTTATTCCTTCAGCATTTCTAACATTCTGAACCCAGTGCATTTTCCACAGGCACTATGGTCAATCACGAAGTAAGGAATGCTTCACTCACTTTTGCTGTTATGTTTTATCACAGGGCTATTACAGTGTTTCATAATCTTCATCTCTCAAACCCTCCAGAAGAATTACACATAAATCTATGGGCATCTGGGTCAGGGACTAATGTTTTGACAAGTGCAGTATAGTACTTAGAATCATCTCTCCTATCGTGAGTCACATTGTATCTCCCCAAAATGTATATGTTGAAGTTCTAACCCCAAGTACTTCAGATGTGACTATTTAAAGGCTTAAGGTAAAATGAGGTCACTAGGGTTGGCCTTATCCCAATATGACGGATGTCCTTGTAGGAAATCCGGACACAGACACATACAGATAGAAGGCCATGTGAAGATACAGGAAGAAGATGGCTATTCACAAGCCAAGGAGAGAGGTCTTAGAAGAAATCAATCTTGCTGGCATATTGATCTCAAATTTTCAACCTCCAAAAGTCTGAGAAAATAAATTTCTGTTGCACTAAGCCACCCAACTTGGATTACTTTGTTATGGAAGCTTTAACAAACTAAACATCTCCCATCTTAGAGCTGAAGTTTTATTAATAGAGGATTCTTATTCCTTAAAATAAATTCTCCCTCAGAAGACTTTCCAGTCCTTTGCTCCCCTACCATACCTAGCAGGTCTGCATTCTGGTGTTGGATGCAGCTGAAGCTTGAAATAAGCCACACGATCCTCCTTCTTAACCCAAACATTCCTATTTTACTTTTAATGACTTGTCACAGCACTATAGTTGGTAGCATCATTATAATAGAGACACTTTTTAAAACATAAGAATTACTCTGCTATAAATCAGTCTCATTAAAGTTCATAATTATGAACTAATATAGAGCAAAAGGCAAATTCTACTTAAAAGAGAGTAATGCATGTGTTCAACTGCTTCCACTTTGTAATAACATGTTTAGGAGAACCTCCTTATTACTCTTCTATTTGCAAGTTTTGGTCAATACCTGATGTAATGGTATTGTCATTAGACTCGCTTAAACATAAAAGCTTTGCGGTGTCAGAGAGAAGGTTCATTGAAAAAGGAATTGACTATATGGCACACTTGAATGTGCTCGCACTTCTAAGTGAATTTCTAAGCTCGTCCTGATGGATGACACATTGGGCAACATCTTCCAGGGTTGGAGAGGAAAATTAAATACATATAGACTGCACACTGATAAAGGATGAGTGCTCTTTTCCTTGTTCTGTGTGAGTTAAAATCTTGTTATATGTTAGCATAATCCCATTTTTCTCCTTATAAATTAATAGGTAGATTATAAACATGGAAGTTAAATAGATATTAATCATAAAACATGATTAATAAACATAAATAAACATAAATAAAATATTTAAATATTGATTCTCCTACTTAATCCTATAAGCCCTCCATACAGATTAGAATGTCCTAATCTATAAACTAGGGATAATGTCTGTTTCATAGTAGTTGTGAAGATCATTAATGCATACTGCCTGGAAATTTAGAAATGTTCAATAAATGTTAGTTGCTCTCAATAATGGTAGTCAGAAGAGGCAAAAATTTTAGCATTAAAATAAAATTAAATTGAATATAAAAAATGCACATATGGCATATTTTCTTTTAGAGGGTATGACAGTTTCCTGGGGATGCCATAACAGAGTATCATAGGCTGAATGGCTTAAGACAACAAAAATTCATTCTTTCATAGTTACGGATGCTAGAAGTGTTAATTCAAGGTATTGATAAGGTTGATGCCTTCTGGAAGTCCTGATGACAGAGAAACTGTCTCATGCTTCTCTTCTAGTTTCTGGTGGTTATGGCAATCCTTGGTGTTCTTTGTTTCTAGATGTACCACTCCAATCTCTGCCTCTAACTTCACATGACCTTCTTGTAAATACTCCAGTTATTGGATTTAGGGCCTACCCTATCCTATATGGCCTCATTTTATGTTAACCAATTACATCTGCAAAAATCCCATCAACAAATATGGTCGCATTCTTAGGTTCCAGGTAGACGTGAATTTTAGAGGCGGATACTACTCAACCACATGTAGTATGATCTCTGTCTCCCCCAAATTCACATCTATCCCACATGTAAGACATTCATCCCATCCCAACATCCCTGAAATTCTTAATCTATTCCTGTATTAACACTACATCCCAAATTAGCACTCAAAGAGTTCCAAATCCCATCATTTGGCGTCAAGTATGGTTGAGACTCTGAGTATGATCTATCCTAGGGTAAAATTCCTCCTTGGCTGTGGACATGTAGAACTGGAAGACAAATTGTCTGCTTCCAAAATAAGGTGGGGCAAGTCTACAACAGATATTCTTATTCTGAAAGGAAGAACATGGAAAGAATAAAGTGTTCACTGGTGCAAAGCAAGTTCACAACTCAGCAGGGGAAGTTCCATTAGGTTTCAAGGCCTGAGAATAATCCTCTGTGACTGGACGTTTTACTCTCTGGGCCTGTCAAAGTCTCCCACTGGCATGGTCTCTGGGCCACACTCAGAGTCATTCTTCCTTCTGTCCCTTTCAGTCCAGGTTATTAGTATTTCTGTTGGTAAAAAAACAATAATAATAATTCCAAAAATGCTGTCCATCTTCCATGTACATCAAAAGGATGCACACCATTAGCAGGATTTTCCATGGGTTATTCCACAGGTACTTTTCTTGGGTAATTTTCTACAGGTTCTTTCTGGGTAATCCCATCTCTATTCCTAACTTTTGCTGAGAGTGTCCACTGGATCCATGAGTCACACACCTAATTTCTTCACCAAAATGTTGTTCAGTTCTCTCCAGTGAAAGCTTTATGCTTTTTATAATATGAATAGCTGAGGATTTTCCAAATCAAGCTCTGGTTCCTTTTTGTTTCTCAATTCACCTCTCTCCCCTTGTATTGTACAATATACAGTGAGGAGAAATCAAGCCACACTTTACATACTTTGCTTAGAAATCTCCTCAGCTACATATCCAAGGTCATCGCCCACAATTTCTACTTTCCCCCAACACTAGAACACAATTCAAATAAGCTTTCTGCCACTTAATAACAAGAATCAAGAATCACCTTTCCTCCAGGGTCCACTAACATGTCTCTTATTTCCTTCAGAAAACTCACTAAAGCAACTCTAATAACCATACATCAATTGGCATTCTTTTTTTTAATTTTTTAATAAACATATAATGTATTTTTATCCCCAGGGGTACAGGTCTGTGAATGGCCAGGTTTACACACTTCACAGCACTCACCATAGCACATACCCTCCCCAATGTCCATAACCCCACCCCCGTCTCTGGACCCCCCTACCCCCATCAACCCTCAATTTGTTTTGTGAGATTAAAAGTCACTTATAATTTGTCTCCCTCCCAATCCCATCTTGTTTCATTTTTTCTTTTTCTACCCCCCAATCCCCCCCACATTGCATCTCCACTTCCTCATATCAGGGAGATCAATGATAGTTGTCTTTCTCCAATTGACTTATTTCGTTAAGCATGATACCTTCTAGTTCCATCCACGTTCTCGCAAATGGCATTCTTTCTGATGAGCATTCTGTTCATATGTTCTCTAAGATGATAGAAACTTTCTCTACCATTGTCTTCACTTTCACCTGCTCCTTTACCAGAACCACATTTAACATCCATATTTCTACCAATCTTCTCTTCAAGATAACATAGGCTTTTTCTAGAGGTTCCCCTACCCATACCCAAATCCAAAGCCACTTCCATAGTTTTAGTTATTTCGTTACAGCAGTACCCAACTCCCTGGGACGAAAATCTGTCTTATTCTTTTAGGGCTGTTGTAACAAAGGACCCCAAATCAGTTCATTTAAAACAGAAATTGATACTCTCACAGTTCTGGACAACAGAAGTCTGAATTGAAGACTGTGAGACAAAAACTGTCTCATGCTTCTGTCCTTGCGTGTGATGGTTGCTTGTGTTCCTTGTCTTATACACCTATCGCCAATCTCTGCCTCTGTGTTCACATGACTTTCTTGTCAGTATATCTTCCCATGACCTTCTCATTTCTAAATAAGGACACATTCTGAGGTTCCGGGTGATGCATTTTGGAGAACACTTTCACCCAAGTTCAGAGGATATGTGTTTCAAATCAGGACACAGATCCAGTTCATGTAGTGTCTATGATGAATGGAGACCACTTAATAAAGAATTAGGTCAGAATTTACCAATAAGAAGTATTATCCTCTGTATACTTTCTGCATAAAAGCATTTTTTCAATACAATATGCTTAAAAGAAAAATTTAATCTTATTAGTTCAAAAGGTTTTCCACAGAAAACTGGCATGTGAAATAAGCCACAAATATAAATTGAGCAAATACAAAACAACAAAAAAATTAAGAGCACTTATTTGCCTTTAATTTGAAGAGTGGTAGAGGCAATAAATATTGAAGTAATTTAGAAAAACAAAATTGACTATAGGCTAAAATTATCACTTCATCTAATTCTTCACGTTATGCTTCAATGTTAACATAGTGTTTACCTGATAGGGAATTAATTAATTTCACGTTGTTTATTGTTTGATTTTCCAAACTAATAATCTTCCTAGGGTACTGTTTGTTTTAAGCCCTAATATTATGCAGACTTGTGGTGCAAAAAGATAGTGAAGGAATGTGCTGCTCCTGTGGTATTGGGCAGCTTTGTAGACACTCCTCCAGCTGCTTGTTCTGGATCTCCAGTGAGCAGAGCTTACTGGGAGGAAGGGCTCCAGCGGCTACTAGCAGCCACACTCCTAGGGCAAAATGACTTTGAACAAGGACTTGGAAGAATAGTATGACTGAAGCAAGGAGCATTGGTGTTGGTAGAATAGTGAAGATAAAAGTAAAATAAAGTTGAATAAGTAGGCGGGAGTGGGAAACTGATGAAATATTTAAATGCCATCTGTTTGTTTCCTATAACTCCTACTACTAACCATTCCTTCTTCAGTGAAGGGGAGTTATTCAGAAACAACTTGTGTGGAGCTCAATCTTGAACATTTGGTTTAGAAACAATAATATCCTTAAGTTTATCGTGTGCTTCTTTTGACTGTAGGAGACATTTTTTATTAATTGTTTTAAAATGTCCTGATATCTGAGGACTTGGCCCCAAGCATGAGCTCCTAGATAATTCTGACATACATTTTTCTATTGTTAAAAATTACTTGAAAATAAGTATAATTTGTTACTCTATGTGCCCTACCATGACTCTCTATCCCCGAACCAAATTGATGCTCAAGTAACACAAGCATTAACACTATACTTAAACTGGCTTTTATAAAACCTCCAGTCTCCTGCCATGTCTCCCCAGTTTCAGGGGTTACCCTAGGTAGGGTTGAGGGATTCCATCCATTCATAAACAGTCTTGATAGCATAAAGGTGAATTCATCTTTTTACCATTCTCCTGCTGAGATCTCTCTTTTCTGGGATCCATGGATAAATTTTTTGGATGCCTATATAAAGCTGCCTACCAGTGCACTCAGCCCCATGAATCCATCAGTTTCCACCTGGGCACTGGCACTCCGCTGCAAATGTGCTCGATGGGAGTAGCCTCCCTTCTCTGCACTCTCAGTGTGCCTGTGCCCTCTGTCCACCATGCAGAAGTAGAAAAAAAGATCTCTTGTTCCCTTTAAATTTATTGTACTCCATTAAAGTTTCAAAGTGAAACTATTCAATGTTACAATCCCTTACAGAGTTTTTATTGAAAAAGTTTCCTTTTGCTAATTCATTAGGATGAAGGGATGGTTAATGACACATGCATATTCCAGACAAAGGGTTCAAAAGAGTTTGCGGGGGAAGCTACTTCTGTCTCCAAACCATTTAGTTAACTTCAGTAGCAACAGCTTTTACACAGATCTTTTGAATAATTATCTATGTGCTTTCTTGCTAAAATCACTGCATAAAAGTCATACTCCTGTGTAATCATTTTTTAATTTAACATACTTTGGACATTAGGACATATCTTACTATTTATAATAGCTGTCTTCAAATATGTCACTTTTTATTGCATGTACCATATAATGGATATTTTAAAGGTTTTAATCATTTGTTATTTCCAGAAATAGCCAAAATGAGTAATCTCATACATATATATTTTTCCACTTATAGGAATATATCTGGGGGCGCCTGGGTGGCTCAGTTGGTTAAAGGACTGCCTTCTGCTCAGGTCATGGTCCCAGGGTCCTGGGATCCATTCCCGCATTGGACTTCCTGCTCAGTGGGGAGTCTGCTTCTCCCTCTGCCTGCTGCTCCCCCTGCTTGTGCTCTCTCTCTGTGTCAAATAAATAAATAAAATCTTAAAAAAAAAAGAATATAACAGGAAGACAGATTCCTAGAAGTAGAATTCCTTGGTCAAAGCCCATATGCATTTAAAATCATAATAAATATTGCCATGTTGCACTCCATAGAAGCTGCCACAATATTGTCTCCTCACAGCTACATGACTTTTTAATCTTCGCCAATCTGAAAAGTGAAAAATAGAATTTCCTTATAGTTTTAATATGCATTTATGGTAATATAATTTATGTTGAGCTTATTTTCATGTATTTTAAAGCTTTTTTCATTGAATGTGAACTTCTTTTACGTATGTAACCCTTTCCATTTTTTTTTTTTTTTTTTTACTCATCAGTTTGTTAGGGCTTCAGTATTTAGGTAAATAGCATTTTGTCTATGATGAGTATCCAAAACATTGCCCCACTTTACCAGTTTCCTTTGAATTTTGCCTATTGTTTTCCATTTCAGGTTTTTAAATGGCTTTTGGTCATCGATTGTCCATATTGGACTACCAGAAAAACTTTTTGATCAAGTAAACCTAAATTTAATAAGCTTACCATAGCAAAGGAAAACATGACCCTGAGAAAACTTGGTGACCTTTCAAAAGGAGCTATCAGGAAATGGTATTCAGAGGGTATTTTGGTCTATACTCAAATAAGTTGTATTTTTCAAGGAGGAGCATTGGTCAGAATTGGGCAAAGTTCATAATGATATACAGCAAAGCCAAGGTATTATTGTAGTAGGTCTTGGTGAGAACATTATTGTCCCACTATGTAAGCTGCTTAACTAGGTGAGTAAACTGTTTGTCCAGATGAATTGATTCGCAAGAATTTCCAAAAGCAAACAGTGAAGTTATTTATTGATTTTTAGTCTTATCTTCTTAAGTGAGAATTTCATGGAACAGTTAAATTATGTTAACACATGTAGTCTTAGTTTTCAAGTCTAACAATTAATTATATTGATACAGGTTGTCTCAGTTCTTGTGATTTTTATTTAATATTTATAGAGGTCTTTCCCATTTCAAAAATAATTTTAATATAAAAAGGAAAATCAAATTTCTTCTAATAATTTTATACGTTTTTTGTTCCTCTTCCTCTCCTCTTTCTTCTCTTCTTTCATAGTCTTAATTTATTTGCTTCAATTGAAATTATGGTATAAGAAATGAGGTTGGTATAGAAGTTTATTTTTTTAATGTGCCTAACCAATTGCCCAGCCCCATTATTAATCTACCTTTTCTTGACTGATATAAAATGACATTTCTATCATGTACTAAATACCCATACATATTTGCATTTGTTTCTGGACTCTTTTTTATTTGTTGTTAATTCTATTTTTGAATCAGTACTTTATTACTTTAATTATTAAGATTTATAATGTTTCATAATATGCTTGAGTATCATTAGGTATTCAAGTCCACCTGATTAGTTTCTTCTCAAAAATTTCCTAGCTGATTTTAAAGATTAATTTATCCACATGAATTTTAGAGTCAGCTTGTCTAGCACTAATGAAGAATAGCCTATTGGTACACTGCAGGATTCACCACTTGTGCATTGTTTTAAGATTTGCTGAGATTCTTCTAATATTAAGTCTGTCTATCCAACAACAAGGCATTCCTTTCTAAAAACTCAAGTCTCATTTTGGATCCTTTGGTAACTTTATGAATATCTCTTCATAAAAAGCTGCTGTATTTCTTGTTTAGATTATTCACAGGTATGATTGTGTGGCTATTGTAAATACAATATTTCTCCATCATCTTTCCTCACAAGCATTTTACAAATGTAATGTATATGAGGTATATATAATTTTGGTATATTGATTTAGCACCAGCCACCTTACTGAAATCTCTTATTGCTTGTGATAATTTTTTATGTGGTTCTTTTGAGTTTTTCTACTATATTATTATAAACAATTTCAACTTTGTCTCTTCCCTTCCAATTTTTATACTTACTTTCTCATATAAATTCCAATAACTAGTACATTCACAAAAATATTAAATATAAGTGATAGTAGTCAATTTTCTTATTCTCAACTTTAATACAAATCCTTTTTTGCATAAGATATATGTATGCACATATAGATATGTTTATATATATTACATATATATATATCAACATTTATATACACATATTAGGAGGAACTGCCTTTATCTATATAACATATTAAGAAAGTATATGGGACACCTGGGTGACTCAGTCAGTTAAGTGCCTTTGGCTCAGGTCATGATCCCAGGGTCCTGGAATCAAGTCCCACATCAGGTTTCTTGCTTAGCAGAAAGCTTCCTTCTCCCTCTGCCTGCCACGCCTCTGCTTTGCTATCTGTCTCTGGCAAATAAATAAATAAATATGTAAATACATAAAATCCTTTAAAAAATTATATCCCTTAGCAATTTTTTGAATAATATATATTATTATATATTACCTTAAATGATATTGATGGAGATTTAAATTATGTCATTTTTTAAATGCCTTCTCTGTTTTATTTTTTCCTTTTTTATTTTGAATTTATAATCAATTAATTAACATGTAATGTATTATTTGTTTCATAGATACAGGTCAGTGATTCATGAGTCTTATATAATACCCAGTGCTCATTACATCATGTGCCCTCCTTAATATCCATCACCCAGTTACTCCATCTCCTCATCCCACTCCCCTCCAGCAACCCTCAGTCCATTAGCAATCTTATCTAGTATGAATGTAGACTTTGATCAAATTAGTTTTCAGTATCAATAGTTATAATCTTTTCTCTATAGCTATAGTAAATTGTGCTTATTGAGTCTTAATATTGAATCAGTCATCTTTGAGCTATTGATATGAACTCTAGTTGGTGTTTGGAGTTATCCTTTCAATTATTTGGAATTAAACTCAAAAACACATAATTGCATAGTTTTTGTAAAGACAAAGCAGCAGGATTGACCAAGAAACGCCAACAAAGGAGGCAATTTATCTACTCATGTCTACACGGAGCAGTACATTTTGTCAGAAGAACAGGTTGCTAAAGATACTGCCTTCTCAAAGTGAGGATGTTATCAGATCTTTCAGAAATATTTCCTCCCTAAATTCTCAAGTAAGACTTTATAATTTCCTGCATCCTTCAAACTCTTCTGAAAACTGTGATTTGAATATCCCTGTATAATGCAAATGTAACTGATAATATACCATACCTACATTTCTGGGTACTTAGTGAGAACCTTTGATTATGGAACCTCAATTTCCTAGGAAAATGATTCTCTGTAAAGATCTGAGGTCTATTTCTGAAGATCTATATCAACTTGATACACTTTATATATTACATAATTTTGGACTTCCATAGCTGTATTTATTTTTGGTCCACTTGAAATGCCACCAGCAAAAGAGAAAAATTAATTAAAAATCTAACTCCCAAAATGTTACTGAAAATTTCCTTGTAGTTTTTATTTCATGAGTTTAGGTTTTGTATTTATCCATACATTGTTCTATGTGACTGTGAAACTTTTATGAATTGAAATCCTTACTATTAAAGTGCTTTTGTCTTGAATTAATATGATATTAATACCATATTCTTGCTCTTTTTTTGTGGTTGCTATTGGTCTCTTTGGTGCTTTTAAATTAGTTTAATACTTCTCCCTTCTCTTCCATTTACTTCTTGATAAAAGTGATGGTTTATGATAGTCTATTTATACATATAATTTCCAACAACTAGATTAGTTTTAGTCCTGCAATTAAATGAGCCCAATGATCATTGCCAATCTTTTGCCTTAGTGTCTATGTTTACTACTATATTGGTCAATTTGCCATCTAGAAATTTTTTTCTCAGAACTCTTGTGTGTTGGAAATTGTCTATTAGGAATGAAATTTTGACTGAGTAAAGAAGACTCAGGTTTTCTTTGCTTGAGAAATTGAAAAGAGCCTGGATGGCTCAGTCAGTTAAGCATCTGCCTTTGGCTCAGGTCATGATCCTGGAGCCCCGGCATTGAGCCCAGTATTGAGTTACCTACTCTGTGGAGAGCCAGCTTCTTCCTCTCCCTCTGCCCACTGTTCTCCCTGCTTGTGTGTTTTCTGTCAAGTAAATAAATAAAATCTAAAAAAAAAAAAAAAAAAAAAGGCAAGAGAGAAAGGCAGAGAAATTGAAAATAGCTGGGGATATGTGAAGTCTTCTGTTCTTTACCCACTCTAGACATCTTTGTCCTCAAAGCCTAAAAGATTATTCTTTTAACTTTGAACTCCAGGAAGTATAATAGACATTGTTGCAGTTTTACCTTGACATAGTTTTCTTATTTAGTGTATGCATTAAAGCTTTTCTGATCAATCTACAAGGTTTTTTTTTTTTTTTATAATTCTAGAAATCTTTTATTTATATATTGAAATTCTTATTTCCTTTCAGTTTTATTTTTCAAGAATACCAATTATATCTATTTTGGATATGCTTTGGGTCTTTTATTTGTCAATCAGTGCTAATTCCTTTAATTCTTTTCATTCTCTTTTAAATTCCATTTTGGTCTACAATCCCAATCTGACTGTCCACTATGTTTCCAGCAGACTCTATTTATTTGTCTTTGATGTTTTCTGCAAAGATTTCCTTTCTCTGAAGATTTCATTCTCTCTTCTTCTTGTCTCTTGAGCTCTGGAAATTGGTGTATGTATGTATGTATATATGCCTATATCCAATGTCTTTCTCATTCTTTTATTTCTCTGCTTCAAGCTCCTACTTTAAATTGTGTATTTTCACACAGTGTGTTAAAAATTTTGTATCTCCCCCAAGGTGACATTTTTCTGTCTCCCTAATTTGCCGCTTGCATTTTTGTATATTCCTTAATTTTTAACTTGTAGAAATATTTGTAGATGCTCAGTAGAATATTTTAAAAATATTAATTAACTGTGCATAAAGTTAATTCTGTCTTTAACACCATCTCTTGGTAGGAGATGGCTTATGTGGTATTAGAGTAAAAAGCTGATAGATTACCAGGATTTTTCCCCAGTCCGTAGAGAAATTTATTATGACACAGGGTTTTGAGCTTATGTGTGTGTGTGATTATGATTTACACAAACACATGTGCACATATACACACACATAGAGAGAAATATACAGAGACAGAGAGGGATTATTTAGCTTTTACTTCTCCCAGCTGAAATAAATCAGCAGTTGCAGGACTGCTTACAGCTGGAAGGCTTTCCTTTATCTGGTATCCCTGGCAGATGGCTTTCTGTACATTTGCCATATTTGTGTGCTTCTTCCACCTCCTCTCTTTATTTCTCTGTGATGATAAACAAAGTCTAGAGAAGTTCCCACAGCCCATCAAACCATTGAAAAAACACAATTGTTAGTGATATTTTACTCCTTGGGATGACCACCTGCATTGGAACATTCTCTATGCCAGCATTAACTGATGGTGCAGCTGTAGATTTCTTTTTTCAGCATTTTCTTGCATTCTATTATTATTGCCATTGAATTTGGTAGCCAAGCATTTTTCATGTATTTTTAGGGTTACAGATAGTTTTATTGTCATCAAAGATGGAACTGTGTTTCTCATCTCTTTCTTGTAATTCTCATTGTCTTAGAATAATTTCAAAGAGAAGAATTGAAAGCAACAAAGATGTTATTATTATGCTTTGTCAATCACAAGTCAGTTCCTAAAATTTTGATGTTACCTTGTATGTCCACTGTCATCTGTGGGCTTAGTCAGTCATTAGTCTGCTGAGTGTTAGTGTTGGGAGAAATCTGAGTGACAGTAACACTGATATCACACCCTCACAAAAACTTGAGGTATTGCTGTTGAATCAGTCAAATATCTTCAGCATACCTAGGGTATGATTTTATCAGAAGATTCCTGATAACCTCATTCCAGTATGGCATTGGTCTTGCCAAGACAGGAGGTCATAGCTTCAGTTCAAAATGAGAACACTACTGTTCTAATATAATAGACCTGTGAGAGAGGAAATGTTAGAACAATGAAAACCAGTGAGGGGGAAAATGAGGCATGACAAAACAAGCTGGAGTTAGGAGAAAGGTGTTTTGCAAAAGGATTTTGCTGGAGGATTTCTAAATGAAGCAATGGGTACATTGGATCTTGAAGGATATAAGTTAGGTACCTACCAGGCAGACACGGACTGAAATTAGGGAGAACAATGAGTGAAAGGTAAAGAGAATTAAGCAAGCATGATGTATTAATGTTCTATTGCTGCACAATAAATGACCACAAATTTAGCAGCTCAAAACAACAACACCCATATTATATGTCATAGTTGCATAGGTCAGAGTTCTGGGTATGTCTTGAGTGAATTATCTGCTTAGTGTCTCACAAAGCACCAGTCAAAATGTCAGCCTGGCTGGGATTCTCTGGAGTTTTAGGTCTGCTTTCAAGTTATTCAGGTTGTTGGCTGAACTCAAACACTTGTGGTGACAGAACCGAAGTCTCCTGTGGCCAGGAAGACATCTGATTTGGCTGACTGTCTCTAGATTCTTCCACCTCTGACCCCTATGTCCTCTTTCCAAAGAGCTCACCTGATTGAGTTAGAGGGAAGTATTACACAAAGTGTGCATACCAGGAAGTAGAAATCTTATGAACCATCTTGGAATTCTGCCTACTACAACTGGTTTGTTGTCGGAAGAGATCTGAGATCTTAGCTGTGACTGTAGTACAGCTAGAGACAGACAAGCTGGGTAAATAAGTAGAGGCCTGATGTCTATATACAATAGAGTATTAATTTGCCTTGGTAGGTAATAGAGCACCATACACAGATTTTAAGCAGGTAAGATCTTTTCTGCCTTAATAGCAATGTGGAAAATGAATTGATAGAGTATGAATTGTGGAAAAAGATATTTTAATAGAGAGTATTAAAGCATTCCTGGAAAAAGCTGAACTAAAGCTATGATAGTAAATGAGCACAGAGAAGCTTACCTTTAGACATTTAGGAAATATATTTGATATACTGAATGTATTCATCATATATTTTTACATATTCATTCAATATGCCAAACAAATTCCAGGCATTGGGTCAGAAATGAACATAAAACAATGTTCTTTTTTTTTTTAAATGCAGGAAAATAAAGACAAAAAAAGGAAATGCATAAATAAACAAAGTAATTTCAGATTTTATTGCCTGCATTAAGATAACTAGTCAGGGTAATGAACTAGAAAACATATCAATTAAGATACTTTGGTAGGCAATTAACATGAGACCCAACTTTAAATCTTTAAATGGCTTAAGTAAAAGTGAGATTTGTTACCTCACATTAAAACAAAACAAAACAAAAAAACAGAACAAACAAAAATTAGATTTCATGTGGTGCAAGAGTTACCTAACTTAATGCCATTTAGATTCTGATTCTGTCTGTCTTTTTTCTCTGTCATCCTGAGTTGTCTTTTTTCCTCAGGCTTTTACCTCCCTAAGCATAAGATAGTTGCAACAGTACCATACTTCACATTCTTATACAACAATGCCTAACTGATTGTTGAGAAGTTAGATCTTCTTTCATCCCTCTTTTAAGACAAAGAACACTTCTCAAATCCCATAAATAATTTTTCTTTCATTTCTCATTTAGCGAATTCAACCTATGCCCATTGTTACACCAAATCACTCAAAATATACTCAAAATACCATAACTGATTTACAAAAATGGTTTTTAACCTCAGAAGAAGAATATTAACATTTTTGTGTGTGGGACTGTGTCCTGGTTGAAAACCATTGAGTTTGACTTGTAAAGATTTTAACCCATCAGATTTAGATTAGTGGGGCTGGAGCCCACATCCTCTGAAACATGTGGCTATCCAAGGTGGGTCTAAAAACTCATGGTGTTGCTTAAAATGAATAGGGTGAAGAGTTGTCTGTTACAGAAAATGGCAGTGAAGGAAAATAGTTTAGACGAGAAGTTGGAGACTGGTATTTCTGTAGATGGGATATTTGAGCTGTAAGCTAATGATGAGAAGGCAACCAGCCAGATCTGAGCAGAACAGGAAGAATTGAGGGCTCTACAATGACTGGTTTTAATTTTTTAAAAGATTTTATTTATTTATTTACTTACTTACTTACTTATTTGACAGAGAGAGAGACCATGAGAGAGGAAATGCAAGCAGGGGGAGCGGTAGAGGGAGATGCAAGGCTCCTGCTGAGCAGGGAGCCCGAAGCAGGGCTCCATCCCAGGACCCCAGGATCATGACCTGAGCCAAAGGCAGACGCTTAGTGACTGAGCCAATCTGGTGCCCCTATTTTTAATTTTTTGGAGGAAACTCCATACTGTTTTTCATAGTCACTGTGCCAGTTTGCATTCCTGCCAATAGTGCAAGAGGGTTCCCTTTTCTCTTGTGCTTTTTATTTTAGCCATTCTGATAAGGTGTGAGACGATATCTCATTGTAATTTTGACTTGCATTTCCCTGATGATGACTGATGTTGAGCATCTTTTCATGTGTCTTTTGGCCCTCTGGATACCTTCTTTGGAGAAAGATCTGTTCGTGTCTTCTGCCCATTTTTTAATTAGAAAAAAAAAGTTGGAGAACGATGTCAAGCTATCATTTAAAAGACATAACAAACATAATTAATGCACATAAATCAAACTTGCAACATGACAAAACAAGATACAAGTTTCTAGGTTATTGCAAATATGAACTAATTTTTTTAAAAACAATCCCGGGCTGCCTGTGTGGCTCAGTTAGCTAAGTAGAGGCCTTTGGCTGAGGTCATGATCTAAAGGTCCGAGGATCAAGCCCCACATTTGGTTTCCTGCTCAGTGGGGAGCCTGCTTCTCCCTCTCCCTCTGCTTGCCACTCTGCCTACTTG
Source organism: Neogale vison (assembly GCF_020171115.1). Lineage (NCBI taxonomy): Eukaryota > Metazoa > Chordata > Mammalia > Carnivora > Mustelidae > Neogale > Neogale vison. The sequence goes on along the minus strand of NC_058096.1, from coordinate 90,289,250 downwards.
TGCTCTCTCTCTATCTCTCTGTCAAATGAATAAATAAAATATTTAAATAAATAAATAAATAATAAAAACAATCCCAAAACAAATTATGATGAATATCAAAGATAACAACAAAAACTTGTATTGGTCATTTAAAGTCTAAAGAGTATCTAAAAAGCCCACAACATTTTAGGGAGGTTGTTAATATCACACTGTATAAAATTATAGTCGAGAATTCACCCAAAATTGTCAAATAGAGGAGGTCATTTGTGTTGGAAATATTTATGAAAAACATCGCCTGGAGAAGAAATCAGAGAAGTTCTCAGTTCCATCCAACCCATCATCTTCCTTCATAAGCACTATTCCATATTCATGCATTATGCCTAACTACATTAAGATTATTGAGAAAGAGCAAATCAGATTATATTCTATTTTCTTGACAAGTAAACTCTGCAGAATATATCGACCTCTGCCTCTAGGAATTTGTTGACTAAAAGAAGGAAAACTTACTAAAAGCTTATTTTCCTGTCAGTAGCTAACTTGGAAAAATTAAGAGTAACCACACAGTGGAAAAAGTACTTTTTAGCCCTGATAGAGTAGCAATATCTGCTAGTCATTCAGATGTAAAAGAATACCTATGAAAGAATTTTTTGCAAGCTCATTTTCACTAACTGAAAAAATAAAATACCACAAATGTCATGTCAGATGTGTAAAATAGCTGTTTACAAACTGAAACAACATATTTCAAGGCCTTATCCTATGACATCAAAATATTCTATTCAAAAGGTAAAAAACTTATGACTTCATTCATTCATGGTTTATTGAATGCCTATGTCCTACAGTTTCTATTCTGGTTACTAAACAAATACATAAAATTGTTCTCATATAACTTATATTCATTTTTAAAGATTTTATTTATTTATTTAACAGAGGGAGATTGAGCACAAGTAGCGGGAGAGGCAGGCAGACGGAGAGAGAGAAGCAGGCTCCCTGCTCAACACAGATGTGGGGCTCGATCCCAGGACTCTGGGATTGTGACCTGAGCCGAAGATAGACTCTTAATGACTAAGTCACGAAGGCGCCACTATAATTTATATTTTAATGTTATATGAACAAAAAATAACTAAACCCACACTGAAAAGAAAAGAAAAAATATCCAATATAATTCTTATGTGGGAATTAAATTAAGCTGATGTGGTAGAGAGTAAATGGCTGCTCTCATTAAGGTCCTCAGGGAAGGTCTCTGGTCTGTGCAATTCCTTAATGAAAAGCAAAAGCAAGACATGGAGGTACCTGAGGAAGCATTCTAGGTAAAGTGAACAGCCTGCACACCTCAAGCCAGGTCAATACTTCGTGTTTTTGAGGATTTGAAAGAAGGCCATTGTCGTTGAAGTGTCAAGGATGATGCAAACCATTGTTAGTTTCCTAGGGTTGCAACTTCTAATCACCACCAACCGATGGCTTAAGGCAAAAGAAACTCATTTCCAACAGTTTTGGAGACTAAAAAAATCTGAAATCCAGATGTCAGCCAGGTCATGTTGTCTCTGAAGGTTCCAGGAAAGAATCTTTTCTTGCCTCTACATAGCTTGTGATGGTTGTGGGCAATCCTTGGCATCTTTGGCTATAGCTGCATCATTTCAATTTCTGCCTCTACTTCCCATGGCCATCTTCCTTTTGTGTGTGTGTGTCTGTGTCCAAACATGTTGCTGCATATAAGAAACACTACTCATTGGGTTTAGTGGACAGCTTAACCCACTATGACCATATCTTGAATTGACCATATCTGCAAAAGCCCTATTTTTAAATAAGGTCACATTCACAAGTACGAGGGGTTAGAACTTCACCTTACCTTTCTGGGGAACAATTTAACCAACAGATACTAATAAAAATCTCTTACAAACTAAATACTAAACTATGACATCGACCATGCATGTGTAAACATATTCACAGTTTTCTTTTATGATAATGCAAAAAATATTTTTCTCTAAGTGAAAAGAGTGATCACAAAGTCATACTATAATTGTCATTTCATGACACCTTACTCCTCTTACAGGAGATTATGCTCCTTACAAGCTTTTGGTAATTTATTTCTCTCATATATCATATTTTAAAACATGTATGTTCATTATTTTTACAAAGACAAGGAGACAATCAGTTGTATAAAACTCTTGCCAACAAAGAGATAATATTCCTTCCTTCAAGAGACACATTTTCCAATCCCAGAGCTGCTATGTAACAGCAGCTTCTCACTTGGAGATTTATGCTGAAGACACTTAAAGTGGATATTACACTCACTGTTGAGGATTACATATCACAGCAAGGTTCAATGCTTGTTTAATAAAACAAGTAAAAAACCTGAATGAAAAAAGCTATTATTTGGGCAGCCAAGTTAATATGATCCAACCCTACTTATATCAATGATTCTAATCTTCTTCTGTCTCCATACCATTCACATTTTCCAGAAGGTCCTGTAAAATCTCTCATTAGAACATACGATTCTCAGCTAGATTTAGGATAGGGCTCAAGGCGTGGGGCAGGGTAGGGGTGGGGAAGGATAGGACTTACCAGAATTTTCAGGAAGGTATAGATAGAGAAAAATCTTTTCTTCCTTCTTCTTTTGATATGTCACCTCTTTGATGTCACTTTTTCACAGGTAAAAGTCAGTGACTTAAAATAATCAATGTATTCATCTATCTCACCTAAGAGTACCTACATAATAACCAAAATAATAGTGACTAACAATATTTAATGCTCACTGTGTGTCAGGCACAACTCTAAATGTTTAAGTACTTAACTCATGTAACCCCGAAACTGACCCTTGATGAGAAAACTGAGGCACAAAGAGGTTGAGTAGCTTATCCTAGGTAATAGCTAGAAATTGACAGATGTAGAATTCAAAATCAAGCACTTATACAAGAGACCATGATATTAACCACTACACTATTCTGCTTGGGATTGCACAGAAATCCACAATGATTTAAAAATACAAATACAGGGGCGCCTGGGTGGCTCAGTGGGTTAAAGCCTCTGCCTTCGGCTCGGGTCATGATCCTGGGGTCCTGGGATAGAGCCCCACATTAGGCTCTCTGCTTGGCAAGGAGCCTGCTTCCTCCTTTCTCTCTGTCTGCCTACTTGTGATCTCTACCTGTCAAATGAATAAATAAAATCTTTAAAAATAAATAAATAAATAAATAAAAATACACACACACACAAATACACAACGTCTGACTCTTGGTTTCAGCTCAGGTCATGATCTTGCAGTCATGAGATTGAGACACATAGTGGGCTCCATGCTCAGCGAGGAATCTGCTTCAGATTCTCTCTACTTCTCCTACTTCCTCTGCTTCTCTCCTGCTGGCTCTCTCCCTCTCAAATAAATACATAAATTTTGATTTTTGTATTTATTTTGATTTATTTTGATTGCCCATTCATTATCACTTTCACATTTTGTCCATTTCTTTTTGGTGAGATCAGAAGAATCCAATGTTACGTTCTTGCGAATATTTAATAAGGCCCTGAAACTCTACGGACACTGATGTGGATGATGTGAGTGAGGTCCACACTTCTGGGTTTATGGGTCACTTTTGAGAAATCTTGTCTTTAATGCTTGACAACACTTGCTGCTCACTCCAGCAACTTTACTGATTGTATTTTTTTTTTAAAAAGCACACTGAATTTTATTTATTTATTTATTTATTTATTTATTTTTAAAGATTTTTATTTTATTTATTTGACAGAGAGAGATCACAAGCAGGCAAAGAGAGAGAGAGGAGGAAGCAGGCTCCCTGCGGAGCAGAGAGCCCGATGCGGGACTCGATCCCAGGACCCTGAGATCATGACCTGAGCCGAAGGCAGCGGCTTAACCCACTGAGCCACCCAGGCGCCCCACTGATTGTATTTTATTAAATAGTACGAAGTCCACTAGATCTGGAAAACATCAACCATAACAACAGAAACAACCCTACAAGTCACTCTCTTCCTCCTTTGCTTCTAGACTTGCCTCCATAACATCTGGGATTCAGGGTGATTAAATTTGTATGCCCCATTGTATGGCATCACAGAGGCTCCCCCTCTTCTCTGTGACAGTTTCCTCATCTATAAAAAAACACTGGAGTACAAAATAAATTTTATACTTGATTAAAATAAATTAATTATAAATAATTTATAAATATGATTATAAATGAGAAACAAATTATAAAATCAGGGGTCCCAGGTGGCTTAGTTACTTAAGCGTCTGCTTTCAGCTCCGGTAATGATCTCCAAGTCCTGGGATTGAGCCTTGATTGGGCTCCTTGCTCAGTGGAGAATCTGTTTCTCCCGCCATGCCTCTCCCCCTACTCATGCTCTCTCTCAAATAAATAAATAAAATGTTTTATAAAAAAAATGTAAAATATGAATATAAACACTTGGCACAGTACCTGACATATGTAAATAATCCACAAGTGGCTTATGTCAGTTTTATTAAGAGATATATCTAATTGGCATTAGGTTTTTGGCTAACTTTTTTTTAAAAGTAGGCTCCATGACACGGAGCTTGAACTCAAAACACTGTGATCGAAACCCGAGCTGAGGGGTCATTGGGTGGCTTGGTTGGTTAAGTGACTGCTTGAAGCTCAGGTCATGATCAGCGTCAAGCTCCCTGCTCAGTGTGCGAGTCTACTTTTCTCCCTGACCCTCCCCCCTCTCATGGTCTCTCTCTCAAATAAATAAATAAAATCTTAAAAAACAAAAAAATAAACCTGAGCTAAGATCAAGAGTCAGATGCAGACTGATCCACCCAGGCACCCACTGACTAATTTTATTGAATACCAGCTCTTAAGGTAGTCTTTAATAGAAAATACATTCTTATATTGAGACAAAATATATTATTTAAAATAATTATGTATTAATATAAATGCATTAGTTATTATTTCATTAATTATTTTTGTACTTTCTAGATAATTTATAAGTGACAGAACTTTTACATAACACACACCAGTGTCTATGTACACACACCCACCCACATATACACACACACACTGCATATACAGGTAGACCTGTTTTGACAGTTTGCCTCTCCTTATGCTTTGTTAGTTATGGTGCTTCCTCCTAAGGCCTAGAATTAATAACTTTTTTCCTGTCTACTAAAATTTAACTGTACTTCATCATTTTCTTTCAAAGCAGAAGACTACTCTCTGCTTTCAAAGTCGGTACCTAACTAAATCTGATGAAAATGTCCCCATTAATAGTGTGATGGCAATATATTCCAGCACCTATTTCCAGATCCAGATAATACCTAACAGTTCCAAAAATACATAGCATGTACTTGGTAGCCTTCCGGAGACAATGATTTCACATCTGTTGTAGTTTCCAAAAGAGTGATTTTAATGGTGTGAATTTAAAGCCAGCAGAAAAAGGAAATGATAACAAGGTAGGATGAAAAAGGTAATTCTCAGGGATCTTTCAATTTCATCCTTACAATTTCTTTCATTTTAGCAATAATCATATCTTTACATTAATGTAATAAAGTTACATCATATTCCCTTCAGGCATTGTCAATATAAAAAGTTGTTAGATCTTTAGCAGAAAATGACAGAGGGTCTTTTAATCTCTCTCTATCTCTCTCTCTCTCTCTCTCTCTCACACACACACACACACACACACATACACACAACCAATATTTATTATGTTCCCATTCAAACATTCGTTCTTTGGAAAAATACCATGTGAATGCCACAGTGTTCAAGGCATCATAAGTTATTATGTGTTCCGAATATAACCTATGCCCTGCGGGCAAGGAGCTTACAGTCCAATTGAGAAAATAAAAGCACAAAATGAAATTACTGACTCATGTGGACAAATGCTAAATTATTTGACTCACATTCAAGGACTCTACATGGCTCTCAAGACCTTAAGTTTGACATATCCAAAAGCAAATCCCATTGCATGCTGTACAAAAGATCACTCTACCTGTAGTCTACATTTTTTCTCTCCCATTTGGGTTCCCTCCAAGTTGTCTTGCCTTTTTGCCTTCTAGCCTTCCATCACCAACTTGAGCATCAAAACAATTCTAAATTCTACTCCCACCATTCTGATTTTTCCTTTTCTGATCTTTATATTTTCAACTGAATTTCAAAAATCCACAGGCACTCTCTCATGACTAGGCAGTTACTTTATATATTAGTTTTTCTTCTTCAAATACATGTAAGCCACTTGAAGGCAGAAACCAGATCTCTGTTGTTTGAAATAAAACTAAGAACATCTTACCAAGGATAGGCATACAATAAAATTTTTATAAATACATTAATTGGAAAAAAATCAAAGAACAGCACTTCTGTTGGCATAACTATTAAGCTTTAAATTAGCTTTAGGAGTCTCATTTGCAATATTTTATTTTTCCTGTTAGTAGTGCCCCAAATTCACTGAAAATATTAAGATTAGATATTTTAGGTCCCTATGAATTGTTTCCAAAGGAGAATTATATTGTTATTATTTGACTAAATTATATAAAATACATATGACCTAAACAATGGGAACATAAATAAAAATGATTCATATCCACAGGAATATATAATTCAGTTGAAAACCAAGTAGTAACGTAGTTCCCAAAGGTAAAGAAGCAATGTTCATACGTCACACTTCAATGAAAATAATTGCAATCAGTATAACATGCAATTTAGCTGGCTCTGACCAGATGATGACTATGACTGACTAAATTTCGACAGATTTCAGTGGATGGCCTTAGGGAAAAGTTGCCACCACCCGCATTTTCACATGTAACTAGAACATACTCATGTTGTGTAATATTTTCATTCTACAGTTTTTATTCCACAAATGGTATTTTAATAGAGGACTATTCCATTAGTAAATAGACTAGTCTTGCTGACACATCTTTCCTTTTAAAATATACTTTGGCTGAATCCTAACAAAACCATTTTGAATGCAAAGGGGATGCTTTTCAAGCCAGATGGTTTATCTAATAGGAATGTTTTCTGATTAGAGAAACAGCAGTAGACTCATGATCACAGCAGGTGCCAAACTGGTCCTGTAGTTTACATGAATTTGCAACTGAACAAGTCATGAACTAAAGGGAATCTATTTTATAATGTGCCACAGTCTATTCTGAAAGGAAGGGGAAATCCAAAAGAGGCTCCCCTATCAGATGGAGTTCATATATCATTTATTGATATGAATGTGGTCATTACTGCATTTGTGATAACAAAATTTATTTGCTTACTAAATTTCCAGAGTCTATTATATGGACTATTAAGAAAACTTCAAAGTCATTAAAAACTTGCAGAGTAATCTTTCATAGGATAATCAAAAGCATAATTTTTGTCAAAATGTTAGGAGTCTCTTTATTAAAAATGTATCATTGTTATTCTTATTCATTGTCCTTATTCTTTGCACCTGCATTTTCCCTTTGTTTCAGTTAAGTAATTTTTTCATGTACTGGTAATCCGGGAAGCCTAGTATTCTTGGTACAATAGGCCTGGTTATGCCTAATTGTGCATAAAAGTGAATATCCTAGGGATGCCCAGGAGGCTCAGTCGTTTAACACCCAGCTCAAGTCATGGTCTAAGGGTATTGAGATAGAGCTCTGGGTCAATCAATCTCCACACTCAGTGGGGATTCTGCTTGATGATTCTTACTATCTTTCTCCCTCTTGCCCTCCCCGTGCCTTGTTCTCCCTTTCTCTCTCCCAAAATAAATAAATAAATCTTAAAGGTTGGAGAATGCCACTTCTTGAATAATGGCATTACTGTCTTTTAGGATAATGTAATTTGCTTCTGGGTACTAACATGATTGTTGGGGACATAAAAGGCAGTGAGACCATAGATCTCTACTCTGACTCAGCAAAATCTCATTTCTGGTGGTTAACCAAGACCACCAGACTCTGAAGCACCTTTATGAGTTGCGAGAGGCAAAGTATGTCATCATATCCATCTACCTTCTTATCTTATTTACATTCACCACTGTTTATTTGCTACTTTCGAAGAAAATAAAAGTAACCTAGAATTGAGTCCAAGTCATCATTTTTAGTCGTCCTCATGTCGGACAAATTCTATGGCCTATTCTGGAACAGTTAGTTAAAAAGTAGAGGTTGTTGGTACCTGGAACATGTTCAAATCAGAAATGCATCATTTAGAAGAATCATAATTTCCTAATTATTTTAAAATTCTATAATCTTGGGGCACCTGGGTGGCTCAGTCGTTAAGCATCTGCCTTCAGCTCAGGTCATGAACCTGGGATCCTGGGATCAAGCTGGAATCCTATGATCCTTGGGCTCCCACCTTGGCAGGAGACTTGCTGTTCCCTCTCCTGCTCCCCCTGCTTGTGTTCCCTCTCTTGTTGTGTCTCTCTTTGTCAAATAAATAAATATAATTTAAAAATAAATAAATAAAATAAAAATTAAACAAAATAAAATTCTATGATCTTATAAATTAATTATCTAAATTAAGCATCTCTAAAGATGTTAAGGAGCATCAAAATATGTCTTAGTGGGCGCCTGGGTGGCTCAGTGGGTTAAGCCGCTGCCTCCGGCTCAGGTCATGATCTCAGGGTCCTGGGATCGAGTCCCGCATCGGGCTCTCTGTTCGGCAGGGAACCTGCTTCCTCCTCTCTCTCTGCCTGCCTCTCTGCCTACTTGTGATCTCTCTCTGTCAAATAAATAAATAAAATCTTTAAAAAAAAATATGTCTTAGTGTAAGTTAAAATTTTATAATGACCCATTCTTGATGAAATATAATAATTTGACCAAGTTTTTTTTTGTACATGGATTTGGCATTATAGAAATTGGAATTTTACTGTGGCTTATTATTATAAGAATTTTTGCTATAGCAAATTCCTTTACATTATTTCATTTCTTCTAATTAATCAAAATCCTTCAGAACTTCTAAAGTATTGATTATTTTTGCCAGGTGTTTTGGCAGTTATTCATATATAGATGTGAAATCCTGTACTACATAGCCATTTAATATAGTAATTTTTGTATAATTTTTAGGTTGGCTTACAGTACGGGAAACATATCTTCCATATTCTGTTCAATTCCCTCATAATTCTGTATGATGCAGAATTGACTATTAATGTTCCTTTTTATTAAATTTGTTAGGTTGCTTATAGAAGAGTGGATTTTGTTGAAATAGACTTGTTTTTGATTCTCTGCTCAAATTTTGGACATCTGAAATAAAAACTGCTCCACCACTAAGTAACATTATAGTATCTTCCATCTGTGCTTTTTCTGAATTACCAATAACCTGTACTTCCTTTCTTTTGAAATATTTTCACCATGGTATGAGTCAGTCAGTATTTCTTAAACAGAATGAAAATGTGCAAACATATTCTGTTAATCTATAAGTTCTCAAATAGAATAGTTTAATTTTCCTCTTCATTCAATAATATGTATAACAAAAATATATAATGATATATATACTTAGTTATATGCTTATTCAGATAAGCATATCTTATTTGGGTAGCTCAGTTGGTTAAGCATTTGCCTTCGGCTCAGGTCATGATACCAGGATCCCAAAATTGAGTCCCACGTCAAGCTCCTTGCTCAGCAGGGGGCCTGCTTCTCCCTCTGCCTGCCACTCCTCCTGCTTGTGCTCTCTCTGTCTTTCAGATAAATAAATAAAATTGTTAAAAAAATAAAAATTTAAAAAGATTTTTTAAAAAGTAATTTAAATCATTATTCATGGCCTAAGGGAATATTTTTCATGGCTGAAAAAGACCATTTACATTCAAGTTTAAGGAATGCCACTGTAATCTACATGTACTGCCTATGGTTTCTAGGTATTTATACAGTGACTGGGCAGACACAATTAATTAATTAATTAAGATCAGGAGTGAGCAAATGTTTTCTGTAAAGGTCCAGATAATCAATATTTTAGGCTTTGCAGTCCACAAAATCTTTGTTGCAGCTACTCAACTTAACTGTTACAGCAAAAAAGAAATCACAAACAATGTGCAAATAACAGCCAATATGTCCCAATAAAACTTTATTTACAAAAATAGGCAGTGGGCCAGACTGAGTTTATGAGTTGTAATTTATTGACCTCTGGACTACCTGAGTGGACTCAGGATATGTTATTAATAAAATTTTTCAAGAATAAATTACTATGAACCCAGCCTCTTAAAAGGGGAACATAAAAGGGAAACTAGTACCACTGGCATAGTACTCAAACAAACAGAACCCTGAAAAACCACATAAAAGTTTCCAGTCCTTTCCTACTTTAACTTAGAAAGAGTTTAGCATTTAAAGTAGTTGAACAAAATCTACCTGAAGCAAAAAAGATAAGCTTAGTACAGCTCAAACAAACAAACAAACACACAGTGGCATATATTAACCCAGCTTATTAAATATTTAAAAAGAAATAATCACTATCCCAAAAGACAGAATTTCATTTACTTTCTTAAATATAAATGTTCACAGAATTTCAAGGCTATGTTTTTATGACTGTGCCTACTTTTCTTGGAAGAAAAAACATGGTAAAGTAGCATATTTTAGTAATGGAAGTGAACCAGCTTTCCCATGTCAGCATGGATGTATTCAAAGAATCCTGGGTTCTGGAATGCACATTTCATATCTTTTGAACAATGATTACCTTGAGAAAGAATAAATGTAACATATCAGGTACTGACCATTCTTGCCAACTGAAAGCTATTAATTGAAAAGCAATACACAAATAACTAAAGGAGTGCATAATTTTTTTAAAAATAAATTTTAGTCTAGATGTTATGAAAAGCTGATAATTCAATTATTTCAACAAATAGAATTTTTCTACTCATGATACATCTATGTAATTATAAGAAAATCCTAATGCTTTGAAGAAATCCAATGCATAAAATGTGTTATTACAATTTAATCCATTTCATAGCAAACTTAATTTGTTGTGTTTGGTAACGTACATCATGTTCTACTTTGTTTGCAAAATAGACAAAAATGCAAGTAATTTCCACCAATATCAAAGAGCTATTACTACTGCCCTTTGAAATTTTGATGCTTAGCCTACTTTTTAAATTTTATTCCATTTCTTTGTCCTTTACAGGAAATGGTAACTTTCTAATTATATCATACTCTTTTTTCTTTATTTCCTGTTAACCTTATTTTATTTTTTAATTCATTCTTTCTCCTGTTGAATCATTCATTTACTCATTCTTTTTGAGTCATTTCATTGTGTAACATTTACTAATCATTTTACATTGAATTAAGCATTAAGAGTGTTTTGTTGTCATGATATCCCTCCTGTGTTGCAGCTGGCCGCTTACATAGAAAGCATTCAGGTATAGAGTGATAAATGATGCAGCAACAGCAGGAGCATCCAATCTTACTGGGGCAGGGTGTGGATAGTATCAAGCTTCTGGTAACACTGGCCTATAGCTTAGAATATGTAACCTTAAAAAGAGACTGACTACTCATTGAAAATATGACATGTATAAACTTAAAAAGAGACTGACTGCTCATTGAAAATATAACATGTATAAACTAAAAGTAAATTTATCATACCTATCCCTTAAAGTGCTTCCACACTAGCTATAATCTGTGAATGCACTGCAGCGTACAATTTAGAATTTGTACATGCAAGTGTATATATGTATGTATATGTATACATATTGGTGTGTATAGGAAAAAGACACAAGAATATATTTATTTTTACAAAATGAAACTTGACTCCATATACTGTTCAGCAGCTTTTTTCTTATCCCCACAAACAAAATGCCATTGGTGTCCTTGCACACCAGAACATCTCATTCTTACAGCAGCCAGCTACTCCCAGCTTGTAAATGTACCTCCCTTTCTTAAACCATCTTCATATTAATAAGATATAAGAAGACTTTCTTTCTTTCCCAAAATGATGCAATAATGAAGAGCTAACTGGGAGAATTTCTAAAGGATTAAATTCTGCAAGTGGAATTTTTGAGATAAAACATCTACACATTTCAAATGTTGGTAGGAGAAGGTACTTTGCCCTTCAACTTACTTTTCATCAATTGTGTGTTTCCCCACATTGTCACATTCATTAATCATGGCTTTTTCAGGAAAAAAAATAAAAGTTAACCAAATAGAGAAATTTTGAATTTCATTGTTTTCATATATATTTCCATATCAACAATTTGACTTTTTTTTTTATAATTGTTGCTCTTACTTACTTTTTCTTCTCTGAATTACTTTCACTTTCTTTGTTCATTGCTCTGGTATGTAGTTTAAATATTTTCTCACGGATTTGATGACTTGCTAATAAATAATGGCCATTAATCAATACTTTTTACTGTGAATTTTGCCACTTAGCGACTAAGTATGGCTGTAGTTATACATAAATAAGACTCTTCCTCTGTTTTAATTAATGTAACTGTATAGCATGTTTGTTATCTACCAGAGACATCCCACCAATCTGAGTAATTCATTTCAATATACTCATGGTTTTCCTTACACATTCACTCTTCCAGATAAGTTCTGGAAATAGTTAATCAATTTCAGTGTTCATTGTTTATGACTGTGATTAGAGTTGTATTGGATATACAGATTCATTTGGCATATACCTGGTAACCTTGAATTTTTGCATATTTTACTTTAGTTATTTAATAAAGGCTTTTATTTTTCACAAAAATCTTAAGCATTTCAATATTTAGAATATTTCCACATATTTTTTGTAGTTGTTTTTTCATTAATTGGACTTTTTTCTCCTAATACTGTTTTACTGATTGTCACACACACAAAACCCACAAAAAAACTTATAGATATGTGTTAGTACTCCAACTAGTTCTAATAGTTTATTTGAATGTCTTCTATTTCCTATGTAGAAATCATATAACCTATCCTTTGCTGATGGTAGGTTTTTATTCCCCTTCATCTATATCTCGTTACTGATTACATTATCTTTAAAACATAATTGATTAAGTTCTGGTATTTTAGATAATTTTTAAGGAAATTTAAAATTTTCATTTAAATTTCCAATACATCGAATAAAATTCCAAACTCTGTCATTTCAAAATCAATTCTGACCTTTGGTGATGTCCCTTTACAAGCAGCAATTGATGTCTCTCTTTCTCTCTCTCTCTCTCTCTTTTTTTTTTTTTAAGATTTTATTTATTTGACAGGCAGAGAGATAGGGGGAAAGTAGGCTCCCTGATGAGCAGAGAGCCCAATGCGGGGCTTGATCCCAGACCCTGAGATCATGATCTGAGCTGAAGGCAGAGGTTTAGCCCACTGAGCCACCCAGGCGCCCCTTTTTCTCTGTTTTTAATGAGAATTATTGGATACTTTTTTTTTTTTAAATCAAGGAACTTGTCTTTTATTTCAATACTTTTCTTTGAACATTGCTGTAACTAAACTCCAGACTTATTTGGAATTCATCAGTTCTTCTTTTATTGTCTTATTCTTGTTCCAGGATTCAAACCAGGCTACCCTGTTGCATGAAACTATTCCGTTTCTTTTTAAATAACATATCAATGTTATTATTATTCTTTTTTCCTTTTTCAAATTTTAATTCTAGTATATCACATACAGTGTCATAGTAGTTTCAGGATATAATATAGTGATTCAATAATTCCATATAACACCAGGTGTTCATCACACGTGCCCTCCTTGATCCCTATCATCTATTTCACCCTTCCAGTCACCTACCTCCCCTCTGGTAGCCATCAGTCTATTCTCTATAATTAGGAGTCTGTTTTGTTTTTGGGTTTTTTTGTTTGTTTGTTTTGTTTATGCAATTCTCTCTCTCTCTTCCCTTTGCTTGTTTGTTTTGTTTCTTAAACTCCACATATGAATGAAAACATATGGTATTTGTCTTTCTCTGACTGACCTATTTCACTTAGCATATACTGTCTAGCTCTACCCATGTCATTGCAAATGGCAAGATTTCATTCTTTTTTATGGCTAGATAATATTCTATTATATATACCACGTCATCTATTGATGGATACTTGAGCTTTCTTCCAAACCTTGCCTATTGTAAACAATGCTGCTATAAACAAAGGGGTGCACATATCCCTTTGAATTAGTGTTTTTGTAATTTTGAGGTAAATACCCAGTAGTATGATTACTGGATCATAGGTAGCTCTATTATTAACTTTTTGAGGGCCCCTCCATACTGTTTTCCACAGTGAGTACACCAGTTTGCATTCCCAAAATAGTGCAGGAGTGTTCCTTTTTCTCCACATCCTTGCCAACACATGTTGTTTCTTGTGTGTTTGATTTTAACCATTCTGACAGTTGTGAGGTGAGATCTCATTGTAGTTTTGATTTGCATTTCCCTGATGATAAGTGAAGCTGAGCATCCTTTCATGTGTCTGTTCGCTATCTGGACACCTTCTTTGGAGAAATGTCTGTTCATGTCTTCTGCTCCTTTTTAATTAGATTATTTGTTTTTTTGGGTGTTGAATTGTATAAGCTCTTTATATTTTTTGGATATTAACCCTTTATCAAATAAGTCATTTGCAAATATCTTCTCCCATTCTGTAGATTACCTTTTAGTTTTGTTGATTATTACTTTTGCTCTGCAGAAGCTTTTTATTTTGACATTATCTCAATAGTTTATTTTTACCTTTATTTCCTTTACTTTGGGATACTTATCTAGAAAACTGTTGCTATGGCTGATGTCAGAGACATTTTCTGCTTGTGTTTTTTTCTAGGACTTTTATGATTTCAGGTCTCACATTCAGGTCTTTAATCATTTTGAATTTATTTTTTTGTATGGTGAAAGAAAGTGGTCCAGTTTCATTGTTTTGCAAGTAGCTGACCAGTTTTCCCAATACTATCTGTTGAAGAGAATGTCTTTTTCCCTTTGGATATTCTTTCCTGTTTTGTTGAGGATTAACTGACATATAATTGTGAATTAATTTCTAGGTTTTCTATTCTGTTCCATTGATCTGTGGGTCAATCTTTGTGCTGGTACCATACTGTTTTGATAACACAGCAATGTAATGTAACTTGAAGTCTGGAATTGTGGTACCTCCAGCTTTGCTTTTCTTCAAAATTGCTTTCGCTATTCAGGGTCCTTTGCAGTTCCACATAAATTTTAGGATTGTTGGTTCTAAATCTGTGAAAAATGCTGTTGGTATTTTTATAGGGATTCACTCATTTAAATTCACAGATTTAAAACTGTTCTATTTCTACAGGATCCTCTGATCTGCGAGACTTTCTCTGTCTTTCCTAATTTTCATGACCTCGAAAGCCTTGAAGCATACTGGGCAGGTATCCTGTTGAACATACCAAATATAGATATGTCTTCTATTCTCATGATTGGACTGGGGTTCTGGCCTTGAGGACAGAATAACACAGAAGAAAGTACTCTTTTTATCATATATCATGGGGGCAATGATGTCTACCTGGCATCACTGATGATATTAACTTTCACCATTTGGTTAAAATTCCTCCACTGTAAATTTACCATTTTTCCCTTTTCTTATATACTTCTTTGAAAGATATCAGCAAGTCTAGCACATCTTTAATGGGGGAGATATAAGGACGGGACAAGAATTAAACCCCACTTCCTAAAGGGTGTCTCCATATATTATTTGAAAAATTCTATGAGAAAGGTTTGTCACTTCCACCTTGTTTATTTTTTTAATTATATATTTTCTTTTTCTTCCTCCATTGAATGTTAACTTTCTAAAATGCCTCCAGAAATATCATCAGCCAAGGAAAACTAAGTTTATTAGACCTAATGCGGTAACGAATACTACCTTAACAGAATACTAGGGTAGTGTCTCAGAAAGGAAAAGTAAGAAGGAAAGAGATATGTTTATTAGATTTTAGTTCCTGGACTGGGATTTTAAAGCAAGTTTTTCCCGGAGGGAAACTGGCTGGAATTTGGCAGGGTTTAAGAAATAATAATTTTGGATTGATGGCCACCGTGAAGTGGGGGTCTTAAAATGAATATTGTTGGACAAGGTATTAGTCTCCATTGAAAAGCTATTTTAGTTAGTTCACAGTCTTATCTTTTAAAAGCAAGTATTTCCTAGAGCAAGTGACTGACTTATTTTTGCTTGTGCTCTATATTGTTTAACAGAGGAAACAAAAAAGTAGGCTTAGATTCGGTTTTATTTAATATAATGACAACACATTACACTTGTTTTGGTTCCCATTTTTTTTTTCTTAGTTTATTTTGTTGTTTTGCTGGATTCTGGAAGGGAATGTAAATTTTAGTTATTATCAGACTTTTAAAAAAGTATTTAATGCTATAAAATTTGAGTATGGTTTTAACATATGATTTGATATGTACTGAGGTTAATTTCTAAACAATCTATAATTTCAGTTGTGATTTTCTTTTTAATACAAATAATAGAGAAAAGTATATTTTTTTATTTTCAAAACATTAAGTTTGACCGTTCTGCTTTTAACTTCTGTTTTTGTTTTATTGTCTTCTAGTACTACAACTTATATCAATTTTGCTTACATTTTGTTGATTTTCAAGCTAACATACTGTATGACTATTTGGGGGGGAAATCCGTATCACTTATTTACTGGAAATGTTGAAATCTATTATTTCATGAAGTTCTATTTCTAACAGTTTTGCTTTATATGATTTAGAACTATGTTTTTCAGCACATACATGCTTTTCATGGCTACATACTCCTGGTCAATATACCTTTTGTCTTTTTCTTCCAGCTATGGCTCTTCCAGCTCCATATACCATGGCTTACACCCCGTGTCCCAGAAGGACTCTCTCGAAAACAGCTTCTTTGCCTTTTGGTATTCAGCTTCTAATTTTCCATCAGCGAGTCCTCAGAATTCTCCACAGGACAAGCTGTTGTTTGCCAAAATAGTCAAGTCTTACCCTATTAACAACAGCAGAAACAACAAAAACTCCAGAAAATGTCAGTCTTCAGAGAAGTATCACAGTGACCGTATTTTCCGTTATTACACAGAACATTTTTTACTGCTATAATAGAGAATCCAGAATACCTTTTCTAATAGGGGAGTCTACTTTTTCATTTATCTAGTTAATATAGTTCATTTGAATGATTTTTCTAGAATAAAAGTTCTGTCACAGAGATGTATAAGTCACCTTTATTTCAAAATAGAATCTAGCTATTTCCTTTGAAACTACACAGGAGTTATTATAGGATCTCCCTCCTTTAAGGTTTCAAAGAATCTAGGGGCCACTCAGAGTTCAATTTCAAAGCAACCAGTCATATATTCCCAGAGCTCTCCCTAGGAAAGAAGCTGGCCCCAAACTTCTCTTAAGCCCATGAGAGCAATTTAATATAGTGAGTTCAATCATTACAGTCAGGTGGCACTTGATCAAGTCCTTACTATTCAGCCAGTCACTGTCGGACGTTTTTTCTTAATTTTTTTACAACTAAATTTATTTAAATGCAGAATGGGGGTAATACCAGAACTTGTCTTATACCACTGTTGCCAGGATCAAATGAGATAAAATATGGAATGTGTTTTGAAAGAGCTTGGCATAGAATGAGGACTTAGTACAAAATAGCTATCATTAGTAACGGAAGCTCAATCCTGAGATGATAAATATATGCCTGGTTTGCATATCTTGTTCTAGAGATTATTACCCAACCCTTGGGCAGAGATCACTGTTATACCTAAAAGCAAGGGCCAAGGACCTGTCAGTATCTGGGAAAGCACATGGAATAACTGAAGACAGGTACAGGAAGCAGGTGCTGAGTGATCCATTTAATTCTGATGGATGGCATGTGTCTGACCTAGGTCTATTTTTAACAGACCCAGCAAAACCGTGGCAGATTTTACTCTGTGGCCTCTTAAAGGTGCTTCCAGCTCTAAGGCTGCCAGGCTGTAAGACCAATGACAGCTTTGCATAAAGGTATTTGTTATCCTTTCTGGCCAGACCGTTCTTTAATTATGACTTAAATTCCTCATCACATTTTTTAATAATATGCTTCATTTCCACTATCCATCTGTCCATTATAAAACAAACAACGAACAATATATCATTAGTACCAGATATTCATTTTCTTTTCTATACTTCTTAACTTTCTGAAAGCTGGCTGCTGCCTCAAACCAGCAAGGTGAGTCAGCAGATCAGTGACCATATGTGTGCCCTGCAAAAGTACCTAATTCCCTGCATTATCCTTCTAAGAATAAAAATAATATGGCTGCTGCTTAACTTATGCTTTCCAAATCTAATGCAAAATGTTTTTTTATGACCCTTCTAGAGCAATTCTGAGAATGGAATCTGGGGAAACACAATTCCAGAACAGCTCAACTAATCAAATACAAACCACAATAACCTCTAATTTGAGCATCTCAATTCAATATCTCCAAACACAATGTCTGGATTCCTATTATTTTTCTGCTCTCAGCATTGTTGTCTTCCAGTACTTCCTGTGAAAGAAAATGGTGCTACCATTTACCTAGTTGTCTGGGATTAAAACACTGCAATCACACTTCATCCTTCTTGATTCCTGAAACCTCGTATCGAAGCCCTCAGTGAGTATAATCAAACCAAAGGTAATCAGAGCTACCTTAGCGTATGTTCTTATTTTCACCCTTCTCACCAACTCTACCACCACCACCAGTAACCTATTGAAGGCATCATAATTTCTAACATGGCCAACTTCTGTAGCCTTCTTACTCACTCTATTGCTTAATGCCTTCCATCTCTTCTATTCACACAGCAGCAAGAATAATATTTCCAAGTGGTAAGTCAGATAATGTTACTCTTCTACTCAAAAGCTTTCAGTGATTTTCCATCACACTTACAATGTCTTCCTCACTTCCTATTATTGCTTTAAGTCACTGCTTGGCCTTATCTCTAGTTTCTCTGTGTCTTCATTTCCTTCCATTCTACTAGTTGCCTATTTCATCCTAGTCACGTTGATTCCCTTGATATTCCTTAAGTAATCTGAACGCACTCTTATCTCAGGGCATTTGTACTTGCTATTTCTCCACCCCAAAATACTATCCTTCTGCATATTTGCATGGCAAACAAATTTAATCACTTCATTCAGATTTCTGTATGTGTGTGTGTGTGTGTGTGTGTGTATCTTCTAATAGACTTCTAATATATCTTCTTATATTTCCACTCCTAAGAGAATTTTTTTCTAAATGAGCATCCTTTTCTGTCTATCCTATTATCCTGCTCTATTTTCCTTCATAAAGGATTTATTACTCCCCAGTGTTTTGTCCTATTTTTATTATTTTATGTTCCTCCCCATAAAAGAATGTAAGGTCTATCCCTATGACCCTGCAATTGCAATACTGGGTATTTACCCCAAAGATACAGATGTAGGGAAAAGAAGGGCCATCTGTACCCCAATGTTTATAGCAGCAATGGCCACCATCACCAAACTGTGGAAAGAACCAGGATGCCCTTCAATGGAACAATGGATAAGGAAGATGTGGTCCATATACACTATGGAGTAGTATGCCTCCATCAGAAAGGATGAATACCGAACTTTTGTAGCAACATGGATGGGACTGGAAGAGATTATGCTGAGTGAAATAAGTCAAGCAGAGAGAGTCAATTATCATGTGGTTTCATTTATTTGTAGAGCATAACAAATAACATGGAGGACATGGGAAGATGGAGAGGAGGAAGGAGTTGAAGGAAATTGGAAGGGGAGGTGAACCATGAGAGACTATGGACTCTGAAAAACAATCTGAGGGTTTTGAAGGGGAGGGGGATAGGAGGCTGGGGGAGCCAGGTGGTAGGTATTAAGGAGGGCACGTATTGCATGGAGCCCTGGGTGTGGTGCAAAAACAATAAATTCTGTTATGCTGAAAAGAAATTTAAAAAAGAAGAAGAAGAAGAAGAAGAATATTAGCTCTATGAGAGTGGGCTTCAAGCTGTACTATTCATTTTCAAGTTCCTAACATTTATAACACAGCTTGCCTCATTACCTTGTCTATAACACTGAAGACACTCCTCAAATAACTCTTCTGTGTCTTAGCAGGTGTAGGTTTATTTTTCTCTTTGTAGTAATTAGCATTTATCCTGCTGAAGATCCAACAGAAACTCTGCTGTATGGAACCAATGCAGAATCATTAGATATATTTTTGCAGTTTGTGCACTTTGGAATGTCAGGAGCACTCCTTGATTTGCATCACATAGAAACTGTAGTTCAGGGCATCTGGGTATCTCAGTCAGTTAAGCATCCAGCTTTTGATTTGGGCTTAGGTAATAACCTCAGGATAATGAGATTATGAGCCCCAAGGGTATGAGACCCAAGTCAGGATCTACACTTAGCACTGAGTCTACTTGTCCCTCTCCCTTCCCCTGCACACACACTCTCTCTCCCTAAAATAAATAAAATCTTGAAAGAAAGGAAAGAAGGAAGGAAGGAAGGAAGGAAGGAAGGAAGGAAGGAAAAGGGGGGAAAGGAGAGGAAAGGAAAGGAGAGGAAAGATAAGAAGAAGAAATTCTGTGGCTCTTCACATTGGCTCCGTAAATATGAAAGAAGTGACTGGAGAGAGACCTAAACTTCTAACAAAGAGGGCCAAAAGGAACTGATAAATTTTACTCAAATGGAGTAGTATCATCCCTAAGTCCACTGTTAATGGCATTATCATACAGGTAATAATAGTAGGGATATGGTTTTTATGGAGGTGATTCTACCGAAGTCACTTTTTCCTACAAATATGTAAAGTATCAAATACATAATTTTAAGCCATTAAATTGTGTGTGATGCATATTTAATAAATAGATTGTGTCAGCTGAACAATATCATGTTAAGTAGATAAGATTAAATAATACATGAAATCAAATTTATAAAATGTACTTAAGAGAAAAAGAGAAATGGCAATAACTGATAAAAAAAAACTAAACATGCTTGTAGTATTTTTTCTCTCAATATCTTAGAAATTTTATGAGTTTGAGAATCTTCAGGAAAAGATAAATGCTCTGTATATGTTTTTTTCATCCATCCCCATGCAATGAGGTGATAGAGATTTCAAATTGAAATGTACCTTGAAGTTATCAGGACAGAAGTGTCATCAATTTTAAGGTCTTCCTTCTTTTTATATGTACTGTTCCTCGGGTCATTTTATGCCCTGGACTATTTAACTTGCTCTTTCTTGGGTTTCTATCACTCATCTCTGCTCTCTCTAACGTCTCTATTCTGGCATTTCACCTCTGCTTTCCTCCCATTAAACCCACTACAAGGCCCACAAATCATGGCCTCTGGGGAGTCATTTATCTTCTGTACTTCAGTTTCATCATCTATAAAATAAAAATACTACCAATCTTTTATGTATTTTACAAATATAGTATGGCATAAACCAAATAATATATGTGGAGAATGATGGAAGATGCCGAGAATATCTGAGAATAGGGAAAGTGGCGGGAGCTAGATCACCAGAGGAGTTCTCACTATCACAGGAAAAAGGCCAAGCAGGAGTCTGAAGAAAAAGATACGGAATCAACAGTGGGAAGGAGGTGATAGGGAAAAAGGACTATACACAATAGCTTAAGGAAACAACATGGAAATTAACAAGACATTGTGTGAAACTGTAAAATAAGCACAAGTGAATATAATCTTCTTGCTCCTCAAAGAGAGTTGGGCACTGTGATAGGATAAACATATGCTATTATTTGCGTGCATTGGAAATTGATTAGTAAAAGTGTGGGATGGCTTATTTACAGTGAGTTAGAAATTAGAATTAAGTAATGATTACTGTTGCTGTGTTTGTGCTTACGTAGAATCACATTATGATTAGGCTAGTAGAGTAAGACATGACTATAAAATCTATTGACAGTTCAGCCTTTTATCAAAGGAGTAAGAAAATGAGCAAGAAATAAGAGCAAATTAGAGTCTACCAACTACTTACTAATCCCAAGAGATTCTATGGAAGAGCAACAGTAAGGAGGTACAGAACAAGGACATGGATGATCAAAGTGGAAGTTTGTCTTCTGGCCTAAGCCTGTGACTTGTTCTTCCTACTTCTCAAACTTGAAGGGCTTGATATGCTGTTCTCTGTAGGTTGTACCTGAAGGAAATCCCAAGAAAAATTGAGGAAAGCTGAAAACGTCATATTACGATATAAGCAGATCCTCTGATTCTTTTAGAATTAGGCACCAATGAGACTTCATACCACTGGCCCCTCACAGGAAAAAATATCACTAGGGTAATTCCTCTTACTATTTTGGGAGTCCACAGAAGTGGCTAATTCTTGTTAAGAAGGATTACTCGAACTATATTTGTGCACTCGGGTATTCAGGCTTCAGAGTGTGAAGAAGCAAATTTCAAGTAAATGCATTAAAATCATTTTCCTGTTTTAAACTTTGATTAGATGGAAAGCTATAGCACTATTATGCCAAGGATGCACATTCTGAATTCCTGAAAATCAGAGTCCTTCTGTTTTATTCACTATCACCTATACATGTTTTCCTCTCTGGAAAACAACTTTAAAACAGTTGAACACTAAACTCCTAACATAATATTAAAAAATGAAAAATTTCAGAATATTTTTGTTTATTTTATAGGAAGTAAAAGATTCATATCAATAAGAAAAAAAATCAAGTAGCTAAGTATGTGCTTTTATCTCAAAATTTTATTGTTAATATTTATTAATGTGGAGGAACTTACAGAGACGATGCAGGTAGTACAGAAATCAACTTATTTTTCACAATATCACAAGATTGTGAACATTCTTCTAAGTCAATTTGACAGATTTAATTTTAAAAAAGAAAGCATCATTTTTTCTAGGAAATATATGTTATATTAAATCTTGGACTTCTATTTTGCTCTATGATATAAAATGAATTAATATTTACTTCCATAAGTTTGTTCACTCAACAAGTATTTGTGGAGTACCTACTATGTACCAAGCACTGTTTCAAGTAATTCAGAGAAGAAAATAAGAACAATGTCTCTGTTTTCACAGAAATCGTTCTAATAATGGGAAGGGTAAGATGACAGATAGAAGATAGATGGATACATAGATAGATAGATAGATAGATAGGTAATTGATAGATACAGATGTCATGAGAAAAATGATTAAGTAAATGGGCTAGAGATCTTGGTAATCCATAAACTTCAACCTGAATTACAAGAATAGTATGATGTGAGGTTGGAGAATAGAGAGAAACTAGATCATATAGGGTCTCACAGAACAGGGTAGGAATTTGATTTTATTCTATATAATGTATTAGTTGTCCAATCTGTATAACAAAGCCCTCTAAAACTTAGTGACTTAAACAAAAACACTAATATATTTTGCTCACAAATCTGCAGTCTTCCATGCAACATTAGCATTAGTTGCAAGAGATCCAACAAGGGGTTGGCTGAAAGAGTCAAGAGGGCTCCTTACATAATTGCTGAGTTGGTACTATCAGTCAGGACTATACACTACCGTCAGGACTGTAGACTAGGGGCCTTGGCTCTTCTTCGCCTGGCTCTGTGAGTTCTCCTTGGACTATGCAAACACAGTGGCTAGGTTTTAGGAGCAAACATTCCAGGAATCTAGAAAGATGTACCACATTTTATAACCTATTCTCAAAAGTCATATAGCATTCGTTTTCACAATCTTGCCCAGATTCGAGAAAAAGGCATAGCTCTTCTTTCCATAGTTTGGCTATTGTGGACATTGCTGCTATAAACATTTGGGTGCACGTGCCCCTTTGGATCACTACATTTGTATCTTTAGGGTAAATACCCAGTAGTGCAATTGCTGGGTGATAGGGCAGATGTCCATCAACAGAGGAATGGATAAAGAAGATGTGGTATATATACACAATGGAATACTATGCAGCCATCAAAAGAAATGAAATCTTGCCATTTGCGACAACATGGATGGAACTAGAGCGTATCATGCTCAGCGAAATAAGTCAAGCGGAGAAAGACACCTATCATATAATCTCCCTGATATGAGGAAGTGGTGATGCAACATGGGGGCTTAAGTGGGTAGGAGAAGAATAAATGAAACAAGATGGGATTGGGAGGGAGAAAAACCATAAGTGACTTTTAATCTCACAAAACAAACTGAGGGTTGCTGGGGGGAGGGAGGTTGGGAGAAGGGGGGTGGGGTTATGGACATTGGGGAGGGTATGTGCTTTGGTGAGTGCTGTGAAGTGTGTAAACCTGGCGATTCACAGACCTGTACCTCTGGGGATAAAAATATATGTTTATAAAAAATAAAAAAATTATTTTAAAAAAAGGCATAGCTCTTGATAAGATGAGTATCAAAATCACATTGTAAGAAGAAAAAGTAAGAAAGCGGGTCTTGTTACAATCATCTTTGAAAAATGAAATCTGCCACATTTTGTCTTCAGGCTACAATAATTTATATCCCTTCTACATGCAAAATATGTTCATTTCCTTTCCCATGACTGAAAATTCTCATTCCAAAATTATATCTGTTCAAAGTCAAGAATCTTACATCCACATCAGTCTAGGTATAAGTGATATTCTTTTTGTGCAGTTCCTCAAATACAGCTCTTTGAGCACTCCTTCTTATGATGTGATGACATGTGACACATTTGACCTAGAGAGATCATTTTTCTATGTCTCCAAATACTCAAAATAATATGGTAGGACAGTCACTGGATAACTATGATAGCAGAAAATAGCAGGGAAATGGAAGGAACACAGTAGTCACTGATCTATATCAATTCTGAAATCCAGCCAGGCATATGTTGCTAGTTCCTTGATTAGAGTATACCTACTTTCTGGAAATTAGACTTCATGGCTCTTGGGTCAATTTAGTGGCTCTTGGTCCTTCACTCTGAATCTACCTTCCTTTTCCCCTAAGCCTTCTTAAGCATATTTCCCGTTTCTAAATGCTTGAAGGTTTAAGGCCCTTCTTCGGTTGTACTTTTTTTAAACCTTTTATTACAAGCTAATACAATTCCTTAAACAATATTGTTATGCTTTCTGTGTATTGATTTATAATGCACTCCAACAGACAAAACACTATAACCATAAATTAACCATCAGTCTTTTCCAGATAAGCCATTCTCTTCCTTGAACTCACCATGCACTGCTGTGGAATAACATCCTTATGATCCTTATAAGCCTTACTATAAAATGGACAGGACTATAAATTACAGTACTATGATACTTAGGAGGGCTTTTGTCTATTTGAAAGTCTCTATGAGGAACTACCTCAGATCTAAGATCTTAATAATAGTACATTTGATCTTCTCCTTAAACTAGTCCTTAATATGAGCATTGTTTGCCACCAAGAGAGATTTGGGAAGAGAAACAGGATTTATTTTGAAACTAAGAGAGTTCTGGATCTTTTATATTTAAGACTTCATTTTTAGCTCATTCCTCTCTCCTCACATTATATCATAGACAATGAATAAAATCCAGATGACACTTTTAATAGTCTGCCTGAAAACTCCTTTAGCTTGATCATTGAACTCATTGGAACATTTCCTATCTTCCATTTACTTCAGGTAATACTGTAGCCAAAATTTCCATTACTATAAACATCTTCCAATCACATTTTCCTTTGAGCTATCAGAAACAAATTCCTCAATATTCTTTAGACTTTTTCTAACGTTTTGCCAAGGACTCTTGCTTCCTCACATGGCCTGTCCCAAAGTCAGTGCTACATGGTTTAGAGTTTTTACAGCAGCATCCCTCTTTTAGGTACCAAAATCTGTGTTAATTTTCTATTATAGTATTAAAAGACAAATAAAAATCTATCCCAAAACTTTGTGATTTAAAACAAGACTAATTTCCTTTGTTCATAATTCTATAATCTCTGTGGGGCAGTCCATTTCCATTTTAGATATCAAGAAGACTCACTCACATAATGGGCAAATTAGTAAATGGCAGTTGGTTAGAAACTTAGCTGACCCTAGGAGGTACCTCTGTTACTCTCCATATGGGCCTCTCCATAGGCTGCTTTGGCTTATTCAGGCATGAGGACTGGTTTCAAAAGCAAGTGTCCAAAGAGAACCAGGCATAGTTTCATTTGACTTATTCACCTATAGTGTCACTTCCACTGGAATCACAGGGCCATCCAATTTTAAGAGAGGGGACATAGACTCTCACATTTAAGTGGCAGAAATATCAAGTCACATTAGAAGAGCAAAATGTGGGGGTAGTGCCCAGGTGGCTAAGTTGGTTAAGCATCAGATCTTGATTTCAGCTCAGATCATAATCTCAGGATCATGAAATAGAGCCCCACATGAGGCTCCATGCTGGGTGTAGAGCCTGCTTGAGATTCTCTCTCTCCCTCTGCTCTCCCCACCCAAGTCATGTTCTCCTTCTCTGAAAAAAAAAAAAAAATCCTAATAATAAAAAGAAAAGCAAAATGTAATGTGATCTGATTTTGGTTGAAAAAGATCACTCTGGCTATTACTATGAAGATAGGCTATTGTGTGTTAACACTGGACAAAGGGAGACTATTAAGGAAGTTATTTCCATAGTTTAGAAGAGTTATGAGAGCAGCTTGCACTAGGAAGAAGTGGAAATGAAGAAAAGTTTGGAGATACCTCATAGAGGTACAAATCAGTAGTTCAGAGTATAGCTAAAGGAATTAGAAATTTATTGGACAATAGACTCTATGCATAACCTTCCTGAGGGAAGATAGAGGATATAAGTAAAGACCCACTATTTATGAGTTCAGTGATAACAACGTATGGTTTTGTGAATGCAGTGGAAGAAAATGCAGCCCAAGAAATTAGCAACACCATTTTTTATTTATGTACTTTTCAGTTTAAAATTAAGGTAAAAGCCATGATAGGTAAAATCATACATTGTTCCTTCATCTTAATCATGTCTCTCTTTTTAATGATCTGAAACAAAACTCCATTTTTTCTCCCATTTAACTCATATTCCTTCTACTTACTCTTTAGTTCCTGCATTTCTGCAAGATTTTAGCTGAAGGAATACTATTTGGGAGTTAGACAAATTAGATTTTGGTCTTCAGCCTACTACTGATTTAGTTAATGTTGACAACTCAGTTTTGATCTTAAGTTTCTTCTTTTGAAATGGGATGTTTAGGCTACATTTTAATAGTGATAAAGATGTCTTGTATTTTATAAAACAATGAAACTTTCAACATTTTAAGAAATACCTTTTGCTCTAAATTATTATGCTCTAAGAAAAGGTATACATTTAAGAAAAGAGTAAATTCATATTTCTTAATACTTTAGATTTTGACCTCATACAATATATATTTTATACAATATGACTTTGTAATTAATCTTGTGCTTTCTGAGTGACTATGCAAATGCTTGATTTTCATCATTAGGTTGCAAGTCTCATAAAATCAGAAAAGCTTGCTTCCTCTCTCTCTCTTTTTCTCCTATAAAGTCCTGAGAGCCCACAACAGACCCATAATATATGCTTAGTGAGGGCAATAAAGGCAAGGTGTCAATACAGAGAGTTTCATTTTTTATAATGATGATATCACTTTGTTTATACCCAGTACTCTCTTAACTATTTAAAATACATTAAGCTATTTCAAGCTAACAACAATATGAGAAACCACTATTTCCCCTTTAATTTTGTTTATGTTAATTTATTTTGGAATTTGGCCATTTGTCATTGCCATAGTCCTGATTAATACCTAATGAAATCAGACAAGCTGAGACTCCTGCAAAGCAGCTGACAGTCTTAAAGTTCAACTGGTATAAATCTGAAAAATTCTAATTACTAGACAAATGCAAAGACCTAGGAAGATCTAGGTCAGGAGATTCAGAACTGGGACTTGGATTCAGGAATTCAAAGTGGGGACCATATACATACTGAATTCTAAGCAGTATGGCAAGAGGAGGTTGCAGCTCCTACAGCCTTAAGAGATCACATTATCACTTCCCTCAGACATTAGTTACCAGGAGGTAAAAGGAAAAGCCCACAAATCTTAAAATGCAAGGGGCAGGAGGCTGTCTTCATATCTACCTAGCGATGACACAGCAAATCTATCTGCAGAGAATAGAAGAGGATCTGGAATTGTACTAAGCTACTGTGATTCACTTATCTGTGAAAAAGAGGTAGCACTGTCAGTAAACACCTGTACATACTTCTGGGAAATAGCTGAAATAGTAACAGCCTGTTATTTATTAGCCTATATTAATGATTGCATATCATTTAAAAAAATAAAAACAAAAGCAGCCATTTTTGACCTCCAGCTTGAGATCTTTAAAAAATTCTCTAGAGTATTATACAAGCCAGTTGAAAATAAACATCAAGTGCCCCTGAACTAGTCTCATTTTGCCAAACCCCATTGACTGTGGACATGGCATACAAAGAATTCACATGCACTTACCTCAAAGCTGATGGAATGCCTCCAAGTTAGCTTTTTTTCATCTACTTTAACCCTAACCACCCATAAGTCTCCTAAAAGCCTGATTTTTGCCTCTTAATTCCCTATTCTTGCTTGATTCTATTGGATTTTGTAGCCAGTGTTTACTTTCCCCTTTCACATGTATAGTAAATGTCAACTTGCTACCATGCTCTTTCTATTGGGTCATCATCAGTCCTGATTCCTCACCAAGTCAAGAAGAAGAAGGTTAAGTAAATATGAATACAGAATTACAAAAAAAATCTAAGTACATTACAAAAACTGGAATTAAAACTGGAAATTAGCTAGAAAGACATTTTTCCCCTCTTTTGATAATAGCTAGAGAATCTGAGAAATAAAAATCAAAAGCACACAAATGAGACTATGCAGTAAAGACAGCCATAGAGACAATTCATGCTCTTTTTATTTCAAAATAAGCAAAGTGAATAGAAACTGCCGCCGATCACTTCTTGTTTAAATTTAGATTTTTTAAAAAATTAATATGAGACCAATAATGCACTCTTGCTAATGGTTAAAATGCTCTTACTGGCATTTTGAGTTGTGTTCACTCTCAGTCCCTCTTGGAGATTACTGAAGAAAAACAATGTGTCTACAAGCTCTCAGTAGAACAAAGACTCTGTCAGCAATACCCACAATTTTAGGAATTGGTGCCTCTGATCATCAATTCACTTTAGCTGTGCTCCTGACTCACAAGAACCTTAAATACTCAAGGGATTAAACTCTAGTCCCTTGTGGTTCTGTACACAAATAGGCTGATTTGGTCTAGTAATCAAATGAGATTTGCTTTACAAGTAGAGATGAGCACAATTACTGAAACTAAATACAAATAGGGGAGAAAGTCGCCAAGCTAAAAAGAGTGTCAGTGTTTTATAACAGGGAGATAAAGACTATAATAGGTATCCACAACGAATGAGACAGATACCTGCCCAATTCTAGAAGAAAGTCCTTGTCTAAAATCCTCTTCTTAAACACAGACATTCTGTCAGGTGCAGTGAAAAAATCCTATTTGAATTATCTACTTTTTCTTTAACTCCCTAAAAAACACAGCTACAGTTTATTACAACAGTATAGAGAACCCCAGAAGAGCTTACAAGGAATAAAAGTACATGCAAAATTGAGAATTGAGAATATTGGAGCAATATAAATAGCTCTCGTTTTTATTCTAATTCTTCCTAATATCTTGTATTTGTCTAATTTATGCCCACATCTCAGGACTGTTGGAGGAGGATGCGGTTCTATTTAATTACTTTGCACATGGATCTCAGCCAGAAGCTAGATAATTTCATGTTAATTTATTCTATATATTAGCCTGGCACTATGCATATTGGAGGATTTGTAAAATAATATACAATTTTATAACAGTGTAGTTTATAAATATAGGCATACCTCTTTTTATTGCACTTTGCTTTATTGTGCATCATAAATTTTCTTTCTCTTTTCCTTTCTTTCTTTTCTTTTCTCCTTCCTTCCTTCCTTCCTTTTTTCTTCCTTCCTTTTTAAATTGAAGGCTTGTGGCAACCATTGGTAGAACAAGTTTCTTGGTGCCATTTTTCCAATAACATTTGCTCATTTTGTGTCTCTGTGTCACATTTTGATAATTCTTGGAATATTTCAAACTTTTTCATTGTTATTATATTTTATGGTGATCTGTGATCAGTGATTATGACTCACTGAAAGCTCAGATAATTAGCATTTTAGCAATAAAATATTTTTCAAATAAAGTATGTACAGCTTTTAGACATAATGCTATTATTGCACACTCAACAGACTACAGGAGAGTGTAATTGTACCTTTTATATGCACTGAGAATCCAAAAAAATCATTTGACTTGTTCTATTGCCATATTTGCTTTATTGCAGTGGTCTGGAACTGAACTTGTAGTATCTCTGAGGTATGCCTATATAAAAGTAACATAAATAGTAGTAAATGATAAGTCTAATATCACCAAAGTGATGTCTAACATACATATTTCAAACAAAATATAGGGTAGCTCTATTTTTAATTTCTTAAGGAATCTCCATACTGTTTTCCAAAGTGGCTACACCAATCTGCATTCCCACCAACAGTGTACGAGGGTTTCCTTTTTTCCACATGCTCTCATGTCTCTGTTAGCCATTTGTATGTCTGTTTTGGAGAAGTGTCTGTGTTTATGTCTTCTGCCCATTTTTTCATGTGATTATCTGGTTTTAGGGTGTTGAGTTTCAGAAGTTCTTTATAGATCTTGGATATCAGCACTTTGTCTGTAGTGTCATTTTGAGAATATCTTCTCCCATTCCATGGGTTGCCTCTTTGTTTTGTTGACTGTTTTCTTTGCTTTGCAGAAGCTTCTGATGTTGATGAAGTCCCAAAAGTTCATTTTTGCTTTTGTTTCCTTTGCCTTTGGAGACATATCTTGAAAGAAGTTGCTGTGGCCGATGTCGAAGAGGTTACTGCCTATGCTCTCCTCCAGGATTTTGATAGATTCCTGCTTCATGTTGAGGTCTTTTATCCATTTCAAGTTTATCTTTGTGTATGGCTTAAGGGAATGGTTGAGTTTCATTCTTCTATATGTAGCTGTCCAATTTTCCCAGCACCATTTATTGAAGAGACTGTCTTTTTTCCACTATATATTTTTTCCTGCTTTAAAATAATCAAAGTAAAATAAATCAATTGATTTATTTTAAGTAAAAGTCAGTCAATTATTTAAAATAATCAAATAATCAAAGATTATTTGACCATTGAGTTGAGGGTCTGTATCTGGACTCTCTATTCTGTTCCACTGGTCTATGTGTCTGTTTTTTGTGCCGTTACCATGCTGTCTTGGTGATCATCTCTTTGTAGAAAAGCTTGAAATCAGGCAAAATGATGCCCACAGCTCTGTTTTTCTTTTTGAACATTTCCTCAGTGATTTGGGGTCTTTGCTGGTTTCATACAAATTTTAGAATTCTTTGTTCCAGAACTTTGAAGAATGCCAGTGGAATTTTGATCAGGATGGCATTGAAAGTATAGATGGCTCTAGACAGTATAGACATTTTAACAATGTTTATTCTTCTGATCCATGAGCATGGAATCCTCTTCCATCTTTTTGTGTCTTCTTTAATTTCCTTCATAAGTGTTCTGTAGTTCCTCAAGTACAGATCCTTTAATTCTTTGGTGAGGTTTATTCCCAGATATCTTACGGTTCTTAGTGCTATAGTAAATGGAATCGATTCTCTAATTTCTCTCTCTGTATTTCTCTTTCTGTATATACATTGTTAGTGTATAAGAAAGCAACTGATTTCTGTACATTGATTTTGTATCCTATCACATGACTGAGTTGCTGTATAAGTTCTAGTAGTTTGGGATGGAGTCTTTTGGGTTTTCCATATAAAGTATAATGTCATCTACAAAGAAAGAATTTGACTTCTTCATTGTCAATTTGAATATCTTTTATTTCTTTTTGTTGTCTGATGTAGTGAAAAGAAGGCCCTCTGTACCCCAATGTTCATAGCAACAATGGCCACAGTTGCCAAACTGTGGAAAGAACAAGGTACCCTTCAACAGACAAATGGATAAAGAAGATATCGTCCGTATACAATGGAGTATTATGCCTCCATCAGAAAGGATGAATACCCAACTTTTGTATCAACATGGATGGGACTGGAAGAGATTATGCTGAGTGAAATAAGTCAAGCAGAGAGTCCATTATCATATGGTTTCACTTACTTGTGGAGCATAAGGAATAACATGGAAGACATTGGGAGATGGAGAGGAGAAGTGAGTTGGGGGAAACTGGAGGAAGACACAAACCATGAGAAACCATGAGAACTCTGAAAAACAAACTGAGGGTTTTGGAGGGGAGAGGTTGAGCGGTTGGGTGAGCCTGTTGGTGGGTATTATGGAGGGCACGTATTGCATGGAGCACTGGGTGTGATGCATAAACTATGAATTCTGGAATACTGAAAATAAATAAAATTAAATTAAATTTTAAAAAGCAAAATATAAATTTAAAAAGATTCTTAAAATATATTATGATTATAATGCATTAGAATGTAAGCAGAAACTATATATCTAAGATATATGGAGGTATTAATTTTTCTTAATTTCTCCCTGACATTCCTTAAGGAATTTCTAAGTGATTATTTTTTAAACTCGGAAAATGAACAAAATCTGTTTTAGAACTTCTTAGAAGGGAAAACTTTAAAGAAACATGCTACCAATTTTTAAATCTCAACCAACAGCCATACAAGTATCTTTGGAAATTTGGCTTTTCATCCACCATGATTTCAATCAGCTGTTCTTTCTTAATATATTTTTTAATCTTTTATTTTTTATAAACATATATTTTTATCCCCAGGGATACAGGTCTGTGAATCGCCAGGTTTACACACTTCACAGCACTCACCATTTAATATTTTTAAGAAATACTTTCCCAAAACCTACTTTAAGTTTTCTTTTGAATGATTTTTAAACAAGTTGAAAATCCTGGATGGCAAGGTTTGTTTGCTTTAAATTGAAATATATGTCAGTTTTGTTTTGTATAGGTAACAAGCTTACATTTTTTCCAGTAAATTCCATGGTGACAGAAAACTGTCCAAACTTTAAATTCAAAAATGCATATAACACAGAAACCACTTACTTTTGCACTCATTAAAATTTCACTTTTACATTGAAAAGGCAGATTGTGATTATTTTGGGGGAAGTATATTCTATTTATTATACAACAGAAGCTACTTCCTGTGATATAAAGATCAACAGATTTTAAACAATTTTATTTATAAATTAGTAGCTGATCTTTAAATTAGAAAAAAATGTGATACTTTATAACAGCAAACATATAAATATCTAAAATTGTCAGCACACATCTATGCATTCAGATGACTATTAAGGTCTTGATCCATCTCATTACAATTGTAAGACTATAAAATTTATAAGCTTTTAAGATTATAGATTTAAGATTTATTTAAAGATTATATTTAGATTTTAAATACATTTAAAATTTATAAAATCTGTAAGATTTGTATTTAAGATTATAAAATTATATTTAAGATTATAAAATTCATCTTGATAAAATCCCAATAGTTCATTTTTGCCCTTGCTTCCCTTGTCTTTGGTGATGTTCCTAGGAAGATGTTGCTGTGGCTGAGGTCAAAGAGGTTGCTGCCTGTGTTCTCCTCAAGGATTTTGATGGATTCCTTTCTCACATTGAGGTCCTTCATCCATTTTGAGTCTATTTTCGTGTGTGGTGTAAGGAAATGGTCCAGTTTCATTTTTCTGCATGTGGCTGTCCAATTTTCCCAACACCGTTTATTGAAGAGACTGTCTTTTTTCCATTGGACATTCTATCCTGCTTTGTCGAAGATTAGTTGACCATATCAAAAGCTTTTGCACAGCAAAGGAAACAGTTAACAAAACCAAAAAACAACTGACAGAATGGGAGAAGATATTTGCAAACGATATATCAGATAAAGAGCTAGTGTCCAAAATCTATAAAGAGCTTAGCAAACTCAACACCCAAAGAACAAATAATCCAATCAAGAAATGGGCAGAGGACATGAACAGACATTTCTGCAAAGAAGACATCCAGATGGCCAACAGACACATGAAAAAGTGCTCCACATCACTCGGCATCAGGGAAATACAAATTAAAACCACAATGAGATATCACCTCACACCAGTCAGAATGACTAAAATTAACAAGTCAGGAAATGACAGATGCTGGCGAGGATGTGGAGAAAGGGAAACCCTCCTACACTGTTGGTGGGAATGCAAGCTGGTGCAACCACTCTGGAAAACAGCATGGAGATTCCTCAAAATGTTGAAAATAGAACTACCCTGTGACCCAGAAATTGCACTACTGGGTATTTACCCTAAAGATACAAATGTAGTGATCAGAAGGGGCATGTGCACCCGAATGCTTATAGCAGCAATGTCCACAATAGCCAAACTATGGAAAGAACCTAGATGTCCATCAACAGATGAATGGATCAAGAAGATGTGGTATATATACACAATGGAATACTATGCAGCCATCAAAAGAAATGAAATCTTGCCATTTGCGACAACATGGATGGAACTAGAGGGTATCATGCTTAGCGAAATAAGTCAAGCGGAGAAAGACAACTATCATATGATCTCCCTGATATGAGGAAGTGGAGATACAACAGGGGGGGTTAAGGGGTAGGAGAAGAATAAATGAAACAAGATGGGATTGGGAGGGAGACAAACCATAAGTGACTCTTAATCTCACAAAACAAACTGAGGGTTGCTGGGGGGAGGGGGGTTGGGGGAAGGGGGATGGGGTTATGGACATTGGGGAAGGTATGTGCTATGGTGAGTGCTGTGAAGTGTGTAAACCTGGTGATTCACATACCTGTACCCCGGGGGATAAAAATATATTATATGTTTATAAAAAATAAAAAATTAAAAAGAGAAAAAAAAGATTATAAAATTCATAAGCTTATTTACTGGAGAAAATTCACAAAAAGCAAAGTAACACCCTTTTACTGTGGAATGCTCACTTCAGGCTGCCCTGTTAAACCACCTAAGCTATCACGCTAGATCATCTGATAAATGGTCCAACAAAGAGCACTAAGGTCAATCCCTGTAGTGCTAAATATCAGTAAGTATAAATGTTTCTTATTTTTATAAAAATGAATTGAAATATTAAAATATTATTTCTAATCCAATGGATTTTCTTATTTAGAGGCCACTGAATTAGAAAAAAAGTTCCATGCTAATGGAGGGAAGATATACTAGAGAAGAAAAAGTAAGAGCTTTAAAAAAGTAAGAGCTGAGAAGAAGGAGAGAGAAAGAAAAAAGTTACCTTGAATACATAGGTGACATTTTCTTATACCAGGCTCAATACAATATTCAACTCCAGAATGTAAAATTGGTACAAAAATATTGAAAATGAGGTTTATAATCAAAGGAGGAGACTGGAACAATCACATTTGAGGAAAAAGGAAATAAAACAAAACATGATATGGATCTTACTTTATCACTTTGATATGATAATGACAGGGATGGGTATATGCATATGTAAAATCCAACACTAAATTTATTTTTACCTGGCTATAAATTATCTCTCACTTAGTGTGGTTCTTTTGAGCTTCATCCATTTTGTTTTATGTATTAGTATCCTATCAGTGTTGTAAAAAATTAACAGAATTATTGGCTTTAAACAACAAAAATATACTATTTTATAGTTCTGGAGGTCAGAAGTCCAATACAGTCTTATAGGTCTAAAGTCAAGGTGTCAGTATAAACGGTTTCTTCTAGAATAGATACTCTACTCCTCAATGCTTTCAGAATCTGGAGGTTGTCAGCATTTCTTGTTTCCTGGTTACATCTCCAATCTCTGCTTTTGTGGTTACATCTTCCTTTGTATCTTCTTCCTTTCTCTGATCTTCTGCTTCCTTCTTAGAAGGACCCCTGTGACAATATTAGTCACACCCAGATAATCCCAGATAATCTTCCCATCTCAAGAGTCTTGACTTAATAGTATCTTCAGAGTCCCTTTTGCCACATAAGTAAACATTCATAGGAGATTAGGGCTTAGACATCTTTGGGGAAGAGAGAGGACATTACTCAGCCTCCCACGTATATCAGTAACTAGTTCCCTTTAACGGCTGAGCAGTTTTGTTTTGTTTCATTTTTAAATTGTGTGGATTTACCTCAAATTGTTCATCTTCACCTGTTGATGGAACTTTATATTGGTTCTAATTTTTTATTATTATTAAATAAGCTACTGTAAACAGTAGTGTATAAATCACTGTGTGGACATACTATTTTCATTTATCTTGGATAAGCACCTAGAACTGAGGTTCCTAGGTTGTACAGTAAGTGTTTATTTCATTGTATATGCAAGAACCAAACTGCTTTTTATATTGATTGTACCATTTTCCATTCCCCTCAGCAATGTACAAGAGTTCCACTTGCTCACCAATTCAGATTCTGAGGGATTTTTTTTTCCCTGCCATTTGCCACTTCAGTAGAAGCATGGTGGGATCTCATTGGATTATTACTAGCATTTCTCTAGTGGAGCTACTTGCACTCCACCATGCGGGGTGATATGCAAAGGAAGACTAGATAAATCAAATCAATAAAAATGAGAAGTAGTAATGGAGAAAAAACACTCTCAGAATTTTTTTTCCAGTCATCTCCACCAAGACACATGTTTCATCCTACTACTTCCGTTTTCACTAAGAATCCTTACTGTTTTAGTTAAAATCAATTGTTATACTGAAATTTTTAATTTTTATTTTTTTATTTTTGACATGTTTCTTTGTATAAGCTAGTTTGGGTTGCCAATTACATTTCACCAAGAGCCAAAAATAATACCCAAAGTTACAGTTTGTAAGGGTCAAATTATCTCAATTGATAAAACAGTATTTTAGTGGGAGATTTTGATTGCAGATTTAATCTCCTTAGTAGTTATAGATCTATTCAGATTTTCTGTCTTTTTATAATTCAGTCTTGTAAGTTATATGTTTCTAGGAATTTATCCATTCACTATAGTTTCAAAGGAATAAAATACTTATGAATGAATTTAACCAAGGTGGCAAAAAATCTGTACAGTGGAAACTATTTAAAAATTGATTATATAAACTGAAGAATACACAAATAAATGGAAATATATTCCATGGTGATGGATTGGAAGACTTAATATTGTTAAAATGTCCATACTACAAAGTGATCCACAGTTTCAGTTCAATCTCTATCAAGATGCCAATGGCATTTTTCACAGAGAGAAAAAAAAACCTAAAATTTATATTGAACCTCAAAAGACTCTAAATAACCAAATAAATATTGGAAAGAATGAAGCTAGAGGTGTATCACACTTCCTGATTTCAAACAATATGACAAAGCAAAAATAATCAAAACAATATGGTATTGGCATAAAAACAGACACATAAATCAATGAAACAGATGCCAGCAATAAATCCACATTTCTGACAAAGGAGACAAGAATAGGAAAATAGTCTCTTCAACAAATGGTGTTGGGAAAAATGGATATCTACATGCAAAAGAATGAAATTGTACCTCAGTCTTAAACATACACAAAAACAACTCAAAATGGATTAAAGACTTAAGTGTAAGACCTGAAAACGTAAATCTCCTAGGGAAAAATACAAAAACAAAAACAGTAAAATTCTCCTTGACATTGGTCTTGACAATTTTTTTTTTTTTACTTGATACCAAAAGCAAAGGCAACAAAAACAAAAATAAACAAAGGAGGAAACATCAAACTGAAAAGCATCTGCACAGCAGAGGAAATGATCAACGAAATGAAAAGGCACCTCTGATATGGCAGGAAACACTCACAAACTACATATCCATTATAGGATTAATATCCAAAAGATACAAAGAACTATTTAACTCAATAGCAAAAAATAAATAAATAAACAAACAAATAAATAAGTAAATAAAAAACAATTAAAGAATAGGCAAAAGGCCATAATAGCCATTTCAACAAAGAAGAAACATAAATGTCCAAAAGGTACAGAAATAGTGTTCGATATCACTAATTATCTAGGGAGTGCAATTCAAGCACAGTGAGACATTAACTTATACCTGTGAGAATGTCTATCATCAAAAAAAACAAGAATTAACAAATGCAAGCAGGGATGTGGAGAAAAGGGAACCCCTGTACACTCTTGGTGGGCATGTAGACTGGTATTCAACATAGGAGACCATGCGGAAGTTCACCAAGAAATTAAAAATAGAATTAACATTTGGCCCTGCAAGTCTACTTCTGGGAATGCAGCCAAAGGCAACAAAATCGTTATCTTAAAGAGATATGTATACTCCCATGTTCATTGAAACATTATTCACAATAGCCACTGTATGGAAACAAACCAAGTGTCTACCAACAGATGAATTAATAAAGAAAATGTGGTGCACATATAAAGATGTATTTGTTTATTTTAGAGAGAGAGTTTGAGAGCGTGCAAATGGTGGGGAGGGGCAGAAGGAGAGAGAGAACGTTGAGTAGACTCTCTGCTGAGCATGGAGCCTTATACAAGGCTGGATCTCACAACCCTGAGATCATGACTTGAGTGGAAACCAAAAGTTGAATGCAATTGATCGCTGTCAAACGCTTAACCAACTGAGCGACCCAGTGGTGCGTATAATATAATGTAATATTAGTCACCCTTAAAAAACAAGGAAATCTTGCATTTGATACACCATGGATGAACCTGGAGGGCAGTATGTTAAGTGAAATAGGCCAGACAAATACAAATACTGCATTACATCACTTATATGTGGAATCTTAAAAAAAAAAAAATAAAAAAAAGTCAAACTCATGGAAACAGAGTAGAATGGTGAAGCATGGGGCAAATTGTGAGAGGTTAGTAAAAGGTTACAAACTTTCAGTTATAAGATAAAGTCTGAAGATCTAATATATAACTCATTGATAAAACTGTATTATGTATAATTGACATTTTTGAAGAGAATAGAACCTAAATGTTCTCACCAAAAGGGAAAAAAAAAAGATAAATAGGCGAGGTGCTGTATGCGTTCCTTAACTCCATGGTGAGAATCCTTTCACAATGCATACTTACATCTAATCATCACATTGTACACTTTAAAATTTTGTCAAATATACCTCAGTAAAGCTGAAGGAAATATTAATAAGGTGCTCTAAATTGCCAAAATTTCACCCATAAAATATAATCCTATTTTACCTTTTGATTTTAATAATGCAAACAAAAATTATGGTCACTAAAAAAGTAAAAGGCTGTATACTGCAAGACTTTATTAATGACCATATATTAAAAAGATAACTTATTTCATAATCCAATGTATTAAATATTCCCCAAGTGGAAGCTGTGAAGATATTTGGAGCAAATATTGATGCTTTTGAGGAAATATTAAGATGAAATACACTGGAGTACTGCTTTGTTGAATATAATTTTGAATGAATTTAATCATTTTAACTTTATATTTCTCTGTTCTTTTTTGTTTTTAATAAGCACAATAATTTTTAAATAAAAATAGGCATACACATATCAACACTTCTGTAGGCACGCACGCACACACACACACACACACACACCATTAGCTCTGTTGCTATTGCTCTAAAAAATCATTAGCTATTATCACATGAGCAAATCTCTAAGGCTCTTTACAATGTGCTACTAGGAACTGTTCCTATTGCAAACAGTACAGTTGAAAATCAGCATCTGCAATTTTGAGCATCTGCTTTTGTGTCTTTGGTTGGAGGGGGTGCTCAGATTTCAAACACCTATTTATTTTTTCTGTCCCTGAGTTCTTTTTCTATTTAAGACATGGTTTTTAGTAAGATGCACAACATGAGCATTTTAGGCTAGAAATGTTTAATTTCTCACAATGAGAACTGTTAAATATATCGAATCTCTGTTTCTAGGGGTGGTTGGGTGGCTCATTTGTTAAGTGTCTGGCTTCAGCTCAGGTCATGGTCCCAGGGTCCTGGGATTGAGCCCCATATCTGGCTCCCTGCTCTGAGGGAAGCCTGCTTCGCCCTCTCCCACTCCCCCTGCTTGTGTTCCCTCTCTCGCTGTGTCTCTCTCTGTCAAATAAATAAATAAAATCTTCAAAAAAAGTTATTCTAAAAACAAAAAGAATCTCTCTCTTTCTAGAGGTCTTTAAAAATAGAAAGTTTACCGTAAGTGAACATTTACATTAATTTTTACATATTTACTCATATGTTCTTATTAACCACAAACTACATTTTTAAAATATTTCTAGCTTTCCCATAGGTTCCCTCACACTGTTTCCCAGTCAATAACACCACCTCACTCTTGAGATAATGGGTATGCCATTTTAATACATGCTGTCCCTCTCCATGAGTATGAAAGGTTTCTTTGCCTCATGTTTGAATGTTCAGGTGAATGAATGACTGCACTCTGAGGTGCTTCAAGATGCACACCTCAAATAAATTTTGTATACTTCACATAACACATAATTAAATTCACAGTACTCTAAAAATATTCAATAAACTTGAAGAAAATTTAGCTTAATTTTTCAATACTGTTGGAAGATGACTGTCTCTCTCTTTTAAGGGTGGCCTGATCTCTAAAAAACAAAATTAGGGTACACCAACAGCCAGTTTTGAGAAGAGCCCATCCAACACATAGTCTTCAAACTTATTAACAATATATCTAGCTGATTTCTAATCAGGTGATGACACATAAACAAGTTGAGATTTACATACAAGATATATACTAATTTTAACATATCTATACTATTTGCAAAGGATAACAATTTATCATAGGAAACTGAGGATGGTAACAGAATAATAAAAGGACTTAAAATCAGGGCACCTGGGTGGCTCAGTCAGTTAAGCATCTGCCTTTGGCTCAGGTCATGATCCCAGGGCCCTGGGATCCAGCCCTGCAATAGGCTCCCTGCCCAGTGAGGAGCCTGTTTCTCCCTCTATCTCTGTCACAACCACTGCTTGTTCTATCTTGCTCTCTCTCTCTCTCTCTCTCTGTCAAATAAATAAATAAATAAGATCTTAAAAAGAAAAAAGATTTAAAATTATCATCATGATCATCTGAAACTGAAATATGAGCATTTTAGATTAAGAATAATTAAACATTTCGCACAGTGAGAACTGTTCAATATATAGAACCTCTCTTTCTAGAAGTCTATAAAAGTAGAAAGAAATAACAATCTGTTAAAGATGATTTAGTTGCAGTACTTTCTGGAAACTAGATAATGACTGCTAAAGACCCCG
Source organism: Neogale vison (assembly GCF_020171115.1). Taxonomy (NCBI): domain Eukaryota; kingdom Metazoa; phylum Chordata; class Mammalia; order Carnivora; family Mustelidae; genus Neogale; species Neogale vison. The sequence continues at coordinate 90,248,427 of NC_058096.1, read as the reverse complement.
TTTATCCCTAGATCATTTTAGTTCATTTTAAATGAAATGTTTATATGTAAAAAAGTTTATCTTTAACAAGCTGATATTTTATTTTATTTTATTTTTTTTTTTTAAAGATTTTATTTATTTATTTGTCAGAGACAGAGGGAGAGAAAGCGAGCGAGCATAGGCAGACAAAGAGGCAGGCAGAGGCAGAGGGAGAAGCAGGCTCCCTGCCGAGCAAGGAGCCTGATGTGGGACTCGATCCCAGGACCCTGGGATCATGACCTGAGCTGAAGGCAGCTGCTTAACCAACTGAGCCACCCAGGCGTCCCAACAAGCTGATATTTTAAAAATAAACTTATGTACTATTGAACTTCTTTTGCCCTGTTCATACACAGTTCATACTAAATTTGTTTGGAGCTACAATGTCAAAATTGGAAAAATCAAAGATTCAGATTTTGCAAAACAAGAGAGATGCTTTTATTTGCTGTAAACTTAAAACTTAAAGTCAGATGATTCTTCAGGTCATATTTCTTGTTAAACTTAAGTGAAAGTAAACATGATGTCCTTTGGTAAAGTGTATATAGTACTATTGTTTTGGCACACAAATAAGTTTTATACAAAATGTTTTAGTAGCTATTCATACATATAGATTGTAATCATTAATTATGTAAGTTATTTCCCACTTTTTGCAGATAGGTCAACATAATCACGGAATATTTTAAGAATGTTCCTTTTCCATGGGTGGCTGGGTTGGTTAAACATCTGACTCTTGGTTTCTGCTCAGGTCATGATCTCAGGGATGTGGGATCCACTGCATTGAGGGGGCCTGTGCTCAGTGGGGAGTCAGCTTCCCCTCTCCCTCCATCCCTCCCTCTGTTCATGCTCTTAATCTCTCTCTCAAATAAATAAATAAATTGTCAGAAAAAAACATTTTCCTTTCCCAGTCAGAATTGTAGTCATACAACCCAAATGTAAAAAATAATTTCTTCAGATACTATTTAGCAATAAAAATGACTATTAAGATAAACTACATATTTTATTTAGATTTTGGAAGTTTTGTTTCTGTATTTGTGTGTGGCTGTTCCTCTGAATTGTCTATTAAGAGTAGACTTAATACAAATATAGCAAACAACTAAAAGTCTTAATATAATAACAATAGGAGATAGAAAATATAATAGAAGAAACAATATTATGATACACATTCTTACTTGGTTGCTAAAATATAGAATTGGAAAGCATTTAATGGATTTTTGGTATGTTATAGTTTTTAATAGTAATTAAAATATAATGATGAGAAAAACTAATTCAGATATTTCCATTTATTAACTCTCTCCAAGGAAAATATTTCACATATTTGATAGGGCAGCATTGCAGAGAAATGCACACTCTTGAAAAGCTGACTGGAAGAAGAGGGGTCCAGAAAACACAAAGCAGAATGAAGTGCCTTGCTTGTAGTCACTCTGGTAGTTAATTACTAATCTGGTAGTAGATAAAATGCTATAAAGTTTATATTAATTTGTTATTGAATAATCATGTGTTACATATTTTACATATTTTGTAGCTGCAGGATAAATTATGATTCAAAATAGTGATAATTGCAATAGTGATTTCAATTGTAACAAAATTGCTTTATGGAAACAGATTATGAAGAAAGAAAATGTAAATAATCAAGTTTGTAAGACACATATATGCAAAAGATTTCTGTCAAAAAATTTCAACAAAACCTATTATACAATTGTATTCTTATGCAAAGAAATACTATATAGTTGCTGTCACCAGAGCAGAGGACAACAGCAAGACATCTCGAACCTGAGGGATAAAAACTATTACGAGACTGTGCATCAAGGATTGATACAGCAGCATCAGAAAATGTCAACCACATAAGCACAATTTTCAGACCAAAATAGAAATGATCACCTTATACAGGTATCCCTACACCTGGCAAAATGATCTATAAATATGGCAATTTTCTGGAAACTATCAAAATACAACTAAAGTTATCTCTAATAGTTGAACCTTCTGGTAAACTCAACAACCTGGGGGAACTCTGTACTGAATGTATGTTTATGAGGAAGCAGTTAAGGATGAGATTTATATAAGGGGACCCTAAAAACTGAAACTCTATATCCATTGTTGATTGTCTCTGGGATTTTGTAAAAGATATACTTGTTTAATAAATATGAACACAGAAAGAATTATATAATGAAATGTTATTTGTGATTTTTTTCAAGATTTTATTTATTTACTTGACAGACAGAGATCACAAGTAGGCAGAGAGGCAGGCAGAGAGAGGGGGAACCAGGCTCCCTGCTAAGCAGAGAGCAGGATGCAGGGCTTGATCCCAGGACCCTGAAATCATGACCTGAGCAGAAGGCAGAGGCATTAACCCACTGAGCCACCAGGTGCCCCTGTGATGTTTTAATAGGAAAGAAAAAGCACTGTAGAAGCCAGATGGAGGTCTTTACTACTCTGTGAGGCAATTATAGATAGGTAGCAAATTCTGATAGAATTCTGATGTATTATCTATATTTATCTTGCTTTTCCTAAATTGTATTATTTAGTGCATACTGTACTAAATATATTCAGTAATTAGTGGTTCAGTCCAATGACATAAAATTCTAGATTAAATGTTTTCCATTAAATATTCTGGGTTCAATCAGTGAGGATTATAAGAAATTATTAAAGTAAATCTTCAGAGTAAATGGACTCACCCTTGAAATTAGTGGCAGTTCAAATAGGACAATATTTCACATAATTAAGGAAGACGATACAAAAAAAAAAAGAAAAAAAAACTCATACATAAACCCTATGTCTTTAAAAGCAATGCTTTAAAATTGTTATTTTTGTATTTAGGAACCTCTGTAAGTATAATCTGATCCTCAGTGAGTTCCATAGTGTAAAAAGCAGGCCCAAGGAACACACTACGCCACTTGGTTCACAGTGTCATCAAACTCCATATGTGACAAGACCAGTGATGGATGACTCCAAACAAAATGTGGAAACTCCATAACCCATACAATTTAATAACGCTAAACCACAGGGAAATTCCTTTTCAACTAAGGTTTATGCAGCAATCCCTGGAAGCACAGTTCTTCTCTATCCTAACTATAGATACAATTTTACTTTATATAAACCTTTCATCTCTTAAAATATTTTGTCTTAATAACATTAAAGTATCTCTCACTGGCTCAAAGGGCTGCTTTAATCTTTCTAAGCAACATTCTATTCCCAAATGGTGAATTTAACTCAGATCTGCAGAAAATTGTACCCCAGCATCAACAACAACAACAATTACAAAGAAAGAAAAGTCAGAAGTACTTTAAAAGCAAATACAATTATAAACAAAGCATCAATTGTGAAACATAATATATATGCTACATTAAGTTCATTTTCATCCATGCACTTACTTCATTTCATAATGGATTGTATTGTTAACTTCTAGATATATCCTAATCCTGAAAATATGTAAAATTTTCATCACTATCATCAGAATAAGTACTAAGTACATTAAATTCCATAAGAGAAATAAATGAACATTATTTCTTCTTTGGTTATATTTTTAATTTTTTAAACCTTAGTATGTTCTTAACATCAGTTAACTTACAATAACTAATTCACATTAACAAAATTGATATTCGCATTTGTCCTACTATGCTTATTCTAAGATTCTCACACTAGTAATTGGGTGTCTTAAATTTATACCCGTAGGCATAACCTTTCTGGCCATTAGTCCTAAAGAATGATTGACTCAAATGTTTATTATATAGCATCAATTACAATGCAATCCTCAACTGAATAGATATACTCTACTATGAATGTTAATATCTGATGTAACCATGAAACCAACTTACACATTTCACAATAAAAGTTCATATAATTTTTTTAAATCAAGATACCTGAATAACTATCACTATCAACAAAACTTCTATTTTAAATATAAACCATTTAATTATATTTGACATTTATAGGAGTTGCCCCTTGAAAAGTTGCTGAAAAGGAGCATATGTTAAAATTTTGTCAGCCTTACAATGACCACTGCCAGCACACTAATAACCCTCTCTTCATTGCCATTGACCCTAGACATGGAAGTTTCTTAGATTGCGTGATGTGATTTCTTTTTTAAGAGTAATATCACAGACTGGTATTTATTAGTCATATGAACAGAGGTTTCCTATTCTGTTGATTCAGTCTTTCAGTTCAGTTCCAAATGTCTGCCTTTTTTTTTTTTTCAGTTGTAAAAGTAGTGCTCATACTTTCAAACTGTTCAACATAAACTTTTAAATTCATAGACACAAATTTTTCACAAGGACTTTTTTTCTTATATTAAGCTACATCTAGAAACTACAAATGTCAAAATTATTTCTACTCTGCTGAACCAACCTAAGAATAAAATTGCATTTCAGAGACAGAAGATTAAAATGATTTTTTTCCTCTTAATATATTTGAAGTATCTTAAAACTATTTTGAATATATATATATATATATTGCATTCAATATGTTTTGTAAAATATAATTCACCCTTCAAATTTTCCTAGCATAATGAACTGACAAGTCATATAATTTTTGTTCTTGTAATTTAGCACTCTTGAAATATACACACTATTAATACTTTCAGAAAGCTAACTTTTCAAACAGTGATCTTGGCAAAATATAATCAAACTGCTTACTTTCCTACATAAATATGAGGTTTATATGAACATTGGAAGACCAAATGAAACGTCTCAACTCTTCTGACTAGAAATCAAAAACTACAATTAGCTCAGATCCCATGATAATATATCTTTGTGAATCAGAATTACATATCACAATCAGAACTCTGCATTATAGAAAAACTGCATTATACAAGATATGTTTTTTCCTTAGTTTTTGTTAAAGTGCTTTGCTAATTAATCTTGTATGTGACAGACTGTTACTAGGCCTGTCACAGGGATCAGTTTGTAATGTATAAAAAATATCAGATTATTATGATGTACACCTGGAACTAACAGGATATTGTATGTCAATTATACTTCAATAAAAATATTAAAAATAAGTATGATACCATTTATTGGCTAATCTCATCAATGTTTGTTGGCTGAAAATATCAATTCTAGGCCATACTGGCTTCTCACACATGGCAGGTGGATTCCCTCAGAGCAAGTGAGTGAATGTGCAATAGAAGACATGGAAAACAGAAGTCATAGTCAGTTTGTAACCTAACCTCAGAAGTGTCAGCTCTTCACTTTTACCTTATCCTATTCATTGGAAGCAAGTCAATAAATCAGACACCCTCAAGCAAAGGGAACTACACAGAGCACAAACACCAGGAGGTGGGGATCATTGGGGGGGTCATCTTGGAGGTTGCCAATCAAACCCATATTCCAAAAAGTGAGTTCTTATTCCACTCCTCAATTAAATATTATATTAGAGTTGAAGTAGAAAATTTACCTAATTTATTGAGTATCTACCATGTGCCATGTTTAGGCTCTAGTAAAATGGTACAGATAAGGATAACGTTCATTCTAGAGAGGCAAGAACAACAACAACAACAAATCAGAAGCCAACAATATAAGTATCATAAAGAAAAAATAAAATAAAATATAGTAATAGGAAGAAAAAACAAACCTGGGTAATAGAATGAGGGACTAATATTTTAATTAGTCAGGAAAATTTATCTAAGGAAGTACTTTTGATATGGAACTGCATGGTAAGAAGGGAACTCTTTAGAGGTGAATATAAAGGGAACAAAGATGTGAACATTCTTTTGGCAACAAAAAAGTCATCAGAAGCAAGGGGACAGGTGTAATTGGAAGAATTATTTGAGCAAGGTATAGCATAGAAGAGATGTTAGGAAGAGAAAATAGCAACTATAAAAAAATTATTTTAGGTTAAGCTTTACTATTAAAGGACCAGAAAAATGGGTGATAATTAGGGGAAGTCAGAGATTTAAGATGAGAGATTTTTTTAAGATGAGAATATTAAAATTATGTTTATATGCTGATAGGAATGATCTAGAAAAGAGGAAGATGCTGACAATGCAAAGCAGGTCAAGTTCATTATTCATTTTGCAAAAATTTTTTTAAAAAATATTTATTTATTTATTTTAGGGGAGAGAGAGAGCACGGGGTTAGGGGAAGGACAGAGGGAAGAGAGAAAGAATCTCCAGCAGACTCCACACTGAGTGCAGAGCCCAACATGGGGCTCCACCTCACCACCCTGAGATTATGACCTGAGCCAAAATCAAGGTTGGATGTTCAACCAACTGACTCACCCAGGCACCCCTTTCAGCAACTATTTATTGACTCTACACATCATGTACTGCTAAAGTTCCAGGAGATATGAAACTTATCTTCTAGTTTGGATTTTAAAAAATGTAGTAAGAAGTATTAAGTAAAACACATGATGTATCAGCTTACTAAAGAGAAAAATAATGCAGGCAATTTTAGATAGGGTGGCCAGGTAGGATCTCACTAAGAAGATATTTGAGTAAAGTTCTGAAAAAAGGAGCTACCTCATGTCGAAATCTGAAGGAAGAACTTTCTAGAGCAGCAGGTACAAAGGCCCTAATTCAAGAGCATGCTTTATATATTTAATAAAGAGCAAGAAGGTGAAAAAGGTTGGTTGAGTAAATGAGAGCAAGGAGAAAATATCAGAGAAATAGTAGGAAGCCAGATCTTATAGGCTTAGGTAAGATGATTTAAAGATTTTGATTTCCATTCAGAATGAAAGGGACACCATTAGAGGATGTTGAATAGAAGAACAGCCTGATTTAAAAATATTTTTTGAGTTGCTAATGTATCAGGTATAGGCTGTGAAGGAAAAAGAGTCTAGTATGATGTATGGGTTTTTGATTGAGTACCAGGAGAATGGAGCTGTCACTTACTGAGATATGGAAGACTGAGGGAGGGTCCACTTGGAACAAAAGTCATGAACTTAGGCAGTTCTGTAAAGAATTCTATAATCCAAAGAAAATGTCCAGGAAGGACATTTTTGAGCTATTAGTAGAGAGATCTGCAAAACTGGATCTATAAGGGAGCATGCATATATTAAAATGGACTCCAAAGCCTAAATTCTGTGTTATTGAACATATGTATCAAATGAAGAGGGGGACACCTGGGTAGCTCAGCGGGTTAGGCCTCAGCCTTCAGCTCGGGTCATGATCTCAGGGTCCTGGGATTGAGCCCCGCACCTGGCGTTCTGCTCAGCAGGGAATCTGCTTTCCCCCCCTCTCTCTGCCTGCCTCTCTGCCTACTTGTGATCTCTGTCAAATAAATAAATTTTAAAAATCTTTATTTAAAAAAAAGAAAAGAAAATTAAGAAGAATCAGCAAATGAGACTGAAAAGGAGTTATCAGAGAAGTAGGAGGGGAATGAGTGATGTTCTGGAAACTAAGTAAAGGTTTAGTCAGTTGTGTAGGATGAGTGGTCAGGGGGCCAAGGAAAGCCAGCACTTCAAAAAAAAAAAAAAAAAAAAAAGAAAAGAAAAAAGAAAAGAAAAGAGAGAGAAAGCAATTGTGTCTGATGCACTAAGTTAAATGAGAACTGAAAACTGACCATTGATTTATAGCAATGAAGGGTGCCACTGGTGATCTTGAAGAGAACATCTGTGCTGGTTTATAGGAACAAAAGCCTGACTGGAATGATTTCAATAGAGAATTGGAAGAGAAATTTGGAAATATTGAGATAAAACTATTCTTTCAAGAAATATTGCTTACAGGGATGGGGAAAAAGTTGTGGTGAAAGATGGAGGAAAATGAGGAATGAGTGTAGGTTTTTAATGGAAGAAATACCAAACATTTGTATGCTAATAGAAATGGCCCAGTAGATCAAGGTCTTCTCCTTATATCTCCACCCTTATCTTTTTAGCTCCTTTTCTGCTTCCCTTTTCAACACTATGATCTGTAAATACTGGAGTGGCCCAAGGCTCTTTTCTTTACCTCTTTCACTAACTTTCTAGCTGATGTGTTCCAGACTCACATTCTTTATATGATGATGGCTCCCAAACTGATATCTCCAGCTCAATTTTTTCCATCTACCCTACACTCATACACATAATTTTGTTTTCAACACTACTACTTCTATGTATAAGCAAACACCTCAAACATAGTATGTCTTCCTGAACACCAGAAGAACCCCCATCCTGGATAACTGCTGACCAAGCTGCATCTTCCATCATCTTCTTCCCCATTATTTAAGTAAATAATCATTCAATCATTTCAGTTGTTTAGGCCCATATATTTGGAATTATTCTTGAATATTTTCTTTTATACTTTATTCAAATTCACCAGTGAATACAGTTAGTGCTATATCCAGTATATAAAACAATTCTAGTCACTTTTTGCTACTTCCATTGCTATATCCTGGGCCCAACCACCATTTCTAAATTGAATTATTATAGTAGCTTCCAGCTGGGCTCCTTTTATTTACTCTTCTTACTTATAGTTTTTTCTCAACCCATAGCCAGAGTAATACCATTAAGACAAAAGTCATCGGGGTGCCTGGGTGGCTCAGTGGGTTAAGCCGCTGCCTTCGGCTCAGGTCATGGTCTCAGGGTCCTGGGATCGAGTCCCACATCAGGCTCTCTGCTCAGCAGGGAGCCTGCTTCCCTCTATCTCTCTCTCTCTGCCTCCTCTCCATCTGCTTGTGATCTCTCTCTGTCAGATAAATAAATAAAATCTTTAAAAAAAAAAAGACAAAAGTCATATAATTTTATTCCTATTTCCAAAACTCCCCAATGGCAACCTATCTCATTCAGAATAAAAGTTAAGTAACTTGCAAAGAGGCCTACAAGACCTTACATGTTTGAGAAATCTACTGTCTACTCTATTCTTTCCTTCTACTGCTCTCCCTCTTCCCCATACTTGTCTCCTTGCTGATACTGAAACATTCTACACATGCACACAACATAAGGTCTTTGCTGTTTCTTTTTTTTTTTTTTTTTAAGATTTTATTTATTTATTTGACAGGGAGAGATCACGAGTAGGCAGAGAGGCAGGCAGAGAGAGAGAGGAGGAAGCAGGCTCCCTGCTGAGCAGAGAACCCGATGCGGGACTCAATTCCAGGACCCTGAGATCCTGACCTGAGCCGAAGGCAGCAGCCTAACCCACTGAGCCACCCAGGCGCCCCTGCTGTTTCTTTTTCCTGTAATATTCTTTATGCAGATATCTGACTTGTTTTTATACTTCCTTTAGCTCATTGTTCAAATGCCACCTTACCAGAGATGTTCCCCTAATTATCCTACATGAAATAGTACCCCTCCTTCTCTTGGCACTATATTTTTGCTGCTTTATTATTTTCTATAACACCTCTCACAATTTAGGCTACTAAATATTTATTGATTTTTTTCAAATCTCCCACGTTAAGATGTAGATTCTTTTCTGTCTTGTTCTCTGTTACAATTCCAGTACTTAGAGGCCAACTCAGAGGAATTCAGTAAATAATTGTTGAATGAATGAATAAATTGCCCTCTTCAAATACTATCTCCATTACTTTGCCTTAATTGAAAACTGGCTCTCTGAGTAACTTGTTGGTAAATCAAATGACACTCAATAGGTGAATATTCTTGACTGTTTTGCCTCATTTGGCACTGGATTTGAATTTTTCATTCTTGGAAGTCTCTCCTTCCCATGCTCCTGATGTTCCTCACAACTTTCTCTTACCCACCATTCTCAGTTGCCATTCAGGGATTAGCTTTCAGCCAGTCTGTTCAATCCTCTTCTTCAAGGTTCTATTCTTAATTCATCATTTCCTACTCTGTCTAGCTGAATTCACCCAATTCCCACGGTTTCAACAATGTTATAATTCTATATGTTGATATCTTCTGTAAAATTTGCATAAGCATGACTCAAACTAGTCCATGAAATGCTTTTCAATTCTTGGACATGGGTCTCTAGATTCAGGGATTTAGGGAATATGACTCTGAAAATCCATTTTAACAAGATCTAGCACTTTTATGCACATTAGCATTTAAGAACTATTGATTTATGTCTTCACATCTGACCTCCTTTCTAAGCTTCAAACTCAAATATTCAACTGACTATTCCTGACATTGGAATATATCTAAAGCAGCTCAAATTCCACATGTCCAATGCTAAACTCATCATCTCATCTACCTCTCCCCAACCCTTCAATTTTCCTCCTGCTATACCCTTATCTTGATGAGTGGTACAGTTATCTACCTACTGAACTTAGCGAGAAATCAGGATATAATTATCATCTTTTTTCTTTCAACTCCACAATCATTCACAATTCCTTTTGTGTTCTATATGCTCATAATGTTTAAACTCCTCCATCATTTCAAACTGGAGATATTATAATAAATTCCATGGCCTCATTTGTGTCCACATTTCTTTTCTTTTCTCCAAGGTGCTGCTAATTTGATTATGTAAAATTTGTTTCTAAAATCATTTATAAAGAAAATACCTGTTCCAGGGAGGATATAATCTATAATGAGCATTGTGATAGATAATTCAAGTGCATTATACCAGTTAACAACCCAGAATGCTTTGCATAACTTTCAAGATAATAACCAAAAGTCTTATTGTAGTACATATTGTTCTTTATGATATGACTTCAGCTCTTACTGACTCCCTCATCTCTTCCCATCTCACAAGTCACAATTAAAATGTGTTGAATTACTTGTTGCTCTCTGAATGAGATGCTGTATGGATCTTTGTATAAGCAGCTTCCTCTGTCTGCACTTCCTCTCCAAACTCTCCTAGCTAGCTCCTAAGCAGGACAGACCCCTCCTTTCCTGATGTCCATGGTCTGTGTTCAATGGCCACATGCAATACTTTAATACTATCATCTATCTAACAATCTTACTCTTAACTAGGAAATAAACGAGTGATATAATGGCTTTTTTGTATGTCAGCTTGGCGAGGCTACAGTCCCTAATGATTCAATTAAACACTAATGTAGGTGTTGCTCTGAAGCAATTCCTAATCCCTTGAATTTAAATAAGGGAGATTATCCTAGATAAACTAGGTGAGTTTGGCTGAATCAGGTGGAAGGCCTTTAAAGAAGATCTGAGGTTTCCCTGAAAGAGAAGAAATTCCCGTATGACAAAAGCTTCAACCTATGCCCAGGGAGTTGAATTGTAGTTGTAATCTTTCCTACTGGTTCTGCTTCTCTGGTTGAACCCTAACTGATAAACATAGGTACTACCTTTTTTTGCTATTCATGCCCTGTGCAAAATGTAATTCTTGACTAATAATATTCACTTGGTACACTTTTAAATGAATAAAAATGGAAAAAAATCAATTTTGGAATAGTCAAGACTTCCAACAGCAAGTTGACCACTGAGAAACTTTGGAAAAAATCATATAGGTCACTATCACTGCAAACACCACACACACACACACACACACACACACACAGTCTCTAACTTCAAAGGGGTAATAAAATTGCTTGAAAAATATCTAACTGTCTCTTGACTCCTCCCTCTCCAATTGTGCTCAGTGAAAATTTGCTTTGTTTCTCTTATGTTCTTCAACAGTCTGTGACCCTTATTTTAAACAGATAATTAAGCCTTCTATTTCACAAAGAAAATGGAGAACTTTAGGCATAAAGTCCTTTACTTAAAAATATTTACTTTTATACTCAACTGCACTTCTTTGCCCCAAGTTTCAGAGGAAGATCATTTTTTTCTTTCAATCCAAGCCTAAATCCCAAACCTTGTCTTACATTATCTATGCTTTCATCTTTTATATAATTTTGCTTCCTTGACTATACCATTACCTGATAATCTGTTTTTCTACTAAAATTTAAATAACTGGATCTTCTTACTTGTCTATCCCCTACATTATTTCACTGAAGTATCTTACTGAATCAAAAACAATGTCCTAACACGATGGACTTACTTTAAAAAGTACATAATTAGCAAGAGAAAACTCATTTCAAAAAACATTGCACACTGTGTTCACTGCAGCATTATTCACACTAGCCAAGAGGCAGAAGCAAATAAATATTTATCAATGAATTAATGGATAAAAAGTATGACATACGCATACAAAAGAATATTATTCAGCCTTAAAAAGGAGGAAAATTCTGTCATATTTTAAAAGATGGATGAAATTTGAGGACATTATGCTCAGTGAAATAAGCCAGTCATAAAAAAAAATACTGCATAATTCTACATATATGAGGTATCTAACATAGTCAGACTCTTAGAAACAGAATATAGAATTAAAGTTGCCAGGGCCAGATGGGAGGTGGGAAGAGCAAGTTGCACCATGAATAGAGAACTTCAATTCTGCAAGATGAAAAAGTTCTAGAGATCTGTTGCATAACAATGTGCATACAGTTAACACCATACGCTTAAAAATGGTTAAGATGAGACATTTTATAATGTGTTTTTTTACCATAATAAAACAAAATATAACAAAACTAAAGAAACTAATTTCTGTACTGTTTGCTAACAGAATATCTGACCCAACTGAAAACTGAAAAAACATGCATTTATAGAAACCGATTAGTATGTGATTGCAGGTAGGTAAATAGAAAGCTTTTAGTATAAGAACAAATGAACCATTAGTTCCAGTTTCCTTTTGCTTCTATCTTTCTTAGAAGTGATAAACCACCTTTACCACCTACTACAACTCTTATTCCAAAAAATAATACCACAGATACCTAGAGGTTGAGATGTACCTATTTAAAAGCCAGGGTGATCCACACGCGGTCAGTTGTCCCAAGTATCCTAATTTCCTAGATTATACAACTTCTGGAATTCCCCTATTTGTATCTGTTTTTTGTCAGTCAACTTCTTGGAGTGTTCCTCAAAATATCACTCCATCTCCATAGTCAAATCTTGTTTCTTTTTTGGAACAAATGAATTAATTAAGGCAAACAACATAGCAACCAAAAGTGATGGTGGTGGGAGCAAATTCAGAAAGTGATGGAAATTTATCCATTGCTCAAGGACATATAGCCTCCTTCAGTTTCAGGGAAAGGTATTAACCAAAATTAGGTTCATATAATTAATTACTATTGAAGCCTAAGTGCATGTCAGTACACCAAAAGACTAGAAGAACAAAGTATTTGAAAAAAAAAATCAATTTTCAACACCCCATGAACAACAAAGATGTCTGCAAATTGTGATACTAGTTATTTTTTTTTTTTTCCCTTCTGGTTCTGTAGTTCTCATTCACACAGTTAAATATATCCTTATTCCGAAGATTTTGGTGTAAGGTAAGGCAACATGTCTCTGGAAGGAAAGTGTTTGTTTGTCTTTGTAATTTTTAAAAATCTAAAATTGCTTTGCTTCTTTACAGTCTAGAAGTTTTATGATCACTTTCTCAAATAATCACTACAGGAAAATTTTCATCCATTTTTATTTTTGACTTTGTTTTCCTTACTTAGGTACATCATTTGGGGATAACTGCAGTGGTTTAAACTCCTGGTAATACCAGCATTGCTACAAGTTTTTTTCCCTGATATTTTGGACTTCCCTGGGTGCGACTGACAACCCTCCCCACCTTGATCAATCATTGTGATAAAGATTCTAAAAAACTGTTAGAATTTCTTGAAAAATATTCTTTATATGTGGCTTCAAGAAAGTCTTGTTAGCATTTACTGAATTCTTGAATACTTGATTACACACCTAAACATCTGGAATCCTGGCCTGTAACTCTATGTCTTCATTATTTCATTTTCCATAATATCTGAGGTAAAATTATATCCTAATATGTAATATTAAATAATAAATCATACTAGTGTTAATTTATATATATTTTATGATAGAAAAAATAAATTCTCCCTAGAAGAAGTTAAAGATTTTTTTAAATTAAAAACAATTTAAAGCCCATTTATTTTTAAATAATAGGCAAAGAAATAAAAATTCTAAACAAATATTTGTTTGATTGTTTGGTTAATTTTTACATTCTAAATGCATAAACTTTGTGTTTACTTCAGTTAGGAGACCAGTGCATAGTTACCTTCATTGTAGATCCTTGTGGTCAGTTACTCTAACCAGATCATTGCTCAAACCTTGATCAAACTCCAGTCAGTACTAAAGATATAACAGAAGGAATCAGTAGAATGTTCACGGGGTTAGACACAGGCTACTAATTTAATTGGCAAGAAAACAATAAATCTACACAGGCTTCATATATCCAACTAGAGCACCCAGACTTCATATATTCTACTATAGCACCCAGTTCCTGATCAAAGCAACAGATTTTACATTTTTCTGAGGAATTTGTTTTCAATATAACATTCACATAGTTATGTAATAGTAGATGTATCTGCCAAGAAGAGTTCATAAAAGGGATAGAGGATTCACTCCAAACCTCATACACATTTTTTTTAATAGAGTGATCATAATTGTGTTTTTATAATGGCCTGTTTTCCTTTTTTTTTTTTTTTTTGGCAAATGAAACTCAATTTTTCAAACAAGTCAGTGTCCATTATCTAATCCTAAATGTTGGGGCAGCTTTATCACCAACATTTGGCATGTAAGGCTCTACACAAATCTATTTGGCTGATTTAATTCACTTCAAAAAGGTAATTTTCTAAACACCCTCTGTTGGCCTGAAAGAGTTAAGGTTCTGCCAGTTGGGTGGTTTTGTCTTTTCTCACTGGCACAAGGACATACATGAGATCCTTACCGTAGACTTCTACATATACAAACAAGCATAAAACCTTAATGTGTAGGCTTCTCAATCTTTGTAACCAGAATATTTATTTTAAAATAGTTCTAGTATAAACAATAAGGATTGTAAATGGCCTGTATTATAAGGTATCACACACAGAAAAATGCACAAAATTAACCAATAGTGTAACAAATCATCAAAGGATATCTATGTAACAATCATCCTGATCAAGAAATAGTCCACAACTAGGTGAGTCCATTTATGTATCTTCTCTACCTTTAGCACTTCCCTTTTTCCCAAAAGTAACCACTACCCTGAGGTTTGATATTTTAGTTTAAATTTGCCATTTTCAGATTTTTTTAAATAAATGGAATAATATAGTATATATTCTTTGGTATCTAATTTGTCTACTTAAGATTCATACTTTTTTTGTAGCCATATTTCATTCATTTTCATCGCTACATTGGTTCTGTTATATGAGGTCAGCTACAAATATTTTCATAGTCTTTCTGTGCATGCCTTTCTCTTACTTTATACCCAGGAGTGAAATTGTTGGTATGCAGATCTGCAACACTAGTAGATGATGCTGAGTTGTTTTCCAAAATGTTTGCAACTCTCCCCCCAGGAGCATTTGATAGTTCCTGATAATCCATATCTCCACTAATACTTTGCATTATAGTTTATAAATTTTACCCATTCTGATGGATTAAAATATGATAATTTATGAAAGACTATTTAATAAATATTTCTTTCTCCAAATATCAAGAAGAAATTTTACTCCATTACTTTCTGGCCCTCTCTCTTGTATGTAATGATTTGGGGGTATGGTGATAGAAACAATAAATGAATTATTATATATAAATATACAAATATTATACTATGATATAGGGATCAGGTTTAATTAATTATTTTTATCAACTTGATAGCCATTTGACTTATAAAAGAGATTGCCCTTCCTCTACTACTCTTTAGTAATATCATAAATCAAGTGTCCATGAATATGCGGTCTTTCTATCCTATTTCACTGATCCTTATCTCTAACTTTGCCTTAATACCATATATCCTTACTGTACTGTTATAAGAAGAGTTGCTAAAAGTCCTCCAATAATGTTTTAATTCATCAAGATGTCTTTTCTAATCTTGGTCCTTGGCATTTGTCTATGAATTTTAGGATAAGCTTGTCAATTTTCACAACAATGTCCATTGGAGTTTTCATTCAGATTGTAGGGTTTTTCTTTTTAAGTTTTTTTTTTTTTTTTTTTTTTTTGACACACAGAGAGAGGTTACAAGCAGGCAGAGCAGCAGGCAGAGATAGAGGGGGAAGCAGGATCCGCACTGAGCAGAAAGTCCAATGAGGGCTCAATCCCAGGACCCTGAGATCATAACCTGAGCAGAAGACAGAGGCTTAACCCACTGAGCCACCCAGGTGCCCCAGACTGTAATTTATCTAGATGAAATTACATGGGGAATTTGACACCTTTACCATGTGCAGTCTTCCAAACTATGAAAAGAGTATATATCATTTATCTTTCAGTAATACTTCAAGCTAACTGAGTTCCCAAGTGGCATGTTAGTCAGGGTTCTCAAAATTAACTATCACAACTGGGTTTGACTAATTTACTTCCTAAGAATTTGTTATATTTTATACATTAAAAATATTTCTTTTGAAAGATATTTTATTTGATTATTTGTATTTTGCATGTAGATACACTTTTTTTTTCCATTCTAATTATTTTTATTAATTGTAATTTTACTGAGTCTTTAGCTAACAGAAAAGATTTCCATTGTAGTCTGCTATTCTGTATTATTCAAATGATGACTTTTCTTATATCACTATTTTCACTTTTCTGGAGACATTTTTTTCCAGTGAAATCTATTTTAGTAATGTGATCAAAAATTATAATTTTAAAATTCTTTGTTTCAAACTAAAGTATGAATTTGACATGTTAAGCATTTATCTATTTGTATTAGTAAAGTTTGGTTTTAAACATAAAAATTCCATTGTTGGGAAATTCCATAGCAGTTTTAGTGATATTTTGGATGGATTACAATTTCATATATTTACAAGTTTCTAGACAAAGTAATATTTGACCCAGCACTGTTAATAAAACTTTTATACTTACTATGTCCCAAATAGAATAAAGTAATTTTTTTAAATTTAATTTAATAAAAAATATATATATTTAAGATGTACAACATAATTTAATATACATATACACAGAAAATGATTACTATTGCCAAGCTAACTAATATACAGACATCTCACATATTACCATTTTCACATGTATGTGATGAGAGTCCCTGAAATCTTTTTTTAGCAAATTTCCAGTATTCAATACAGTATTATGAAACATAATCATCAGGCTGCACTTTAGGTCTCTAGACTTACTCATCTTATGTAACTGCTACTTCGTACTCTTTGAGATAAACCTCCCCATTTTCCCCACCTTACCTCCACTGTAACTACTGCTCTTTTCTGCTTCCATGTATTCAATTTTTTTTACTTTCTCCATAATAGTGAGATCATGCAGTATTTTTTTTTACATTGTCTAGCTCATTTCATTTAGAATAACATTCTCCAAGTTTATCAAATTTTGCAAATGGAAAGTTTTCCCTTTTAAGGCTGATAATATTCCATTGTTGTATTTTTCTAGGTCTGTCCATTTTGTTTGAATTTTAAAGATTTTTTTTAAAGAGTTAAACTGACTTTTATTGAGATATTAATGATGTATGACATATTAGTTTCAGGTATATTTATTTTTTTGGGGGGGAGGGGCACATGACTAGAGGGAGAGTCAGAGGAAGAGAGAGTGAGAGAATCTCAAGCAGACTCCCTACTCAGTGCACAGACACAAGGCTCAGTCTCTTGATTCAAGATCATGACCTGAATCAAAATCAAGAGTTGGATGCTTAACCAACTGAGGCACCCAGGTACCACCATCTTGTTTAAATTTAGAGTAAAATTTTTCATGATATCCTCTTGGTTTATTAGTGTTTACAGTTTCTGATATACATTCTTTCAAGTGCTCTCACTCTCTCCCTCTCTCATTTTCCAGAAATTTTATTGAATGTTTTCTAGGACTGATTATCTTTTCACTTGTTTTCTCTGGCATCCATAAGGTCTCTGTGGTTTATTATATGTTGTGATCAGTTTTTGGAAAATTATTGAGAATTGTATCTTTCAGATAGTGCTTCTGCCTCATTTTCTCTATCCCTGACAATTCAGTTATGTACGTATTTTATCATCTCACTTTGTCCTGTTTGTCTCTTAAATACACTTCTGTGTTTAACACATTTTGTTTCTCTTAGGTTTATTATGGAAATTTCCTTCTAAGCTATTTCAAGTTCACTAATTTCCTTAGTATGTCTATTATATTAGTGAACCAATCTATTAAATTTCTAACTTTTTTTTAAAGTTCTGGAATAATCATTTAATTATTAAAATTTTTTTCTTGCAGTCTTCTAAAAAGTTTAATCTTATCAATTATCTCCCTGAATATAACAAAATGGGTTGCTTAAACTCAAATACAGCTAGAGGTACCAGGAACCTGGTGTTACTTTAATTCAGTTTCAAGTTTGAGAGAAATTAAGCATCAATTTATGGAAGAGCAAACTACATGTTGCTCACTAAAGTTTTCCCTCTAGCCTTGAAACAGTTTCAACATGACTGCTTAGATTCTAAAACATTGAGCTGCGTCTTTCAGAATAAGCCGATACTCCTCCAGGGAGAGTGTCGACAAACACCAGCCTTCTTTAGGTTTCTACTTTTCAAATCTTGACCTTGTAACTTTTCAGAGCCTTGTTAGTGCTACGTGCTTTTAAGCAATTTGTTTTCAACTTCATCCAACTTTTTAAGTTGTCTTCAAGTGTGAAAATAGGTTCAAATTACCCAAGCTGTTATAACCAAAACTATAAATGTGAGTAATCAGTTTAAAACTCTCTGAAGAATAACATCAAGACGAAGGCTCTTTATAAATCTTTATAATTTTCAGGTTATACATTTCTAATATATGAAAAAAAAATTTCTTCAGAGTGGAAAAAGCCTGAGTTAATTTTTTGAAAAACATTATAATACATGAGCACAGAATCATTCATTTTTATAGAATTTTCTCTTATAATTTTTTTATGTATCTTCCTATAATATTAAACACAACACTTATAAAAGTGTACCATTGTTATCATCTTGGTACATTGGATAGTACATGATAAGTGTTCAATGTCTTGCAAAATTGAATGTATTTGATAAAATTAAAAGAATTTTCATCAGATAACTCAGGGGCTACTTTAAGGTGACTGCTTTTACCCTATTGACAAAGATACATATAAAAATTCAACTAAATTTCAATGTAAAGTTGTATCTCTTTGCTTTATTAGGCCTTCAGACCTAAATTGTCAATGTAACAACTGCACAGTAAAGAAACTTTTTTTTTTTAAGATTATTTATTTATTTATTTGACAGACAGAGATCACAAGTAGGCAGAGAGGCAGGCAGAGACACAGAGAGAAGAGGAAGCAGGCTCCCTGCTTAGTAGAGAGCCCGATGCGGGGCTCGATCCCAAGACCCTGAGATCATGACCTGAGCCAAAGGCAGAGGCTTTAATCTACTGAGCCACCCAGGTGCCCCAAATCTTTTTTAAGTAGGCTGCATGCTAAGTGTAGAGCCCAGCGTGGGGCTTGAACTCATGACCCTGAGATCAAGACCTTTGCTAAGATCAAGAGTTGGATGCTTAACAGCTACCCAGGTGCCCCAAGGAAATTTTAACATATATTGCATACACTAGAACTATTGTATTCATATGTCTAAATGTATCAGTAAACATTTTTTGTAATAATCTGTATTGATGCACACATTTGAAATACTATGTAATATTTATTAATAATTTCCTAGTTTTTCTGTGACTACCTAAAGTTCAAGTAGTCACTAAAATTCATGAACTAAAAAATCTGAGATTTTTCATATTCAAGTTTCAGAATCATGTGATGGTATAACCTTAATCATTATCCTTTTCAAGATACCTAGTATGTATCTCTGCAGTTGTTGAGTCAATAACTAGATAGGGATTATCCTTAGCAATGTATATAGCCTTATTATGGCTCATAGAAAAATCACGTCTGGCTGTGTTCAATTCCATCTTAATCAACAATATACTAAGTCTTTCAAGCTATGTTTAAAATCTACTCAGTAGACCAGGGCTGTTAGAGTTTAGTCCCTAGGTGATGGATTGATAAAAAGTCCATAGCTGGATAGATGATGCTCAGCCTCTTTTGCCTGTGGCTCTAGCTCTTGAAAAGAAAGATACTATTTCCTCTTTTTCTTTCAATGTCTAGAGTCCCTTTTTCCTCTTTTCCCAGTCACTCCTTATTTTCTCCTATACATAGGTCCATTCTTATCTTGTCTTAGGCTGTTCTGTAAGCATATGGTTGAATCTTTCTGTCACATACTTAAATGTAAGTCTTTGTTTCTACTTATCTACAAACGTGTTGGGAGGGAATAAAATCGCCTTGGAAAATATTATGAAGGGGGTGAGGAAAATATATATAAAATGCATTTTAATATTTAGAGATATAATCCTGTCATGTACCTTATCATATTTATATATCTAAAAATCAAAAAGACAAAAAATAGCCTTTATTTTATGCCTATTATGTTCCAGACAACATAG
This sequence comes from Neogale vison, assembly GCF_020171115.1. Classification (NCBI taxonomy): domain Eukaryota; kingdom Metazoa; phylum Chordata; class Mammalia; order Carnivora; family Mustelidae; genus Neogale; species Neogale vison. The sequence continues at coordinate 90,228,219 of NC_058096.1, read as the reverse complement.
AAAAGGTATTCACATTTAACAAGAACCACAGTCCTTTAAGGTAGATATTTATAGATGAGGAAATAAACTTCAGAGCAATTCATTGATTTGCCAAATGTCATGAAGTAAGTAAGAAGAACAGTCAGATTTTAAGCCCAGGTTTTACTGGCTTCTAAGCAAGGTCTCTTTCTTCTATTTCATACTTATGCTTCTGTAGGAGATATAAAAATCCACACATCTTAATCTCTGTCTTTTCTCATTTTAGATGTTATATGTGGCTTCCTTCTCACAGACTACAGTAATTTTCTATAGGCCCAAATAACTGGAGATAAATTTTTTTCACAGTCAATTAATTAATCTATTAAAAAATTCAGTAAATAAGGCACCTGGGTGACTCAGTGGGTTAAGCCTCTGCCTTCTGCTCAGGTCATAATCTCAGGGTCCTGGGATCAAGCCCCGAGTTGGGCTCTCTGCTCAGCAGAGAACCTGCTTCCCCCTCTCTCTACCTGCCTTTCTGCCTACTTGTGATCTCTCTCTCTGTCAAATAAATAAATAAAAACTTTTTAAAAAATCAGTAAATATTAGTCATTTAAATTGGGTAAGTTAGTACCCTTTTTTCTTATCATATTCCCTTGCTGTAGCTATAAGAAGAACAAAAATAGGTCGATTCTCCTCTTGATCCACCGTGGCCATCATTTCAATTGATTACTTGCATAGCATACCCAAGTTATTACATGGATGTTATTTAAATAGGATTGTTGGACAATTAAAGAGGAAGTCTTATGTAGAGGATGAGCTTATAAATAAGAATATTGATCATATTTACATTTGATACATTTGAATATTGGCCAGGCACTTTACAGAGAGCTTTACATGTATTATCTAATTAGTAATGATACGGGCCCTTAAATCTTTCCATTAATTTCAAGAAATAGGTAGTATAGCATCCTCATTTTAAAAATGATGAAACAAAATGGTAAAGGCATAAGAAGAGTTTTCTTGTTGTGATAACTTTAAGTAGTTTACAATTTTAATTTGGCTACCTTTTGAATTTTTATTGTTTGTGCTTTAGAACAGTGCTTCCAAAACCTTAGGGTACCTGTGAGTCATCTGGGGATCTTATTAAAATTCAAGTTCTAATTATCAGGTGGGATCTGAGATGCTGTATTCAAACACACTTCCCCAGACCAAACTTTGAAAAACAAAACTTTTTAGATTACTGATTTATCTATCAAACAGTCTCATTCATATAGGGCTGACTTTATAATAGTTGAAAATTAAGTGAGTATTAATATTTAGTTTATTAAATAAATGTTGATGACCAGGTATGTTCCTAAGTCAAAAGACTGTTTTCACAAAGACAACAGTTCAATGTAGACAGAAAAATTGAACAAGAAATACCTCCTTTTCCCCCCTCCCTCAGTATGCTTTCTTTATAAATAAGTACACTGGCATATATATCCTATGTCAATAAAAACGGTCATTTATAAAACATTTACTATGTACCACAGACCATTATAAGAGCTTTATTCAGTACTGTAAGTTACCTATGAACTGCTGTTATTATCCAAATTTTATATACAGAAGAATAGAAGCACTAACAGTTTAACTGCCCAGTGTTGCTAGCCCGACTAATTTCAGTGTTTTCTGATTCAGTCCTTATTTTGCATTTCATGTCCTTTCTCTCTGAATTTTGCTACATACTATTCTCACTGTTTATTCCTGCTCTGTACTTTGTCTCCTGATATTAAGCATAGAGATCTTTCTAAACTAATATCCAGTCTCAGAGGTCAAGGTAAGAGTCTTATATTAAGGGCTCTAGCATAGGACAGAAGTAGTATTCTGCAGCAGCAAAATCGAAGTCATGGTCAGGCGCAGATTATGTCATATCTAAACTGACAGCTAAGAATACCTTGTCAAGGTTCAAGGAAGCAAAAATAAAAATAAAAATAAAAGAATGAATGACAGGAACAGAATGCAGCAAGATCCAGAGCACAGAAAGGTCAAGTACATGAAGCTGGTTATAATAAGAATCAAGACATAAATAATAGAGTATTGGTGGCCTGTATGAACTGGGTGCTGGCTCTGTAACCCCACAGCACAGCTGATGATTGATAACAGACTGTGCAAGAATAGATAATTATAAACTTTGTACTTTGTGACTATGAAACTGGATCACCATTCTATTAGTATTTCCAGGGCCTGGCTTGACTTTCTGGCTTTATACAAATGCTCGTCAGTGTTCCAATCAGACACTGCTCCATGAACTACCGAGTTTGCTCTAGCTTTGTATTATCTATCTACAATCACATATTCAGTGTCTTTAAACACTATACAAATTTATTACTTCACAGTTTTATAGGTGAGAGCTCTCGTGGGCTCTAGAGTAGATTCCTTTTACTTGCTCATTCAGGTTGTTAGCAGAATTCAGTTCCATTAGGTTGTAGAATTAAGGTATCCGTTTCTTCACCGTTTGTCACCTGCGAGCCATTCCAAGCTTCTGGAGGTCACTTGCCTTCCTTGACTCATAGCCCCCTTCTTCCATCTTCAACATCAGTAACAGCAGACAGAATCATTCTCATGCCTCTTCTTTTGTCCTATCTCTTGGTCTATCTATATACCTGGACTTTGTCAGGAAAAAGTTCTTGCTTTTCAGGACTTAAGTGATTAGACTGGGCCCACCTGGGCAATCCAGGATAGTCTCCTCATTCCATGGTCTGTAACTTAATCATATGGGCAAAAACCCCTTCTTACTGCGCAACTTCATAAGTTCTTAGGTTGCAAGAATTAGGACATGAACATCTTTGGGAAACAATTATTCTAACACAGCCCTGCTATGCAAACACTACTTTTTAGCTTATAAATCATATTAATCACAGCAATATTTTCTACCATATTTGATACTCATAAACCACTATGAGCATATACTTATTATCATCTTTATTTTACTGCAGAACCTAGGTTTGAATTCCCTTTGTGACTCATTTTCCTCATCTCAAATTGGGAAGTTAGTATCTATTTCATAAAATTGTTTTCAGTATTTAAAAAGATAATATGTACACAATTTGAATACTATTAATTTAATATAATTTCTGAGCCAGGAAGGAGTTTAGAAAATATTTAAGATAACTAACTCATTCATGGTGGATCAGCTAATTAACTGATGATTCAGGGCTAGAGATGGGAAAGGGCTGATGTTAGCTCACATTCAGTGCAGAATTTTTCCTTCAGACAAGACAGGCATTTTTCACTAGAGTTGGAATTACAAACTCTGTGGGAAAAGAAAGTTTCCCTGGAAAATCTAATTTTCCTTCTGAGAACTGAATCAGTGGCCCTAGCGATGAACTGTCTGGCATCATGATATGCAATATAAACTGTAATTTAAAGGCATTTCCATAAAAAGCAAACCATGAAATCATCACACAAGAACAGATCAAGTGATTTGGTCAAGCTACTCACTATACACATAGCTTATTCACTAAGAAATATATCTGTGAATTTGATGCTTGCAACCTGTCATTTATAAATTCAAAATAGTCCCTAAAGCACTGAGCATGGAGTTAGCAGGTTAGGCTTGAATTCTCCTCTTTCCTAGTTGCTAGTTGTGAGTCCATGTCATCCTTCAATTAATGAGCAATTTCTTATTGAGTGATTGCCTACTGTGTTAAGGCCCTAACTAGGGGCTGGAGCTATTGTTCACAGGCAGGTAACACCACAGTCTTCACAGAGTATATCATCTCAGGGATGCAGCCATTCAACAACTACTTACACAATTATTCAATTATAGTTTGAATTAGAACTACCAAAATTAAATAATATATTCTCTACAACAAGCCTATTCCTAATGGCAAAATCCAGAAAATACATTTCTACTAAAGGAAATCATGTCCTAAGCAACTCATTGTAATAAGGATAAAGTAGAGACTAGTTTCAAAGTACACTTAGTATATTAAATTCAGAGGTGGTTTAAGGATGCCAAGTGATAGTAAAAGAAGTTACTATCTAACATTTTATGAGCGAGTCCTTTTCTTAAATATCACTTTTATTTTGAATGTAGCTTTTTTTAAATTTCTCCTAGCTGGGTCAGAATTTATACCATACTGTTTCACTATCTGACCTAAAACAATAGTTTCATTGTGAATGTTCAATAACAATTGCTATCTGATCAGCAGTGATCTATGATAGCTGGATTCATGGTGTTATTGCTGGTTTTTTAAAGTGAGTGCATCAATACTGATGTATTCCAAAGAGCACAAGCCAATTAAATCTTTGGGGAATTTTATCCTATTTTGTGTACCATGGATTCCATTTTTTTTTTTTTTCCAACGCCTTAAATCAGGGTCAGCCTAGAGAAAAACCACAACAAATCTCTTGTCTTTGCTTTTTTCTCACTTCCTATTCAGGGCTGCCCTTTTCCTCAATCCTTCTCTTCCCATCCACCTGTACCTCCATGCTCACCCTGAGACCTTGCTCTCAGCTGGCTGATAAGACGCGTGATGGCTTGACCCGCACATGCTGAGAGCATACACCAGCCCACGAAAGAGTCCTGAATGAAGAGTAGGCCTTGTCAGTTCATGTTTGCTGACAGCACAGAAGTCTCTGTGTGAGGTGACCACACATATTCCATAAGATTCCCATAAGATTCCCATAAGATCCCCAACATTGGTTCTGCTTGCTTGGATTCCATTTTTTTTTAATTTCTCAATCATATATATACATATATATATATATATATATCCTCATATATATATATATATATATATATATGTATCTCCTACCATTTTTATCAACTTGTCTTAAAACAGCACTGCAACTCAAGATGCTAGAATTTAACAACCTTAGTAAATAAGGTTTAAGATGACATCTCAATAGCTAAATATTACATACTTTTGCAAAAATAAATATGATTACCTCTCCATCTAAAGTACTTCCACTAACTCAAAACTATTTTATAGCCTATAGCATTAATCAGTATATCCCAAAGTTTGTATTTATTAAAAAAAAGAAGTTATCTGAAAACCTTCTAGCAAATTTTAATTCTTTTAACTTTATTATGAAATTTTAGCTAAGTCCCTGAGTAAGAATGTCTGCTTCTTTCAAATTAAATTGCTATTGTAAAAATCTAATCATTCATGTCATCACTTGTACTGATTCAACACATTAAAACTATAGTTCTCTGGCACTGACACCAAGAATCATATGCTTCTCTTTAACACCACAGTGTCTCCTTTTGAAGCTGTTACAATATTACTGGAAATGATTTAGCTTCTCTATGTGATACATTTTCATTAAAAATATCTCATTTGGAATAAATCATAGTGATCCAGCTGATGTCTGCAAAAGACAATAATGCACACAGCCAATGAGCATTAATATTATTTTTAAATGCAGGATGTTATACTTTGCTGACAAAAACATTCCATTTATATTAAAGAAAAGGTGCATTATTATTTAGTGCCACAAATATTTTGCATAATTCAAGATGTTAAACACACCTTTATTTTAAAAGAACAAAGCACTTGGCATTTGCGATTTTCTTATGCATTCAAAATGAAATGCTTCTGACTTCAGAAAGAAATGTTCATAACACACTTCTATTTGACAGCATAGCCATCCTTGAAAACTGATTTAAGACTCAGCAAGCTACAAGAGAAGAGGGTTAGCTTTATAGGGACATGTGAGGAAAGTATCTTTTCCATCATGATATATACAAAGCTAATACATATGCTTATTTAATTGTTGCAGATATTAAAGAAAAACAGTTAAAAGAGTTTTCTGTCATAGTAATCATTAATGATGAAATCTTCATCTGCTTAGCAATGGGAGTCTATCCAATTAGTTTCTGTGTGTCTCAAGTTCTGCATAAATATGATAAAATTTGCTTGTTTCCATCGTGATTTTTCTGAGCCTCTCTTTCCTGGGCGACTCTCCAGATTGGCAAACTCAAGCAGATTTTAAAATATCCTTTCCATATATCACCCACACTTGTCCTGCTTGTGGATGGATTGACGTCTAAGCTCAGAGGGTTGTAACTAAGCTGCTTTTCTCGGCAGAAAAATTCATTTTGCTTCAGCTATTGCAGATACATCCCTTACCTCCTACTAATGCAGTGTTTTCCAATTGCTCCAGTCTGCTTCCAACTGCTCAGGCACACTGTTCAAGGATCAGTGAAGAATGCCCAGTAAGGGCATCTTTTCCTGAGGGCAGGTCCAAAGTATTCTTCTCTCTTACACATTACATAACTTGTCTACATGGATAAGATATGATAATGTATTGTATTTGCTATTTCAGTTTAGAGAAGGAGCAATTGATAGACTGGTTGAGTTAAGGTTTGTTTTTGAAATTCAGGCATTTAATTTTTTATTAAATCCTTGTAATTTAGCTTGTTAAATAATATTAAAATACTCAAAGACCTATCTCTATTCACTCTTTGCACTTCAGTTCTTTTCTAAGAATAAAGGTTTCTGGAAGAGCACAGAGCAGGGAGATGAGAATCTCAAAATAGAAATTAAAAATTGGTATTTCAAATCCAACAGTATCTGTCCCATATAAAAAGAAACCTAATGTATTTCATTTGGGCCTAATTTTGACTATTAGCACACCACTAATGAGGCTTAGGTCATAGAATCATAGGATGTTTAAAGAGATCTAGAGGAAACCTTCAAATTGATCTAGTCAAAACCCCAACTTCCCCACTTTAAAGGACAGGAAAATGATTCTCATAAAGTGATTTGGTTAAAGCCAAATGGCTACTTACAAAGCAGAAATTAAACCCTAGGCCTCCTGACTTCTGTGACAGTGTGCTTTCTTCTAAGAATGATTATTATAGCCTCTGGAATCCCTCATACTGCAAAATCAACCCCACCAATATGTTCTTTGACAGTAGATCAATATCATCATCTTCATATTTAAATACCAAACTGCATTCCTAACAAACTTTATCCAGAGTTGCTTTGAAACACATGATTTTCTACTTAATCACAAATTACATCTAATAACCATCCACTGTTTTATGTTCACAACAAAACAAGAAAAGTAGCGAAATGGCACTCATACTTTCATAAGTCTCTGGCAAATGTGCATGAAAATAGTTTAAATGTGTGTTGAACTGTTTTAAATAGTAAGTAGTTAGGTGTTCAAAGTATATTTGCTCTACAGAGGAGTATAACGGTTGAGAAGTCAATTATGGAAGCCAGAGTGACTGGGACATCAAGTTTCACAGTTTCCTCGCATGCGAAATGGGGTAATAAAAATATTGACCTTGTTGGATTGTTTGGGGATTAAACATACGTACTTATTTGTTTATTATTTATTTATTTGTTTGTTCTATTAACATACAATGTATTATTAGTCCCAGGGGTACAGGTCTGTGAATCATCAGGCTTACCCACTTCACAGCACTCACCATAGCACATACCCTCCCCAATGTCCATAACCCAACCACCCTATCCCTATCCCTCCACCCTCCAGCAGCCCTCAGTCTGTTTTGTGAGATTGAGTCTCTTATGGTTTGTCTCCCTCCCTATCTCAATATGTTTAATATGCCTGTGTTAATAAAACATATGTTACTATGCCTATGCTATTGACATTGCTGTCGTTGTCTTCATTATTATTATTTTCTTCAAAGATTTGTAATAAATAAAAATCATGGCTATATCTTATTCATAATAGTTTGTTCTCTATAAAGGATACATTCCTTTTAATAAAACATTTACTAGAAAATTTCTTCTAGGGCATTTCCTGAGTTGAATTTAGATCTATGAGCAATAAGATTTCAACATTAAAAATGTATTGTATATAAATAACTTTATACTGAGTTCCAACCAAAACTAATTGCAGATTAATGTGTTAAAAATGTAAAGTTAAAAAGTATCTCATATATATCCTCTATTCCTCTGTTGATTTCATATTCTCTTCCTCAGTTTACTTTATGGAGAAACAGTGTATTGAACAAGATGACCTCTAAGAAACTTTTAGTCCTAAAGGTTTATGGTCATAGTTTTTTATTTTATCATTTTCAAAGGGAGGTCTTGTAATCTAAGTACTAAATAACCAAGTACCCCAATTTTTGCTAAGTATTTAACTTCAAATAATAGACTGATCATCTTTTAGTTTATCTGTGATATTCTTACATTTTTCTGAAAGCTTTGGAGACCTGAATCTCCAAAAAGAACACTGAAGTAATTTGCCATAAGGAATAGCTCTGTTGAAAGTAAAACATAGGGAACCTGCATAAAAATTACATAAATTTAGAATCCTCAAACTTGTTTTAGAATAGATTATGGACTAAATATGGATATAAAACTCATTGGAAACCATGTTTACCATAAGATGAGTTAAAAGTGTCGAGATTTTTTTTAGTGCATATACAGAAACCTTCACAACAAATGACTGAAATATTGTTGGGAAAGAAAGACTAGATGGAGATGCTATTTGTATGTAGGCAGTTTCTTAGAATATATAAATGAGAACCTAAATATAAAAGTGTAGCAAATGTTGTCCTACCCAAATCCCTTGAAATTGCCTTTACTACTTCCCAAGGATGTTTCTGCTGAGGCCTCACATTGACTGACATTTTCTGGAGGATTTCACTTGGGTTGTAGTATCCATCTCTCACTGTATTAGCTAGGGTTCTATAGAGAAACAGAATAAATAAGAGAGAGAGAATGAAAGAGGGAGACACATATAAACTAAGATTTCATAAGGAATCAGCTCAAGCAGTTATGGAGGCTAACAACTCCCAAGACTTGAGGTTGGCAAGTTGAAGATCCAAGAATGCTGATGGTGTAGTTCCAGTCTGAGTCTGAAGACCAGAGAACCAGGAATGCCAATAATGTAGTTTAGTTTGAGGACTAGCAGGCTTGAGATCCAGGAAGAATCAATGTTTCAGTTGAAGTCTGAAAGTAGGAAAAACTGAATATCCCTGCTGGAAGGAAGCCATAATGGAGGAGCTCCTCCTTACTCATGGAAAGGTGAGTCTCATTGTTCTATTCAGACATTCAGCTGATTGGGTGAAGCTCACCTGTGATGAGGAAGGCAATCTGCTTTAGTCTATTGGTTCAAATGTTAATCTCACCCACAAAGATCCAGAATAATGTTTAACCAAATGTCTGGGACCCTGTGTCTCAGTCAAGTTGACATATCCATAAGCCATCACATTCACCTTCTTAAAAATAACTAGGACTGAACCAGGGCACCCCACTCCTCCCTCTGCCTTGCAAGTCACAGTTGATGATAAGTTGGGGTGTTTGAGGTGTACAAAAGCCCTGCTTCCTAAACCCAAGTGATGATAGACTATTTTGACATTTATTCTCCAAAGCTCCTAGGGGATTAGAGAACCTAGACTTTATATGAAGCCATATAGTTCCTTCTCCTTTCCTAAACTGCCTCTCTCATTCCCTTACTGATTTCTCCTAAGAATACCCCCTCAATAAATCACAAACATAAAATTTCCCATTGCAGTTCAGCTTTTAGAGAAGCAGACATTAACAATAGCTTTGAAGTCTTCAGGGGAACCTTGAGGGAAAACTGAGAATGTAGATGGAATATTGACACTTCTTCCAACTTCTCACCCAATCTTCACCTCTCAATTTTTGTATTTATAAACCTTAATTATGAAATATATTACAGGAAAACAAATTAATGTTCACTGAAGTATGTCAATTACTTATACAAATTAATATCTAGTATGTTTTAAAGATTTATTTATTTATTTTAGAGAGGGCAAGCATGTGTGAAGGGAGGGAGGGGTAGAGGGAGAGAATTTTTCAAGCAGACTCCACACTGAATGGGGATATTAATAACATGGGGCTTGATCCCATAACCCATAAAATCATGACCTGAGCTGAAACCAAGCACAGGATGCTTAACTAATTGAGCTACCTAGGGCAACCCTAATATCTAGTATTGATACACTATTTTGTAGCTATACTTCCTTTCTATGCTTTATTTATAGATTTTCTAAAAGTAGAAGACCATTAAATAGTCCTTAAAATCTAAGACTAGGGGTTGAATGACTAGGGAAAGATTAATATAATATAATATAATATAATCTGACTAAACATTGCCATTTAAAGAAGAATCTTCCAAGTCTAAAGTCAACAGATCTTTATCATCTCCGATCTTCTCCTATGCCATGGTTAGTTCATGCTGCCTCTCATATCCAATATCATTTGCTTTGCTTCATTTTTTCATTTTGCTGAAGTACCTTTTTTTCCTTGTAATCTCCTTAGTTATTTAACATTCCACAACCATGTCCCTTCAGAGTGGAAAGAGCAACACTTTCAAACTCATTTTGTGAGGCCAGCACTTCCCTGGTACCAAAGTCAACACAATACTAACAAATAACTAAGTAAGATTGATCCCTGGGACACAAGGATGGCTCAACATATGAAAGTCAATTCGTATGATATGCCACATAAATGGAATGGATAAAAATCACACGATCATCTCAAAAGATGTAGAAAACACAGTACCCTTTCATAATAAAAACTCTCAACAAACTACAACTAAAAGGAAATTATCTCAACATAATAATTGCATAGATAAAAGCCACACAGCAAATATCATCCACAAGAGTCCCTTGACTGGGATCAAGGCAAAGATGCTTGCTTTCATCATTTCTTTTCAACATAGTCCTGGAAGTCTAGCCAGAACAATTAGGCAAGAAATAGAGATAAAAAGCATACAAATCAGAAAGGAAGAAGTAAAATTTCCCTGTTTTCATATCACATGGTCTTACATAAAGAAAACACTAAGATTACACACACACACACACACACTGTCAAACACAATAAACAAATTTTGTCAAGTTGCTGGATACAAAGTCAATATACAAAAACCAGTTGCATTTCTTTTTTTTTTTTTTTAATATTATTTATTTATTTATTTGATAGAGAGAGAGATCACAAGTAGGCAGAGAGGCAGGCAGAGAGAGAGAGAGGAGGAAGCAGGCTCCCTGCTGAGCAGAGAGCCCAATGCGGGACTCGATCCCAGGACCCTGAGATCATGACCTGAGCCGAAGGCAGCGGCTTAATCCACTGAGCCACCCAAGCGCCCAACCAGTTGCATTTCTAAAGACTAATTCTGAACTATCTGAAAAGGAAATTAAGGAAAATAACCCATTTACAATAGGACCAAAAAGAATAAAATACTTAGGAACAAACTTAACAAAGGAAGTGAATGGTTAAATGATTGAAAAAAATGATTAAAGACGGGGCGCCTGGGTGGCTCAGTGGGTTAAGGCCTCTGCCTTCGGCACAGGTCATGATCTCGGGGTCCTGGGATCGAGTCCCGCATCGGGCTCTCTGCTCAGCGGGAAGCCTGCTTCCTCCTCTCTCTCAGCTTGCCTCTCTGCCTACTTGTGATCTGTCTGTCAAATAAATAAATAAATAAAAATCTTAAAAAAAAATGATTAAAGAAATTAAAGAAGATAAAAATGAATGGAAAGACATCATGTATTCATGGATTGGAAGACTTGTTATTAAAATGTCCATACTCGGGGCGCCTGGGTGGCTCAGTGGGTTAAGCCGCTGCCTTCGGCTCAGGTCATGATCTCAGGGTCCTGGGATCGAGTCCCGCATCAGGCTATCTGCTCAGCGGGGAGCCTGCTTCCTCCTCTCTCTCTGCCTGCCTCTCTGCCTACTTGTAATCTCTCTCTGTCAAATAAATAAATAAAATCTTTAACAAAAAATAAAATAAAATAAAATAAAATAAAATAAAATAAAATGTCCATACTACCCAAAGCAGTCTACAGATTCAGTACAATTCCTATCAAATCCCTAGTAATAGTTTTTACAAAAATTTAAAAAAATACAAAAATTCATATAGAACCAGAAAAGACCCTTAATAGCCAAAGCAATCTTGAAAAGAACAAAGCTGGAGGCATCATACTTCCTATTAAAATAGCATGGCACTGGCATAAAGACAGATATATAAAGCAAAAGAACAAAAAAGCCCAGAAATAAATCCACGTATCCAAGGTCAACTGACCTTCAACAAGGGTATCAGGAACATACATCGGGAAAGGATTGTCTCATCAACAAATTGTGTTATAGAAACTAGATATCCACACACAGAAGAATGAAATTGACCCCTACCTTACACCATACACAAACATAAACTCAAAATGGTTTAAAGACTTAAACATAAGACCTAAAACTATAGAACTCCTAGAAGGAAACAATGAGAAAAACTTCATGAGATTGGTCTTCACAGTTTATTTCATCAATATGACACCAAAACCATGGGCAACAAAAGAAAAAAAAATTGGAAGAAAGAGTACATCAAACTAAAACATCTACTGTTCAGCAAAGGAAATAATCAACAGAGTGAAAAGGCAACACACGAAATGGGAGAAAATTTTTGCAAATCACATATCAGATAAGGGTTAATATCCCAAATGTATAAGGAAATCATATAACTCAGAAGCAAAAAAATGATATAGCTTGACTTTAAAGTGGGCTAAATACTTGAAATAGACATTTCTCCAAAGATATACAAATGGCCAGCAGGTATGTGAAAAGATAACATCATTAACCATCAGAAAAATATAAAGCCAAATTAAAATCACAATGATTTTCCTGATGTTAAGATAGCTATTGTAAAAAAGAAAGAAAGAGGAAAGAAGAAGGGAAGGAAGGAAGGAGGGAGGGAGAAAAAAAGTGCTGGATGGAATTTAGAAGAATTGGAACCCTCCCACACTGTTGGTCAGAAATGAACAATGTTGCAGTCACTACAAAAAACAGTATACTGATTCCTCAAAAATTAAAAATAGAACTATCATAACATCCAGCAACCTCATGTCTCAGTATTTATTCAAACAGAAAGAAATCAGTATCTTGAACAAATATTAGCCCTTCAATGTTCCTTCAAAATAGTCAAAATGTGGAAACAACATAAATGCCCATCAACAGATGAATTGATAAAGAAAATGTGGTGTATACATAGAATGGAATATTGTTCAACTTTAAAAATGACAAATCTTGCAGTACATGACAACATGGATAAACCTGGAGGACATTATACACAGTAAAGTAAGCCAGTAACAGAAAAAATATTGAATGTTTCCATTTATATGAAGTATCTAAAATAGTCAAATTCCTAGAATTGAAGAGTAGAATGGTGGTCACCAGGACCTGGTAGATGGGGAAATGGAGGGTTGCAAATCAATGGACATAAAATTTCAATTATGCAAGGTGAAATCATTCTAGAGATCTACTGTCTATGTTGTCCCTATAGTTAACAATGTTGTATTACACACAAAAATTTGCTAAGAGAGTAGATAACCATGTTGTATTCTTACCACAATAAAATAAAACTAAAGACAGTGAAGGAACCATGTACAGTATTATAGAAACCAGTGAGACTGTCAGTTCATAAGTTAGCTAAACAGTACATTCTAGTCTAGTATATCTCAAAGTGTGACCCACAGTACAATAAATCCCACAAGAAGTCCTATAAAAGAGAAACATTTTTTTCAGGTTCATATAGATTAGAAAAATACTGCTTAATGTACTTCCACTTCTAGAAAATCACATTATACACTGACAATTAATCTAAGCTGTTTTACATTTAAAACAAAGCAAATCAAAACTAAATGAAAAACTGGGGCACCTGGGTAGTTCAGTTGGTTAAGCATCTGCCTCTGGATCAGGTCATGATCCCAGGGTCCTGAGATTGAGTCCCACACTGGTCTCCCTGCTCCACAGGGATTCTGCTTCTCCCTCTTCCTCTGCCTGCTGCTCCCCCTGGTTGTGCTCTCTCTCTCTCTTTGTCTGTCAAATAAATAATTAAAATCTTAAAAAACAAAACTAAACTAAAAACTAAATGAAAAATAAACAATAAAAATTTAACCAAGCATTACCAACAATGCACCCAGGACATTATTTTCAACTAATATCTATTTACAAGAGCAAGAATTTTGGTTATCATATTTTGGGTAATAAATATATTGAGTAATAATTTCTAGTTCTACACTAAAAAACTGAAATTGATTAATTAAGGATTAATTAATTAATGAGTGTATAGCTACTCATTTTTTAATAAGAAAGTTTTATAATTAATATTAGAACCCCTTTGATTCAAAGAACTAACTAAATAAACCAGTAGACAGGATTTGTTCTCAGGTAGTTTTAACACTAGGCAAGGCAAATTCATAAAGCCATAGAGTTTATTCTTTCAGTACATATTTGCCTCAAAGAATTGGGTATTCCACACAATATACTATTTTTTAGACATTACTTTCATGAAATGTGGTATATGGTATTTATGACTCTTAAATAATTATTTGAACATGAAAATTTCTTAAATGATAATAAATTCTGATGCCTTAAAAACCCTATTTTATTTTTAAAAAATAGGCAGAAGACAAATATGTAATCACAGTTTCTCAGTTAATTATATAATTTTCAGAAAATTCACTTAACCTTGGACATTTAGCATGTATATTTTTAAAAGATAATACTTGCTTTATGCATCTTTAGAATTATTGTTGGATCAAATGAAATACAGAAAATAGTACTGAAAAATATTATAAAATAAGGTATAATGTAAAACAAAATACCTTATTTAAATTGTGGTTTTCAGTTTAGTGAACAGAAAAAAGTTGCAACTGATATGTCTAATAAGGGGTTAACACCCAAAATATATAAAGAACTTAGACAACTTCACATCAAAAAAACAAACAATCTGATTAATAAAAGGGCAGAGGACCTGACTAGAGATTTTTCTAAAGACATACAGATGGCCAACAAATACATGAAAAGCTGCTCAACATCACTAATCATCAGAGATATGCAAATAAAAACTACAACTAGGTATCACCTCGCATCTCTCAGAATGATTAAAATAAAAAATACAAGAAACAAATATTGGCAAAGATATGGAGAAAAGGTACCTACATGCTCCTTGGTGGGAATTTAAACTGGTGCAACCACTGTGGAAAGCAGTATGGAAGTTCCTTGAAAAATAAAAAATAAAAATGCCATATAGTCTAGAAATTCCACCAGTGGACATTTACCTAAGAAAAATGAAAATACTAAATTGAAAAGATTTATGCACCCGCTCATGTTTGTTGCAGCATTATTTACAATAGCCAGTATGGAAGCTACGCAAGTGTCATGATAGACAAGTAGATAAGGAAGATATAGTGTATACACACACACACACACACACACACACAATGGGATATTAGCCTTAAAAAAGAGAGATATCCTGCCATTTGCAAAAACATGAATGGATCTGGAGGATATTATGCTACATAAAACAAGTCAGAGAAAGATACCATATGATTTTATTTATATGAAGAATCTAAAAAATAAAACAAAAAAAAAACAAATAGACTCCTAAATACAGAGAATAAACTGGAAGTTGCCAGAAGAAAAGTGAATGGGGGGATGGACAAAATAGATAAAAAGGCTTAATAAAAAGAGATTTCCAGTTATAGAATAAATAAGTCATGGAGATGAAAAGTACAACATAGGGATTATAGTCAATAAGACTATAATTATATTAAAAAAAAAAGACTATACGGTGATAGATGGCTATACTTATTTTGGTGTGCATTGAGCAATATATAGAATTGCTGAGTAAATATGTTTTATACTTGAAATTAATATAATATTGTGTGTTTATATATAATATTGTGTATGTTATATATAACATTGTATATGTATATGTATAAAATGACCAGGAATGTGATGATACATATATATTACTATAAATGTATGCATATATGTATATGCATGTGTATATATATATGTGTATAGTATACATGTAAATGATGTGTGTATATACATACATGTGTATACGTTAAACATATATTTATGTATTTATACACATATATATCTTAAACATACACTTATATCACATAACTTAAACATACACTTATATCACATAACTTAGCAATCACATTCCCGGGCATTTTATCCTAGGGAAACAAATATGTATGTTCACACAGTGATTTTTTTTTGTTGTTGTTTTCCTTAGTAGGCTCTGTGCCTGCTTGGAGATCAACATGAGGCTTGAACTCATGCCCTGAGCTGAGATCAAGAGTCGAATGCTTAACTAACTGAGCCACCCAGGTACCCCCCCACAATAATCTAATATGAACATTCATAATAGTTTTAGCTCATTAAAATATTTAGTACTAGCTAAATTATTTAATTTTCATAGTTTGTAGTAACCCCAAATTCAAAACAATCCATATGTCCTTCAACAGGTAAATGGTTAAATATTCCATTGTTGGTACATCTATACAATGGAATAGTATTCAACGCTAAGAAGGGAGGAATTACTGATGCACACAATGTGGTTGGATTTTAAGGGCGTCATGCTGAATGAAGAAAAGCCAATCACAGAAAAATTACCTAAATCCACTTATATAACATTCTTGAAATGACTATAAAGATGGACAACAGATAGTAGTTATCATTGGTAATGGAAAAAGGAGGGTATGACTATAAAGGGTGTACCTTAGGCATTTCTTTTTGGTAAGGAGACAATTATGTGTCTGACTGCAATGTTTATTTATACGTGTGGTAAAATGTCACCAAATTATAGACAAAGACCTACAAAAAGATGAGTGCATTCAGAAGCTGGTGAAGTCCCAGAAAGGTCTGTAGTCTAGTTAATTGTATTGTGACAATGTCAATTTCCTAGTTTTGAGAATGTGCTATCATTACCCAATGACAGAACTTCTCTGTAGTATCTTTGTAACACTTTATGAGTCTATAGTACTTTAAAATAAAAAAAAATAAAAGATAAAAATGTACTAAAATTAAAAAAAAATAAATAGTGGTTTTCACTTTGAGGTACTTTAAATAACCTAAGCATATACATAGAAAATAAAATTAGCTTATTCAACAAATTTATTTATTGATCTGAGTGCCAACTATGTATTAGTTCCTGTTCTAGGGCCTTTAGATAAATCATGGAACAAAATAGACAAATAATACTGTGGAATATTACCTTGTAGGATTCCACAGTATAATGCCTTTGTTGTTTCTGACTGTCATAAATCTTATCAAATCCACATAAGGAAAAGGATGACAAACAGAGTTCTCAGAGAATACATGATTGTTGCGTCACTAGGAAAAGCACACATTCAAACTATT
The DNA here is from genome assembly GCF_020171115.1 of Neogale vison. Classification (NCBI taxonomy): domain Eukaryota; kingdom Metazoa; phylum Chordata; class Mammalia; order Carnivora; family Mustelidae; genus Neogale; species Neogale vison. Next base: position 90,211,126 of record NC_058096.1, on the reverse strand, counting down.
GCCTTAGGCTTAGAAGTTGTGATGATGAAAAAATCAAATTTCAATTTTAGTTTATACAACTTAATAAGTAAAAACCACTTATTCATTCAATTAGTATTTATTGAGTGTAGACTATGTTGTCAGCATTGTTTTAAGCTCCTTAGATATATTTTTGAAGAAGTAGACAATGCTCCTTCCCTGGTAAGTCTTACATTCCAGTGCAGGAAATATACAGATCCTACCTCCCTGACAAAGATTTTGAGAAAGGAATAGGTAAATAAAAATATGAAAAAAAGAAAATATGTAGTACATTGCCTGGCATAAAGTTGATATTCATTAAATGGTAACTAAAAATAATTTTTGTATAAATTAAGCATATTTTGTCATCAAAAGGAAAATTTACTGCTAATACTGATGTACACTCAAGATGAACAGTTGTCATGAATTTAACATTGCATTTAAAAAAAGATAATCATTTGACCAATAGCACAAGCAGACAGAATATCAGGTAGAGGGAGAGGGAGAAGCAGGCTCCCACTGAGGAAGGAGCTGGATGTGAGCTCCATCCTAGGATCCTAGGATCATGACCTGAGCCAAAGGCAGTCACTTAACCAACTGAGCCACCCTGGCTCCCCTTTAACATTGTATATATTCACATGTTATTAAGATTATTGGTGGGACGCCTGGGTGGCTCAGTTGGTTAAGCAGCTGCCTTCGGCTCAGGTCATGATCCCAGCGTCCTGGGATCGAGTCCCACATCGGGCTCCTTGCTCAGCAGGGAGCCTGCTTCTCCCTCTGCCTCTGCCTGCCATTCTGTCTGCCTGTGCTCGCTCTCTCCCCCTCTCTCTCTCTGATAAATAAAAAAAAAAAAAAAAAAAAAAAAAAGATTATTGGTGTAAAGTAGGAAACATTAGGTGAATTCATCAGAAAACAAATTTTAACATTTTGAAGTCGTACAAAAATAAAGTGTTTTACCAACTGAGAACTTTGTGAATGGCAGCCTTTCTCTCATTATGAAGTTGGTGAATAATGACTGCGCAGAATGTATGGTGAGATTGACAATCAGCAATAATGTAGGCAACAAAACATTGCATTCGGTAAGATACCAATTCTGCAGAGCAAATTATTAAGAAAATGTGTTTCTGATAGAAATTGTATTTGTATTGTCCAGGAGACTGAAAAAGACTGCTATGCAATGGTAAGCTGCTTACCACCCCCTCTCCACAGGTGGAAAGAAAGTCCCCATTTACAACCTTTGCAAATGTCTGTGGTCTTCTGATTTTGCACTGTTCAATTATTCTAATGACTTACTTAATTAGCATTGCCAGTGAATGGAAAAAAATTATTATCAAAATGTAGATATACTTAAGAAAATATTTCACACATGCAGAAAGATAATGAAACATTCGTGTGTTCATGTCCCAGATAGAAAAATATTCACTTTTGATCACATTTTTTTTCAGTTAAGTATGTATTACATTTTGGAAACTATGTTCTCATAAACTAAATAAAATAATTCATTAAAGAACATTGAGTCCTATATAAATTAGTCCTACAAACATTTTTTTTTAAATCAAGACAAAAATCTAACATTTAGAAACAACCTTGATTTTTTCATGTAAAAATGGTGTAACAAAACCTTAAAAAATAAGGTAATTCCAAATGATATTTATCTTTACCTATGAGTGAAAAGAATAATAAAAAAGATATGTTCTGCATTTTATATATATCTATGTATGTACATGTATTTTTTCTTGTTTTCAAGTGTCGAAGTATGTTTATGAAATAATTTCTGATACCAACTACCCAGAGTTGGGCTAAACTTCACAAAAGAGTGCCTTTAATTCAGATGCCAGCTTCAGGTTCAAGGGTCCCCAACCTCTCATTCTTTTGACCAGCTGACTATAAGTTCAGGGGGCTCCACTACCTGCCTCCACCACCAGATTCAATAACTCACTAGAATGACTCACAAAACTCAGGAAAGGGCTATACTTAAGATTAGAGGTTTATTATAGTAAAAGAATACAAATCAGAACCAGCTAAAAAAAGAAATGCAAAAAAAGAAAGAAAGAAAGAAAGAAAGAAAGAAAGAAAGAAAGAAAAGAATGCATAGGCTACTAACAAGCTTCCATTGTCCTTCCCCCCCATGGAATCAGGACATGTCACTCTCCTGGCATATCCACGTGTGAGCCAAACAGGGAAGCTCCTCTGAAAGAGCTTTAGTTCCCAGTCTTTACAGTGGTTTCATTACACAGGCATCATTGGCTATAATGATAAACACAATCTCCAACCACCCTTTGCTTACTCAGAGATTTGGTAGATACCATATGGCTTAAAACACTCAACCTTTTAAGTGACTAGTCTTGCTGCCATGGCCACATCCTATCCTGAGTCATCTCAGCATAAACTATCTAAGGGTCCCCCATTAGTCACCTCCTTACCATGAAAAACAAACATAGTCTTATCACTAAGGAAATTGCTAGGATTTAAAGAACTCTCCTAGGAATTGGAAAGGAAAAGCCAGACAAATTCTTTATTACTTAGGAGTTTATTTTGATCTTTTTTTTTCCTTCAAAGAATATACCCTAAAACATGAATTTCAATACTATGTCAACTATTATTGTGGATTGAGCATTGAGAAAATCAGAAATACCCACTTCTACAAAGGTTATTTGCAGTGGAAAAGCTCTGACTAGTCTATTGCACCAAGTTTATGCTTCAAAGCGGCAGAAAAAACAACGTGATGTTCAATTAGAGGCCACTGGTTTGAGCTCTAGGTTTGCTATTTACTAACAGGATGACCATAGTGTTTCTGGGTTTCAATGGACTACTGTAAAATAGAAGTAATAATGCTAGCTCTGTCTGAATAACAAGTTGGTTGTGAAGTTTATAGGGAAGAGGTAATGGATATAAAAATAAAGTTGTCAAACTATAAATGTTTTAACTCTTTTACCTGTCTAACCTGGTAAGATTTGTAAAGAACAAAGAGATATGTGGATATCCTGTGACCACGGATATCTGATTGGTTTATTTAAATGTACTCACTCAATTTTTTAAACAAACCCAACTGGGAAGATTGATTATCTGCATATGTATAGTTAAAGGAAGTAAAATGAGAAAGATCAGGTAGCTTTGCTGAGTTCACAAAAGTGACTGCCAGAGACTACTCAAATTATGCTTTTTCAAATGATCTATCTAAATGGTGGAGTTGAACTACATAATTCCTAAAATATCTTCCAGCTCTCAAATTATGACTTTTTTTTTTTCCTCACAAAGGGTTTGCAGACCATGTGGTCAAAACACACTTGAGTAGACAGCCAAAGCTCAGGGAGGGGTTGGGAAATGGTAAAAGGCTCTGAAAGCAAATAGTGTAATTGTTTTTTTAAATAGAGCAGATAAGGGCTACTTAAGAGGGTTTTGTCACAGTTGATAAAGGCTAGGTTAGGCTAGGTTATGTTATGGTAACAAAGTACATTAAAATCTTAGTGGCGTAATATAACAAAAATTGATTTCTTGCTCATCCTCCATATGGAACAGAAGGGTTTCCACTCAGATATCTCACAGCCTGAAGAGGGAGAGCTAGGTTCTTTTCTCTCAAAATCAAGTAACTAAAGCTCAATCGTAAGTCCAGCTTTCATGGAAAGAGAAAGTGGAAAATCATGGACTGGATTATAAATTTTCTATTTTGGCCATTTGTTTGGCTTCCAAGGAGGAATGAAGGGCAATTCTATTATATATCCAGAAAACAGAGAGTTGGACATACTCAGTATACAACTGTAATAGTATTGTTGCTTCTGTTTTATGATATTTTATAAGTTACAATTGACTTTCTTACACATGATTTTGAATAAGGGACAGGTGGAGCTAGGTAAAAAGAGATAGATAGGGGGGCTATGTGATCAGACTTACAGAAATCCCAAAAATGTGGAGGTGTTGGAAAACCAGTGATAAGAGAATAAAACAGACCATCCTGCCCTAGGTGTGGGGGTGGGTGTCTTTTTCTATTATAATGACCTGTGACCAACAAAGAATAACCAGACTCTAGAAAGGAAGTAAGCCATTGAAAATGTTAGTCCTTGCTTAATGATGATACCAATAGAGATGTTAAAAGGATTTAAGTTCCTTGGTTAGCTTTCTATAAAGACCAACCCTAAAGGTCCTCCTTGGCAACCTTGTTGGGATGCCTCTCACTCTTGAGAACTTTTTCTATATCTTCACTTAATTAACTTCTATCACTCTACTCACCCTTCATTATCGCCAAAATTTGTTCTTCAAATCCAAGAGATTAGAACCTTACTCTCCTGCGTCAATTTCATTACTGATGACAATAAGAAGCTACACTGGTAATGGCTCAGAAATAAGCAAACATCCTGTATATAATTTTAACACCTTTTCCCCTTTCTATTTCAGTAGTATTCTCCTTGAAGAGTAGTTTATCTAATCATGTAATACAGAGTAAGCAATACCCTAAGCAAGTCAATGACACAAAAATTTTAGCATTAGCTTTTTTAAACCAAAGTAGTATTTTGAGGTAGAAACTGGTCATATCCATATAGGCAACCAGTTAGTTCAGTGTTCAGGAAAGTTAAAAAGTGAAGTAAGCTGGACATTATCTTTATTCTCTCTACTGCTTCTCTTCTACTTAAATGTAAGTAGAAGCATGTAATTTAATTGCCCCAGGGCACATTTGGGAATGAAAGGGGATATTAATAGTTACAGTAGAAAAACAAGTATAAAGCGGAACTGGTCCACATAAAATGATAGTGCTATCATCCTGGTGAGGGAGCAGAAGGCTGGCTGAAGACAAAGCATAAGCAGACACCCTGCAACCTCCACCCAACCCCCATTTCTGGGTTGGACAGGTGTGACCTTTTTCAAGGAATCTCCAAATGTCTTAATGTTAGTATGTTGTTAGAGGGGAAAACCACCCTAAGTTGACAATGGCCAGGCCTCCTATACCTTGTAGTTAGGTCCTCTTTAGCATATGAAAGTTCTTTTGAAACTTTCTTATTCCATGACTCCGGAGAGGAGAGTAGGGGAAGTCCCGCCTGGAAAGGGTTGAGTGAGGTTTTGCTGGGCCAAGGCAGGGCAGGGGCTCATAACTATATTTGGTAAGGTTAGAGACTGGGGGTTGGAAAGTCCCAAAGTGGGAGGATTTCTCTTTCTCGCATAAGTTTCAGTTTACTCAAGGTGAGGTGTCCTTGACAGATGTCCTTCTAGTGGGAAAGTCCTGGGTAGGGGGAAGATGGCGGTCTGGCGGCCATTTTATTGTTCCTTCTGCATTCCCAGGGCCACCGATCTAACAATATTATTTGAGGTATTAAATATTTGAAAAAAAATTACTCTTTTTAAAAAATAGGTAGATCAGTTCTTGAAGAAAATAGTTGTGAGATTAAAAAAGGTTATGTGATTTTAAAAAGATACCAGAATTTGGAATATATAGAGAGTTTAATGTAAATTTTTTGATAAATGAACTATTTTAATACTAAGCCAGTTTTCCTTGGGCAGAGGAGAAGTTAAAAGTTGCCCATGTTAAAGAAAGAGACAGAGAGAAAAGAAAGTAAGAGGGAAGAAAGGAAAGAAGGGTGGGGGAAAGAAACAACAAGCCCAAAATGGAGTCACTTGACTCCACAACATCAAACAAAGCCTTGATTGCAGGAGTGTAATCTTTTAGCCACTTTTTGTGGAAAATAATCAGACCCTTCCGCCTCCTGACAGCACATGGGAAATGAGGCACAAATAAGTCAGCTGCAAGAGAAAGGGAGCAGGGGTTGACAGCAGAGAAAACGGTCGCCCCAACAAATCCTTGGTCCTGTGTTTATTAGATATTAGACGGTAGTTAACAAAGGAGCTGAAGAAGACTGTATATTAACCATTGCCTTGTAGATAAACAAGAAGGAATATGAGTTATACAATGATTTTATGTTTTATAGATAAGCAAGAAGAAAGGCAGGATATGCCTGGTCTAGCAGCACAGAATTTATAGTTGAGCAAGTACATTCAAAGAGATCATCTAATTAGCCACAGGTGGTCTCTGGAGAAGGGGAGACAACAGATAAAAGCCGGCCGTGTTCCACCTTGAGAGGGGCAGGCATTCACAGCTGCTTGGCTTTAAGGACATATATCACGCTCTCCCCCAGAGGCTTGTTGCTAGTAAATGTTTTAGGTTTTTTTTGTTTGTTTGTTTTTTTAGGTTATATTTAAGCATGCTTAGATGATTGGTACAATTTCTTGTAAGTTATATTTTAAGTAATACATTGTTCTGAGGGACAGTTACAGACCTGTGAGAAATCAAGGGAGACTTAGGGAAGTGGAAGAACTCGGGTTTATATTACCTTTGTGGACACAGACCAGCTCACACTTGAAAATCTGGGCCTGGGGAGAAGGGTTACAGAACTTTTATAGGGGAGTGCTGGGGGTCAGGGTCCAAGGGCTATGCTGACTGCTGGTAGGTGGGTTTAAACTGGGTGGGTGTTGCTTTAGGCAAGGAACAGTGGTCAGTGGAAGGGGAGCTTGTGGTTGGAAATCTGTTTACAGAAGTAGAAAGGGCTGTTTATCTCTGCGGGGGCGGGGGGGGGGGTAGGGGGTGGAGGCCATCATCTGGTTATCTCTTGTTCTTTCTAGGTACTATCTACTGGGGCCTGCTGTCCTGGGCCTGCTCTGGGTAATTTTCCTCTTCACACTCAATTTGGAATTTCCTGGTCTGCACCACTGAGGTAATCTGTTTGACACAGCCCCACTCTCACCCCAGAAGGAAAAGGACCTCGCTTCAAACAACCCTTTCTTTTCTCTTACTAGTAAGTTCTTTTTCCTGCCCCATTTCTGCCTATAAAAGTCGCCCATTTCATATGTGTCTTGGGGCTCCTTTCTACCCATTAGATGGCATCATGCCCCAATTCATGGATCACTGAATAAAGCCAATTAGCTCTTCAAATTTACACAGTCAAATTTTGTTTTTTAACATCTAAAAACATACTAAAGATAAATTCAAACACAATAACAAAAGTAAGTGATTTGCTGAGAAATAAGTAGTGTATAAGAAATAGTTTAAAAGCTAATCTAAAACAGCAATAGTAGTTTGGCCTTTTATTCAGGAATTCTTACACTTAAACTTGAAAACAAGGGTTCCAGCAAATGTACACAAACCACTAGCTCCTGGGATTCCCACAATAACAACTTCCAATGCACAGCTAAATGTTAAATAGCACATGAGGAAATCCAGCTGGTAAGAGCAGACACCACAGTCAATTTTACCTTTTATCTGAAAATTCTCTTAATATTATCTTAAAAAATGTGGCAAAATCACTTTTAAATAGTTACTAAGGTGGTTTGATAGCCAATGATAAGCAATCAGGAGAGGTGATCTTTTTTCCAGCAACAAAATTTCTAAGAAGTGTGACAAGGAAGAGAGACATATGTAAGTCAGTGGTGTTTGTGGCACAAAACTGCAAAAATCTCAGAATGACTAGGAGTCAGTGAAACAAGGAAGAAAAGGAAGGGAATGAAAGGAAGGGAAAGAGATGTTATTCAGTAAGTTATTACAAAGAGAAGACAAAAGGAAGATATAGATGTAGAGACTATGAATTTAAAAGAACGTTACCAAAGTGTCTGATAAGAAAGACAATAATATGTCTGTCAGTGACAACAAATGCCTCTGAAAGTTCTAAAGACACAGAGGAGAGTGAAGGACAGTGATAAGGCTCAATTTCCCTTTAAAGATGCAAGACAAGGTAACCACAGAGAAAACACCAGGTGAAGATGAATAGAAACAGAAAAAAGTCACATTTCCTTTATCATTAAAATTCTTTCAGTTTCCATCAAACTATCAAATGTTCCCAATTCCTCTTCATCCTTTATCCACCACTTTTGCTTTCATATGCTCTTGAGTAAAATGAGCATTTTATTTTTCCTGACATCACTCCACTTTCCTCATCCTTCCCACCGCTTTCTCCTTTTTTTTTTTTTTTCCAACTGTTCTCCCTCTTAAAGAGAATTGGTGCCAGTCAGCTTTGCGTTTTCATGCAGCAAACCTTCAATTTTAGAAGTACAAGTCTGAAAAAAAAAAAATGTAAAAGAAAGTGTAGACTGAAGTGTAATACATTAATAGGGAGGCTGTTTTCCCTATTTTAACACAATCATGAAACAAGCAGAAATATACCATTTCAAAAGACAGATTATTGATGTAGATGTTAGGGTTCAAGCTGACTGCCAAAAAAGGAATCTTGAGACATCTTTTGTGCAAAAAGGTGGTTTTTGAAAACACAGGGATGGGACCCCTGGGCAGAAAGAGCTGCACCAGGGTCATGAGGAGTGGCTCATTATATACTTTCAAATTCGGAGGTGGGTAGGGATAGTGTAAATCTAAGGAATTTGGAAGCAAGGTTTCCAGGACCTTGAGAGGGCTAGCTATTTTGGGAAAAGGTCATTTATTACTGTCCAATAAAATCTTAAGACATGAGACCCTTCAGATGTATATTTGTGGGCCATATGCTTGGGGGATGATTGCCAACACGCATCTTGGGGGTTTAGAGATAAAGGAAATTTCTAAAGGAATTTTTATATGTTAAAGTAAACTTATAGGATCCTGGGGGTCTAAGATTGCCTTTTGCCATTAGCAAAGTGTCAACATCGAGGGAGTTGAGCTCCTAAAGGAAAGTCATTCCGCCCTAGGTATTAAGGAAATTTAATAATTTTTCTTCTGCCTTTGTTTGCTACATCATTTATGACTGTTTTCTCAGTACTTGAAATAAAACTCAGCTGATACATATGGATTTGATTATTGTTACTTTCATTACCCATGGTAACCTGTCTTATATAATGTTTAAGAGGATATACTTTAACATTTTCTTGGCTCTTAGATTTAGACTCTTGGAAAATAATGGTAATTTTAGAGAAGTATAATTATGGTACATTATTATAACAGTAGTAGCAATAATAAAATTAAAAAAAAAAAAAACAAGAAACGTCCAGATATTCTGCCAAGTGTTTTATTCATAACGGAATACAAGCAGCAAAAGTTAAACTCAAGTTCTAATTATGGTCATCACTCTCTTCTTAAGAATTAACCTTTATTTAAATTTTGTGAATTTTCTTGTAAAACATGCTTTTAAATCATGCATTAAAAATTTAAAATATCGGGGTGCCTGGGTGGCTCAGTGGGTTAAGAGTCTGCCTTTGGCTCAGGTCATGACCTCAGGGTCCTGAGATCCAGCCCCACATCAGTCTCTGCTCAGTGAGCCTGCTTCCCCCTCTCTCTCTGCCTGCCTCTCTGCCTACTTGTGATCTCTCTCTCTATCTCTCTCTCTCTGTCAAATAAATAAAATCTAGAAAAAAGAAATTAAATATCACTATTCCCATTGTTGCTAATTAGAACTAGCTGGCATTCAGTTCATTTATAATTATCATTATTCCATATTTTCAGATAAACTGAGAAAAAGAGTACTGGTGGAAATATTCCTAGAATGTATTTGTATATTTCTAATAATTTACTAATTCTATCTGTGTATGTCCTGAACAATTAGTTTTCAATTTTCATCTCTATCCCCAGAATTTATAGGCTTTTGTTTCTGTTGTTTAAATTCAATCCAACCTAATTAAAATTTTCTGAAATGTTATATAAATCATCTGTGGGGACTCACTTGGACTCCAGAGTTAGTACAAAGATTATTATAAAGTGAAAACATTTGACTACAGAGGGTACAAAAAGAAATCTTATCTGAACTCCTTTTATCTGACTAAAGCAGAGTCTCCTGAAAATACAGCTGCCATTAACCCTCCTCTGAGCGAGTTTCCTGTGAATTCAGCTGCCACAGAGACATTAGCATTAAAAAAGCCCAATAGAACCCTTCACATCTTCCCATTGATACCCTAAACCCTCCTCTCTTTTGTTAAGTTTGACATAAAAAGCTTTAGCTCTGGCTATTCAGTGAGTTACTCAGAATTGAGCAAAGCACCAAGTGCAAGTGTAAATCAACTTTTCTCCTGTTAATCTATTTACTGTCAGTTAATTTACAGGCTCCCATTAAAGGACCCATTTAGAGAGACAAATTTGTCCTCCCAACAGTTTTGTTGACTAAGATAGGATGGTTGGGACTACCTGCCCGCTCCAGAGATTGCAGCTGAGCTCCCTGGGTCTCTGACCAAGTCAGCAAAGATAAACTGTTTTTACTAGTCAGACTCCTGGACCTCTGCTTGCAGTAAGAGACTCTTCTGTTCTGAAACATATTTCTCAAAATTCAGATTACAGCACAAAACCTTGGGCTAGAACTAGTTCTTTGGCTATTGTGACGTTTCATACATAACGTTGTTTTTTGTTTCTACCTTTTGTGTTGTTTGTCTTAAGGAGGAGAATCGTGGGGTGGAACAGAAGTTTAGGTATTACTTATAAACCTGTTGTTGAAGCCCGCCTTGCAGGCTGGTGCGTTTATGGGTCCCCAGTAAAACTGGATGACGTTTTCTTTAAATCTTCATTTTGTGTCCTAAGTATTTGGTTTGGATCCAGAGTGTTCTTTGGTTTTCTGCCTGCCTGAGGTGGGGTTGGGAGAGACATAAGATCTGTGCTTGCAGGTCAGAGTGGGGGCCCAAGAATTGATAGCCAGGCAAAAATGTGGCAACCCGGACACCCCATTTCCTGGTAGCATCTTGCTGACAATTCTTGGGAATTTCGCTTGAGTCTAAAAAAGGGTCTCAACCCTTAAGTACTCTGGTACTTAAGATCATTCCTGTTGACTTCACTTACCTCCTGTGACAGTAACAGTCCTTGCTTTCTTTCTCCTTGGTAGTTTTTGGGTATGGAGGCAGAGGCTTCTGTGCCTTGCTTGGGGATATCTTTTGTATCTATGATTAAGCCATAAAAATACAATATATTGGTTCAGCTCACATTTAAAAGGAGTATATCCTCTGAAGCTAGGTTATAGTCCCAAGCACCCCTTCCTATTCCAATCCTCAACTTTCTCTAGGTCCTGGATCTTTAGTACCCCCTGATACTCCTGAGGGGCTAAGGGGACTCAGAAAAAGAAAAAGGTAAGAAAAGAAAAGAGAGAATAAAAGAGATAACTGGGAACAAAATTTAGTCCACAGCCTTGGTAAGATTACATAATATGACAAAAGAAAATTTTAAAACTCTCCACAAATATTGATGGAAAGCTCTAACCCTCATATTGAGCCAGTAACAATGTGTTCCATCTGCCAGAAACAATTCGGATAAAAATATAAAGTGGGCAAAGATGAGAACTAATTCACACATAAACTAGTGAATTGTGTACTACTGTATTTATGCCTGACACATTTCTAAAATTTTATAATGAAAACCATAAAGATCTCCACTTGCATTTGTCTATTGTATGTATATATGTTATGTATATGTGATATTTTCCTATCTTCAGATGGTATTGCTAAATTAATAAAGGAGCTCAATTCTTATATAAACTAAATATTTCTGAAACTCTCAGAAATATAGGAACTGGTCTCAATGTTTTTAAAATTCATGTGACTTCAATAAGACTTTGGTGAATAAGAGTAGTTCAGTATTGCTGTTTTTTAAAGATTCATTCATTTATTTTACAAGTGATGAGGTTCTAGAACCTAGGTGAGGTTCGGTGGGCTGAGGTCGGGAACTGATGACCAAGAAGGAATTCTTGAGACATCTTTGGTGCAAAATGGTGCTTCATTAAAGCACAGGGACAGGACCCGTGGGCAGGAAGAGCTGCTGCCCCGGGTTGTGAGGGATGGCAGGTTATATACCTTGCGGTTGGGGGAAGGTGAGGGGAAGGGAGGTTTCTACGGAGTTTTCATATGTTAAAGAGGGCCTACAAGGTGCTGGCAAGAGGCCTTGCCCCTGTGGCTTGGTCAATGTCTTTTTTTTTTTTTTTTTTCAGCATAACAGTGTAACAGTATTCATTATTTTTGCACCACACCCAGTGCTCCATGCAATCCGTGCCCTCTATAACACCCACCACCTGGTACCCCGACCTCCCACCCCCCACCCCTTCAAAATCCTCAGATTATTTTTCAGAGTCCATAGTCTCTCATGGTTCACCTCCCCTTCCAATTTCCCCCAACTCCCTTCTCCTCTCTAACTCCCCATGTCCTCCATGCTATTTGTTATGCTCCACAAATAAGTGAAACCATATGATAATCGACTCTCTCTGCTTGACTTATTTCACATCAATGTCGTCTTTAGGCCAGCCATTAACATCAAGATAGTTGGGAGATTCTTGATGGGGTGTTATGATCCTGCTATCATTTACATTCCCTTCTACCTCAGCCTCCTCCAGTTTCATTTATGATGGGGAGGGAGACATTAGGGCTTGAGGAACGGAGAGTTATTTGCCTCTGGAAATTTGTGCTATTGATAAGGCAACCTCCCTGTTTGTAGATCTCCAGGACATTTGTAGAGCAAGGGAGATTCCTGTCTTGCAGGATTATGATCTCTGCAAGTTAACTATTTGTTTATCGTCTATGGCAGTCAGGGGTGCCTGAGGAATGCTACACATATTACAGAGGGGAACGGGTGGAGAGGGGGGTGCAAGGTGCCAGCTTTTGCTTTGTCTTCAGCCAGCCTCATGCTCCCTCGTCACAAGGCGGGAGGAACAGAGGGAGAGGGAGGGAGAGAATCCCAAACTAAGCACAGAACTCAAGGTGAGGCTCCATTCCAGGACCCCAAGACCATGACCCAAGTGGAAACCAAGAGTCGGACACTTAACTGACTGAGTCACACAGGCACTCCCAATATTGTTGGTTTTATACAATAGGCATGTCTTCAGAATTGTCAACATCAAAGATAATACTGTAATACTATGGGCTTATAAATCAAAGAAGCTTATATTATATCTACTAAATGGTTAAGAATATATAACTCACAGGGGTGCTGGATGGCTCAGATGGTTAAGCATCTGCCTTTGGCTCAGGTCATGAGCCTGGGGTCCTGAGATGAGCTCCACACAGGGACCCTGCTTCTCCCTCTCCTTTTACTGCTCCTCCCTGTGTGTGTGCTCTCTCACTCTCTTTGTCAAATAAATAAATAAAATCTTAAAAAATGTATAAAACTCACATTTCTTAATGTAATCAAATTGAGTCATTGTTCTCACAAACTATTTCAACAATAATTTTGTTTTATATGTCTGCCTTAAAGTAGTTTCCAAAATCTTTTGGTAACTTAAACCTTAGAGTTATTCTAAATTAAGTAATAATAAATACCTGGATATTTCTAAATGAGATAAAATACTGAAATATTAGTTACTAAACATAAGTTTATATATATATATATATGACTTCTTCTGACAGAGAGATTAAGGCTTTTTGACTCAGTTACTAAACATATTCCCTCACATTGAAAAAATATAGCATGAAGAAGCATAAGCTTCTAGAAATTGTAAAATGATACTTTCATAAAATTTGCTAATATAAGAATGTTGGTATATGACAAGTGATTCATAATTGTTTACTTTCTAGTTTTCTCTGTAAAATAAAGATTACTAATGGTTAAAAAATTATATATATTTTTCTCTTACTCCCTTAACCCCCCATGTTGCATCTCCACTTCCTCATATCAAGGAGATCATATGATAGTTGTCTGGGATTGGGAGGGAGACAAACCATAAGTGACTCTTAATTTCACAAAACAAACTGAGGGTTGCTAGGGGGAGGGGGATTGGGAGAGGGGGGTGGGGTTATGGACATTGGGGAAGGTATGTGCTATGGTGAGTGCTGTGAAGTGTGTAAACCTGGCAATTCACAGACCTGTACCCCTGGGGATAAAAATACATTATATGTTTATAAAAAATAAAAAAATAAAAAAAATTAAATATATATGTATTTTATATATATATAGTATATACTATAAATAGTAAGGATGAAGAAAAAAAAATTCTATGAAAAGTGTATTAGTCAGTGTTCTCCAGAGGAAACAGAATGAATAGAAAATATCTATCTGTACCTCTGTATGTAACTCTATACGTATCTATCAGATTTATTGTAAGGAATTGGCTAAATGGAGTTATGGAGGCCAAGAAGTCTCATGATTTGCCACCTGTGTCTACAGCCCCAGGAAAGGCAATGGTATTTGTTTTTCTAAATAATATTAATATATAATAAGGTTTACTTATATGTTGGCTAGCATGAAAAGCATTGTCAAAATAGAAGAGATGCTTAACCTTCCCTAGGTTGTATTTTATTCATATGTGTAGACATTATCAATATAAATATTTCAGGAATTACATAAAATTTCTAGAAATTCTTCAATATCTTTACTGTCTACAATATGCTGTTAATGCTGCTTTGTGTGATAGTAGAAAACAATGGTCTAATGTTATCATTCATAATTCCACTTATTGAAAACATTATATGTCATAGAAACAACTAATTTCCTTGTCAACTACATTTTTTTAAATAAACTCTATTCTGATCTTCAGCCACATCTATTCTAATTCTCTTCTTATCCACAGGTAGTTATTGTTTTATTCTGATACCTTCCTAAAAGCTTTGCAATCAACTGTAAGCTGGAAGGCTTCATCTTCAACAAAAGGGACTATCTCAGAGACCCATGGAAAGGACTAAGACATGTACTCTGTAGTAGAGGATTCTGATAGCATTAATAACTCTTAAATCCTACCCTGGACTAAATAAGGATTTCTAAAACTCTGGTGGGGAAAGCTGATGGGTTTATGAAATTACTAATTCAAGATCAAGTGGTACAAGAATTAATTACACACGGGCACCTGGGTGGCTCAGTGGGTTAAGCCACTGCCTTCGGCTCAGGTCATGATCTCAGGGTCCTGGGATCTGAGTCCCGCATCGGGTTCTCTGCTCAGCAGGGGGCCTGCTTCCCCTCCTCTCTCTCTGCCTGCCTCTCTGCCTACTTGTGATCTCTCTCTGTCAAATAAATAAATAAAATCTTAAAAAAAAGAATTAATTACACAGAATTAAATGAAGTGATAAATGACCATTGTAATTTTTCATGAACTTTTTTGGGAAACAGATTTGATTTTTTCATGTTCCATTTTTCAGATTTAAGGAACTCCTTTTTTCTTTCATCTTAAGCTATTCATAACTTACAGA
Source organism: Neogale vison (assembly GCF_020171115.1). Lineage (NCBI taxonomy): Eukaryota > Metazoa > Chordata > Mammalia > Carnivora > Mustelidae > Neogale > Neogale vison. The sequence continues at coordinate 90,196,090 of NC_058096.1, read as the reverse complement.
AATTTAGTAGATCATACTTTTGTAAACAGAAACAAAACATTTATCTTTTCTCCCTGCCCAATCCCTCTAGAATTTAGAAACTCTTATTAAGTATTCTTACATGGCAATATAGTTATTTGCATAAATTCAGTGAGAATCTGTTCTCCTTGTAACAGGGCACACTTGGGAAAACTGATCAGATTATCAAGGCTTTAACTGGAATGTCATATTTGAGAATGATGTGTACAGAATCAGATGTAACTAGACAGTTTTAAGGAACTAAGATGGACTTCATGAGGCGATGCTTGATTGTTCCCACCATATAGAAACCCAATATTTATGTGCGCCACGCTCCCACCTGCATCACCACCTGCTTAAATGAGAAACAAACATTAAACTAGACTGATCTACCTATTCCCAGGACTGAGAGACTTGTTCAGTGTGATGTGAGACAGGTTCCTTGGATTTCTCCTATTCTGCTTATTCATCTTCATTTTAATCAATGCTTGTTTTCCTCTTTGCAGATTCCTTACCTCACGATTTTCAACCTAAATCTTTCTCTCTACACCAGTCAGTATAGCTTAGCTCTCTACACAATCAGTGTGTGTGTGTGTGTGTGCGTGTGTGCATGCATACATGTGTGCACTCGTGTAACTTCTAGAGAAGTTTCAAATGGCAAAAATGTAGAGACTCACTTGAACTCTAGAAGTTGGCATAAAATCATTATAAAGGGAAAACATTCAAGCTACAAAAGAGGCAGAAAGAAATCTTAATCTGAACTTCCTTTACATCACTAAAGCAGAGCCTCTTGAAAACACACTTGTCATTACCTTCCCTCAAAGGGAGTGTCCTGTGATTTTAGCCCACAGACAGATTATCTAACCTTCTATGTCTTCCCATTGAAGCCCTAATTCCTCCTCTCCATTTTTGTTAGTTTTGATATATAAATCTTTCTTTCTAGATATTGAGTAAGTTACTTAACACTGAGAAACTACCACATACAAGTTTGAATAAACTTTGTCTTTTCTCCTGTTTATCTCTTTATTGACAGTTAATTTGCAGACCCCAAGCACTGGACCTAAATAGAGAGAGGGAACCATTTTCTTCCCAACACTGTTAACACATCATATTTTAAAGATTTGCATGCAATGAAAATGATATATTATTACAAAATATGTATTTCTGTTATTCAACTCTACATTTAATAAGTTTATTTCTATATAAATCTTATAGCTTAGTCAAAATAAAATAAGTGTTAGGTTATAGCAGATTAAATTCTGGTTGAAAGTGCAGACTAAGCACAAATGTTTCCTACTCTCCTACATTTAATTTAAATGACAAAAAGATATAAAAATAATAAGTTAAAAAATGATGAAACCACAATAGCACTGGGAAAAGAAGACTTACCATAAAAGGACCTGACAGATAAAACACATATATATTTGGATGGTAGAGAAATCACGATAGTAAAATCTTAGCCTAAGAAAAACAAGTAGTGTATTATTAGTTCTAAGAGAGTTCTGGGGATGCTACAACCTCAGAATCAACAAATACACATAGCGGGCGGCTGAGGAATAATAGCACTCAGAATAGCTTATGAAGGTGGGTTTTGGCCCTGTTCCCTTCCTCAACCACCAAAAGGAAGGAGTGGACTTTTTGCCTTAAAACCAAACTTGTAGAAGGAGGATTCCATCTTTGGAGGACTCCTGGTTAGAGCTCACAGACAAGAGTGAAAAACAGAACAGAACTAAACTGCTTAGGAGCTACAATTCACCTACATAGACCATAAAATCACCATTCCAAGCACAAATAACTCTATTAAGGAGATAACTCCTAACATCACAATAAAAATTGCTTGTCCCCTATACAAATCAATACATTTTACCCATCAGTGTGAATGAAGAATCAAAGATAATTGGATACTGGAGAAAAAAAAAATCAATAAAAGTAATGTGAGGGTTAAAAATGAAAATAGGTGACACCAAGAGTACAAAGATAAAAAGCCTAATTGCTACCCGCAGTGAGATTAAGATAAACAAGAAAATGAATAATGGAAAAGGAACGATCTGAAATAGAAAGATCCTGGTGAAGAAAATCACATAAAATATGGAGATAGACAAGACAGATAGACCATGGAGATTACTGTGTTCTGCGTGCAGTGCTAGGCTTGACTTCCCAGACTTTCTATTGACGGAGCTTTTTTACAACTCTAAGGGGTCCTGGTAGAAATGCAAATAATTTTTTTCTGTTAAATATCTCCCCAAACCTTAAGGTTATGGGCATTAACCAGTTTCAGTCAAACCCAGCAGTCATATGCTCATTGCCTAAAAATTTTAGCTTCAAATTGAACAATTATGGAAGTCATTTACTGAGATGCCCAAGGGGACTTCCCTGATGATGTCAAGAAAAACTGCTCTCAGAAAGTATACCTCATGAGCTGTTAAAGACCAGGGAAGTCTTTTTTGACTCTCAGAGTGAAACCTAGAACTTTATATTTCCTGATGCTCTAGGGGTGCTTTTCAATTCTTTCCCCCATAGTGCTTTTGTGTCCAACTTTCAGAGCTGATAAGTTGTTCTCATTGATGTAATCGGGAATTTGATTATATGGTTTGACCACCTGAACGCCTCTTGTCAGATGAATTATGTGATCTATTTTCTGTTCGATGAGAAATGACAATGTTTTGCTAGTCTTATTTTGTTGTTGTTATCTGCTTATGAACTCAAATCTCTGTATCCACTGGAAAGGGAAATAGCTTTTTGATATTTTTACTGGTGGGTTTTGTTTATGGTTTACCTCTTACCTGTGACTGATGTTACAGAACTAAACCCATAAGCTCTCTGTAATTCAGAAAAGCTTTTACCTTTCCTGGTATGAGAATGACATCTTTTCCTACCACCAAAAGGAATTAATAAATTGGATGATTATGTTTCTTAAAGTAGTTCTACTCTGTTTTATTTGTTTATTTTTTTAAAGATTTTATTTATTTATTTGACAGACAGATATCACAAGTAGGCAGAGAGGCAGGCAGAGAAGAGGAAGCAGGCTCCCTGATGCGGGGCTCCATCCCAGGACCCTGGGATCATGACCTGACCTGAGCCAAAAATAGGGGCTTTCACCCACTGAGCCACCTAGTCACCCCTATTTTAAATGTTTTATACATAGATACACTTCTACATAAGTCTAATATTGCTAGAATTCACAGAAAATAGGGAAAGTGAGCTTCTAATATTTTAAGGATGTCAGAAAGGACATCTTAAGAAAAAAATCCTTTTAGGGAAACTGCTATCTCAGAAACATTTAAAAATCCAAATTCATGCAGTTAAAGTGAGTCTTTGGACAAATCAGGCTCATTTAATACTTTAAAGACATAAATATCTCTAGTCTTGGCTTGGGTTTATTACTAGGGATATAATGTAAATATTTGTTTTATTTTTGAAAGATGTGGATTTGTTTTTTCATGAACAAACTAGTTTATCTGAACTTTCTAAACTTATTTTGGGTTATTGATTAAATAAATTAATACTATTCCTACATAAAGTTTAAGATAATAAAAAGTATATCTGTATTCAACTAAATTGAATCATAATCATGATAAACATTTTTGTAATTAATTATATTTGTACTACCTCAGACTAACCATAAATTTCAAGATTCTTAGGCAACTTAAAACCATGGATAATTATTGGGATCTTAATTTCAGAGTATGATTAAATACTGAACTACTGAGGGCGCCTGGGTGGCTCAGTGGGTTAAGCTGCTGCCTTCGGCTCAGGTCATGATCTCAGGGTCCTGGGATCGAGTCCCGCATCAGGCTCTCTGCTCTGCAGGGAGCCTGCTTCCTTCTCTCCCTCTCTCTGCCTGCCTCTCTGTCTGCTTGTGATCTCTGTCTGTCAAATAAATAAATAAAATCTTTAAAAAAATTTAAAATAAATAAATAAATAAATACTGAACTACTGATTAGGAGTCATTTTAAAATTACACACTTTTTTCTTATTTTTATATACTATAAAATATATATAAAATTTTATATTCTCTATCTTTGGGTTATGATAATGAATGAGTTCATGTTTGCAACTTTAAAATGGTGTCAATTGACCTGTATTACTTCATCGAGTCAGCGTTAGTGGTCTAGCAAAATGCTTATATATGAACAATCTCAATTATCAGGTTCTCACTTTGCTGTATGAAATAGAAATTAGTTACTTTGGTTAAAAGTTGTAATTACTGTGGATGGTTGAAACCACACTAGGGACAATGATGACAGTGACATGAATGTGTAGACAAGATAATGGAATGGTGTTTTAGTTCATCAAGATAAAAAGAGAGTACTTCCATCTTAAATTGTCTGCAATTTAGAATGTGAAAGGCGACAGTAAAACACAAAACTGGAATGGCTGTAAAAGGTCAGAGTTTGCAGAAGAAGAATTTCTATGTGCCTTGGTTTAAAATATCTGCACGTGTTAAGGTCTGAAAAGAAGCACTGAAGGGACGCCTGGGTGGCTCAGTTGGTTGGACGACTGCCTTCGGCTCAGGGCGTGATCCTGGAGTCCCGGGATCGAGTCCCACATCAGGCTCCCAGCTCCATGGGGAGTCTGCTTCGCTCTCTGACCTTCTCCTCGCTCATGCTCTCTCTCACTGTCTCTCTCTCTCAAATAAATTAAAAAAAAAAAATCTTTGAAAAGAAGCACTGAAATGCGTTAAAATTTTGCCAAAGATTGCCCTGCTTTGATGCGTTTATTCATAAGTGGGGAAAAAGCTTATAGTCTTTACTCCCAAATAACATATCCGACTTTATCTCTGTTAAAATGACAAATTAGTCTCAGAGTTATTAACATAGAATGGTAAAAATTACTCTTTACATTCTGTGTAATTTACCCATGTAGACATGAGGTTTTAGGCCTCTCTAGAATTATTTTCTTTCTCTATTTCATGTTAACTTTTCCATATCTTTAATTGCTTAAAATAAAGATAATAAACACACACAGACACACACACACACACACACACAAATAAAGATTTCTCCTTTGTGAAAGACTAGAGTTCCTTATAATATTGTAACATTCATCTGTGTTTATTTTAAAAATTTCATCACTTCAATTAAATACATAAACAAGTATAGTCTCAGGCATTTAAGATCTTAACTTTATTAAATGACCTCATATCATTTGACAATTCTTTTAATTTTGCTTTCCCAAGATGAGATCCTAAGTTAAAAGCTATAAATAAAATTTCCTGTTTTCTTTTTTTTTTTAAGATCTTATCTATTTATTTGACACAGAGAGAGATCACAAGTAGACAGAGAGGCAGGTAGAGAAAGAGGGGGAAGCAGGCTCCCTGCTGAGCAGAGAGCCTGATGCCTGCTTCAATCCCGGGACCCTGAGATCATGACCTGAACCTAAGGCAGAGCCTTAACCCACTGAGCCACCCACACACCCTCCTGTTTTCTTTTACAGCTAAAACAAGTCAATTTTCCCAGAGAACCCCAGGAAAATTTTTAAAAAAATTGCTATTTCCCTTATAAAAAAGGGGTGAGTTCTATAATGATTGTTTTTTTAGCAGGCTCCATTAAATCTTTATTAGCTCAGTACCATTGTAAGAACTGCATGGGAAGAATTATCAAAGCAGAAGATATACTCCCTTGTATCCTAAATAAACTTTTCCCTAAGTTTATAGGAAAACTTTTTTTAATGTTAATATTTCAGAAATTGTATTCTTTTTGAGAAGGCCCTGAAGTTTTGCTAATGTCCTCACTATCCATAAAATATTCTTGTCATTCATTTAAAATATTGATCAAACTCTTACAAAATAGTTATTTACTCTACCCTAATAGAGAATTTTACTTTTCTCCATTCTGATATTATTGGTTATAATAATAAATTAAGAGTCTCATTAACAAATAGGTTTCTCCTTCCTGATATTTGCCAGAGCCTCTGCTATTCCTAAGTTGCAAACTAGCATTAGTGTCGTCAATAAAGACAGTTTCAGCACCTCATAAAAAAGATTATACCAGATTTTCTGAACTATTGTTACTTCAACAGTTCAAATATACTGTTGGTAAACTGTTTTAAGCTCACAATGCTTAGAAAACTTTCAAACTATACTGATGGACTGAATCAGCTGGACCTTTGTCACTCTGGAAGTGGACATCGTCCATGAAAGTTCACTTCTAACCCAAGATTCAATAAAACAAGAATTAATATAGGACTAAATAAATGGACAAAGATAATTTTATTGTGGTTATTTGTTTGAAATATTGTTAGAATTATATTAATTTATATTCACTTATGTATATACAAAAAGGCCCAGTCACTTTATTTATGTCTAACTTTCAATTTAATAGACCATACTCTTGTAAATGGAAATGAACCATTTCTAAATGGTATCTGAACTCTGTCTCCTCAGATTTCAGAAATACATAGTTTAAATGAGTCTCATTACTTTGCAAGGTAATATAATTATTTGTGTAAGTTCAATAAGAATCGGTCCTATTTTTCCAGGACATATTTAAACAAATTGTGTACCTAAGGCCATATGTAGAGTAATCAGTGGTTTATTGATAAGCGGATTCAGTCAAAGGTGAAGAAAAGCAACTTCATTCTTTTGCACAACTTTTCCTGAATATTTATTTGTGGACTTTTCCTTCTGCCTCCAGAATGAGGATTTTTCCATTGGTTTTTCAATCACTTAGTGAAAATTTCTGTCCAATTTGAAACCTCCAAATTTTCATATAATTAAAGCTTCCTACTTCTGCCAACTTTAACCTATATTTGATCAAATAATCTGTGATGTGGAAACTTGGGTGATTTTTATTTCTTTATTTTCTTGTTTTGATTTATTCTTGTTTTACTAACTGCTGTTTTAGGTCCTCCAGGATTAGAAGTTAAGCTACCCTGATAAATTTATAAAGACATTCCCAGTAGGCCTTTACAACTTCCTTTTTTTTATGTAAGTGCAAGGTGAGGAAAGATCAAAAGTTAGCTGAAAGGTCAAACTCTTACTATGCCCTATATAGAGGAGTTGGCACCTTACTTTGTAATGAGGGACCGCTGACATCTGTTATAATATTCTTGGTCCTAGGGACTGCGGCCTGAACTCTAACAGCATAGAAAAGGGACAGCATCACGTCATCCTAATAGATATTAGTACTTATCACAAGCCAAGCACTTTTCTGAATACGTTATGTGTATTAACTCATTTAATTCTTAAACTACAACTAAACAGAACTCATTTAATCTTCAATTTTACTAAAAGATCATATAATTACCCCTATTTATATATAATCAAACTGCAATGCAGAGATGTTAAATAACATCTCTAACTTAGGGCTGGATGGCTCAGTTGGTTAAGTGTCTGCCTTGGGCTCAGGTCATGATTCTAGTATCCTGGGCTTGAGCCCTGTGTCAGGCTCCCTGCTCAGCTAAGAGTCTGTTTCTCCCTCTCCATCTAACCCCTTCCTGCCCCACTTGTTCTCTCTCTCAAATAAATAAACAAATTCTTAAAAACAAACAAACAACAAACAAAAAACATGTTTAAGTTAGAGGTAAGTGAGAGGTCCGTGGTCAAAAGAGCAAAACTGATAGAAAGCGAAGGTCAAACAAAGCTTTATTTCGTGCCAAGAATCGAGAATCAAACTGACCGCTTGGGCCTGCCTCTTACAGAGAGGGCAACCCCTCCCAGCCTCACAGACTATAACTTTTATAGAGCAAAGGCCATGTGGTTGAGCCCAGCCACACACAGGTGGCCAATGAGATTGTAACACACAGAGAAAGCTGCATAGTCATGCTAGGTCATACACGGGTGGCCCATTGAATTACAATTCACTCCATAGTAGCTATTTGAATTAGCCTATCACCTTGGTCAGAATTGGTGCCCAAAAGGCGGGGCCCACACTCCTTGGTAGCTAGGGAGACAGTATGCACGCTGCACTGATTGGATGTCTCCACCTGGCCCAACTCATCCCTGCATTCAGGCTATTATCTCCACCTGACCTAACCCAGCCTTGTATTTGGGCTCTGTTATCAGGGACTGGTCGACCATATTTTACTGGTTTCCCAGACTTGCTTTTAAGTAAGTTCTCCTGGGCGGAGGGGGTGGGGGGCAGGGCGAATTTTTTTGTTGAATAAACAACAAAATGGCTATTCAACCAAGATGGAGCTGCTCTGGCTAAATAGGCCCTTACAATAAGGTTAAACAAAAAACTTTCCCCTATTTCAAATCTGAGGATAGGTTACCATGTAACAGAAAAAAGGAAAATTAAGATGCATCTAGCATAATCTCCTATGGTCTGATAGAACAAACAAATATTTGAAACACTGAACAAAATTAGAAGAAATTTGCAATCCAAAAACATAGTGAAAGTTTTAATGTGTGTCTTAGGAATTGACTAAATACTCTGAAAAATTAAGATGTACACTATTTGAAACACGCTATTACCAAATTAGATACTATAGAAAAGTACAGGACATAGTTTCCTTTTTTTTCTTTCTTGACGATGGTCCAGAAAGATGTACTCTAATTATTAGAAAGAATATATGTGTGAGAAGAGAGAGAAAAGAATAGGGTGGAGAAGTTCAGACTTTAATAAACATCTAATGTTTTATTTTTAAAAAAAGAAAACCAATCAGAAATAAATATAATAAAAATCTTACCATGTGTTAAATCCAAGTGATGGGCACAGTAATAACTATAACCTCATGCTTTTAATTTTTTTGGCTTTACTATATATTTAAGATATTCACAATTTTAAAAATAATAAATAAAAAAATCTCCTGAGGCAAATATATGATCTTCTGACAGTATTTCTGACAGTAAGAAGAAAGTTTTAATTATAAAATATATTGCTTTTCTTTGACAAAGTTCATTTTGTTTGCTTGCTCAGGATAAGTTATTTCCATAAGTTGCTTGCAGTTGTTGCCTGTGCAGTAGCCTCCTGAGGAAACCAAGGCTTTTACTTCTTTATTCCAAGTCACACAGCTCCCATTCAATGCTTTGGGTTCCACAATGACTTCTCAATATGTTGTCCTTTTGGCCAAAACAAAGGGTGTGTGTGTGTGTGTGTGTGTGTGTGTGTGTGCGTGCGCGCGCGCGCACACACGCATTTTAGATTGGAAGGGCAGGTGTGCAGGGAAGGAAAACAAAATTACTCATTTTGTATTATTCTTACATTATACATGTAAGTATATAATAAGCAATTCAAAGTAGATTGTGATCAGTTAAAGATGCATGTTTTTAATTGATAGAAAAATACCAATAACTCAAGTCAGTAGAGTAGATAGAATGAAATAATAAAAGACCCGCACTTAGCTCAATTAAGTCCATAAATAAGAAAAGGAAAAAAAAAATGAGACGAGTATAAAACAACTAGAGGTAAATTCAACCTCATCCATATCAATAATTACATTAAATTTAGAGGACTAAACCTCGAAAAGACAGAGACTGACAGGCTAGATTAAAAAGTAAGACACAACTACATATGGTTTACAAGATATGACTAATAATATTAAAACTTAGATAATAGAGAATAAAAGGATATGCAAAGGAGATATATTATGTAAGCAATAAGCATAAATATCCTAGTTTGGTTATAATACAACAAAGTAGACTCAAAGGAAAAGATTATTAATGGAGAAGAGTCCTTTGCATAATAATAAAAGTTCAATTCACCAAGAATAAATAACAATTCTGAATATTTAACTCTTAATTACAGAACTTTAATATATACTCAGCAAAAATTGAACTAAGACAAAACTAAAGGCAGAAACAAATCTATAATTTAAGATATTTTTTAAAGGTTTATTTATTTATTTGGGAGGGCAGAGGCAGAGAATCTTTCAGGCAGCCTCCCACTAAGCACAGAGCCCAATGCTGGGACTCATGAGATCGAAACTTGATCATGGCCTGAGTTGAAACCAAGAGGTGCCCCCAATAATCTTGGATATTTTTAACATCCATCCCTCTTTCAGTAGATAACAAAGACCAAAAAAATCAATAAAGATATTGAAGATGTGATTAAAAACCATCAAACCACTTTACTTAAGTGTTATAAGGACAGTTTATATAAAATGTCCTACCCAACAGCAGGAGAATACATACTATTTTCAAGTGCAAGATAGAACACTCACAAAGAGGGGTGCCTGGATGGCTCAGTCAGTTAAGCATTTGTCTCTTGGTTTCTGCTCAGATCATGATCTCAGGGTTCTGAGATCAAGCCCTGCATGGGGCTCTGTGCTCAATAAGGAGTTGTGTAGAGATTCTGTCCCTCTTTCTCTTCTTCTCTCTTCCTCCCTCCCCATCTTCTCCTCACCAAACTTGCATTCTCTCTCTTTCTCTCTCTCTCTAAAATAAATAAATAAATAAATAAAATCTTTCTTCTTAAAAAAAAAAAGAACATCCACAAAGAGCAACCATATAGTGAGCCATAAAATTAATCTCGATAAATTTCATAGTTCTGAAATATACAAAGTATGTTCTCTGATCACAACAGAATTAAATTAGAAATCAAGAAAAACAAGAACGAAATCCCCAAATGGGAATGATTTCTGCAATGTACTTTTAAATAAGAAGAAATTTAAAAAGACAAGAAGTAAATTTGAATTTATGCTCAACAGAATAGTAATGAAGACACATGACAGGACATACAAAATCAGGAATAAAGTAAAAATCAGTGCAACAGAAAACAAATCATAGAGAAAATAAACATTGTATAATTGTATCCATTAAAAGATTAATAAAACTGGAAAGTAAGTAAAAAAACTGAAAAAGAAACGGGAGGAAGAATAGGAGGGAAGTGGGAGAAGAGGGAGGGGGAGAAAATAGTGAGAGGGAGGAAAAGGAGAGATTTGCTAATATAAGAATGGACAGGGGTAACATTCTACACATACTGAAGGAAGAATAATGAGACATTATATAAACTTTTTACAATAAATTCAAGAATGTAAAGAAAATGGACAGATACGTTGGAAAATACAATTGAAAACCAACACAAGGGAGAGAAAAAGAGAAAATTTGAGATCCTTATACATGCTGAAGATACTGAAAAAATAATTAAATATCTTTCCAAGGGATGCCTGGGTGGCTCAGTGGGTTAAACCTCTGCCTTTGGCTCAGATCATGGTCTCAGGGTCCTGGGTTTGAGGCCCACATCAGGGTCTCTGCTCAGCAGGAAGCCTGCTTCCCCCTCTCTCTGCCTGCCTCTCTGCCTACTTGTGATCTCTCTCTTTGTCAAACAAATAAATAAATCTTAAAAAAAAAAAACTTTCCAAAAGTAAACTCTAGGCCAAGGTGACTTGCTTGATGAATTTTATCAAACATATAAGGAGAAATTAAAATCCATATTACACAAATTCCTTTGGAAATAGAGAAAGGACTATTTTCCAGTTGTTTTTTTTGAGACCAGGCTAACTCAGATATCAAAATCTAGCAAGGATATTTCCACAAGGAAACACTATGTATCAATATGTCTCATAAACATTTATGTAAAAATCCTCAACAAAATGTTAGTAAATCATATCCAGCAATAAATAATAATACGTCATCATGGGAATAAACTAAATAAATACATCATCATGGGAATACAGAGATTAGTGGAGGGATCAAACATTGGTTTAGAACTTGGAAAACAACTAGTACAATTCATCACATTATCAGAATAAAAGTTAAAAAATTATATGATGATCTAAATAGCAGAAAAGTCATCTGACAAAATTTTACATTAATTCTTTAAAAATTAAGAATTTTTAAAAATTAATCTATGAAGATAGCGCTGACAAATCTATAGCTAACATAATAGTTACTGATAAAATATTTTATACTTCTTTAGAATATTGGAAAGAAGACAAAATATTCACTCTCTTTGTTTCTATTCCACATTGTACTTGAGTTCCCAACCAAAGCAACAAGTTAAAAAAAAAAAAAAAGTAAAAAAATTGGGAAGGAAGTAGCAAATCTTTTTATTCAGAGATGATTTGACCTATACATAGAAAATCTTAAGGTATTTAAATAATTTAGTGAATTTTTAGCAAAGTCTAAGGATACAAGGTCAATATTAAAAACCAAATTGTATTTTTTGTATGTTAACACAAAATTGGAATATAAGCATTTTAAAAATAGCATTTATTAGCATCAAAGCCATTAAAAAAAGAAAGTTAGGAATGAATATAATGGAAGGTGGACAAAGATTCAACAATGAAAACTATGAACATTGCTGAGCATAATTAAGGAAGACCTAAATACATGAACAGATATACCATCCTTATAGATTTAAAGACTCAGTATTGTCCAAATGTTAATTTTCCCCAGGTTGACCCACAGAGTCAATGCAGTCTCACTCCTCTAAATCATAATAGGCTGGTTTTTTTGGTGTGTTTTTTTTTTGTGGGTTTTTTTTTATTTTGTTTTGTTTTTGGTGAAAAAAGACCAGCTGATTCTAAAATTTACATAGAAATGGAAAGGATCTAGGATGGCTAAAACAATCTTGGGAAAACAGAACAAAATTAGAAGACTTATACATACTATCTATAAAATATATAATGTATAATAAGATATATAATATTTATATATAATATATATTGTATATATATTATATATAAATATATGTATGCATATTGTATATTGTCTATTGTCTATGTATATGTATATACTATATATTGTATATATGTAAATATATTGTATTGTATATATACAATATAAATATATGTCTTATTATTTCATATCAACATGTACTGTAGTTTATACAAAACTTAATTTGAGATGGAACACACACTACATGTTAAAACTAAAGGTATAAGGCTTTTAGAAATAGGAATAGTGGAATATCTTTGCAAGTTTAAAATTGGCAAAAAAAATTATTAAGGTACAAAAACCACTAACCAAAAAACAAACTGATAATTAAAGATCCATAACAATTTTTAAATTTTGCTTGGAAAGATAAAATATTAAGTGAAAATTTTCAGAGTCCACAAAAATAAAATGACAGATCAATTTCACTTACAAATATTAATGCAAAATTCCCAACTATTATTCAGTTGCACATTCTAAGGTTTATTATCATAATTAAGTGCAGTTTATTTCTATAAAGCAAGATCAGTTCAGTATTATGAAGTCTATTAAAGGAATTAATCAGATTGACAGATATAAAGAGAAAAATCATATCATCATCTCCATAAATGGTATAAAGAAACTGGACAAAATTCAAAGCTACTCTTGCTAAAAATAGTGAATAAAATAGGAATCAGTAGGTACATCTTTAACATCATGTCAGCCACAAAGGCAGGGTTTCATACAATGCAAGGGACACTCATAAGCATTGCTACAGATGAGCACTGAATTGGGGATATTAGCCAAAAAATTAAAGGAGAGAAAGATATTAAAGTTATAAAAACCCAAATAGAGACATAATACTCTCATTATTTGCATATGCTAAACTATGCTTGGAATGTACCAGAGAATAAGCTCAACTACTATAAATAGCAAAAAAAAAGTGATAAATTAAAAAAGAACAAAATATATAGAAATCAGAAGCCATCTTATCACCCAAAATCATTATCAAAAGGTAAACTGGGAGATAGAAACCTATTAAAATAGCCACAGAGACAGATAAAATACCTAAAACAAACTGAACAAGATATACAGATAACTTCCATGAAGAAAATATTAAAACATGGAAAGCATAAATGTACATTTGAACAAACTGGAAGTCATATTTTTGTATACCACTAAACTTCATGGAATATTAACTCTTTCTTAGTTAATTTTAAAATTTAATATTAGTCACCAAACATACACAAATCTGAATAAACTGAATGTAAATTTCATACAAAGAATTAAACCAGCAAAAACAATTATATTCTGAAGATGACAATTGAAGAAGGATGTCATAGGCCACCTTCAATATGGCTCTCAATGACCTTATTGTAGAGGCCACTTTTAGGCAACAGGATTGAGCAATGGAACATAAAAAGGGCCACAGTGACCACCTAGCTAATACAGACATGCCCATTGGACAGCCATCCTTATAATTAAGAAAAAAGTGAAACAAACAACATTGATGACTATGTTTGGACCCATAAAAGAAAGAGGCTGCTTACTAATTGCCACCCAGAATTCTGGTGAGACAGGTAAATATAAAGAATAACAGCTAATGATAGCTTACATGGAAGAGAAGTGGTTGGAGTCATAAACTAACAGGAAAACAACTAATTTAACAAATTGTTGAAGGCTGAGTGTGGACTAGTATGAGTGTAAGAAATTTCCTGGGTAGGGGGTTGGAACAGTTTTAGGAAGACCCTTATGCTTTTGTGTATTTTATCTCCAGAACTCCGTAAGATTATGAAAGAAAAGCCAAAACAAAACAAAACAAAACAAAACAAAAAACCCTCAGGTTTCCTGCAGGAATGGAAGCAAAACATTAAAATATACCCATAACTAAGTCCTTTTCTTCAGGGAAAAGACTTTAGTAGAGCCTTATCTCACTCAGCTGAGGGCAGGGCATTTACTCCACTCCAGCCCCTTTAGACTTCTTGTCTCACCTAAAGGGGAGAAAAGATCAAGAAATGCTGCAAAGGTCACAGTCCATTGATACAGACCCAGGAAAAGATGGATTAGTTCTAATACCATAAAATGCTTCCTCTCTGCCAAACTTTTTTTGTATCAACAGTGGATTACAACTGAAAGACCTACAAAGCCAGATTACATTTAAGAAGAATTTCTTTTGGAAACCTCAAAACAATAAAAGAGACAAAAACAAAGATACTAAAGGAATTTGAAGCTTCTGGCAACTATAACCACAGTGAACATTAAAAAACAGCCCAACCCCTAGCCAGATTAACATGCTACTTTACAGGAAAGGCCCAATTAGCTTAGTTCCTGTTATTCATTGCATCACATCTCTTTTTCAACAAAATATTGCAAGAAATGCAAAAAGACAAGAAAAAATGCAGTCTGAAGGGAAAAAAAAATCAGATAGGACATAGATTTAGGGATTGTCAGACAGGAAATGTTTTTAAAGACTTTTTTTTTTTTTTAATTCATTTGAGAGAGAGAGTGCATGCAAGAGCATGAGCAAGGGTGAAGGTCAGAGGGAGAGGGAGAAGCAGACTTCCCACTGAGCAGGATGCCTATCATAAGGATATATCTCAGGACCCAAGGATCATCACCTGAGCTAAAGGCAGATGCTTAACCAACGAAGGCACCCAGGTGCCCCCAGACTCGGAATTTAAAAGATTATGATTGGGGCGCCTGGGTGGCTCAGTGGGTTAAAGCCTCTGCCTTCGGCTCAGGTCATGATCTCAGGGTCCTGGGATAGAGCCCCACATCATGCTCTCCGCTCAGCAGGGAATCTGCTTCCTCCTCTCTCTCTGCCTGCCTCTGCCTACTTGTGATCTCTCTATGTCAAATAAATAAATACAATCTAAAAAAAATTATGATTAATATGTTAAGGGCTCTAATGGAAAGAGTTGGCAACATACAAGAACAAATGGGTAATGTAAATAAGGAAATGGAAATGCTAAGAAAGAATCAAAAGGAAACACTAAAAATTGAATCAACTCAAAATGATTACAGACATAAATGTAAAATGCAAAATGATACACCTTTTAGAAGAAAACACGAGAAAATCTAGGTAACCTTGTGTTTGGTGATGGCTTTTTAATTACAACATAGCAAATATGGTCCACAAACACAAAACTGATAAATTAGACTTATATGAAATTAAAAACTGCTCTGTAAGAGAGTCTTACAGAAATGAAAAGAAAAGCCATCAACTGAGAAAATATCTGCAGAACAATATCTGATAATGTTATCCAAATATATGAAGAACTCTTAAAACTCAATAATAAGAAAACACCCTAATTTTTAAAATGGGCAAAAGATTTAAACAGACACTTCACCAAAAAAGATATAGCAATGACAAACATGAAAGGATGTTCAATATCATTTATGATTAAGGAATTTCAAATTACAACAACAGCCATATTAAACTACACACTTACTAGAATGTCTAAAATAAAAAAATAATACTACTAATAATAAATTGACAATGCCAAATACTAGCAAGGTTTTAGAGCTACTCCTTCCATTGCTGATGACACAAAATGATGCAGTTGTTTTGGAAGATGGTTTCAAAGATGGTTTGGCATTTTCTCACAAAACACTTACTGTATGACTGAGCAATCATTCTCCTAGGTATTTACACAAATTTTCTGAAAAGTTATGTCTACATGAAAACCTCTACACAAATTTTTATAACAGCTTTATTCATAATCACCATAAAAAAATTAACCAAAATGTCCTTCAATAGGTGAACAGTTAAACAGACTGGATGGATCCATACAATGGAACATTACTCAGCAATAAAACAGAAGTGAGCCACCAGGCTATGGAAAAACATGGATAGACTTTAAATGAGTATTGTGAAGTAAAGAAGCCAGTCTAAAAGAGTTATATGCTGTATGATATCAATTATATAACCTTCTGGAAAATGCAAAATTATATAGACAGTAAAAAGACCAGTGGTTTCTAGGAATTCCAGGGAGGAGAATAAACAGGTGAAGCTCATGAAGTTTTTTGGTGATAAAATTTTTTAATGATATTTTGTATAATACTGTAATGTTGGGTATAAAATTGCATATTTATCAAAACCCATCAAACTTCAAAACACAAAGGTGAATCTTACTGTATACAAATTAAAAGCAAAATCATTTGGAAGGTTGGGGAATCCCAGGAAAGAAGACTGACTAGGACAAGGGATCTATTGTATTACAAATATGTAAAACAACTTCACTAAAGGAGATGAGGAAAAAGGTGTTGACTTAAGTAACTCTGGAAATGAGTCTACACAACTAAATGCAAAAGAATTATGCATAAGCAATGTACTTTAGTCCTTATGGACCATTTTTGATACTTCTATACATATATTGGAATTGAATAATAGAGTAAATGGATGACAGAATTTGGTAGCCAAACTTTTCACTATTGGAGCGGGAATTTATCATTAATCAAGGGAATGGGGCTAGAATGATCCATGTGGTGATGGATTAGAGTTGGAGACACCTGTATGAACTCATGATTAATTAATATGGATATAAATGGTTACACAGAGAAATCACACAGACACACACACACAGATGCACACATGAGACGGTATACATGCATGCAAATATTTTCTTATTCTGTCTCCTGCGAAGGCCTGAAGACAATAATATCACCATAGCAAAAGCACACATAGTGACCAGACCTTGGTTTCCAACATTATTCTATAAGAGAAAGAAGCAAGACTCTGAAGAAATGGTTAATTCTAGGCCTGGGACTGTAAATATACAAGATAAGCCCTAGAATATCTTGTATTGCTTGAAAGTGAGGAAGTACTCAAAAAAAAAAAAAAAAAAACAAAAAACAGACATTGATGGAGTTATTTCAAAAAAACGCAGGAGTCGATATTAAGGGGGAGGAGTCAAGATAATGGAGAAGTAGGTTAGGCTGAGACAACATCAGGTAGCAGGAGATCAGTTAGATAGCTTATCAAACCATTGCAAACACCTACAAATCTAACAGGAGATCAAAGAGAAGAGCAGCAACAATTCTAGAAACAGAAAATCGACCACTTTCTGAAAGGTAGGACTGGCGGAGAAGTGAATCCAAAGCAATGGGAAAACAGACCACGGGGGGAGGGGCTGGCTCTTGGCAAGCGGCAGAACAATGGAGCACAAAATCAGGACTTTTAAAAGTCTGCTCCACCAAGGAACATCGTTCCAGAGGCTAAACCGCAGTGAAGCCTACACCGGGTCAGCATGGCCCCAGGTCCCGTGGGGTCACAGAAGAATCAGGGGTGTCTGAGTGTCACTGAGCTTGCAGGTATTAGAATGAAAGCCAGCTGAAGAGACAGAGCAGAGGAGTGAGCTCTCAACTCGGGGTTACCTTGAACCCAATCCATGGCACAGGCCATGGCTCTGTGAGTGGTGTCCCCACAAGATCTGGGGCGACCCCCCCTGGAAGATCTCAGGGATCTGTGGGGTCCAGAGACTGCAGGTGGAGCTGTATGCCAGATACAGAGACACTTGGTCACAGGCTGGGTGAGCTTGGAGCACCAAGGGAGGCCAGGGAGACGGGAGTGATTGAGCGCTTTTCTCTGACGGTGCACTGAGGATTGGGCCCCAAGCTCTTGGCTCCTCTGGGTCAGAGCTTGGGAGGCTGCCATTTTCATTCCCGTCCTCTGGAACTTTAAGGAAAGTGTTCAGGGAACAAAAAGCTCCCAAAAGTGAACCTGAGGGATTACTTAGCCTGGCCCCTGGTAAGGGAGGTGCAATTCCACCTGGGGCAAAGACACTTGAGAATCACTACCACAGGCCCCTCCCCTAGAAGATCAACAGGAGATCCAGCCAAGACCAAGTTCACTTACCAAGTAGAACAGCAGAGTTCCAGAGGGAGAGAAAGCAAAGCATGGAATTCATGGCTTTCTCCCCATGATTCTTTAGTCTTGCAGTTAATTAATTTGTTTCTAATTTTATTTTTTTTCTTCTACTAATTTTTTTTAACTTTTACCCTTTCCTCTTTTAACGTTCTTTACTGGTTTATCTTAACAATACCTTTCATAAAAAAATAATAATAATCTTTTTTGAACCTTCATTATTATAGTCATATTTTATTCTTCACCTAACTTTATTTTTTGTATATACATAGGGTTTTTTCTTTTAAAAAATTGGGGTACAACTTCTAATAGATCAAAATTTAAATCTAGCACCAGGTTTGTTCTAGTCTCCAGTTAGAGTAAATTCTCTCCACTTTCTTTTTCTTTACTCTCCCAACCAACTTACTTTATCAACTCCTTTTTTAGGAATTAAAAAAAATTTTTTTTTCATCTTTATAGGCATATTCCATCTCTTCATTGTGTTTATCCTTATATGTGTTTTTCATTCTTTAAAATTTTGGGAGGTTAGGGCCCAGCTAGCTCAGTCGGTAGAGCATGACACTCTTAAAATTTTGGGAGGTAGTTTCTTCTTAGAGACCAAAATACTCCTAAAATTAAGTGGGTGACCTTGTCCTAGTCACCAGTCTAATATATATATATATTTTTTCTTTATTTTTAAAAATTTTTTTTCCCTGAACTTCTTTTTATCGCCTTTCTTCCCCCCACAATTTGGGGTCTCCTCTGATTTGGTTAACACACATTTTCCTGGGGTCTTTGCCACCCTTTTAGTATTTTATTTGCTCCTTCATATATTCTTATCTGGACAAAATGACAAGGCAGAAAAACTCACCACAAAAAAAAAGAACAAGGGGCAATACCGAAGGCTAGGGACCTAATCAATATGGACATTGGTAATATGTCAGATCTAGAGTTCAGAATGATGATTCTCAAGGTTACAGCTGGGCTCGAAAAAAGCTTGGAAGATATTAGAGAAACCCTGTCAGTAGAAATAAAAGCCCTTTTTGGAGAAATAAAATTACTAAAATCTAACCAAGTTGAAATCAAAAAAGCTATTAATGAGGTGCAAAAAAAAAAAATGGAAGCTCTTACTGCTAGGAAAATGAGGCAGGAGAAAGAATTAGTGATATAGAAGACCAAATGACAGAGAACAAAGAAGCTGAGCAAAAGAGAGACAAACAACTACTGGACAACGAGGGGAGAATTTGAGAGATAAGTGATACCATAAGATGAAACAACATTAGAATAATTGGGATTCCAGAAGAAGAAGAAAGGGAGGGAAGAAGAAGTTATATTGGAGAGAATTATTGTAGAGAATTTCCAAAATATGGCAAAGGGAACAAGCATCAAAATCCAGCAGGTATAGAGAAGCCCCCTCAAAATCAATAAGAATAAGTCCACACCCTGTCACCTAATAGTAGAATTTTCAATTCTTAGCAACAAAGAGAAAATCATAAAAGCAGCCCAGGAAAAGAAGTCTGAACATACAATGGTAAAAATATTAGATTGGCAGCGGACTTATCCACAGAGCCCTGGCAGGCCAGCAAGAACTGGCATGATATATTCAGAGCACTAAGCAAGAAAAACATGCAGCCAAGAATACTATATCCAGCTAGGCTATCATTGAAAATAGAAGGAGAGGGGTGCCTGGGTGGCTGAGTGGGTTAAAGCCTCTGCCTTCAGCTCAGGTCATGGTCCCGGAATCCTGGGTTCAAGCTCCACATCAGACTCTGCTCTGCGGGGAGTCTACTTCCTCTTCTCTCTCTGTCTGCCTTTCTGCCTACTTGTGATCTCTGTCAAATAAATAAATGAAATATTAAAAAAAGAAGAAGAAGAAGAAGAAAATAGAAGGAGAGATAAAAAGCTTCCAGGATAATAAAAAACTGAAAGAATTTGCAAATACCAAACCAGCTCTACAGGAAATATTGAAAGGGGTCCTCTAAGCAAAGAGAGACCCTAAAAGTAGTAGATCAGAAAGGAACAGAGACAAAATACAGTAACAGCCACCTTACAGGCAATACAATGGCACTAAATTCATATCTTTCAATAGTTACCCTGAATGTTAATGGGCTAAAAGCCCTAATCAAAAGACACAAGGTATCAGATTGGATAAAAAAACAAAATCCATCAATATGCTGCCTACAAGAAACTCATTTTAGACCAGAAGACACCTCCAGATTTAAAGTGAGGGGGTGGAAAACAATTTACCATGCTAATGGACATCAGAAGAAAGTTGGGGTGGCAATCCTTATATCAGGTCAATTAGATTTTAAGCCAAAGATTATAATAAGAGATGAGGAAGGACACTATATAATACTCAAAGGGTCTGCCCAACAAGAAGATCTAACAATTTTAAATATCTATGCTCCTAATATGGGAGCAGCCAACTATATAAACCAATTAATAACAAAATAAAAGAAACACATTGACAATAATACAATAATAGCAGGGGACTTTAACACTCCCCTCACTGAAATGAACAGATCATCCAAGCAAAAGATCAACAAAGAAATAAAGGCCTTAAATGACACACTGGACCAGATGGACATCACAGATATATTCAGAACATTCCATCCCAAAGCAACAGGATACACATTCTTCTCTAGTGTGCATGGAACATTTTCCAGAATAGATCACATCCAGGGTCATAAATCAGGACTCAACCGGTATCAAAAGATTGGGATCATTCCCTGCATATTTTCAGACCATAATGCTCTGAATTTAGAACTCAACCACAAAAGGAAATTTGGAAGGAACCCAAATACATGGAGACTAAACAGCATCCTTCCAAAGAATGAATGGGTCAACTAGGAAATTAATGAAGAATTGAAAAAATTCAGGGAAACAAATGATAATGAAAACACAACGGTTCAAAATCTGTGGGACACAGTAAAGGCAGTCCCAAGAGAAAAATATATAGTGATACAAACCTTTCTTGAGAAACAAGAAAGGTCTCAAATACACAACCTAACCCTACACCTAAAGGTGTTGGAGACAGAACAACAAAGAAAGCCTAAACCCAGCAGGAGAAGAGAAATATAAAGATCAGAGCAGAAATCAATGAAATAGAAATCAAAAAAACCAATAGAACAAATCAAGAAAACTAGGAGCTGCTTCTTTGAAAGAATTAATAAGATTGATAAGCCCTGGCCAGATTTATCAAAAAGAAAAGAGAAAGGACCCAAATAAATAAAATCATGAATGAAAGAGGAGAGATCACAACCAACACCAAATAAATACAAACAATTATAAGAACATACTATGAGCAACTCTACGTCAACAAATTTGACAATCTGGAAGAAATGGATGCATTCCTAGAGACATACAAACTATCACAACTGAACCAGGAAGAAATAGAAAGCCTGAATAGACCCATAACCAGTAAGGAGATTGAAACAGTCATCAAAAATCTCCAAACAAACAAAATCCCAGGGCCAGATGGCTTCCCAGGGGAATTCTACCAAACGTTTAAAGAGGAATTAATTCCTATTCTCCTGAAACTATTCCAAAATTAGAAATTGAAGGAAAACTTCCAAGCTCATTTTATGAGGCCAGCATCACCTTGATCCCAAAACCAGACAAGGATCCCATCAAAAAAGAGAGCTATAGACCAATATCCTTGATGAACACAGATGCGAAAATTCTCACCAAAATACTAGCCAATAGGATCCAACGGTACATTAAAAGGATTATTCATCACGACCAAGTGGGATTTATTCCAGGGCTGCAAGGTTGGTTCAACATCAACAAATCAATCAATGTGATATAATACATTAATAAAAGAAAGAACAAGAACCATATGATACTCTCAGTAGATGCTGAAAAAGAATTCGACAAAGTACAGAACCTTTTCCTTATCAAAACTCTTCAAAGTGTAGGACTAGAGGGCACATACCTCAATATTATCAAAGCCATCTATGAAAAACCCACTGCAAATATAATTCTCAATGGAGAAAAACTGAAAGCTTTTCTGCTTAGGTCAGGAACACGGCAGGGATGTCCATTATCATCACTGCTATTCAACATAATACTAGAAGTCCTAGCCTCAGAAATCAGACAACAAAAGGAAATTAAAGGCATCCAAATCGGCAAAGAAGTCAAACTATCACTCTTTGCAGATGATATGATACTATATGTGGGAAATCCAAAAGATTCCACTACAAAACTGCTAGAACTTGTACAGGAATTCAGTAAAGTATCAGGGTATAAAATCAATGCACGGAAATCAAATGCATTGCTTTACACCAACAACAAGACAGAAGAAAGAGAAATTGAGTCAATCCCCTTTACAATTGCCCCCAAAATCATAAGATACCTAGGAGTAAATGTAACCAAAGAGGCAAATAATCTATACTCAGAAAACTATAAAGTACTCATGAAAGAAATGGAGAAAGACACAAAGAAATGGAAAAATGTTCCATGCTCATGGATTGGAAGAACAAATATTGTGAAAATGTCTATGTTACCTAAGGCAATCTACACATTTAATGCAATCCCTATCAAAATCCCATCCATTTTTTTTTTCAAATAAATGGAACAAATAATCCTAAAATTTATATGGAACCAGAAAGACCTCAAATAACCAAAGGAATATTGAAAAAGAAAGCCAAAGTTGGTGGCATCACAATTCTGGACTTCAAGCTCTATTACAAAGTTGTCACCATCAAGACTGTATGGTACTGGCACAAAAACAGACACATAGATCAATGGGACAGAACAGAGAGCCCAGAAATATTCCCTCAACTCTATGGTCAACTAATCCTCGGCAAAGCAGGAAAGAATGTCCAATGGAAAAAAGACAGCTTCTTCAACAAATGGTGTTGAGAAAATTGGATAGCCACATGGAGAAAAATGAAATTGGACCATTTCCTTACACCACACATGAAAATAGACTCAAAATGGATGAAGGACCTCAATGTAAGAGAGGATTCCATCAAAATCCTTGAGGAGAACACAGGCAGCAATGTCTTTGATCTCAGCTGCAGCAACTTCTTCCTAGGAACATCGCCAAAGGCAAGGGAAGCAAAGGCAAAAATGAACTATTGGGATTTCATCAAGATTAAAAACTTTTGTGCAGCAAAGGAAACAGTTAACAAAACCAAAAGACAACTGACAGAATGGGAGAAGATATTTGAAATAACATATCAGATAAAGGGCTAGTATCCAAAATCTATAGCTTAGCAAATGCAACACCCAAAGAACAAATAATCCAATCAAGAAATGGGCAGAGGAAATGAACAGACATTACTGAAAAGAAGACATCCAGGTAGCCAACAGACACATGAAAAAGTGCTCCACATCACTTGGCATCAGGGAAATACAAATCAAAACCACAATTAGATACCACCTCACACCAGTCAGAATGGCTAAAATTAACAAGTCAGAAAATGACAGATGCTGGTGAGGATGCAGAGGAAGGGGAACCCTCCTACACTGTTGGTGGGAATTCAAGCTGGTGCAGCCACTCTAGAAAAAAACATGGAGTTTCCTCAAAAAGCTGAAAATAGAGCTATCTTATGACCCAGCAGTTGCACTACTGTGTATTTACCTTAAAGATACAAGTGTGGTGATCTCAAGGGGCACATGCACCTGAATATTTATAGCAGCAATGTCCACAATAGTCAAATTATGAAAAGAACCCAGATTTCCATCAACAGATGAGTGAATAAAGAAGAAGTGGTATATATATACAGTGGAATACTATATAGCCATCAAAAGAAATGAAATGCAATGATGTGGATGGAACTAGAGGGTATTATGCTTAGCGAAATAAGGCAATGGGAGAAAGACAACTATCATATGATGTCCCTGATATGAGGAAGTGGAGATGCAACATGGGGGGATTGGGGGGTAGGAAAAGAATAAATGAAACAAGATGGGATTGGGAGGGAGACAAACTATAAGAGACTCTTAATCTCACAAAACAAACAGGGTTGCTGGGAGGAGTGGGTTAGGGAGAGTGTGGTGGGGTTATGGATATTGGGGAGGGTATATGCTATGGTGAGTGCTGTGATGTGTGTAAACCTGGCGATTCACAGACTGTACCCCTGGAGCTAATAATACATTATATGTTTATAAAAAATTTAAAAAAATTTTTAAAAAAATGCAGGAGTCAACCAAAAGAATCCCTAATGGACAAAACTTTCCTGGGCAACAAAATATATAAAATAGTATTGGGTTAACCCAAGTACAAACAAAACAAAACAAAACAAAAAGAACAATGAAAACCCTATGATATAAATAAATGAATAAATAAAGGGAAGATAATAAATACATCTCTCATGAAGAACAATTCTAAGTAATTTATACAGATACTCCTCCCTCTGAGTGGGTGTATTGTAACTCCCCATGCTTAAGTATGGGCTAGGAATAGTAGCTTTTGTCAAGTGAAATGGTATGGAAAGGGGGTGGACTTAGAGAGTTACTTTATATTGGAAAAACCTATAGACACGGGGCACCTGGGTGGTTCAGTGGGTTAAA
Organism: Neogale vison; assembly: GCF_020171115.1. NCBI lineage: Eukaryota > Metazoa > Chordata > Mammalia > Carnivora > Mustelidae > Neogale > Neogale vison. Next base: position 90,171,212 of record NC_058096.1, on the reverse strand, counting down.
GCCTCTGCCTTCAGCTCTGGTCATGATCCCAGGGTCCTGGGATTGAGCCCCGCATCGGGCTCTCTGCTTAGCAGGGAGCCTGCTTACTCCTCTCTCTCTCTCTGCCTCCTCTTTGCCTACTTGTGATCTATTCAAATAAATAAATAAAATATTTAAAAAAAAAACCCTATAGACACTACCTTGGGCCAGGTAACCAAAGTCACCATCAACAATAATAAATCATGTGACGGTAATGATATGTTGATTTGTTATGATGAAAACGGTACTTTACATCCATGGTTTTCCTCTAAAAACTCATAACCTCAGTCTAATAATTTAAAAAAAATCAGAAAAATGCCAATAAAATGGCATCCTACAAAGTATGTGAATACTACTCCTGAAAATTTATAAGGTCAACAAAATCAAGAAAAATCTGACAAACTTTCATTCTCAAGAAAACCTGCTATGGTCTATGTCCTCCAAAATTCACATGTTGAAGCCTTAATCCATGATGTGATGATATTTAGTGATGGGACCTTTGGGAAGTAAGGAATTTTAGATGTAGTCATGAGGGTGGAGCCCATGATGGGATAAACACCCTTAAAAAACAGGAAGAGAGAAAAGCCCTCTGTCTCTGACTGCACATACCAAGCCTGTGTAGGAATATGACCAGGAATAGGGCTCTCACCAAGAACCCCACTATACTGGCACCCTCATCTTGGGCTTCTAATCTCCAGAACTATGAGAAATAAATGTATGTTGGTTAAGCACCACTCTATGGTATGAATTTATAGCAGCCTGAATGAAGACAGAGCCTAAGGAGACCTCATGACTAAATGTAATATGGTAGCTTGGATAGGATCCTGAAAGAGAAAAACAAAGACAAAACAAACAGAAAACTCCTTAGGTAATAACTAAGGAAATCTGAGGAATATATGGCCTTTAGTTAATAATGTATTAATATTAGTTCATTAATTATAATAAATGTGCCAAATTAATGTATAATATTAGTAAGGGAAATTGAATGCAAGACATCCAAGAACTCTCTGTAATAGCTTCTCAATTTTTCTGTAATCTAAAACTGTTTAAAAAAATAAAGTCTATTTTTCAAAATGAAAAGTTGAAAAAAATGTTCAGATCACATTGCATTCAAAGAATCAATCTCCTGAATTTATGAAAAGAATTCTTAGCTATTTATAAGAAAAAAACTAACAGTACAATTTTTGAAAATGAATAAAGATTATGAACAGAAAGGAAAATACATATAGGTCTTGAGAAAACAGAAAGATGCTCAATCTAATTTCTAATAAGAAAAATTAACGTGAACTCTATAGTGACAGCATTTTTGTCCTATTTGGGAATAAAATCTAAATATTTGGCAACATACTCTGTTAGCAGTGCTATGGGGAAATAAAACTCTAATACATCGCTGGTGGAACTACACATTAAAAATCACTAAAGAGAGTAATTTGGCAGCATCTATCAAAATTACAAAGGCATTTACATCTTCGCTCAGTAATCTGATTTCTATGAACTTTTCTTATAGATATAGTTGCATATACTTTTCTGTTCAAGATTTTTACTGCAGCATTAGTTGTAATAAAAAGAAAGTTTGGAAACAACACAATTTTACAATAGTGGAGTACTGGATAAATAAATTATGATTCATCTACAGAATAGCATATAATGAAGCTGAGATGTATTATACTGCAAAGTTTCAGAGACCAAATTGTAAGACTTAGAGTTTCGAATCCCTACTTTACCCTCTGATGTTTGTAAGATTTGCCTCTAATTCCATAAATATGTCTTCTGTATCTATAAATGGGTATTAAATAAATGCACATTTCCTAGTGTGGTTCTGAAGAATATGCTATTACATATGTCTTACTATATATAAGACATTTAAAATAATAACTCGTGCATGCTAATTACCACAAAAATGTTGACTATTATGATTGTGCTGTAAAAAAGAAATGAAGACAACCTCTGTATTTTGACATGGAGTGACCTCCAAGATATTACATTAAATCAAAACAAAAAATGTATAAAGTTGTGAGTAGTCACCATTAATATATTTGGGAAAATAATATATATTAATTTATACTTGATAATAGTTGAATAATGAAAAGCTAGAAGTATACACACACACACACACACACACACACACACACATATATATATATACACACACACAAACAAATAAGTGTGGTTATCTACAGATAAGGGAAAGGAGACTCATAGGGGTACTTTTGACAGTATAGCTTTTTACAGTGCTTTGATTTTTAACACTCTGAATGCATTACCCTTAAAAATATTAAATTCAAAATATAAACATTTACAAATATAAATACATGTAAATATTCTCCCCTAAACTGGTAAGGAACTGAGACACAGGGAGTTAAGTGATTTCTCTAAAGTTAAAAACACAGATTAGTATTCAGATCTAGATCTCTCTGACTTCAAAGTCTACGTTCTTAACCACCATCCTCTTCCTGGTTTGAAAGGTACACATATAAAAAGTCAGAATGACGGGTCAGGTAACAAAAAAATGCCCTGAAGGGCCAAGTGCTGGTCCTAGCTCTGCTACCTCTTTTCTCATCATTAAAGTGGAGATTTTAGACCAGTGGATCCCTCCTATCCATAATTTCTTATAAACTCTATTTTTGAAAAATAATTATTTGACATAAATCTTAGGGAGAGAACACTAAGCACCAACTTCTTCTGGAGTATATAATGTCACTCTAACATTAAATTTTATTAAATATAAAAATTCAATATCATAGGTTATATTTAATATTTATTAATTTTTAACTAGCTTTCCAATTACCATAAACAAAATATTTCTGAATTGATTAATATTTTGTTACATTGCTTAAAATATTAAGACAATGTTATTTCAAAATGAATTTAACTTATAATTTACTTCTACCTATTAATTGTGAGTTACCTGCTATTGTTAAATACAATATTCTTAACTCTTAATTCAAGTTACTTAGAACGTTAAGGTAAAAATTTCTATGGGATATAGATCTATTCTGAAACAAAGACTTGATATCTCATTCAGAAAGTACTTTTTAAAAATGTAGATTCTGAATCCCAAGCCCTGAAGATTCTATTTCAGTAGGACTAGAGATAGGATTGAGGATTTTTCTCTAACAAATGATTTATATAGTTGGTCCTTGGAACAGGCTTTAAGCAACACTGTCAGAATACCTTAAAGATGGAAGCAGCCCAACAACACACAACTGACATACTTTCACTTCAATAAATGGTAACAGAGGAAGGTTTATGATTGTGTCGTGTGAAATTTTTTATAGTATTAAGGTGTCATAACTAAAAACAAAATATTAATACTAAACTAGACATTATTGTCTATCAAACCAGTACCCTGTATCATGATTTTCCCTGGCTGGCTGATATTTTCATAAATAAAAGGCTTTCCATTTTTTTCTTATATGATGGGGAAGGTTAAATCTTACTTTCTTCTTTTTTTTTTTAAACAGTCTTTGAGTTTGTTTGGGTTGTTATTTTTAAATTGAAAAAATAGATGAAGAATCATATTGGATTGAGTGCAATTTCTAAATTCAATAATGTTATAAATCAGATAAAAAAGACAAAATAAAGATTTCCATTTCTCAGCAGAGATATATAAAACTGAATATTCAAAAAACTATAGTATATCATGTCAAATATAATCCACAAGAAATAGTGATTTCCATTCATATTATCAGTCTTGTCTATTTTTTGATGGAGCTGGTAGATAATAAGATATGTCAAATAGCACTATCAATTACTAAGAGATTAAAAAGAAAACTTGGTAAAGTTGAAATATATCAACCCTCATGACTGTCTATTTTGTTGCTTTAATATTTGAGCCTTAATCTTTTCCATGGATTGTTGAATGCTACTGTATACTGCTTTTAGAAATTTGAATTACATCATTAAAAAGAAGAGTTGACTCACATTATAAAATGTGTTCTCAATAAGTGAATTTAGCTTCCATGAATTTATACCTATGCTATATTTAAGTTTATTAATACTCTAAGTTCCTTTTTGCCAGTAACTTCAAACTGAGTGTTGAGACCCAAAGTTAGATTTAAGAGCAAACTCAGTATCACATATTGGAAAAATTATGAGATTTTAACACTTTTAATTTTCAATTTGTATTTAACTCCTATTAGTTTGTAGATAACTCCTGGCATACAGTATATTCAAAATAATAATAGTTACATAATACATTATAATACATTATGATGATTATTACTACTGTCAGTGCCCGAGCGGCTTGTGGCGCATGCGCGGCGGGTTGGGCTGTGTGCAGGGCCAGCGCGGAGCTGGAGCAGCCGAGGTGAAGCTTCTGGGCTACACTGAGACCGCTGTGCTCGCTCGTTGCGTCTGCCACCGCTGCCTCAAGCCATCGCCGCCGGGTGAGCGGCTGCCTATTGTCTTTCTCGGTGGCGAGGGTGCGGAGCTGCTCCAGCTGGGCCCTCAGGGGAGCCCCGGGCGCCGCAGGACTTTGTCGGTGCCGGAAAGTAAACACGCCATTAAGATGGCGGCTGGATGCGAGCCAGTAGGCGGAACTGAGGATTAAGGAAGTAGTCCAAAATGCCTCTTGTATCTATGTGGCTGTAAGTGATTAGTTGTACAACGTTGGTATATACACACATGTGCGGGCGGTGGAGGGGGAGATCCCAACAGCTACCCAGAAATAAAGTTTGCTTCGCTGAGGTCTCCTGGTCGTTCTTGCTGGCGAGAGCGACAACTACAATTACAACAAAAATATGAAACAAGAACACAAAAATTTGGTAATCAAAATATGATTGAAAGCAATTTAGATTTTTAATGCATTCTTTTTTTTTTTTTTTTTAAAGTAGGATCCATACCAAGTGTGGAGCCCATCATGGGGCATGAACTCATGACCCTGAAATTAAGACCTGAACTGAGATCAAGAGTCAGAAGCCTAACCAACTGAGCCACCCAGATGCCTCTCTTTAATGCACTTTTTAAAAAAGATTTGTTTATTTTATTTTAGAGAGAGAGAGAGAGAGAAAGCACTCATGAGTGCATAAGCAGGGGCAGGGTCAGAGAGAGAGTGAGAGACAGAATCCTCAAGAAAACTCCCTGCTGAGCACAGAGACTGATGTACGGCTCAATCCCAGAACCTTGAGATCATGACCTGAGTAGAAATCATGAGTTGGACACTTAACCAACTGAACCACCCAGCCACCCCTTTTTAATGCAATTTCTAAAGAAAACATCAGTAGAGTTGCTTTTATTTTTGTCTATTTTTATTTTAAAAAAATATTTTATTTATTTATTTGACAAAGAGAGACATAGCAAGAGAGAACACAAGCAGGAGGAGTGGAAGAGGGAGAAGCAGGCTTCCTGCAGAGCAGGGAGCCAGACGCAGGGCTCGATTCCAGGACACTGGGATCATACCTGAGTTGAAGGCAGACCCTTAATGACTGAGCCACCAAGGAGCCCTGAGTAATGTTTTACATGTCATAAAAATTCCCTTGTCTTTTTTTTTTTTTTCTTGTGCTCATCAACAGAGAATCTCCACAAATTTTTCTCTTCCTTCAAAGTAACCTCAAAAGAATATTTTCCCAATGTGCCTTGTGCAGACTCTAGCTAGTCTGTCTAGCCTTTTCCCCCTTTATCCAATTATGATGATGATGGCAGTGATTTTCTCCCACTTTGACCTCTACTGCAAGTCCAGCTTTTACTCTGATGTAGACATGGCTCAGAGCTAATCAAGTAAAGATAAGCTCTCCAGCCCTCTCTAGTCCTCTCTATGGTAGGGCAAACTGAAGAGTTCCTGGTGGTAGAGAAAAGAAATGAAATATAGAAAAGCTGGAGTAGATGAAAGTAAGTTTCCTTGGTGGCAATGGGAAGGAACAAAACATTGAGTATGCATGTGAGAACCTTTTCTCCTGTCATCTTTCACTGAGTTAGATCACTGCAGTATTCCATAAAGGGGGATAAAATGTCAATCAGTGATAGCCAGTGCTCATTTACATCTATAGCCCAACACTGACTCCTTTCCATCTCTTCTTCTGTGTGTAGGGTAGGATTCTTTCTCATAACTCAGGTGATGATGTATGGCTTCCCTTGGTTGCATGTGTCTGTCCATCAGGAACTCTGCTGGCTATTTTAATTAATTCTCAGGAAACAAGAACTTGGATGTTAATTCATATTTCCTAGTCTAATAGGAGTGTCTATATCCAACCTGACTCAAGAAGGGGAAAAAAAAAAAAAACCCTGGCAAATTTTTTATCACTTCTGAGTCGTTTGGTCTATTCTGATTTCTTTTTCTCTTGCCTTCACTGGTTAGTTTTTCTTTCTAAAAGCTGCCAGAGAACTTGCTCTCTGCCCCCAAACCTCCTTTTCTCACTACTTCCATCTTTCCCCTCACCCCTCTCCTCCTTTCTTCTCTCATCCTCCCCTCTTTTCCTCTCTCCCCAGCAAAACTGTGTGGAAAGTACAGAGCTCCCTCATACCACCCACTATTATAATTACCATAAAGATAAGTTCCACTGCATTAAAAAGCCTCAGTGCCTTGCTTAATCATCCTCTCCTCTCTCCAAATCTGGCAACCACTGATCTTTTTACTGTCTTTATTAGTTTTGCCTTTTCCAGAATACCATATAGTTAGAATCATGTTTGCTTCTTTTAAGATTGACTTTTTTTTACTCAGTAATACACATTTAAGTTTCTTCAGTGTTTATACATGGCTTGATAACAGTGTATCATAAACTGTGGTACAAGTAGATAATGAAATATTTAATCCATTCACCAACTAAGGGACATCTTGTTTGCTTCCAGGTTTTGGAAATTATGAATAAAACTGCTACAAATATCTGTGTGCAGGTTTTTGTGTAGACATACTTTTCAATTCATCTGGGTAAATACCAAAGAGCACGACTGCCAAATCATACAGTAAGTGTATGTTTAGTTTTGTAAGTGACTGCCAAACTTTCTTCCTAAATGGATGTACCATTTTGCAACCCACCAGCAATGAATAAGAGCTCTTGTTGCTCCACATCCTCATCAGCATTTAGTGTTGTCAGTGTTCACGGTTTTAGCCATTCCAACAATTGTGTGGTGATATTTCATTGTTTTCATTTCATTATTTTAATAATATACACTTATGTGCCATATGTTCGTCTTCTTTGGTGAGGTGTCTATTTAAATCTTCTGCCTAATTTTTAAATTGGGTTGTTCCTTTTCTTATTGTTCAGTTTTAAGGCTTGTTTGTATCCTTTAGACAACAGCCCTATATCAGATATGTGTTTTGCAAATGTTTTCTCCCAATTTGTGGTTTGTTTTCTCTTATTTTTGAGAGACATCTCTTTTTGTTCCCAGTAAAAATCAATTTCTCCACGTGCCAGGATTCCAGTACCTTTTAGGTAGCTGCAGAAGCCCAAAGGACTTTTTCTTTTCCTTTTTCCATTGTTTTAAATTTGTCACTATAAGTTGTCCAGCATTGATGTCATTGATGTCCAAATGTCTCTATTTCTTTCGACTATCCTCTTACCATCTGTGTTCCACTCTTGCCAGTCTCTCACAGGGATAGGCACTGTGGAACACAGTCCCTTCCTGCTGAATACATACCTGAACATTTTCCCCTTTTCTTTTGATATATAGTTATGTATTCAACACGTATACCTCAGGTACTCTAAACTCAAGCTCGCTCTTTCTTTCTCTTTCTTTCTTTCTTTCTTTCTCTTTCTTTCTTTCATTCTTTCTTTCTTTCTTTTTTGGAGATAGGGAGAGGGGGAGAGAGAGAGCAGGGAAGGAAGAGGGAGAGAAAGAGAAAATCTTAAGCAGGCATGGAGCCTGACTCAGAGCTTGATCTCACAATCCTGAGATCATGACCAGAGCTGAAATCAAGAGTCAGACATTTAACTAACTTAGCCACCCAGGTGCCCCTCGAGTATTCTCTTTAAGTGTAGTTCCTAAACTTATTCAATTCCATTCTTATAATCGTAAAACTCCCAGTGATAGAAAATAAGTTGGAAAAGTGGGCAGTGCAGAATTTATATCAAAAAATTATATTTCTTAAAAAAGAGGCTTGTGAATTCTCTATGAAATTATCTATATTTATTATAACATAAAATAGAGGGAGAGATTTGAATACATTATTTCATTTGTTCTCAAATTGCCTCTAGTATATTGAGGGTTTAAATGATATATTTAAACTATCTTTTATAAATTATTTCTCCACTTTAAAAAATTGATTCTTAAAATTATCTTGTATATATTTTAAAATTACGTCACCTCAAAAGCTTTTTGACAGTGGAGATGGAACTAATATAAAATATTTGATGTATTATAAACTAAAGAAACATTTTCAGTTTTTCTTTGGTAATTTTATTATTTGATAATTTTAACTATTTTGGCCAATAGACTTTATTTTATAAATAGATAATAATGTTCGCAATGAATTAAGCCATTCCAGTGAAAATTCACCCCAAATGAAGTCATTACTTCCATTATAATCGACTTGATTATGTGCAATTTGCATTCAATCATATTTTAACATACACTACTAATAAAATATTATTCAAAAATTATAATTGATGCTTTAAGCATATTTAAATGTAATGACAAGTTATGTTAGGTGAGTTCAGAAAATAGTAATGGTATATTAGGATGACATTAATTTACCTATGGATTTATATTTATCTTTGGTGATCTTTTTTAATAAAAATATATTATAACAAAAATAAAGTACATTAACACTCTAGCTATTGAGTGTTTATGTGTAATATTTTAAATAATGTATTTATGTTCAATAATAAAGAGGGAATAATAAACTGAGGATACATTTTATTTCTTAAAGGTGTTTTCTATCACAGTTGTTGAAAATAATAATGAAAAAGGAACCTTAAAGACACAGGAGTGTACTAGCATTGTTTTTATTTCCCATAAAACTAACATTATTTAACTGTGATCAGGGAAAGTAAATCCCAGACTTGAAATAAGTTCTCTTTACTAAAGCTCTTCCACATTTTAGTTTGGCCTAGTTTGACTATTTAGCTGTTGGGAAATAAAAACTCCAATTCATTTTTTATATCCTTAAGAAATAAAGTTTACTGCTTGCTACCCTGGAAACAACAAAAAAGAGATTTACCATGTAGTACACAAGGCATAAGAGCCGGTCCATATGTGTAGTATAGTTACATATTGTTTTCATTAATCACACGCTGAAATATTACTCTAGAGGTGAAGTCTTAAACTCTTTGTCTGGATTATTTCAAAGTGTTTTCTAAAATGTATCTCCTAGATTTTAATCCCTTACCTAGTAATTCATATTTCTAAGTCCCACAGGGATGGGGCTATTATATCAACCAAGGACAAAGGAAAAGTTAAAAAAAACAAAAGCAAAAACAGCTACTTTAAAACCCTTATATAGGGATTCCCTTGATTTTTTTTCAAAATTAATGTATTTCATATCTATATTTACACACACATGCATACACAATGGGCTATTATTCAACCATTTAAAAAAAATGAAATCTTAACATTTGCAAAAACATGTATGGAACTTGAGGGTATTATGCCAAGTAAAATAAGTCAGAGAATGACAAATATCACATGATTTCATTTTAGATGTGACATCTAAAAAACAAACTAACAAACAAAACAGAAATAAGAATCATAGATACAGAGAACAAATTGGTGGCTGTGAGAGGAAGGGAGTAGGGAGAATACATGAATTAGACAGAGGGGATTAAGAGGTACAATCTTCCAGTTATAAAATAAGTAAGACACAGAGATGTAATATCTGTGTCTGTAATACAGCATTGGGAATATAGTCAGTAATATTCAAACAATTCTGTATGGTGACAGATGGTAACAAGACTTATTATTGTTACCATTCATAATATATATGAATGCTGAAACACTGTGTGATTACCTGAAGCTAGTACAATTTGTGTGTTAATAATTCTTCAGTTAAGAAATTAAAATAATCACTTTCAATGCCACGAGTAAGATCTACATTTTTCGGACAATCTCAGAGTTGCTATGCTAAGACTAACCTGAGTACATAAAGAATTATGCAGATTTTTGCTCCTTTTGTTCATTAATTCAGCTAAATTGAATCAAATTTTGTTAAAACATCTTGGAAATTTTAGTTACTATTTGAGTGATTTTTGATGCCAAAAACCTGGTCATGGATCGTCTGAACCACAGGAAAAGGGGATTTTATTATACAAAATTAAGCAATTTGAGAAAAGGAAGACAATTGGCTATAATGTTAAAAGTGAGTAGGAAATTAATGAATAATGATCAATAATGGAATGCCTAATATAATTTTATGGCAGTTAAGAACATAATAAATAATAAGCTATAAAAACTATTACCAAAAAAGAAAAATAAAAATAAGAAAAATGTCAAAATAAATAGCTGGAATGAAATGAAAAAATATTATTATGAAACAGTAAATGAGAGAAATGGAATTAAAAGAGAAGACTACTTTGTACATTTAGTGTTCTTTATATGTATAAAGTGATTTCCTAGCTTCATAAACATTAATTGAAGAAAGACATAGGGTATAGTGGTATATTGAGGCTGCAAACACTGTGCTGTCACAGAGAACAAAAAGAATCAAAGTTTTTCTCTTTAAATGTTCATTTGCATTATGATACTTATTATAGATTTTACAAAGGGACTAGAGATTGTTATTGATTATTCTCATTTTACAGGTAAATGAATGAAGGTCCTAAGAAGTTGACTATTTTCAGAATAATAGGGCACTGTAGTTAAGAAGGTACATTGTAGAGTCAAACAACTTGATTTTGAGTCCCAGATCCAGAGTTTATGAGCCGAGAAAGTATTGGTATATTTCCTTTAATTTCTTTGAACTTATTTCCTCACTGGCAAAGGAGGGTAACAGTAGTGTTTTTCACATTGGGGATGTATGTGAAATCAAATAAAATTCTTAAGGCAAAGTGTTGAGTATATTGCCTGGATAGTTTTAAATGTTTAGCAAATGCTAACTATGGTAACAGTAAATACTAATTAATATTAAAATTATTGTGATTTATCACTGTTATTATTACTGTTAGAATAGGGGTCAGGTACTCTTAATGCCAAAGCCATTAAACTGATACTTTAGTCTTTTTTTTTTTAATATTTTATTTATTTATTTGCCAGAGAGAGAGAGAGAGAGAGAGCAAGCGCACAGGCAGGCAGAGTGGCAGCAGAGGCAGAGGGAGAAGCAGGCTCCCCGCGGAGCAGGGAGCCTGATGTGGGACTCGATCCCAGGAAGCTGGGATCATGACCTGAGCCGAAGGCAGAGGCTTTAACCAACTGAGCCACCCAGGCGTCCCCTGATACTTTAGTCTTAACTCCGAAATTAGCTTGTGCATATTTCCACTGAAATATTTCCACATTTAAAGATCTATGATCCCAGGGTGTCTGCATGGCTCAGTCAGTTAAGCACCTGCCTTTGGCTCAGGTCATGCCTGGGATCAAGCCCTGTGTTGGGCTCCTTGCTCAGTGGGAAGTCTGTTCTCCTTCTCCTTCTGCCTCTCCACACCCCCCACTTGTGCTCTCTTTTTCTCTCTCAAATAAATAAAATCTTTAAAAATAAAATAGAAGAAAAGCCTATGGACCCTTTACCCCACATAGCCAAAGCAATCTTGAAAAAAGAAAAGCGATGTTGGAAGCATTACAATGCAGGACTTCAGACTATATTATAAAGCTGTAGTCATCAAGACAATATGGTACTGGCACAAAAACAGACACATAGATCAATGAAACCGAATAGAAAACTCAGAAATAGACCCACAGCTATATGATCAACTAATCTTTGACAAAGCAGGAAAGAATATCTAATGGAAAACAAACAAACAGTCTCTTCAACAAATGTTATTGGGAACACTGGATAGCAACATGCAGAAGAATGAAACCTGATCACTTTCTTACACCATACACAAAGATAAATTCAAAATAGATTAAAGATCTAAATGTTGAGATGGGAAATCAACAAAATCCTAGGGGAGAACACAAGCAGCAACCTCTTTGACCTTGGCCACTACAACCTGGAAACAGGGAAAACAAAAGGAGAAATGAACAACTGGGACTTCATCAAGATAAAAAGCTTCTGCACAGAGAAGGAAACAACCAACAGAACTAAAAGGCAACTGACAGAATGGGAGAAGATATCTGCAAATGGCATATCTGGAAAAGGGTTAGTATTCAAAATCTATAAAGAATTTATCAAACAACATCCCCAAAATAAACAATCCAGTTAAGAGATGGGCAGAAGACATGAATAGACATTTTTCCAAAGAAGACACATGGCTAATTCACACATGAAAAGATGCTTAATATCATTCATTACAAATCAAAACCACAATGAGATACCACCACCTGACACCTGTCAGGATAGCTTAAATTAACAACATACGAAACAACAGATGTTGGTGAGGATGTGGAGAACAGGGAACCCTCTTTGTTGTTGGTGAGAATGTTGTTGTGTTGCTAAGAATGCAAACTGGTGCAGCCACTCTTGAAAACAGTAGGGAGGTTCCTCAAAAAGTGAAAAATAGAAATACCCTATATCTCATTAATTGCACTACTGAGTATTTACCCAAAGGATACAAAAATACTGATTTGAAAGTGCACATGCACCTTGATGCTTATTGTTGCATTATCAACAACAGCAAAATAAGAAAGAGCCCACATGTCCATCGACTGATGAATGGATAAATGTGGTATAGACATATAATGGAATATTACTCAGCCATAAAAAAGAATGAAATCTTGCCATTTGCAACAAGGTGGAAAGAGGTAGAATATATTACACAAAATGAAATAAGTCAGTTAGAGAGACAAATACCGTATGATTTCATTCATATGTGGAATTTAAGAAACAAAGCAGATGAATATAGGAGAAAGAAAAATACAAAAAGAGAGAGGGAGGCAAATCATAAGAGAAACTCTTAACTATAGAGAACAAACTAAGGGTTGCTGAAGGGAAGGTGGGCAGGAGGATGGGATAAATGGGTGATGGGTATTAAGGAGGGCACTTATTGTGATGAGCATTGGGTCTTATTATGTTAGTGATACATCACTAAATTCCACTCTTGAAACTAATATTACACTATATGTTAACTGACTAGAATTTAAATAAAAACTTGAAACATTAAAAAAAATACTGTGGTCTCTATAAGTTAACAAAATCACTAAATATTTCTTTATATTCTTCTCTGATGCTGGTAACTTAGTTTGAGGCTTTATATTTTAACAATTGTGGCCTCTTTCTGCAATGTTGATGCAGCCAGCACTTGGTAAAAAAGTGAACAAACAAAACAAAAAAACCCAAACCCAAAACAAAACAAAAATTCCAAAAGCTATGTTTATTTTTATTTGACAGATTAAGTTGTTACAGTTAAAAAAAAAAATGCAATAATAATGCATGGAACCATCCTGAAGATTACAGGAGGATCTAAGAAGCCCTCTTCAAGCAAGGTCAAATATACTTTTTCACATTTAAGTAAATGTCACGTACATATATTTTCCTTAAAGAAATGAATAAACCTAATACAGATAGAGGATCGGTAGATAAGTAGGTAAGGATGGGATGGATGGATGGATGGATGGATGGACTGGTGAACTGATAGATATAAAAAGTCACTATCCGAGTCCATAGTCTCTCATGGTTCATCTCCCCTTCCAATTTACCCAAAAGCACAACAATCTGAGGGGTTTGAAGTGGCGGGGGGTGGGGGTGGGAGGTTGGGGTACTAGGTGGTGGGTATTATAGAGGGCACAGCTTGCATGGAGCACTGGGTGTGGTGAAAAAATAATGAATACTGTTTTTCTGAAAATAAATAAATTGGAAAAAAAAAAGTCACTATCCAAATTATGGCTTATACATGTTTACAAAGACCAAGTGCTGTTGAAGCCTTCATGCCTTCACTACTGTCCCTAAGAGAATATATTTCTAGGGAGATTTTGTAGAAGAAACCATTGTTGTAAACAATAGGATGTAGGAAAATTTCAGTTATAAGTAGATAATATCACAGATGTTTTTGAGTTTTTACTTCTTCATGAGCATAAAAAATTAAACTATTTAGGCAATTTTTTATAAAACATCCAAAATTTCTTTTTTTTTTTAAAGATTTTATTTGAGAGAGAGTGACTAAGAGAGAGGGGACATAAGAAGGGGGAGGGTCAGAAGGAGAAGCAGACTCCCTGCTGAGCAGGAACCCAATGTGGGACATGCTCTGCGCACTCCAGGATCATGACCTGAGCTGAAGGCAGTCGCTTAACCATCTGAGACACCCAGGCATCCCAAAAGTCCCAAATTTCTAAGAAGCTAAACTCTGTGCCCATAGTTTCCTGTTTCACACATGGTTTTTTTTTTTTTTTTTAATTTTATTTATTTATTTGACAGAGGGAGATCACAAGCAGGCAGAGAGGTAGGCAGAGAGAGAGAGAGAGAGGAGGAAGCAGGCTCCCTGCTGAGCAGAGAGCCTGAAGCGGGACTCGATCCCAGGATCCTGAGATCATGACCTGAGCCAAAGGCAGTGGCTTAACCCACTGAGCCACCCAGGCGCCCCCTGTTTCACACATTTAAATTTAACTTAGACATATTATCAAATTTTGGAACTGTTAAATTATGTTTTTTAAAACAGTATATTAAGATTCATATACCATTTACAGGATAAATAATATTGTAAGTTATAACAATTATACAAATGCCTTTTATATGTATACTCTGTGAAACATTATGCATATAGCATGCTATGTATGGAAAAAATAACTAATGACATTTTATATAAAAGTTCTTTTAAGATATTCAATAAAGAAGCTACATTTATGGACAACAAAAGTCATACTGGCTTTTGAATCTCTCAGGGATTAATTTATATTCTTTTTTTAGTTAAAAGTTCTAGTTGTTTCTGAAAAATTTGTCTATACACACACATAACATGCATATGCATAAAACTCTACTAATTTAAATGGGAAAAATATTGTGCATTCCATTCTAACCCAACATACCCAAATAATTTTTCACAGTTAGAAAAATGTATCAATTGAACAGTGAAAATATAATTACATAAATAATAAACAAGATGTAAATACAGTTTGTACATAAAATGAAATTTAGCGTGGAAAAGATTGCTTAGTGGGTAGTGGCTGGTGGAAGAGGGGTATGAAGGATTGATATTTAGAAGGTGATGGATAGTCAGATGATCCACCTTCTGGTAGGCATTTATGATTCTATTTAATGTCAGAATCAGATGTAATTGATGGCAATCAAAACAAAAATGACATTATTCATTTCTTGTGCTTTTTTTTAGTGAAAAACTTATTCACAGTTAAAATTTTAGCTCTTGGCTTTCTGTTAATAGACATTAAAGAGAAGCCATGGAAAATATAATTCTAAATAATCACATAGGCAAACATCTGTCAGGCATGTGCATGCCGTATTTATAAACATTACTGTAAATGTGCATTAATGATATGCTGGTTACACATTTGATTTCTGCTATCACGTTGGGAAGACTGTGAATTCAATGCACATTTTTCCCAAGTAAAGATTATGAGAGGGGAAAAAAAGATAAAAACTATTGTAGCAAAACAAAATATTCATAGCCCCAGGGAGTTCTTGATTCAGTACAGATGTGTCTTAGGGATTGGTTCATCCAGTGCTTTGCTGGAATAGTTTGACATATGTTCTAGGCATGCTGGTACACAATTTTTTAAAAATTTCATAGTCATTATGCCAGTATTGACAGACCAAAGAAAGAAATTTAAATAAGTGGCGTTTTAGTATAAATGTTAAAGATATACTGCATGTGTAGTAATGACATTGAAAGACAAAAGGAAGTTTTTGCTGTTTGATATCCTTTCTCTGACCTTAGCAGTGTGCATAATGAGATGGTTAGCTAGGGTATAATAAAGGGTCTGGAAGAGATAAAGAATCTGCGCCAGGAATAAAACTCACTTTGCCCAAGGAACTTCAACTGGCCAGTAGAGGTAAAGAAGAAGGGAGGTACATAAAACGAAAGAACAATTAAGTAACTTATCCAAGGTTATGTAGCTAATGGATGGTAGATCTGAAATTTGATTTTAAGTTTCCCTTCCAAAAGTCCCATCTTTCAGAAAAATGTCTAATGCATATGTTTATGCTTTTTGAACCTATTAAATTATGTGTGCAAACACAAACACACCACACACACATAAACTGAACAGTGAGAATATACTTACATGAATAATAAATGATGATAGTTTAAAACAAATTTATATAAAATTTCATTAACCATTAAACTATCCTGAGACTTAGGAATATTGACGAGCTTTCCCAATGTCACTAAACTAATGAAGTGGCAGACAGAAATTTGAACACAGGCATTTCTAATCCCAAAGTCAATAGCTCATATCTTCATCCTTTCAGACTACAAGTAATATAAACAATTGAGGGTTTTATAATACAGAATTATATTTTCCCATTCTAAGCAATCGTTTCAATACACAAAACTGAAGACCTATGTCAGGACAGGCCAAGAGAGTTGTTTTGTTATTCTGAATTATGTTGAAATGTGCTTTTCTACTGTTAGAGTGTCCTTGGAGTGTACAGAGAATTTGACAAGAAAAGAAGCTGAACGTCGGAAGGGGAGAGGTTATTAATGCACGGAGAATAGCCTCATTCTGCTTTTCCCCACTGCAGTCCTTTACTTATCTCAGCAACAGCATTAACAACTCTAGATAAGCTTTCCTTCCCCTATTTATATAATAGAGTAAAAGTCCTATGATAGAGAAAACTTAAGAGTTCCAAGTTAACAACTAAGTGTTAAAACAATTAAATTATTTCTTTTGTGGATAGCACCAAAATCTTCATGGAAATGTACTATTTTCATATCTACTATGTTTTCTCATTAAGAGAATTCTAAAACTAAGTATCTTTTTTTTTCCAATAATTTTCTAAACTACAAAAAGGAAATAGAGTTACCTGATCCCATGTGTATTTTTAATAGAGTGATAGTTGGAAAAAGATCAAATATTATCAACATCCATATCCATAGATTTCAAAAGCAAATTTATGAATATAAAATAAAGGATATTGTGCCAACTTTCTAAGAAGGAGTTAATTTAGCAATGTATGACAAAGCTGGAAAGAGATAGATGAACTAGAGATAACGAGACAGAAAGACAGAAACAGAATTTACCCTAGCAAATTTTCTTATAGGAGTTTAGTCCCACCAAGTAATCAGAGAAATTCACAAGGAAATATTTATAATGGTATTTATCACAGTGTCATATAAGAGCAAAAAAAGAGGAAATTTAGAAATAGTATAAATAAGGGAGATCTGAGTGGCTCAATTGGTTGAGTCGGCCTTTGGCTCAGGTCATGATCCCAAGGGTCTTGGGATCCAGCCTGGGTTGTTTCTTGGGCTCCATGCTCAGCAGGAAGTCTGCTTGTTCCTCTCCATTTGCTCCTCTCCCCATTCTCTCTCTCTCAAATAAAGAAATAAAATCTTAATAAAAAAAGAAATAGTATAAATAATTCAAGATAATCAAAGAACATATGTTCTATTTATAGAAATATATACTAATAGGGGCGCCTGGGTGTCTCAGTGGGTTAAGCCGCTGCCTTCGGCTCAGGTCATGATCTCAGGGTCCTGGGATGGAGTCGCGCATCGGGCTCTCTGCTCAGCAGGGAGCCTGCTTCCTCCTCTCTCTCTCTGCCTGCCTCTCTGCCTACTTGTAATCTCTCTCTGTCAAATAAATAAATAAATAAATCTTAAAAAAAAAAGAAATATATACTAATTAAGAATGATGCTAAAAGTACATATAATATGAACTACATTTTGTGTATAAATAATGAAATAATTGGAGAGGGATAAAAACATATTAAAAACATATTAGTAAATATATTCAAGAATAGGGTCTTTAAAGTAAGACATAATAACATAATACTTCAGCAATTATAGTTAGAAGAAAATGAGAAAATGAAATAAATTTAAGAAACAGATATAGAATAAAATTATGAAAGAATGGGTACTTTTTGAATTATAAAGTATACAATTCTGCTATAATTTTGAAAATTCACGTTACTTAAAGTTTCTGTGGTATAGAAAAGGATAGAAATCAATTTAATCCATTACCAGATATTACAAGTATAATAAAAGAAGAAAAATCATAACTTTTGATTAAAATAGATTTTAAAAATAGCAATATAAAGCTATCAGGTGAATTATATAATACATTAAAAGATTCATCAGGGGCACCTGGGTGACTCAGTGGGTTAAGCCTCTGCCTTTGGCTCAGGTCATGATCCCAGGGTCCTGGGATCAAGTCCCGCATCGGGCTTTCTGCTCAGCAGGGAGCCTGCTTCTCCCCCCACCCCCCCCCCCCCGCCTCTCTGCCTACTTTGATCTCTTTCTGTCAAATTAATAAAT
Organism: Neogale vison; assembly: GCF_020171115.1. Classification (NCBI taxonomy): domain Eukaryota; kingdom Metazoa; phylum Chordata; class Mammalia; order Carnivora; family Mustelidae; genus Neogale; species Neogale vison. The sequence goes on along the minus strand of NC_058096.1, from coordinate 90,152,808 downwards.
AAAATCTTTTTAAAAAAAGATTCATCAACCTGATCATATAAGACCTAGTCTCGAAACACACTGATACGTTTTAAATTAGAAAAAAATTTAAAAATAATAATGCCATAATCTTAATGCTGAATAAGCATTTGATAAGTGCAATACTCACTCTACGTATACAGTTTTTCAAAATGGTGAATAATTATCAGTGAGTATATAATTTACAATTAGAAAATAAAAGAAAATTGGTTATACTTTAACTGGAAAATTTATTAAGGAGCCTCGGTTTATTTTATTTTATTATTATTATTTTTTTAAGGAGCCTAGGTTTAAAATAAATGCAAGAATGCTTTTTAAACATTTTACTAACAAGTTATTTAATGGGACATCATTAATGTTAACAATTACAACATAATGTAGGTACTCTTATAAAAATCTTTGTGCCAAATTTTTAGGTTGCTTCTGACTGAATATTGAAAAAAAAAATTCAAATGGGCTTAACCAGTATCAGTGTATGTAACCAGGTGTACAAATGAGAGCAATTTGTGAATCAGTTGTTTCAGTCCTGAGTGAGTTCACCAAGTTGTTTCTGACTACCTACTCTCTCTCCTTAGTGTTGGCTTTATCTTCATTTGTATACTTGGACAACTCAGTATAATATAAAACACTGATAAAATACTTAGTATATGCATAAGAAAATTATGATCTAGGTTAAGTCATGCTGCATATGTATTACTGGGTGATCTGGGGAGATTCCTAGACCTGAGGCCTCTGCTCAGCTTATTCCTGGATGCCACCAGAGGCTGCTGGTCTCCTCCTAAGAAAGAATTCAATAATGGACCAGACCAGTGTTTGAGTAGTGCAAGTGAAGAGTTTATTAAAGTGAGAGCATACTCTTAAGACATGAGAATGAGTGAGCTCGGAGAGAGCTGTGCCTCATGGGGTAAGGGTCTCTATCTTTAACTGATAGTTTTTAACTAGGGGGTAGAATATTTATTACTTGGAAAGGTGATTTCTTTGGGAGGAGGGTTTTGTGCCTTTTCTCCCTTGGTCAAAATCTCTGACCTTCTTTGTCTTGGGCCTGTCTGGTTGGTTGGATCTGGCTTCTTGTGGCTTTGTTTTGGAGTGCTGTCAGGATGGGCCTCTGACTTCCCCATCACTGACCATGATTTTCCATTTGCTGGCTTCCAAGGATCCTGTTAAAGTCTAACTAATTGCTTACTCTAATATATGGCACACTTATTTATTGTTGGGCACTCTCTTAGGCATTGCAAGAACATTTAGAATCCCTAGAATCCTTCATTGACAAAATGACAACAGCGCTCTGCCATAACTGTGCCCACTAATATACATATTTCTCCTACATATTTATAAAATAGTGGTATTAACATACTGCTGTGACACATTGATATGGACAATTTGGGTTTGAATGGCAAAATTAACAAAGTTGACTTAAAGGACATACTTGGTACATTATACACAATATTTTCTTTGCAAATACTTGGCAGTGCATTTGCAGAACATCTATGTGGTGAAAAGACTGTCTAGGTGTTTTGGACATTTTTTTTTTCTCATTTACTTGTGTGATATTCCATTGATACACATTTTCTTAGCATGGTTTGTCCCCAAAAGGAAAGCCTGAGATAAGGGTTTGCATGAAATAGTTTATTTTGGAAAAGGATTTCCAAGGAATTAAAAGTAGAGAAGTAGGAAGAATGAAATAGACAAAGAGGGAAACTCAATCCCAGGATGATCCTTGAGGTAGATACCTAGGCTCAATTCCACTGAGGATTCTCTGAGGGACCAAATAGAATGTGTTTAAGATTTATCTATCCCAGAAATGGCAAAGGGAAGTATTTACTTATCCCTGCATCCCTATTGTTCAAGATTAGTTTTTTATCCTGTGGAATGTTAATTCCTTTGTATTTCCAAGTTTGTGCATGTGTTAGAATGATTCAGCAAGTTTTCACAACTATCCCCCTCAAAATACATTCTGTATGTTTACACTTGTAAAATTTTTGACTTGGAATAGTAAAATGAACTAAATAACTAATAATGGAAAGTAGATCAGTGGTTACCTAGGGCTGGGGAAAGTGCTGAGTACAAGAAGCATGTAATAACTGTCTGGGGTGAAGAAAATACTGTCCATCTAGATTAAAGTAATGATTATATGGGTGCACACATTTGTGAAAAAATACCAAACTTTATAATTCAGGTGGGTGAATCTTATTTTGTGTAAATATGCTCAAATATATTTGATTTTAAAATGTTGTATTTAAAGTCATCTGATTCTTTTTTTTTTTTTAAGATTTTATTTATTTATTTGACAGAGAGGGAGAGAGGTCACAAGTTGGCAGAGAGGCAGGCAGAGAGAGAGAGGGGGAAGCAGGCTCCCTGCTGAGCAGAGAGCCCTATGCGGGGCTCCATCCCAGGACCCTGAAATCATGACCTGAGCCAAAGGCAGAGGCTTAACGCACTGAGCCACCCAGGTGCCCCTAAAGTTGTCTACTTCTTATATTCTTACAGTAGTTATGAAAAAGTCTCAAAGTTACAGTTTTCCAACTTAAGAAATCAGAAAAACAGCAGAAAAAATTCAAAGAATGTAAAAACAAAAAGATAATATAAGAACAGAAATTAACAAAATAGAAAGTAAACATATAATAGGAAGGTTCTTTGAAAAGACTGCTAAGCAGACAAATCACTAGCAAGATTAAGTTAAGCAAAACAGAGAAGACACAGGGGACAAAAACCACAGATGCTACAAAGATTAATCAGCTAGGAAAATTTCCAGAACAAGAACAAGTTTATTTATACCAATACATCTGAAAAGTTTGATAAAACTAAAAAGTCCTTAAAAACTACTATATCAATACTGAAGAGAAGAAATAAAAATCCTGAATAATCATAACCATTAAAAATGTAATCAGCTAAATGTCTTACTACCATGAAGACACAAATCCAAATATATTGCAAACAAGTTCTATCAGCATTCAAAAAATAGCTCATTCTACTTTATGCCAGTTAAGATTTAATCAGGTAAGTTAGGGTTTAATCAGAACAAATAAAGGTGAGAGAGAATAAAGGATTAATTAGAGGAATTAGATAAGACCAACCACATAATTTGGAAGATCCAGTACAAAATGAAAATATAGAACCTCCATTCAAGAAGCAAGGGGAAAAGTTTTGTTTTCCTTAATCTCTTTTTATATCTGTTGTGATGTTTTTATTTCCTACTTAAAGTTATTCTGCTTTGGGCAAAAGAAACACCTGTGGGTGAGTGCAGACCCCCAACAGTCACCTGGATCCATCCCTTTGACTTGTTGCCTTCTCAATGCCAACCTCAATCCTTCTTGCAATTGTGCCCAGTAGACTACTGGGTCCAGAAGACAGCAGCAGTCATAACCCAGGGGCCAGGGAATGAACTGCCAAGAACTCCTTTCAGAATGCCAGGTTCACATGTTAACCAAGGACCCAAGCACCCAGCTCATGCTCTATTGTCCCATCAGCCTTTACTTACACAACACCCATTGAAAGATCAAATTATTAAGAATTTCAAAATGCCAACAATTAGGCAGAACACTCTTCTAAGTGTGGGGCATTAAATGACTGCATAGGGTGCAAGCTCATGGAGCAGACTATGGAATCAGCTCTAAAACAATTGCAAGAGAACCTCAAAATGTCTGTGGAAATGGGAGAGCATCAAAATGTCTACAGATATTTTTCTGTTAACCTAAAACTTCTCTAAAAATAAAGTCAATTAAAAAATTTATATATAGGTTTATAGAAATTTGTTACCTCTGCATCTTCTGGTGAGCCTAACATCATTAAAAATCAACATGCGTGGCAATTTGGAAGATAACAGCTGAAAACGAAGCAGAGAAGAACAAGGATCAACTGGAGTCCATGAGGACAAGCTAGAATACTCAAGGACAAGGTAGAATCCATGTCTAGGTTTCACTACCCTCAATTTCCTACAGAAGGAGCTAGTGCCCTTAGTTCATTCGCATCTGGTTCAGGAGTCAAAGAAGCTGAAGGAGGACCAAGGACAGAAGCTGGAAGACCAACGAGATGAACAAGTGAACCAGCAAAATATGTGCGAGCTACAATGGTACCTAGTACTCTGTACCAACTTTCAGAGAATGATAACTGCTACTTCATCTTCTGTTACAGTCCACACAAATGTCTCTCAGGCTTGGTCTTTCATGGAACTAGAAAGGGAAGAGAGTTCTGAGAAACACAGTTCCAGCTTAACTAAATTGACAAAATACAAAACTACCTCAGAGTATTACATTAACATTCTCAGAGAATTGGCTAAGACAGATTACTCCTTAATTTATTTCCAAACATAAACATAGTAGGAGAAAGGAACTTTATCTCACTGATGAATACTGTGGCAAGAATCCTGTGTGAAATATTTACTAAAACAAAGGACAATATATAAAAAAAGACCATGTTATATTTCTCCTATGAATATTATCTTGTTTTAATATTAGAAAAGTAGTTAACTATGTTAGCATGGCAAAGGATGGCAAAGGATAAAACAGTATCTTTCCAAGAGAATATCCACTTAACAAAACAAAACAAAAAAGAAAGAAAAAAAAAAAGAAACCTTTAACTATAAGTAGAAGCAAACTGCTGTAACCTAGAGTGCACATAATTCTTAAGGAAAACATCACAAACTCCCAAATTACCTGCAATGTTTTCTTTCTTCTTAACCTGGAGATTGGTACAAAAATATTCATTTGTTATTATGATTTAAACTCTATAGATTTATTTTTAAATTTATGTATTACATATTTCATAGTAAAAAAATAAATGAGAAAAAAGAAACCTAGAAGACAGATCCAGGAGGCCCAATGCCTGATGAAATGAAGTTCTGAAAAGGAACAGAAGATGGAAAGTGAAGAACATTGTCAAAGAAATAACAGAATCAACTGTCTAAGAACTTCATAAGTATCTGGTTTGAAAGTTGACATAATACATCAAGCCATGTCATTATGATTCAAAATACCAGAAATAATGAGAGGAGCCTAAAGTCTTTCAGAGAAAATTATGTCAAAACAATGAAGTGAGATCCAGAATGGCATCATATTTTCACTAGCCACATGATTAAAAGCTACCAAAGCTATGAGGGAAAAAATAATTTTCAATACCCAAATGAAATTTAAATCAACATATAATAAAAATATAAAACATAATCAGCCACATAAGGACCCATGATAATATCCTCTTATGTGCCTTTTCTAATGTGTGTACTTAAAGAAATGCTCTGAAGAAACAAGAGAGGTTTTTTTTGTTGTTGTTGTTGTTGTTTTAAGATATTTATTTATTTGACAGAGATCACAAGTAGACAGAGAGGCAGGCAGAGAGAAAGAAAGGGAAGCAGGCTCCTGCTGAGCAGAGAGCCCAATGTGGGGCTCCATCCCAGGACCCTGGGATCATGACCTGAGCCAAAGGCAGAGGCTTTAACCCACTAAGCCACCCAGGTGCCCCAACAAGAGAGTTTTTGATCAACTAATCAATTAATGAATCAAATCAAGATATAGGATTCAGGAAATAAGGGATCCCATCAGGGAAAAAAGCCAAACAATGAACCAAGATTATAGAAGACCCATGAGCTCAGACCACAGATGGAAATCAAAGGCAAGAAGGAATGAGTTTATGAAACATAGGGATGCTAATAAGTAGATTATCTTATTAAATATTTAAAAAAAATCAATTATATATATAAAGAGACTACTGTAAACATGAATATTAATACAGAAAGAGAAAAAGAAATGTTCTTATACTAAACTACTCAGATTTGAAATAGTCTATTTGGCAGTCATTTTGCTTTAATAATATGCTTTGGGAAAATATGGTAGAAAAGACATCATGATAGCACCCATAAATGTAGTGAATTTATAAATAACATTAGTTCAGAAATAAAAATGAGAATGCCGACAAAACTCACCATACATTATCATATGCATTTAAATATTGGGGAATAGTAAAAGAAAGTCAGTACCTATGGAGAAAGGACTTACTAAGGGGAAAAGTAAGGCTTAAGACTACATTTTTTTCCAATTCAGATTTTTTAATATTATGACAGTTATATTCCACTTTGTTTTTTGTTTTTAGAAATGAACCATAAATATATGTTTAAAAAAGATAGAGAAGCAACTTCTAGTTTAAAATAGCCAATTCAATACACTGAGATGTTCTCATTTTACAAAGAAGAACAACTAAGTCTTAACAATTGCTAAATGTATGGCTACTCGTAAAAGCCAAAATAAGAGCTTTTTCTTTTACTAGAAACAAGCATCTCTAGTAGAAAAAGCCATCCAAAAAAACCATAACCAAAGGAGGGTCAGACATCTGTTTCCTACAAGACAAGTGCTGAAAGATGACCTGGAAGGAAAAAAATGGGCCATCCCAAGTCCTCAGGTTGTAAATAATATCATAATCTGACTCTCTGACACATTTCTCTAACACTCACATATATGCATTTCACAGTCCTTGAAGGGCTATAATAATCTGATGTCTTCTGTTTTCTTCAAATATGTTTATTGTGTTTCCATGTATAAAATCTTTCATTTATCTTTACCATAAACCGAGATACATTAGCTTGTTATATAAACTTTGCCATTGCTTGGGCTATGCCTTCATTGTATTTGCCCTGATTTCCCGCATAACCTATACTCCGGTCATGCCAAGTGGCTTTCAGTTCTCCACGCTAGGTGATTTGATTTTTTTGCCTTTGCCCACTCTAGTCTCTCTATTTAGAAGGGTAGCTCCTCAGCTGCTTGTTAATCTACCAGTGAGGCTATCTTATATCTGTGAAGTCTTTCCTGACTCTATAGATAAAGCTAACAATCTTTTATTTTTATCCTTTTTTTACCTTATAATGATGCTTAACAGAAAACCAATGATATTTTGATAAACTTTTTTTTTTTTTTTTTGGTAGCCAAATCTAATTCTTACTATTACTGGTCTAGAAGTTTCTTGAAGGCAGATACTATGTCTTGATCTCTTCTACATCTATGATACTTCAAGCACTACCTTATATGTAACAGTCACTTCATAAGTGTTTTAGGATTTCAATGGATGACGAATGAATGAAAAACAAATGGTCCAGGGCACCTGGGTGACACAGTTGGCTGAGCGTCCAACTCTTGATTTCGGCTCAGGTTGTGATCACAGAGTCCTGAGATTCAGCCCCACATCCGGCCCCATGCTTAAAACAGCATCTGCTTAAGATTCTGTCTCCCTCTCCCTTTGCCCCTTCCCTCTGTGCTCTCTCTCTCTCTAAAATAAAGAAGTAAATCTTTAAAAATTAGAAAGATAAATGTTTCTTTCAAATGTCTTTTGCATTTTGCAAGTTGTGAACTTGTCAATATAATAACATGCTGACTGTCATTGCTTCTGACTTAGGATAAAACCTTGTAAGCACATTAGGATAAATGACAGCATTCTGTATCAGCAGAAAAATGACAGAAGGAGCAATGTTGAGGGAAGTGATTATGCTTGATCTAACTAAATATCTGGATTAAAAGAGACAATTGCCAAATGTCTAAATGCTTCTTCCTCTATGTTAATACAACTTTAGTGATTAGTTGATGATATTTTATAGGAAAAATATCAAATTTTAGGCTAGAAATTCATACCCAACATTTCCTCCATTACATATGTTTTCTTTTTTTTTTTAAGATTTTATTTATTTATTTGACATAGAGGGAGAGATCACAAGTAGGCAGAAAGGCAGGCAGAGAGAGGGGGAAGCTGGCTCACTGCTGAGCAGAGAGCCCGATGTGGGGCTCGATCCCAAGACCCTGCAATCATAACCTAAGCTGAAGGCAGAGGCTTAACCCACTGAGCCACCCAGGCACCCCTCTTTCTTTTTTTATTAACTAAAAAAATGCAGAATTTCCTGTACTATTGGAAAAAGAAGTATGGCTTTTAAGTAAATTAGGTTGAAAAGTTTATTAATATGATACATATTCCTCAACATATAATATACATATAATTATCATACTTGAATTATTATTAAATATATAAAATATTCTCTTTGCTATGGTAGCTGAACTAAGTCTGCAGCTACTCTAAAATGTCAAACAAAGAGGATTCTGAGTTGAGAGAATAGCAAGCACCAAGAATCTTTCTTCATATCTAGACAAAAATGACACTAGAAGAATCTGTCTAATATAATTAATTTTGGAACTCTAGAGTCTGTTGAGGGCTTGCAACATCCAGGGAAAGGCTTAGATGTCAAATTGGTTAATTTCAGTAAATTTCAGCTTTTTGTACAGTATCAGCCATGGATACCCATCCCAAGCCCCACGGCAGGAAGTTGTTCAGGTGTTGCTGGAGCAACCTATACACAGCTTGCAGAAGCTAGGGTGGGAAAAAACAAACCTGTCTTACAAATATTGGTAATGTTTGCTTTTAGTCTCAGAGTTACAGACAAAGAGGCATGTGGTCATTGTTGTACTTCTCCACATCTTGCAAGACCCTTCACCTCAAGCTAAAGTGACTTCCAAGGGACCTAAAGGGCTAGCGGATATTTTTTCCCCTTTAGTTTTCTCCTTTTGGAGGTCAGACATAAGGATTAAGATATGCAAAAGCAACTGCATACATGGGGAAAATTAGAAAGTGATTATGCACTATCTGGGAAAGACACAGGGTCAGTAAAGACCTTAGAAGACTTTATGTTTCCACCTCAAGGTGATTCTTACTACAGACACAGCCTATGGTAATAAAACAAACAAACAACAAACAAACAAACCTAGCAAATTCTGGGGAAAGAGGAGAATCAGATTTCTAGAGTTACTGCATTATTAGATTAAAATTCCAGCTTTCTGCAATAAGAAATAATATGGCATGCATAGAAATGGAAAAGTCTTGTTCATTCAAAGGAAAAGCATAAATAACAGAAACTACCCCTGAGAAAGACTTGATGGCAGATCTACTAGTCAAAAACTTTGAAACAATTATATTAAAGACGTTGAAAGAATAAGGTAAGATGTACAGAAAGTCAAGAAAATGATATATGAACAAGCAGAAATATCAATACATAGAAAAGCTAAAAAAAAAAAAGGAACTAAAAAGAAATTACAGAGCTGAACAATAAAATGACTGAAATTAAAAATTTATTAAATGGATTCATAGATAGATTTGGGCAAGCAGAAAAAAGAATTAGTGAACTTAAAGAAAAGCCTATAGAAATTGTTCAGTCTGAGGAAGAGAAGAAAAAATAATTGATAAAAAGTACACAGAGCTTAAGTGACCTATGGGACATGATCATGTGGGCCAACATATGGGTTGTAGAGTCCTTAAAAAGAAAAGAGAAAGGGTCACACAAAATATTGGAAGAAATAATGGCTGAAAACTTCTTAGAGTTGATAGAACATATGAATCAAAATATTTAAGAAGCTAAGAAGCTCTAAGACAAACTAAAAGCAAGCCCATATCAAGATGCATTATGACCAATTTTCCAAAGATGGAGAGAAAATCCTGAAGGCAAGAAGAAGGAAGTGACTCATCCTATACAGGTTAGCCCAAATATGAGCAGATTTCTCATGAGAAACTTTAGAGGCAAGAAGCCAGTGGACTAGTATATTTGAGTGCTAATAGGAAAAACTGTAAACCAAAAATATTCTATTCTGGCAAACTGTCCTACAAAAGTGAAGAAGAAATTAAGACATTCCTAGACACACAAAAGCTGAGGGAGTTCATTATCTACCAGACTTGCCCTGAAGGGTAAAATGAAAGGACACTAGGCAGCAACTTGAAGTAGTATGAAGAAATGGAAATATTAATAAGCACAAATACATTAGAATCATAAAAGCTAATAAAATTGTTAATGCTTTCTAACTTCATTTTTGGGTACATATTGTGAGAGACTAATGCAAACAAAACAAAATGAAAATTAACAGTTATTACACTAAAAGCTTGTGTTGTTGGGACACAAGGGTGGCTGGGTAGGTTAAGCATCTGCCTTTGGCTCAGGTCATGATCCCAGGGCCCTGGGACTGAATCTTGCATTTGGCTCCTTGCTCAGCAGGGAGGCTGCTTCTCCTTCTGCCTGCCACTTCCCCTGCTTGTGCTCACTCTAGCTTTCTCTCTCTCTCTGACAAATGACAAATAAATAAATAAAATCTTAAAAAAAAAAAAAACTAGTATAGCTATAACTTCAGTTTATAACACGTTTTATTTTCTACATTAACTTAAAAGACTAATGTATTTAAAAATTATTAATTTATTTAAGGGATATAATGTAATTTTGTGACATCAGCAACTAAAAGGGTTGTGGGATGGGATGCCTGGGTGGCTCAGTGGGTTAAGTCTCTGCCTTCAGCTCAGGTCATGATCTCAGGGTCTTAGGATTGAGCCCTGCATCGGGCTCTCTACTCAGTGGGGAGCCTGCTTCCTCCTCTCTCTCTCTGCCTGTCTTTCTGCCTACTTGTGATTTCTGTCTGTCACATAAATAAATAAAATCTTTAAAAAATTAAATAAATAAAAGGGTTGTGGGAAAAGCTATAAGATCTGTGTTTTGAATGTTATTGAAGATAAGCTGGTATAAATAAATTCAACTTAGTGTATTATAACTTTAAGATGTTAAGGGTATTCCTCCATGGTAGCCATATAGAGATTAACTATAAAATATACTCAAAACAAAATAAGAAAAAAATTACTATTTTGCTAAATAAGACCACTAAAACAAACAAAAAAACTGAAAACAAGATAAGACTGTAATGCAAGAAATAAGGACAAAAACTGCAAGTGTTTATAGCTGTAAATTTTTCCCTTAGCATTGATTTTACTGTGTTTCATAAGTTTTGGTATGTTTTGTTTCGTTTTTACTCACCCCTAAGTATTTTCTAACTTTTCTTTTGATTTCTTTGTTGATCCACTAATAGTATAAGAGTGGGAGGTTTTTAATTTCCACAAATTTGTGAATTTTCTAGTGTTACTTCTGTTTTGATTTTTAACATCATCCTGTGTGATCACAGTTACTTTTTATGATATTTGCCTTTTAAAAACTATTTACACTTAATCTATAGCCTAACATATGGTCTCTTCTGGAAAATGCACCATTGAGAAGAATGTGTATTCTATTATTGTTGAGTAGAGTATTCTGTATTTGTCTAGTAGATCTAGTTGGTTTAATGTATTGTTGTAAGTCTTCTATTTCCTACTTATCTTCTGTCTGGTTGCGCCAAAGGGAGACGTTGCTACAAGCATAAAAATTTTCATCTATAATATGAATAATGTCTGAAGCTCTAATGTAAAATGTGGTGACTATGGTTGATAAAACAATATTATATAATTGATATTTGGTAAGAAAATGAACTTAAATGTTCTCACCAAAAATAAATAGATAAATAAGTAAATAAATAGTGATGGTTGTAACTAAATTCATTAACTAAATGGGGAAATCCTTATACTATATATATATAATATATATACACTAGTATATTATTATATGCCATATATATACACCATATATAATGTATGGACACACAATATTTGATAGATACATACATCAAATCACCACAATGTACACTTTAAGTATCTTATAATTTTTATGTGAATTATGCCCCAATAAAGCTGATATTAAGAAATAAAAAATATACTGTATAAAAAAAAAAGATCTCAAAACTTTACAGCTTAAGGACTATAAAAGAAATGACAAACTAAACACAAAGCTAATAGCAAGAAGATAATTATAAAGATCAGAACAAGGATAAACAAAATAAAGTATAGATAAACAATAGTGGGGGTGCCTGGGTGGCTCAGTGGGTTAAAGCCTCTGCCTTTGGCTCAGGTCATGATCTCGGGGTCCTGGGATCGAGCCCCGCATCGGGCTCTCTGCTCAGCAGGGAGCCTGCTTCCTCCTCTCTCTCCGCCTGCCTGTCTGCCTACTTGTGATCTCTGTCTGTCAAATAAATAAATAAAATCTTTAAAAAAAAAAAAAAAGAAAAGAAAAACAATAGTGAAGAATCAATGGAACCAAAAGTTTGTTTTTGAAAAGACCAAAAAAAATTGCCCAAATTTTTCTTAGGTGGATTAGAGAGAGAAAAAGAGAGAGAGAGAAAGAAATAAATCATTCAAATTATAATATCAGAAATGAATGTGGGACATTATTACCAATTCTACAGAAATAAAAAAAAAATTATGAGGACCATGAACAATTGTATACCAACAAATTGGATAACTTAGATAAAATGGACAAACTTCTAGAAACACAAAATCTACCAAGAATAAATCACAAATAAATAGGAAATCTGAATTGACCATTTAAATCTCCTGACAAAAAAAAACCCAAAAACTCCAGGATGTGTTAAGTTCACTGATGAACTCTACCAACATTTAGAAAATTAATACCAATTTTTAACATTTCCTGAAAATTATAGAGGAGGGAACACTTCCTAACTTATTCCATAAGGTAAGCATTAGCCTGACACTAAAGCCAGACAAAGACACCATAAGAAAGGAAAACTACAGACCAACATCCCTTACAAGCACAGATTAAAAGTTCTCAATAGAGGCGCCTGGGTGGCTCAGCTGGTTAAGTGTCTGACTTTCAGTTTTGTCTCAGGGTCTCAGGGTCATGCCACTGAGTCCCACGAAGGCTCAGCATAGAGTCTGCTTGAGATTCTTTCCTCTTTCCTCATACTTCTGTACCTTACCCCACTTGTGTGGCTCTCTCTCTGTCTAAAAATAAATAAATAAATAAAATCTTAAAAAAAAAAAAATCTTCAACTAAGTACTAGCAAACCAAACTCAGCAGCATATTACATGGATTGTATAATATGGCCCAAATGGGGTTTATTGCTGAAATGGAAATATGTTTTAACATATGAAAATCAAGCAATATAATATACTATTAACAGAAGGAGAGAAAAAAAAATGACATGATCATCTCAATTTTTTTTTTAAAGATTTTATTTGTTTATTTGACAGACAGAGATCACAAGTAGACAGAGAGGCAGGCAGAGAGAGAGAGAGGGAAGCAGGCTCCCTGCTGAGCAGAGAGCTCGACGCAGGACTCGATCCCAGGACCCTGAGATCATGACCTGAGCTGAAGGCAGTGGCTTAACCCACTGAGCCACCCAGGCGCCCTCATCTCAATTTTTGATGCAGAAAAAACATTTGACAGAATTCAAATACATGATAAAAACACTCCACACTTTAGGAACAGAAGTAAACTTCTTCAGTTTAATAGAGGCCATATACAAAAAAACCCAGTGAACCTCCTGTTTGATTTTGAAACACTGAAAGATTTTTATCAAAGATCAGCAACAAGGCAAGGATGCCCATTTTGGTATTTCTATTCCACATAATACTGGACTTTCTAGCGAGAACAATTTTATAAGAAAAAAAAACAAAAGGCATCCAACATGAAAAGGAAGAAGTAAAATGTTCTTTATTCTCAGATGATATGCTCTTATATGTAGAAAATCCAAAAGATTACACACACACATACACACACACACACAAGCTATTAGAACTAATGAATGAGCTCAGCAGTATATAGATATTATAGCAGAGTATAAAGTCAACACACAAAAATCAGTTTCATTTCTATATGTTAAAAAACAATCTGAAAAGGAAATTGCAAAAACAATTCCATTCCTAATAACATCGAAAAGAATAAAATATTTAGAAACTAACTTAAGCAAGAAGATAAGAGATCTCTAAAACGAAAAGTACAAAAACACTGCCAAAAAAATTAAAGAAGACATAAATAAATGGAATCACAACTTAGGTTTATGAATTGGAAGACTCCATATTCTTAACAATGCCAATACCATGGAAAGCAAACTACAGACCCATGTAATTCCTATCAAAATCCCAATGATATTTTGTGAAGAAATAGAAAAACCCATTCTAAAATTCATATGGAAATTCAAGGGACTCTATAACCAAAACAATTCTGAAAATGAAAACCAAACTTGAAGAACTCACTTCCTGATAGGAAAACTTACAACAAAGCTACAGTAATCAAAACAGTGTGATATTAGCACAAAGGCAATGGAATAGAATAAAGAATGCCAGAAGTAAACCTTCACACATATGGCCCAATGATTTTTAACAAGGTGCCAAAACCATTCAATGGGGAAAAGACAGACTTTTCCAACAAATAGTGTTGGGGAAACTAAATAGCCATATACAAGAGAATGAAGTACAACCCTTATCTAATACCATATGCAAAAAGCAACTCAAAATGGATCAAATACATGAATATAAAGTGAAAAACTATAAAACTCCTAGAAAAAAAAAAACAGGAGAAAAGCTGCATCGCATTGGATTTGGTAATAGTTTCTTACGCCAAAGGTATAGGCAAAACATGAAAAAAATAGATAAACTGTACTTTATTTAAAACTGTAATTAAAAATACACAACAAACCCCTCAGATTGTTTTTCAGAGTCCATAGTCTCTCATGGTTCATGTTTGAAGTGGCGGGGGGGTGGGAGGTTGGGGTACCAGGTGGTGGGTATTATAGAGGGCACAGCTTGCATGGAGCACTGGGTGTGGTGAAAAAATAATGAATACTGTTTTTCTGAAAATAAATAAATTGAAAAAAAAAATAAAGGATTAATACAAATATAAAAATTAAAACATATTTTCAAACCTAGAAAAAAAAAATACACAACAGAAGCCACTACCAACAATAAAAATGAAAACCACAAAATTAGAGAAAATATTTGCAAACTACATATCTGATAAGAAATTAATATACAGAATATGTAGAAAATTTCTAAAAGTCAACAACAGAAAACCAAAAAGCCAATTAAAAAAACTGACAAAGGACTTAGATAATTCTCTAAAGAAGAAATACAACAAATGTCCAATAAGCATATGAAAAGATGTTTAAATCACTAATAATTAGGGAAATGCAAATCAAAACTATAATGAGATACCACCTCAGACCCATTAGGATGGCTACTATCAGGAAAAAAAAAAAAGGGGGAGAGAGAAAAAGAAAAGAAGAAGAAGAAAAAAAGAAAGAAAAGATGTATTGACAATGAAGTGAAGTTGGAACCTCTGTGCACTGTTGATAAGAATGTAAAATTTGTAAAGCCACTGTGGAAAACAACATGGTGGTTCTTCAAAAAATTAAATGAACGTGACCTAGCAATTCTCCTTTTGGTTATCTACCCAGAAGAATTGAAAGCAGGGTATTAAAGAGATATTGGTAGTCATGTTTATAGCAACATTATTCATAATAGGGAAAATGTGGAAGCAACCCCAGTGTCCACTGACAAATGAACAGATAAGCAAAATGTAGTATATACATACGATGAAATATAATTTAACATTAGAAAGAAAGGATATTCTGAAATAAGCTACAGCATAGATGAAACTTGAGGACATTATGGTCGTGAAATAAGCCAGTCACATACAGGTAAACACTGTATGTTTCAACTTATATAAAGTCTCTGAAGTAGGCAGAACCATAGAAACAGAAAGTAACATGGTGGTTGCCAGGGGCAAGGAGGAGGAATGAGGAGTTATTTTGTGAGTATAGTTTCAGTTTTCAAGTTAAAATAGCTCTGCGGATAGATTGGATGGTGGTGATGGTTACGCAACATTGTAAAAAATATTTAACATTTAATTTAATATTTAATACCAATGAACTATACAGTTAGAAATAATTAAGATGATAAATTTTATGTTTATATATTTTACCAAAGTAAAAAATGGAAATAAAAAATCAAGTAAGGTTTTCTTAAGGTTTCTTTTTGAAATCTAATAATATCCTCAAAGGGACTACAAAGGCCCTTTTCCCCCAATCTCAGATGATCAGAAGCAATCTTAGCCATAAGGCCATCTGGAGGGTTTACAAACAACAGCAAGGGACCAGAGGTTAATGGGAACACATATTCCTCCAGCAGGCATATCAAAATTGGTAAAACATGAATGAACCAACAAAACTATCTTTTCACTATCTACTTTCTTTTCAAGCATTTCCTCTGGAGCAATATGTAAATTTACTTCCTGGTACAATCTCCTACCCCTCTCCTTTATTAAAAATTTATTATCCTGTTAAACTGCCTCACCTTTAATATATTCCTTATTCTCCAATAGTCCTTTTTTCTTCCAAAATCTCCAAATAATTTTTTAAATGTAGAATTATATTTTAATAATCAACCACTCTAAATTTTGGAATTACCAAGTATTGTGACTTAGGCAAGCCTGAGAAGACAGCTGTCTCAGTCTTAATGTACTTCACAGAGATACTCATTTCACATTGCTTATTAGTTCCTGCATTTACAATCAAGAAGGCTGTTGAAAGGTCATGGGGTTCTGGATTTATTCATGAGATCTACATAGAAGATATGACCTTTCAGATTTGGATTTAATCCAATGAACTACATCTCTTCCATTATTTTAAATGATTAAAGTTTAGATGATTGTCAGAGCCCTGAGTCACCAATAAAAATGCAAATTATTATTAATATATCACTTACTAATGTAAACAAAGATAAATTTTATAAATGCAATTATTAGATCCATGGATAAAAGATTATAAAGCTGGAGTGATTGTATATACAAATATTCTTAATGTAACTAGTAATTTTATATTACTAATATTGGAAGTTGGATTTTATATGACTTAATATTATTTAGGGTTTTATTCTATAATAGCTCTGTGATTAGATTCCTAGGTTCAGTTTCTAGCTCTGCCACTTATACTTGTATGACCCTCATCAGTTAAGCCTTTGTGTCCTAATCTGCAAAATGTGTATTACATTTGTATTATCTCATAAAGTTTCTGTGACAATAAAATGAAACATGATTTAGGACTTAACATAGTGTCTGATGCATAGTGAAAGCTCAATAAGTGTTGGCTACTATTATTTTTAATGAACAAAAGAGATGTTGTAAGTCTAATTTTCTTATTGAATGCAAAAATATGTTATATTTCCTATAAAAATTATGATATAGTTCCTACAAAAATGTGCAACAATGGAGTTATAAAAGACAGGAAATACTACATTATTCTTATTTGCCTGGTACATGGATGCAAATGAATAGAGGTGGCTTTAAGCAAAACTGTGAGGTCTCATATTCCAGTTCTATCTACAAATCTTGGTTTATGGCTTACATATACAGTTTTAGTCTCTGACTTATTATTTTTCTTCTCACTAGTCTTAAAACAACATGTATACCTGTTTTTCCTTATTCAAGTCTATTTCCTAAAAAAAACCCAAAAATTATAGAAGGCAATACTAGGTCCTTTACTTTTTTTTTTTTTTTTTTTTTAATTTAGTTCCCTCCTCCTCTCCATTCTCTAAATCTGCCTCAGGAAATTTTGAACTGTGAACTTAGTTTACATCCTCACAGAAATTCAATTATCTGACTGCATAGAAAGCTGTTTTCCAACCTTAAGGCCCTGGGTCTGCTTTTCTTTCATTGCTATTTTTTCCTTTTCCTTTTTTTTTTTTCTTTTTCTTTCTTTCTCTCTCTCTCCTTCTTTCCCTTTCTTTTTTTCCTTCCTTTCTCCCTTCTGTCCTTCCTTCTTTCGCTCTTTTCTGTCCCTCTCTTTCTCTTTTCTCTCTCCCTTTCTCTTCTCCCTTTCTTTCTCCCTTCCTCCCTCCCTTCCTTCCTTCCTTTTTTCCTCCCTTCTTTCCTTTCTTTCTTTTTATTCTTTTTCTTTTTTTCCATACAGTCTATGTATCAACAACTACGAAGCTCCATTTCTCAGCAAATGCAGTGTGCTTAATAATTTCCTATTAGAAATCTCTGAACTCTTCTAGTCTTTGCTAGAGCTGTCAGCTGCCAGTATTAAAGTATTCTCAAAACATATAAGGTCAATAAGCAATTATGTCATTGTGTTCTACTTACTGCAGGTGATATTAGAGAGTCCAAAGTGTAGAGACTTTTTGGGGAGTGATGAATACCACATTTGTGAATGGGTAAGGCCAGTCCTACTGAAAAGTTCATGCATACAGGGCGTCCTAAGAACTGAAAAGTGGTGGTCATCTAAAGTGATCAGAAAGAAACACAAACACTAGGTTGGTATATACTATTTGAAATCAAGCAGCTGAATGAGAAAGAAGAATGAGAAGCATTAGAGAAACATGTTTTTCATTAGAATGAGAAACAGGGAAGAGACTATGCCAACATCATCTAAAGGTGCTCTGAAAGAAGAAAGAGTATGGAAGTGAGAAATGAAGACAACTGAATGATACATAAGTTGGCTTGGTTATAAGCATAATTTTAAGGAGACCCTGCAAAGCACTGTATTATTAAAATAATTATGATGACATCAATATAGTGTGATAACCTAATTTTGTAGGCTAATTATTAATACTATGTGCTAAGGATACAAATATGATAGGATTCTTATCCTTAGTATGCTTATTGTCTAACAGGATGAATCAGCAAGTCTATTAAATTTTATTTAATTTTGGAAAATTGTACCTTCTAAATTAATGACACTGAATAGGAATTAAGCTGGGTAAATAAGAGATGATTTGCTATTTTGATGACCTACAATACATTGCTGATATTATGAGAAAGAATAAAATAACTCCACGTGAATTCAAAACTTTAAATAAAATATAAACAGATATATTACACAAATACAGAAGTCTGTATTATTCTGAAATACATAAAACCAAAGATATTCTAAGTATAGAAGCATTTGAAGATATCAGAAAGAACATATGACCACTGTGAAAGATTAAATTAAACCATTTTGATTTCTACCATTTCTTACATATTAGTCAGATGTAAGAAACTGAAAAAAATTGTCATGAATATGATGAATGTTTAATATTAACTCATTAAAAAGTTAAAATAAAGATTGCAAAGTTTATGCTAATTTATCAATAGAAAAAGTTGCATGGATATTCAAAAGACAGTACACTGGGTAGGGTATGATATGGCTGCTAAAAATTTAAAATTTTAATCACACAATTCAAGAAAAGTCAATTTAAAGAACAATGATATGTTATTTCTCTTATTGGTTTACCAAAACTTTAAAAAAAATGTTAGTTATTGATCAGGACATAAAAAAGAATCAATAGAAAAGGAAAAATTAAAGATAACAGGAGAAAAGTAAATGATGACACCGTTTTTAGGAAAACAAAAAGGAATTTGAAATAGAGCTTAGTTGAAGATATTTGCTTTAAAGTGATTTCTTTTCCTCAGATCTCAAGGAAGAATGAAAAGCTCTATATGTCAAGGCAACGATCCATACAAATGAGGGAGCCGAAGACAAGTGTCTTGTTTTGGCTAAATGATATGCAAGACCAACAGCTAGAAGTAAAGAAAGCTATTGGGGAATCAGAATAGGGAAAACACTCAGTCATTAATAAAAGGAGGCTGCCAAATTGGAGCAAGAAGTAAAGTTCTATTTGGTTTTTGTAAATTTATAGTGAGCCATGTTTGTAGTATGTAGGATCTTCTCCCCCTCATCTTCAGCAGATACTCTGTCATATCTACATATAGACTGGTGTTTAAGTGATGAGAGGTCAGTAGTATGTCAGGGAAGGTTGTCAATAAAATAATATATCTCAGAACTACAGGATGGAAGAGTCCACTGAAATGAGGGAAATGCTAATATTTGAAGAAAAGCTGTTGAGTCTATAATGGTTCTGGGTGAAATGAAAATGAAATGATTTCAAAGGAGATGAGTATAAGTTGGGAAGTATACAATTGGGAATTAATTCTGTAAGCTGAGGTGATGTCGTGGTACCTTTAAATCACATCATTATGAGCTGGAGTAGTTCTTTCAATGCTTTCATTTTTACAGGTAAAATAAAACTTGAACTGGCTTTTTGACTATGTTTTTTTCAGGTTTCTGGGAGGCTGAAGTTTAAATATGCTTATATTTCTTATAGGTACTTATATAAAAATCCAAAGGTTTATGCTTATTACAAATATACTATAATGCCAGCGAGCTGCTCAAGTTAAAAACTAAACTAGTTAAAAGGCCAACCAATATTCCATTTCTTCTGAGCCCTTTGGATGTGATGTGTTTCCACAGCTGCTACAAACAGTTCCAGGTACAAATACTTCCCTAGCCTACCACTTCTCCTTCCCCACTTCAATCACACATAGATTACTATCATTGAAATTTCCCAAATTTTCTCAAGTCATTTGCCATGTTTTCCACACTCACAGATTCACCTTTTAGTATAGCTTTAATACTCTAAAGAATATCAACCCACTAATTAACAGATCCTAAACTTTCCCTTGATACATATTAGTTGTGTGACCTTAGGGAAATCATTTCTTGTCTCTGCACCTCAAATTTTTGCCTGCAAAACCAAATATTATAAGTGTATTTGTATAACATATATGAAAGTACCTGGTTAACAATAGAAGCTTGGTAAATAGTAGTGTCCTTTCTTCTCCCTCTCACCAGACTTCACTGCTTAGAATCTTCTAGATTTTCTTCTCCTCTGGTCACTCTTCTTCACCTCTTCCTTCAGGCCCATATACAGTGTCCTCTCAAATCATAACCTTCTTTCCTGGAAGACTCTTCTGTTTCTACAAGTTCCCCTTGGATCCATCCCCATCAAAAACATTTTCCCCTTATTTCCTCACCACCCTTCACCCTTTAGACTACAATGTCTTTTGAAGGAAATTATCAAACTCTTAAAAATTACCTTATTTCCTCTCAGTTCTAAGAGACTGCCAGTCAGTCTGGCACTCACCATGTGAGACTTCCTTCCAGAGATGCTTCATCAGAGCAGTGTGTGTGGCTCCTTATGATTTGCTTTGGCTCCCAGGTGCATAGAATTGGGGTTATTTGAGGCTGAGAGGCATAGAGTAGTCAATAATTTCACATGAAGTCCTTTTGATTTGTTGCTGTGAAATGGAGAAAAGCAGCAATAAATAGTTTGAATGAATATGGATTACAATAGAGCAAAGTACATCCATAGAATAAAATTGAGCATTTAATTAACATAGTGCACAGCTTTCAAGAATTTTAACTACTTATTTGTAGGAAACAGCAATTTCTCTGTAAGATGAAGAGACTGAAACTCATACACATTCTATACCAGTGCTAATAGAAATGCAATGTTAATAGAATTGGGATGCAATTTTAAATTTTTTGGTAGTCATATTGAAAAAAATGTTTTAAATAAAATTCTTTCAATAACATATTTTATTTAATACAAAATATCCAAAATGTCATTTAAAGTAATAAAAAATTATGAAACATTAATACTTTTTTTTTTTTGTATTAAGTCTTCCAAATTCAGGAGTGGTAATAGAGAGAGGATGAAAAACTCAACACTGATGGTGATCAGATAGATACAAGTTATGGTAAGCTAATATTAGCCTCCTGCTCCCAAAGATATCCACATCCTAATCCCTAGAACAGCAGTTACCTCTCATGGTAAAAAGGGCTTCATAGATGTGATTAAATTAAATATCTTGAGATGGGGAGATTATCCTGGATTATCTGAATGGGCTTTAAATGTAAATACATGTAAACTTATAAGGGAAACAGAGGGATATTTTACCATAGAGGAAGAAAGATAGACAATATGATAAAAAAAAAAAAAAAAGCAGTGATGGGAGTAATGTGGCCATATGCCAAGGAATGTTGGCAGCCCCCAGAAGCTGAAAAACACAAAGAACAAATTCTCCTCCAGAGCCTCCAGAGGGAATGTGTCCATGCACACACCTTGCTTCAGGCCGGGTAATACTTTTTGTGGACTTCTGGCATCCAGAACTGTGAGAAGATAGACTTTAGGTGTTTTAAACCACCAAATTTGTGGTAATTTGTTACAGCAGCTACAAGAAACCAATACACAAGTCATTTCGAATAAATTAATAACATTACATTCTCTCCTTTGTTGTCAATGTCCAAAGACCTCCCAGAAACTGCTCAAGTATCAGTGCTGAAAATGTCTTACTTAATCTTTCATCTCATGTGGTTTCACCCATATGCTGAAAACTTCCAAATTTGTATTTCTTTCACCACGCTCTTGTACTTCAAAGCAATATTCACTAATATTTCCTGGTTATTGCCAATTGTATGTACCACAGTCATCAGCAACTAACCATGCCCACGTTGAACTCCTCATCCTACTTCAAACTATCTCTTCCTTCCCTTGATGAGTAAATGAACCAGTGACCCGTATCTAGGATAACATATTTTATGCTGAATATTTATAACTAATTTTTCACTGATTACTGGAATGCTCATTTTACAATAAACTCTTTTAGCAGCAGAGGCAAAAAATTTAAAATCTAAGAAATAGATATTTAGTATAAAATCTATTAGTAAATGTTGCAGTGAATTGCACAGAATATTTGATAAATTATATATTTGATAAAGTTTTATCTACTGTATGTGGAGCTATGATATCACATGTCACAGGAAAACCAAATCTTCAGGGGGAAACAATAGCATTTAGTTTAAAATTTTAAAAAGAAAATCATGCCAGTAGATCTTGATTTAATACAGAAAGTGGGTTTATATATATCATGCTGTGAAATATGTGTTTCCATTTAGATTAAATGACTATTCTAAGTTAATTTCACTTTTTCGAACTCAATTTTTCTTATGCATATACAAAATGTATAGCAACAACTGTTCATGGGTTGGTTCTATTTTCCAAAGAACTTTGCAAAGGGTTAAATGATATATGGTTCAAATTTTCTCAAGTTATTTTAAATAGAAAGTAAGTTTAATTCCAATAATAGTTATATTTTCATCTAATCAATGGACTCTAAAGTTTTGGTTTTTTTTTTAAAGATTTTATTTTTTTATTCGACACAGCGAGTGAGAGAGGGAACACAAGCATGGGAAGTGAGAGAGGCAGAAGCAGGCTTCCTGCCAAGCAGGGAGCCTGACCTGGACCCAAACCCAGGACTCTGGGATCATGACCCAAGCCGAAGACAGATGCTCAACCAACTGAGCCACCCAGGTGTCCCTCTAAAGCTTTTGGAAGTTAATTATTTTATGGTGAAACATCTGAGATATATTGTGATTATAATTCTAAAATAGTTAAAACTTCTACCTTAAAGACTAAAATGATAAGCTTTTACAGAGATAAAATATAAATATTTGTAGATCATGAAGTTATAATAAAAGCAATATTCTTTCTGAATTAAAAATGTACAGAGAGAGAATATATTTAGAATTTGTTTTGTACACACAAACTTAATAATTATCTCCTAACAATTTTAGTATATTGCCAGTCTAATATGCAAGCCATAAACCAGAACTTCTGTAAATACACAAAAGCCACTTACACAGAGGTTTTGATACTTTCTTTTTGTTTCCCACCATCAATAAATGTATATAGATGTTTCAGTTTTTAAAGCAACCTTGTAAACCAATCTAAGAGCAATAGTACTGAACTAGATTGTGAAAGAGTTTTCTAAATTTTGGTTAACTTTCACTCTTTTCTTGGAAATCTTTTTTAAAAAATGTCAACTTCAACACTTTAGAGAATTGAAACAATACTTGGAAATAGAAGGAATAAATTTTTTCATACAGAAATTTAAAAAATCTAAAAAAATCAGATGGTGAGAGCTCAAACGGTACATAATTCATTTCTGAAAATCTACACTTGAGCTACACAATAACTTGTATCTGTGAAAAACTTTTAAATGTTCTTTTTAAAATAAATTAATATTCTGTAATAGGATGGAATGAAATTGAGACAGCCTTTGTTTATAGCAGTGACTAAGTTTGATGAGATATTGAAAAGAATTATAGAGACATCTTTTTAAAAATTTTAAAAATTTTAACATCATTATTTTTTTTTCAGTGTTCCAAGAGTCATTGATTATGCACCACACCCAGTTCCCATGCAATATGTGTCTCCCTAATACCCACCACCAGGCTCACCCATCCCCCTCACCCCTCTCCCTTCCAAAACCCTCAGTTTGTTTCTCAGAGTCCATAGTCTCTCATGCTTTGCCTCCCCCTCTGATTTCCCCCAATTTGCTTTTCCTTTCCTTCTCCTAATGTCCTCCATGTTATTCCTTATGCTCCACAAGTAAGTGAAACCATATGATAATTGACTTTCTCTGCTTGACTTATTTCATTCAGCATAATCTCCTCTAGTCCCATCCATGTTGATGTAAAAGTTGGGTATTCATCCTTTCTGAAGGCTTAGTAATATTCCATTGTACGTATGGACCATATCATCTATATCTATTCATCTGTCAAAGGATATCTAGGCTCTTTCCACAGTTTGGCTATTGTGGACATTGCTGCCATGATCACTGGGGTACATTGGCCCTTCTTTTCACTACTTCTGTATCTTTGGGGTAAATACCCAGTAGTGCAATTGCAAGGTCATAGGGTAGCTCTATTTTTAATTTTTTGAGGAATCTCCACACTGTTTTCCAAAGTAGCTGTACCAACTTGCATTCCCACCAACAGTATAAGAGGGTTCCCATTTCTCCATATCCTCTCCAACACCTGTTTCCTGCCCTGTTGATTTTGGCCATTCTAACTGGTGTAAGGAGCTATTTCAATGTGGTTTTGATTTGAATCTCCCTGATGGCTAGTGATGATGAACATTTTTTCATGTGTCTGTTAGCCATTTGTATGTCTTCTTTGGAGAAGCATCTGTTCATGCTCTTTGCCCGTTTGTTGACATGATTATCTGTTTTTGGATGTTGAGTTTGAGAACTTCTTTATAGATCTTGGATATCAGCCCTTTGTCTCTAGTTTCATTTTGAGAATATCTTCTCCTATTCCATGGGTTGCCTCTTTGTTTTGTTGACTGTTTCTTTACTGTGCAGAAGCTTTTGATGTTGATGAAGTCCCAAAAGTTCATTTTGCTTTTGTTTTCTTTGCTTTTGGAGATGTGTCTTGAAAGAAGTTGCTATGGCTGATGTTGAAGAGGTTACTGCCTATGCTCTCCTCCAGGATTTTGATAGATTCCTGCCTCACTTTGAGGTCTTTTATCCATTTGAGGTTATCTTTGTGTATGGTGTAAGAGAATGGTCGAGTTTCATTCCTCTATATGTATCTGTCCAATTTTCCCAGCACCATTTACAGAAGAGACTTTTTTTCCACTAGATATTTTTTCCTGCTTTGTCAAAGATTATTTGACCATAGAGTTGAGGGTCCATATCTGGACTATCTACTCTGTTCCACTGGTTTATGTGTCTGTTTTTGTGCCAGTACCAGGCTATCTTGGTGATCACAGCTTTGTAGTAAAGCTTGAAATCAAGAAACATGATGCCCCCAGCTCTGTTTTTCTTTTTGAACATTTCCTCAGTGATCTGGGGTCTTTGCTGGTTCCATACAAATTTTAGGATTCTTTGTTCCAGCACTTTGAAGAATGCCAGTGGAATTTTGATCAGGATGTCATTAAAAGTATAGATTGCTCAAGGCAGTTATAGACATTTTAACAATGTTTATTCTTCTGATCCATGAGCATGGAATTCTCTTCCATCGTTTTTTGTCTTCAATTTCTTTCTTGAGTGTTCTGTAATTCTTCAAGTACAGATCCTTTACCTCTTTGGTTAGGTTTATTCCAAGGTACCTTATGGTTTTTGGTACTATAGTAAATGGAATTGATTCTCTAATTTCCCTTTCTATATTTTCATTGCTAGTGTATAAGAAAGCAACTGGTTATGTGCATTGATTTTGTATCCTGCCACATTACTGAATTGCTGTATGAGTTCTATTAGTTTGGGGGTGGAGTCTTTTGGGTTTTCCATGTAAAGTGTCATGTCATCTGGGAAGAGAGAGAGTTTGACTTCTTCTTTGCCAATTTTAATAACTTTTATTTCTTTTTGTTGTCTGATTGCTGTTGCTAGGACTTCTAGTACTATGTTGAACAACAATAGCAAGAGTGGACATCCTTGTCATGTTCCTGATCTCAGTGGGAAGGCTGTCAGTTTTTCCCCATTGAGAATGATATTCACTGTGGGCTTTTCATAGATGATTTTATGAACTGAGGAATGTTCCATCTTTCCTTATATTTTGAAGCATTTTAATTAGGAAAGAATGCTGTATCTTGTCAAATGCCTTTTCTGCATCAATTGAGAAGACCATGTGGTTCTTCTCTCTCTTTTTGATTTGTTCTATCACATTGACTGATTTGCAAATGTTGAACCACATTTGCATCCCAGGGATAAATCCCATTTGGTCATGGCGGATAATCTTTTTAATGCACTGTTGGATCCTATTAGCTAGGATCTTGTTGAGAATCTTGGCACCCATATTCATCAGGGATATTGGTCTGAACATCTCCTTTTTGGTGGGTTCTTTGCCTGGTTTGGGGATCAAGGTAATGCTGACTTCATAGAAAGAGTGTGGAAGTCTTCCCTCTTTTCTATTTTTTGGAAACAGCTTCAGGAGAATAGGTATTATTTCTTCTTTGAATGTTTGGTAGAATTCCCCAGGGAATCCATCAGATTCTGGACTCTTGTTTTTTTGGAGGTTTTGATCACTTCTTTTATCTTGTTACTAGATATTTGTCTATTCAGGTTGTCAGTTTCTTCCTGTTTCAGTCTTGGAAGTTAATAGGTTTCCAGGAATGTATCCATTCCTTCTAGGTTGCTTAATGATTAGCATATAACTGTTGATAATAATTTCTGATGATTGTTTCTATTTTTTTGGTGTAGGTTGTGATCTCTCCCCTTTCATTCATAATTTTATTAATCTGAATCCTCTCTCTCTTCTTTTGGATTAGTCTGTCCAGTGGTTTATTGATCTTACTGATTCTTTCAAAGAACCAGCTTCTAGTTTTGTTGATGTGTTCTACTGTATCTCTAGTTTTTAACTCATTGATCTCTGTTCTAAGCTTAATTATTTCCCTTCTTGTGCGTGGAGTTGGTTTAATTTGTTGTTGATTTTCCAGTTCTATAAGGTGTAAAGAGAGCTGGTGTATTCAGGATTTTTCAGTTTTTTTGAGTGAGGCTTGGATGGCTACGTATTTCCACCTTAGGACTGCCTTTGCTGTATTCCATAGGTTTTGGACCAATGTGTCTTCATTCTCATTGGTTTCCATGGATTGTTTAAGTTCTCCTTTGATTTCCTGGTTGATCCAAACATTCTTGAACAGGATGGTCTTTAGCGTCCATGTGTTTGAATTCCTTCCAAACTTTTTCTTGAGGTTAAGTTCCACTTTCAAACCATTGTGGTCTGAGAATGTGCAGGGAATAATATCAGTCTTTTGGTATAAGTTGAGCCATGATTTGTGATCCAGTATGTGGTCTATTCTGGAGAAAGTTCCATGACACTTGAGAAGAATGAGTATTCTGTTGTTTTAGGGTGGAATGTTCTGTGTATATCTATGAGGTCCTTCTGGTTCAATGTGTCATTCAAAGCTCTTATTTCTTTGTTGATTTTCTGCTTAAGTGATCTATTGTTGAGAGTGATGTGTTCAGATCCCCAACAATGAATGTATTCATATCAATACAACTTTTCAATTTTTTTAAAACATTTGGTTTATGTGGTTGGCTGCTTCCACATTGGAGGCATAGATATTTACAATTGCTAGATCTTCTTGGTGGATAGACCCTTTAAGGATGATGTAGTGTTCTCCTGTATCTCTGCTTACAGTCTTTAGCTTAAAATCTAATTTATCTGATATGAGAATCACTACCCCAGCTTTGTTTTGAGGTCCATTTGCATGGAAGATGTTTCTTCATCCCTTCACTTTCACTCTGGATATATCTTTAGGTTCAAAATGTATCTCTTGTAGACAGCATATGGACAGGTTCTGTTGTTTTATCCAGTCTGTAACTCTGTGCCTTTTTATGGTTGCATTTATGTCATTCACATTGAGAGTGATTATTGAGAGATAAGTGTTTATTGAAATCATGTTGCCTGTGAAGTTCTTGATTCTATACATTATCTCTGTAACTTCCTGTTCTATGTCACTCTTGGGTTCTTTCTTCTTTTATAGAACCTCAGTTAGTATTTCTTGTAGTGCTAGCTTGGTGGTCACATAATCTTTTAAACCTTGCTGGACGTGGAAACTCTTGATTTCTCCATCCATTCTAAATGTCAGCTGGATGTTTGGATAAAGTATTGTTGGATGCATGTTATTCTCACTTAGTGCTCTGAATATGTCTTGTCCACCCTTTCTGACTTATCAGGTTTCTGTGGACAGGTCTGACATTTTTCTGATGGTCCTTACTCTGTACATAAGGAATCTCTTCTCCTTAGCTGCCCTTAAGACATCTTGTCTGAAATTATGATTCCTGAATTTCACAATCAAGTGTCTAGATGTCTTTCTAAACAGTCAATCTTGGGGGTGTCCTTTCTGCCTCTAGGGCATGAACACTGTTCCACTCCACAGATTAGGGAAATTTTCATCCAGTATTTGTTCTAGTCTTCTCGCTCCCTCAGGGATCCCCATAATTCTGACTTCGGAATGTTTCATGGTGTCATTTATCTCCCTAATTCTGTTTCCATGGCTTCTAAATTGTTTGTTCCAGGCCTTTTCCTGATCCTGCTTTTCTATCTGTTTGCCTTCTTGATCACTAATTTGATCTTCTGCCTCAGTTACCCTAGCTGTTAGAGAATTTTGATTAGATTGGATCTCATTAATAGCTTTTTTTTTTTTTTTTTTTTAACTTCTGCCAGATCAGCTCTCACTTTTGCCCTTAGAGATTCTTTTTTGCCACCAATGGTCTTATCCAACCTAGCCATTACCTGGACAAGTTTTACCCTGAATTCCATTTCCAACATATTGTTTATGACCATATCCAATAGTTCTGTGCCAGAGGTTGCTGTATCTGAATTTTTTCTCTGTTGGGTGTTCCTCCTCCTAGTCATTTTGGTGAGAGGTGGTTGAAGGGATGTATAGCTGAATATATCAACCACCATCCAGTCAAAGTGCTCCATGAAAAATTCTGGAGCAATCGGGAGTCACCACCAAAAAGAAAGAAGAAAGAAAAAGAGAGGGGAAAAAAAGAAAAAAAAATTGCCATAATGAGTCCCAAAACTAAGATAAGGTACACAAACCAAAAATGAACAAAGAAAAAGATGGACAAAAGTAAAAGACAAGAAAGAAAAAAAAAAAAGAAGGAAAGAAAGAAAAACCCAGTCAAAATGAATCCCAGGAATAAGATTTATATAGTACAAAAACAGAAACAAGTACACAGAAACACTGACAGAAGAGTACAATGGGAAGGTGGTTATAAACTCTTGATGTGGGCCACAGGTTCAGCGTGGCCTCAGGTCCCGCAAGGTCACAGAAGGATCGGGGGTGTCTGAGTGTCGCAGAGCTTGCAGGTATTGGAGCGAGAAAGCCGGCTACAGAGACAGAGCCAACAGTAAGCTCGCAGCTCGGGGTTACCTTGAACCGGTCGCAGGCTCGGTGAGCTCGGAGCGCGGCCAGAGGTCAGGCAGACGGGAATTACTGGGTGCTGTTCTCTGAGGGCACACTGAGGAGTGGGGCCCCGGGCTCTCGGCTCCTCCGAGCCGGAGACCAGGAGGCCGCCATTTGTATTCCCGTCCTCCGGAAATTACGGAAAGTGCTCAGGGAACAAAAGCTCGTGAAAGCAAACCCCAGCGGATTACTCAGCCCGGCCCCTGGTAAGGGCGGTGCAATTCTGCCTGGGGCAAAGACACTTGAGAATCACTACACCAGGCCCCCTCCCCAGAAGATAAACAAGAAATCCAGCCAAGACCAAGTTCACCTACCAAGGAGTGGGATTTCAATACCAAGGAGAGCAGCAGAATTCCAGAGGAGGAGAAAGAAAAGCACGGAACTCATGGCTTTCTCCCTGTGATTTTTTAGTCTTGCAGTTAAAGTAATTTTTTTCTTTTTCATTTTTTTTCTCTACTTTTACTAAATTTTTTAAATTTTTTAAAATTTTTTTAAATTTTTTTTTAACTTTTACCCTTTTCATTTTTAACGTTTTTTAACTAGTTTATCTAATATATATATTTTTTTCTTTTTCATACTTTTCTTTCTTCGTTTTCTTTTTTTAATTCCCTTTTTTTTCCTTTCTTTTTTTTTTGAACCTTTTTTTATCCCCTTTCTCCCCCCTCACGATTTGGGATCTCTTCTGATTTGGTTAAAGTATATTTTCCTGGGGTTGTTGCCACCCTTTTAGTATTTTACTTGCTCCTTCATATACTCTTATCTGGACAAAATGACAAGGCGGAAAAATTCACCACAAAAAAAAGAATAAGAGGCAGAACCAAAGGCTAGAGACCTAATCAATACAGATATTGGTAATATGTCAGATCTAGAATTCAGAATGACAATTCTCAAGGTTCTAGCCGGGTTTGAAAAAGGCATGGAAGATATTAGAGAAACCCTCTCGGGAGACATAAAAGCCCTTTCTGGGGAAATAAAAGAACTAAAATCTAACCAAGTTGAAATCAAAAAAGCTATTAATGAGGTGCAATAAAAAATGGAGGCTCTCACTGCTAGGATAAATGAGGCAGAAGAAAGAATTAGTAATATAGAAGACCAAATGACAGAGAATAAAGAAGCTGAGCAAAAGAGGGACAAACAGCTACTGGACCACGAGGGGAGAATTCAAGAGATAAGTGACACCATAAGACAAAAGAACATTAGAATAATTGGGATTCCAGAAGAAGAAGAAAGAGAGAGGGGAGCAGAAGATATACTGGAGAGAATTATTGTAGAGAATTTCCCCAATATGGCAAAGGGAACGAGCATCAAAATTCAGGAGGTTCAGAGAATGCCCCTCAAAATCAATAAGAATAGGCCCACACCCCGTCACCTAATAGTAAAATTTATAAGTCTTAGTGACAAAGAGAAAATCCTGAAAGCAGCCCGGGAAAAGAAGTCTGTAACATACAATGGTAAAAATATTAGATTGGCAGCTGACTTATCCACAGAGACCTGGCAGGCCAGAAAGAGCTGGCATGATATTTTCAGAGCACTAAATGAGAAAAACATGCAGCCAAGAATACTATATCCAGCTAGGCTATCATTGAAAATAGAAGGAGAGATTAAAAGCTTCCAGGACAAACAAAAACTGAAAGAATTTGCAAACACCAAACCAGCTCTACAGGAAATATTGAAAGGGGTCCTCTAAGCAAAGAGAGAGCCTACAAGTGGTAGATCAGAAAGGAACAGAAACAATATACAGTAACAGTCACCTTACAGGCAATACAATGGCACTAAATTCATATCTCTCAATAGTTACCCTGAATGTTAATGGGCTAAATGCCCCAATCAAAAGACACAGGGTATCAGAATGGATAAAAAACCAAAACCTATCTATATGTTGCCTCCAAGAAACTCATTTTAAGCCCGAAGACACCTCCAGATTTAAAGTGAGGGGGTGGAAAAGAATTTACCATGCTAATGGACATCAGAAAAAAGCAGGAGTGGCAATCCTTATATCAGATCAATTAGATTTTAAGCCAAAGACTATAATAAGAGATGAGGAAGGACACTATATCATACTCAAAGGGTCTGCCCAACAAGAAGATCTAACAATTTTAAATATCTATGCCCCCAACGTGGGAGCAGCCAACTATATAAACCAATTAATAACAAAATCAAAGAAACACATCAACAATAATACAATAATAGTAGGGGACTTTAACACTCCCCTCACTGAAATGGACAGATCATCCAAGCAAAAGACCAGCAAGGAAATAAAGGCCTTAAACGACACACTGGACCAGATGGACATCACAGATATATTCAGAACATTTCATCCCAAAGCAACAGAATATACATTCTTCTCTAGTGCACATGGAACATTCTCCAGAATAGATCACATCCTTGGTCCTAAATCAGGACTCAACCGGTATCAAAAGATTGGGATCATTCCCTGCATATTTTCAAACCACAATGCTCTGAAGCTAGAACTCAACCACAAGAGGAAGTTTGGAAAGAACCCAAATACATGGAGACTGAACAGCATCCTTCTAAAGAATGAATGGATCAACCGGGAAATTAAAGAAGAATTGAAAAAAATCATGGAAACAAATGATAATGAAAACACAACGGTTCAAAATCAGTGGGACACAACAAAGGCAGTCCTGAGAGGAAAATATATAGCGGTACAAGCCTTTCTCAAGAAACAAGAAAGGTCTCAGGTATACAACCTAACCCTAAACCTAAAGGAGCTGGAAAAAGAACAAGAAAGGAACCCTAAGCCCAGCAGGAGAAGAGAAATCATAAAGATCAGAGCAGAAATCAATGAAATAGAAACCAAAAAAACAATAGAACAAATCAACGAAACTAGGAGCTGGTTCTTTGAAAGAATTAATAAAATTGATAAACCCCTGGCCAGACTTATCAAAAAGAAAAGAGAAAGGACCCAAATAAATAAAATCATGAATGAAAGAGGAGAGATCACAACTAACACCAAAGAAATACAAACAATTATAAGAACATACTATGAGCAACTCTACACCAACAAATTTGACAATTTGGAAGAAATGGATGCATTCCTAGAAACATATAAACTACCACAACTGAACCAGGACGAAATAGAAAGCCTGAACAGACCCATAACCAGTAAGGAGATTGAAACAGTCATCAAAAATCTCCAAACAAACAAAAGCCCAGGGCCAGACGGCTTCCCGGGGGAATTCTACCAAACATTTAAAGAAGAACTAATTCCTATTCTCCTGAAACTGTTCCAAAAAATAGAATGGAAGGAAAACTTCCAAACTCATTTTATGAGGCCAGAATCACCTTGATCCCAAAACCAGAGAAGGATCCCATCAAAAAAGAGAGCTATAGACCAATATCCTTGATGAACACAGATGTGAAAATTCTCACCAAAATACTAGCCAATAGGATTCAACAGTACATTAAAAGGATTATTCATCAAGACCAAGTGGGATTTATTCCAGGGCTGCAAGGTTGGTTCAACATCCGCAAATCAGTCAATGTGATACAACACATCAATAAAAGAAAGAACAAGAACCATATGATACTCTCAATAGATGCTGAAAAAGCATTTGACAAAGTACAGCATCCCTTCCTGATCAAAACCCTTCAAAGTGTAGGGATAGAGGGCACATACCTCAATATCATCAAAGCATTCTATGAAAAACCCACCGCAAATACCATTCTCAATGGAGAAAAACTGAAGGCTTTTCCGCTAAGGTCAGGAACACAGCAGGGATGTCCATTATCACCACTGCTATTCAACATAGTACTAGAAGTCCTAGCCTCAGCAATCAGACAACAAAAGGAAATTAAAGGCATCCAAATCGGCAAGGAGGAGTCAAACCATCACTCTTCGCAGATGATATGATACTATATGTGGAAAACCCAAAAGACTCCACTCCAAAACTACTAGAACTTGTAAAGGAATTCAGTAAAGTGTCAGGATATAAAATCAATGCACAGAAATCAGTTGCATTTCTCTACACCAACAACAAGACAGAAGAAAGAGAAATTAAGGAGTCAATCCCATTTACAATTGCACCCCAAACCATAAGATACCTAGGAATAAACCTAACCAAAGAGGCTAAGAATCTATACTCAGAAAACTATAAAGTACTCATGAAAGAAATTGAGGAAGACACAAAGAAATGGAAAAATGTTCCATGCTCCTGGATTGGAAGAATAAATATTGTGAAAATGTCTATGCTACCTAAAGCAATCTACACATTTAATGCAATTCCTATCAAAGTACCATCCATCTTTTTCAAAGAAATGGAACAAATAATCCTAAAATTTATATGGAACCAGAAAAGACCTCGAATAGCCAAAGGAATATTGAAAAAGAAAGCCAAAGTTGGTGGCAGCACAATTCCGGACTTCAAGCTCTATTACAAAGCTGTCATCATCAAGACAGCATGGTATTGGCACAGAAACAGACACATAGATCAATGGAACAGAATAGAGAGCCCAGAAATAGACCCTCAACTCTATGGTCAACTAATCTTCGACAAAGCAGGAAAGAATGTCCAATGGAAAAAAGACAGCCTCTTCAATAAATGGTGCTGGGAAAATTGGACAGCCACATGCAGAAAAATGAAATTGGACCATTTCCTTACACCACACACAAAAATAGACTCAAAATGGATGAAGGACCTCAATGTGAGAAAGGAATCCATCAAAATCCTTGAGGAGAACAAAGGCAGCAACCTTTTCGACCTCAGCCGCAGCAACATCTTCCTAGGAACATCGCCAAAGGCAAGGGAAGCAAGGGCAAAAATGAACTATTGGGATTTCATCAAGATCAAAAGATTTTGCACAGCAAAGGAAACAGTTAACAAAACCAAAAGACAACTGACAGAATGGGAGAAGATATTTGCAAACGACATATCAGATAAAGGACTAGTGTCCAAAATCTATAAAGAACTTAGCAAACTCAACACCCAAAGAACAAATAACCCAATCAAGAAATGGGCAGAGGACATGAACAGACATTTCTGCAAAGAAGACATCCAGATGGCCAACAGACACATGAAATGTGCTCCATATCACTCGGCATCAGGGAAATACAAATCAAAACCACAATGAGATATCACCTCACACCAGTCAGAATGGCTAAAATTAACAAGTCAGGAAATGACAGATGCTGGCGAGGATGCGGAGAAAGGGGAACCCTCCTACACTGTTGGTAGGAATGCAAGCTGGTGCAACCACTCTGGAAAACAGCATGGAGGTTCCTCAAAATGTTGAAAATAGAACTGCCCTATGACCCAGCAATTGCACTACTGGGTATTTACCCTAAAGATACAAACGTAGTGATCCAAAGGGGCACGTGCACCCGAATGTTTATAGCAGCAATGTCCACAATAGCCAAACTATGGAAAGAACCTAGATGTCCATCAACAGATGAATGGATCAAGAAGAGGTGGTATATATACACAATGGAATACTATGCAGCCATCAAAAGAAACAAAATATTGCCATTTGCAACAACATGTATGGAACTAGAGCGTATCATGCTCAGCGAAATAAGTCAGGCGGAGAAAGACAACTATCATATGATCTCCCTGATATGAGGAAGTGGTGATGCAACATGGGGGCTTAAGTGGGTAGGAGAAGAATCAATGAAACAAGATGGGATTGGGAGGGAGACAAACCATAAGTGACTCTTAATCTTGCAAAACAAACTGAGGGTTGCTGGGGGGAGGAGGGGTAGGAGAAGGGAGTGGGGTTATGGACATTGGGGAGGGTATGTGCTTTGGTGAGTGCTGTGAAGTGTGTAAACCTGGCGATTCACAGACCTGTACCCCTGGGGATAAAAATATATATTTATAAAAAATAAAAAAAATTACAAAAAAAAAATAATAAGGCGATATGCAGTGGGAAAGACCAGTTACTAAATTGACAAACATTCTGTAAATATTTGTTATGTGCAAACAATTTTATTAAATATATTCTAAAACATCAGAGTGTACTATGCCTTAAAGAGCTAAAGGAAACAAAAGATACAAATATAAAAGAAACTGTAACTCAGCAAATAAAAATAGTATAGTAAAATTTGGCTAAGTGTGAGAAACAATTATTTTAATTTTTATTACTTCAAAGATTAAGATAAAGTCTACCAAAAAATGATATTCTAAAGATGTGTGCATCTTTTTAAAGGAATAATAGATATGGAATAACAACAACAAAAAATTTCAGGTTGAGGGTAATAAATATATATGTATTAATGTGGTCAAGTAACCCATTAGTCCAGAAGAAAAGTGTCATTCTGGGGACATTTGATATGTATGCTCACATTACTCATTGTATTTTAGAATATCCATATTTGAATGCAGAAAACTTAAATTCAAATTGGGGCATTGTGAATTGCCCTGTTGTCTTGGAAAATCACTCTCTCTCTCCAAGGAAAATAAAGCATGCTACCTATCCCTTAAAAAAAATAAAAAAATAAAAAAACTCTTGATTTGGCGAGGAAGGTTATTTCAGTACCTTCTGGGTCTATCTTATTATATTTGTTAAAGGACTCAACTTTCTAGAGATATAGGGAAATTAAAACTGGCTTATATATAGGGGTAGTATTGAATAGGGAAAAAGGATTACCTTGAAGCTTGTATCTATCTATATATATATATTAAAAAAAAAATAAAAGAAAGAAAGAAAAACAAACCCAGGTATATGTATAAAAAAAGCTCAAGTTAAAAAGTTAAGTGGGCACCTGGGTGGCTCAGATGGTTAAGCATATGCCTTTGGCTCAAGTCATGAGTCCAGGGTCCTGGGATTAAGTCCCGCATCAGGCTCCCTGCTCAGTGGGAGTCTGGTTCTCTCTCCTCTTCTGCTCCTCCTCACTTTCTCTGTCAAATAATAAATAAATAAATAAATTAAAATCAATTGTAAAAAGTTATTATGTAATATGTTGTATTAAATATCTAGTTGTAATGGTGTGTAGGTTAAAAAAATAAAAGAAGAATCGTGAGAACTAATTAAAAAAAGTTTTATCTATGAAATATGCAGGTTTTGGGGGCAATACCAGGGTTTTAATATATTGTTTTCCCCTGATGTTGGGGTTTTACAGTTTTATGGGAACCCTGTTGTTATTGTCCTGTTGTTCTTTGTTTGTGCTTATCTTCTGGGGGAGGGGCCTGCTGCATTGTTTTTCTGTCAGTCTTGCTTGGGCTGAGTTGTCCTCCGCACTAGCAAGGGGGTGGGCTCTGTGGAAACAGATTTTTCAGGTTTTTATTCTCTGTAGGTTTTTGTTCTTGGGTGGCTTTTTGCAGCTTTTCAGAGGGTTAGTGCAAAAAGTAAAGTAAAAATTAAATTGTCCACACCCAGTCCTTGGCCTCAGAGAGAAGCCTCAGTCTGCTCCCCGCTGGGTGATCCAGAAGATACAGACTTACCCTCTGCAATTTCCGCTGAATACCACAACCTCCCACAGGTGGTGTGCACTCCCAGCCACCATCTCAGTGGTCACCGGAAGCCCTCTGCTTGTCTCTGCACTCCTGTGCTACTAAAATTGCAGGCGATATTGGTCTGGGGGAGCCCAATACTAGCGGCTGTTGGGACTGCTGTCTGGGGTCCATGTCCATGAGCCGGCAGTGGTGCAGGTCATGGAAGGCTGCAGGTTCAGAGACCACCGGCTGGTGCCCACACCAGGCTCTCTCAGGGGCAGGCAGGGGTGTGCCCAGCCCAAGTGGTGGTACAAGCAGTGGAAAGCTGCAGGCCCAGGGGGATTGTTCTGGTAGATATTTAGCTCACTTCAGGGAACCGGTTGAAACAGAGTCTCCTACTTCTCTGCCCTCCTGCTCCTCCTCCCCTTATAGAGTCATCTTATTTGGTGAATTTTGTTACATGAAAATACTTGTTGAAAACGTTTGAATAAAGAAACGTTTGAATAAAGAAAAAAACTTTGAATAAAGAAAAAAAAGTGCTGGTAAAAATACTTGAGCTAAAATTTTTATGTATTTCAATAAAAAACAGAATGAAGATCTTTTATTTAGCAGAATTAAGTCTGAGTTTAAATGTACCTTAGGAAAAATACAGAAGACTTTTCTCAATTAAAAATATTTCTGGCCTACAGAACTTTAACAATAGAAGCAGTCAACTACTTCAAATTTATTAACCATAAAATACAACTTTGAAAAACACTGCAAGCAATTTTATTTAAAAAATCATTTGGACACATTAAAAAGTACATTCTATTGTGACATAGTTTGAGAGACAGATACTGCTTACAATCTGATTAAAGTATATTAATGTAAACCAAAGATAATAATTCTACTTATATAATTTTTTAATGTTTTACTTTGCTTTAATATATACATTATAAGTTTATTTATTTAATTAATTTATTTATTTTAAAATATTTTTATTTATTAATTTGAGAGACAGAGTGAGTGAGAGAGAGAAACATGACTGGGGACAAAGGGACAGGGAGAAGCAGGCTCCCTGCTGAGCAGGGAGCCCAATACAGTACTCAATCCCAAGATCATGACCTGAGCCAAAGGCAGTAGCTTAACCGACTGAGCCACCCAGGTGCCCCAAATGTTTGCTTATTTTAGAACCCTCTTTCATTTTCATAAGTTTTCTGATTCGGACTAAAAAACTACACAATCTTCTTATTCAAAACTGAAATCATAGAGTTAGCTGGCAGATCTTCCTTCTCTCTCAGGAGCCTGACCTCACATGCAAGAGATCACTATATCCCTACCAAATTTTTCCACATTTTTTACCTTCCTTCCTTTCTTTTTTCTTCCTTCTTTCTTTCCTTCCTTCATTCCTTCCCTTTTTCACCCACACAATTTTTTTTTTTTAAATTTCTATTCAGCTATAAGCAAACAGCAGAAGTAACACAACATTCCACAACTCTAGATCCATTTACTTACAAAGACAAAGAGTAACCAGTTTAACAGGTACAGCTGGGATTTCTGAGAGCCTCTCACCCAGTACTGCACCTCAGGGAGACAGCCTGGCCTTAACCACAAAGTGATTCTCCTTATTGATTTCTCCAGTACTGTTCTTTAAAGGAGCCAGAGTGGGACACTGTCCCCACTAACAAGTGTGAGATGTACTACACTGGTGTCTAGTGGACAGGCCAGCTTGTCTTGGTGAGAGACACGACCATGAAAACATGCCCTTGAAATGCCATCTTGCACAATTCTGGACACAGGCTCAAAAAGCAGAGGCAATGAATCTCTCTCTCTCTTTATTTAAACCTCTCTTAAAGATTAGTTGATGCTCTGCTCTATTACTATAGACCTGGTTTATAATCTCCATTTTTTCTTCTTTAAATTTTGAGTTGTTATTCTTCTTACATTTTGATGACCCCATCCTAGTACCAAAATATCTCCCAAAATGGAGTTCAGATTTAATCAAAATGTAAACCAGGGTGTGACCCTCTAGAATTATAATAGGATAGGCAGAAGGAAAAGTCACCCTAAACCACTACCTTATTGCTCAGGCCTCACCTGTGAAAATGGGAACTGGGAACATGCATCATTGAACTTGAGATCATAGCTGTCTCCTAGCAATCCCCTACTTCCTAGACAGCTGCTCACAGTGTTTGGGGACACAGTCATCTCATTCAGCTTGTCAGCATGTGCTGGCCACCGGCAGCCTGAGTTCATGCTTTATGTGGAAAGGTGCCCCTTTGAATTTTCCACAGTGGTCTCCAGATTGGTTGCTGGGAATCAGTCACTTCAGTGACCGATTCTGCTCTTAAACCAGCCAGATGTAGCAGTGAAGGCCTATCCCCATGGGAGGCAACAAAGCCACCAAAATGGTAGAAGACTATGCACTGCTGATGTCACTGTCTTGCATGTTGACCCCCCAAAAGGGTGCCATTCTCTGCATTTGGGGTCCTTTCTGCTGGGTGCTTCTGGATATGCCATGACCAGGTGTGGAGTCCACCCAGTTCAAGGATATGCATGCAACACTGGTGGGCCAGTTCTTAACCTAGGCTGGGTCAGCAATGTGCCCAGCTTGTCCACCTCCGCCCTGGTGTATCTGACCTGCAGCAGATGCTGCCGCTGCTCATCCACTTCCTGCAGACTCAAGGGCTAGAACCATTTGCTGAGGTCTACTGGCATGATGGGCAAGCTGGACAGACGGCTGGGAAGAGTCCCGGGAGGTAAGGCACCAGCCTACAGCACTGACTCCAACCAGTCTGCAAACTGTTTCACCACATTTTCTTATTTTCTCTTTATTGGCTTAATTTAGGTCCTCATTATGTCTTACGAAACTATGTGGTGACCTCCTACTTTATGTCCTTGCCTCTACACACTTTCAATTCATTAGACTTACTGTGTTTACAGGAATTTTCAAAACAGAAAATCATATTTTGTTATTCAAATGCTCTCTTAGCAGCAGGGGTACAATATTAGCCACAGTCTAAACTCCAAATTCCTTTGATGAAATTACAAACTATTCAGTGGTTTAGTTTCTGCCTTTGTCATTATCATATAACTGGCCCCACCTCATTCAACTCAAACTGCATGCTACTCCTCTGCCATTGCACATGTTTTTTTCTCTCTCCTGAAGTGAATCATTCAGTCTTAAGCACTTAAAAATCCTTGGCAGGCTTTGAAACCTAGTTCAAGTGACTTTTCCTCTGTAAAGCCTTCCTTGTCTATGTTGCAGATTTGAAATGATACTTTTTTTTGTCCAACACTATGTATGCTGAGCGTGTGTGTGTGTGTGTGTGTGTGTGCACGTGCATGTGTGTATCAGCACTTACCATGCCAGATTTTAATCATTATTTTTA
Organism: Neogale vison; assembly: GCF_020171115.1. NCBI lineage: Eukaryota > Metazoa > Chordata > Mammalia > Carnivora > Mustelidae > Neogale > Neogale vison. The sequence continues at coordinate 90,112,793 of NC_058096.1, read as the reverse complement.
AGCTAGCCAAGTGGTGACATTTAGTTTTGTATTTACAATGCCAGTTAAAAATAGATACTCAGATATCTTTGTTTCCTCAGTGGATGGCTGGCTGGCTGGCTGGCTGGCTGGATAAATGAATGATTACCCTACTTACAGACTATTCAAGCTCAGTTATTTATATTTTAGCATGTTACGTGTTTCTTATAGTTATACAAAAACACATAAAACCAATGCAAAACTCAGAAAAGACACAATACAAAAACTAAACTGATAAAGAATGATAAAGGATTCAGACAGATTTATTTACCAGGATTCTTTGTTTTTCTTCTTAGATATGGAAGTTTGCCCTCAACAGTGCTGATTATTCAGTCTGTCAAGAACGCTTGAATTTGTGTATTTAATTAAAGAATTTCTGGATTATTTAATTAATCTAATTTTCCATTAGATTATCACTGTCCAGCATACATGACATAAAGGGCATAAAGTTTTGCATATCAAAACTAACTCAAGTTATATTATAATTTATTTTGTGTCATTCTTTTATAAGAACTCTAGCAAATGTAATTTCTGTGTTATTTTCTAAAACTGATATAACCACATCACTTAGAACATAATGTGAGGGGTTAAATTTGTGCATAAATGTAGTATCATCAATTTATTTGTGTTGCCAAAGTGTTTTCTGTGATTTCAATTTGGACATGATACAGCTAAGAAGTACTTAGTAATTTCTTTTACTTGAATTAAACACTTGTATTTTCTAATTTACATTTTCTGTCTCTTATTTGTCCAGACAGCAATTTAGAAATTTTGACAGGATCAAGGATAGAAAAGATAAAAAATAGTCAAACTTATGTTTGTTATTTGGTTGTATATTAATTCTAAATTTTGCCTTTTGTTCCATAAATGGTGGGTTCAGATTTATATCTGTGTATGTGGAAGTTCTGAAATCTTTCATGGACTCCATTAAATTTGATACTAATCATAATGACATAAATAGGTGATGATGAGGATGACAAAGATTATAATAGTAATAATTCTTTGCAATTCTTTACAAACAACACTATTGCATAGTTAGGTTAGGAACTATTAGGTACTATTACACTCATGTCATTAACCAAAGAAGTACGTTTAGAAGTGACTTGACCAAATACACTCTCCCTGGAAGAGGCAGGTCACATACACAAGTCAAATTTAATATTCTTTCCACTGCATATGGATATGATTAATGAGACTATTTGATTACGTTTGAATGTTACAGAAATGAAATTAATTTCCTAATAAGAATTTTTGAGAATATACATTTATAATTTTGAGGTAGTCTTTAGTATCAATTTCTTCCTTGGAGGAGGAAAGAGAAAAAGCCCACCATTTTGAAGATAGCAGATATTCCCTCTTTAAAATAATTTTATCATTGAGCATTATACATTAGGAGGACAATACTGTGGGTCCAAAGAAAGAAGCTATTTGTAGGTATCATCAACTCTTCTAAATTTAAGAACACATATTGCATTTCAAGGCAAATGGCAATTTTGGCCAATTTGGGATTGGAATTATGGAAGGAATTATGAAAGTTAAGTTCTTTCCAAACAGCATGAGATCATGACCATAAGATGCAGATGAGAGAGCAGAGATCCAGGAACCATGAATATACAGAACAAGTTATTTAAAAATAACAACCTTGGGGCACCTGGGTGGCTCAGGGGGTTAAGCTTCTGCTTTTGGCTCAGGTCATGATCTTAGGATCCTGGGAAGGAGCCCTGCATCCCACTTTCTGCTCAGCAGGGAATCTGCTTCCCCCTCCCTCTCTGCCTGCCTCTCTGCCTACTTGTGTTCTCTCTCTGTCAAATAAATAAATAAAATCTTTAAGAAAACATAACGATCTTATTAGTGATCTTACTGAACAAAAATTTAAAACTGAAATGTTTTGCAACAAACTAAGATCAGGCCAGTTTGTTTGTACTAGAAAGAAAGAAATATATAAGTAGTGTAGAATATGAACAGCATTCTGAATATTAAGAACCTATAACAAAAAATCTCTAACTTGATATTGCTTCATTTATAATGAAATATAATATAATTTGTTAAAAGTTTCTCCCCCCAAGTACTTTCCTTGAGAAATTCCATTTTTTGATTGGGTATAATCCCCAACCAGCTACTACTAACATCAAAACAGAGAGATACTCTGTCTAAATCATGGGCTCCATTTCACTGCATAAAAAGTCAACAGTTTTTCAGTAGAGAAACCAGTAATGATCATACAGTTAAATAATAGCTCCCTACCTGCCAGATTACTGTGATTTTTGGCATCCTTGGCATACACTCTTAATTTGGCCAAACACTATTTCAGTTGCTGCCATGTCATTCCCAAAGGTATTCTTTGGCTTCTAAATTGATCTGACATCTGCAGTGTTTCCAGGAATGAGGTTTAAAAATACAACAGTGATTCTGTGGCAAGGTATACAGAGGCTTGGGAATTCAAATACACAGTTGTTGTTTTTTTGTTTTTCATTTGGGAGTTATAATACATCTCCTATCTATGACAAACTTTCATATTAGCTCTTGAGAAGCTTTAAAGCAAAGTATAAATATATGATGAAAGTTCAAAGCACTACAGCCATGGTGGTAAAATTTTATGTAGCTAAAAACAGGATTTTTTAAAGAGCATCTGCTAAGAACTATCCCTCCACATTGTGGTTAATTATAAATTTCACAGACTTATTCCTCTCAATTTAATCTCCCTAATCTCTCTCGATTTAACTTCAAACGCCTGGTTTTACATCACTTTCCCTAACTATAACCAGGATATTCATGTTTATGTCATCCTATCTTTTATAGGCTTTATAAAGAACAAGTCTGATATTTATACTTTTTAGAAATCTGACTACATTCCGTTCAAATTTCCCCAATATTATTCTTCTAAATCTGAAAGTATTTTTAAGTATCCATTTTTCCTTTTTATTTTATGCTATCGTTATTTTATGGATTTCTAATCTCACTGAACTGTTATTTACCGAATTTTCTCTTCAGCATATTTTTGTCTCTTCTCTCAGTGTAACCATTTTTAATTCCTACAAAATCTTTCAAAAACAAATATATCTTTCCTTCTCATTGAGGTTTTATTTCAAACAACTTAAAAAAGAAGATATTACCCTACTGTTACCTTAATTCTCTTCCAAGTGGGACAGTGTTGATTTAGATCAGCAATTCCAAAGGTCAATATGTCAAAAGGGGAGAAAAATATTTTCTAGGGCCAATTAACTTTAGGATTCATTTTATCAGACATGATTAAATAAGATTTTAACTGTAAAATTTTATAGAATAATAGACAAATAAAATTTTTAAATCTCTAATGAATTCTTCCAAACTAATTTGTCCAAAGAATCTCTTGCATCCAAGAATCCTATAAATCAGTATTTACCCAAACCAATTTAGGGAGAATGTGAGTTAAATGTCAAGCACTTTATTTCCATATTTTACATAAACTATCTCTGTTTCTTTGCCTTTTCTCTCTCATGTGTCCCTACCCTCCCAGGATACATACCTAGTATACTGCAATTATTCTTCTAAGCATGGGAGATAGAGTGATAAAAGTATAGAAAGTTCACAGTTCCAAATAGGGGAGAAAAATTTAATATACAAGTTAGATAATTCAGTCAATGATGACTGCTATGCACAGAATAAAACAGTGGATGAAACTGAGGAACTGAGGTAGTTATTTAGATTAATTTTCAGATGTCTCTGAGAAGGTGATATTTGGGTTGAGACCTGAATGAAAACAGAAAGCCCAGTGTGAAAGTTAGAGGACAGAGAGCTCCAAACAAAGGGAAAAGCATATGCAAAGCTTCAAGAGTGGAAATAAGTTGGCGTTTTCCTGGAACTTAGAGCATCTAGTGCGGTTAGAGCAAAGTCAATGAGGAGGAGCGAGAGATAAGCAATAAGACTGGTGAGAGAGAGGCAGTGACCATATCATGTAGAGTCTTGTATGGAGCTTGGATTTTATTCTAAGTGCAATGAAAAGCCATTGGAGGATTTTAAGCAGAAGGGTACCATGGATTTTAAAAGATCACACTGTCTGCTGTGTGGAGAATGGCTAATTAGGGAGCAAAAGTAGAACCAGACAAACCATTAAATAGACTATTGCATTAGCCCAGATGAGCAAAGATTTCTTGGAGTAGGGCTGTAGCAATGCAAATGAGATGCATTTTGGAAAGAAACAACAGGATTTGCTGATGAGTATGCTATGGGAGCTGAGAGAAAGACAATTAATGATAATTCCTAGGTTAGTATAATCAACAGAGTGGATGTGATGCTATTTATTGATATGAGAAAGACTGGAGGAGGAAGATGAGGACAACAGGAAGATGAGAGGAAATTATGTTTTGAGACCCAAGTGGAGGAATCAAATAAATACTAATATATATAGGTTTGGTGATAAGAGGAGAGATTATATAAATATAGATATAGATATAGATATATTTGAAGATTGGAGAGTGTTTGCTATAGATGACATTAGAAGTTATGGGACTGGATAGATCACCTAGAGGGGTAAAGTTGACAGGAAAGAAGGGATTACTTAGGACCAAACCCTGGGAGAGACCTATATTTTGGCATTTTTAGTTTATAAATTATAAATTTTAAAATTACCTGTGTCTTGAGAAGCGGGCATTTTCAGGAAGCTTCAGTATCCTCTGAGAATTTATAGGTCACAGTTCTGGGGAAAACCAAAGAACAAAACTGTCAGATCAGGCCCAAATCAGATCTTGCAATCAGGTTCTCAATCAAAGGGGGCAAAGATCTGATGTCATATGACACTGAAGAAGTACAGCTGCAATATTCTTTGCCCCCTTATTCTATAAAGAATTACCATTTATATTAAGGCATAACACTGATATTCTGAGAACAAAACTGAAACATCATGAATACTGATCTAGGCAAGGAAATGCAGCAGTTATCCAGGTCGTGCACTAAGCAAAACTTTATGTTAAGAGATCTATTAGAATAGATGCTTCATTGCCTCAGGCATTTAAGGACTTCTTTTGAAATGCTGCTACTATTGCAAAGCATACAATAATCAATACATTCCAATCTGAAAATTTGTTTCAGCAGTTAAAATAATTTAAGAGAAATCCAGTAAATCCACAATAATGAAGTTCACCAGCATAAAAATATCCATCTACATATCTGTATGTCTATGTATTTGTCTATCTTTCTATCACTTAGTACACTGATATAATACTCCCAATTGATTATATTCTCCTCCAGATTTGAACTTTAAACAGCTCACATATCTTCAGAATGTTTTCTTTTTCATTTCTGAAGAAAACACTCTACTAGTGTTATTACATTGTTCCCAAGACAACAGAAAAACAAGCATAATGAAGTGACTCTATTTGAATACTGCCTAAATTAGGATAGCTCTTAGGGAAACTGAAGATTTTGTCATAAGAAAAAAGATCATAAATATTTAGTAAGTCATTAAGAAATTAATTACTAGATACATAGTGGTATACATTACGGTACTATATGTGTATCATACTAATATGCTTTTACTAGGAAATAACCAGTGGGTTGGGTAGTCAGCAGTTCCCATTTTATAAAATATGTGTAATCACATTCTGGCTTTGCACACTATAGATGATGATAGACGGTGCAGCCATAGCTTTGGGGATTTGCAAATGAAGAATGGATTTTTGGAACCAAGGAGTGTTTACAAATTGTAGCAGACTCTTATTTACAGCTTAAATCTGCTTTAGATTAGAAAACTTCAGTGGTAATCATTCTTTTGAACAATGACCTAACACAGTGGTGGTGAAAAGTAGCATAGTAGAGGAAAAGTAATAAAATGGAGAGTGAAAAGATTTGAATCATTGCAGTAGGTTGATGGAAAGGGGATCCAGTATCATCAATAACTGATCAGACTTGGTCTGAAGGCATAGCTCATTTGATAATCAGGTGCTGTGATGAAAAGATTTTTCTGCACAGAGTGGTTTAAAGAGAAAAAAAAAAAAAAAACTAAAACAAAACAAAACAACAACAACAACAAAAAACCCCTTTTGTTAAATTTGATCAGCATTTTCAAAGGACACACCATTGTATCACCTCCATCATTTCACTCTTACCAATTTTTCCCTCTTTAATGAAATGCATAATTATTCACTATATTACACCATTATTATTTAGAAAGAAAACATAAATTTAATCTTTGTGCTTATCTTTTTAAGTCCTATCTACATTTAATTTAGTGTTTATAAACTGATTCAGATTTGCACATTTTGAAGATTTTATTAGGCATAGCAACATCTAAGGTTATTTAACATTGTGAGAAATAATAAACAATGGTCCTGTCCTCAAGCAGCTTGAAACTGGTTTAGAAAATATTAAAAAAATAAAATTAAGTGAAAATGTAATCAGAGTAAGAATCATATTAGAGCTTAAATAAATATTTTTAAATATAAATAATCATTAATATAACATGAAAAGTATAGAAAAGGTCAGAGTGATGTCAGCAAGATAGTGGAATAGGACGTTTTAACCTTCAACAGAAACACTGATACCCATAGAAAAGAATAAGTTTATTGGACTCCAGGGGTCCATTTGAGAGATTCAAACACTTCATTAGAGCAAACATCCAAGAATAGATGCAGGAAGAAGATAAGAAAAAAAGTTTCAATTTATTTGTCACCCTCACTGAATGTGGCACAGATCAATGGCAAGAGAGACCTCTTTGACCAATTATTTCTACCACAGGGGAAAGTGAATGCTAAGTGAGTGCCTGGCTTCCGCAGCCTCATAGGACCCTGAGCAGAAGGCACAATTCTACTATATAGCATAGTGCCCATAACTAATAATACTGTAGTTAATATTTAAAAGAGGGTAGAAGCTATATTGTGTCATCACACATGAACACACCAATCTTGTCTTTTCTCACCCAGTACATGGAGGGAAATAGAATGCCTCCATTATCTGGGGTAGTTTGCAATAGGGAGGAAAGGAGAGAACACTCCTAAACTCATTTTACAAGACCAGCATTATCCTGATACCAAAGCCAGTCAAGAGAAGAAAAGAAAAGAAGAAAAGGAAATAAAAGAATATTACAAGATAATATTACTGATAGATATCCAAAAATCCCCAACGATGCTGGCAAGTTGAAATTATCAGCACAGTAACAAGATCATAAACCTTGATCAAAAGGGATTTATCCCTGAGATCCAAGGATGATTCATCATTTGTAAATCAATAAATGTGGTACATTGCATTAACAAAATGAAGGTTAAAAATCTTATGGTTATCTCAGTAGATGCAGGGCAAATGACAAAATTCAACACTTGTTCTTCGTAAAAACTCTCAGCAAGTTTGGTATAGAAGGGATATAACTCAACATAGTAACAACCATGTACTAAAAATCCACAGCTAACATCATACTCAACAGGGAAAAGCAGATGATTTTCCTCTAAGATCATAAACAGAATAAGGATACGCACACTTGCCACTCCTCTTCAGCATAGTACTCAAAGTCCTAGGCAAAGTAATTAGACAAGAAAAATAAATAGTTATCTACATTGGAAATTAAGATGCAAAATTATCAGTTTGCAGATGCCATATTTTATATAGATAGAAAATCTTAAAGACTACTCTAGGAAACTGTTATAACTAATAAACAAGTTCCACAAATTTGTAGGATACAGAATCAACATACAAAAATCAGTCACATTGCTTTGCACTGACAACAAATTTCAAAAAACAAATTAAGAAGACAATCCCATTTACAGTAGCATCAAAAGCAAAAAATATTTAATAATAAATTTAACTGAGGAAGTGAGATATCTGTACATTGGAAATTACAAACCATTGATGAAGGACTTTGAAGAAGACACAGATAAATGGAAAGACATCTCGTGTTTATGGACTGAAAATATTAATATTGCTACAATATCCATACTATTGAAAGGGATCTATAGATTATTCAGTTCCTATCAAAATTCCAATGGCATTTTTCAAAGAAATAGAAAAACAGTTTTAAAATTCAAAAGACCCTGAATAGCCATAGCAATCTTGAGAAAGAACAGAGCTAGACACATCACATTTCTTGATTTCAAATTATATTACAAAATAGATTACAATCCAAACAGGATTGTACTGGCATAAAAATAGACATAGATTTACGGAACAAAATGGAGACCTCAGAAAAAAAATCACAAATAAATAGCCAATTGAATTTTCACAGGAGCTCCATAAATACAAAATGGGAAAGTATAGTTTCTTCAATAACTTTTGTGAGAAAACTGGACCTTAACATGCAAAAGAATGAAAGCGGACCCATATCTACCATACACAAAAAACAACTCCAGTGGATTAAAGACTTAAATGTAAGACCTGAAACTGTGAAACTTTTAGAAGAAAACAGAGAAACAGCTCCTTGACATTGGTCTTGGCAATTTTTTTGGCTATAACACTAAATCCCACCAACAAAAGCAAAAATAAAATGGGATTACACCAAACCAAAAAATTTCTGCACAGCAAAAGAAACTATCAACAAAATAAAAGGCAAACTATATAATGGGAAAACATATTTGCAAATCATATTACCTTATAATAGGTTAATATCTAATATATATAAAAATCACACATTTTTGAAAAAAAAAAAAACCCTGACTGAAAAATGAGTAAAGAATCTGAATAAACATGTAAAAACAAAAACAAAAACAAACAAACAAACCATGAAAATAGCCAACAAATGTAGGAAAAGATTTTCAATGTTAGTAACCACCAGAGAAATACAATTTGAAACTACAATGAGATATTACCTCACATCTTTTGGAATAGCCACTATGAAAAAAAAAAAAATTGGTAAGTATTGGTGAGGATGTGAAGAAAAGGGAACCCTGATATACTGTTGGAGGAAATGTAAATCATTGCAACCATTATGGAAAAACAATACAGAAGTTTATAAACATAAATATGATATAACAATTTCACTTTTGAGTATTTATGCAAAAGAACTAAAATCAGAATCTTGAATAGATTCTTGATCTTCAAGAGAATCTTGAAGAGCACTCCCATGTTCATTGCAGCATTATTCATAACAGCCAAGACATCAGAACAACTTAACTTAAGCCAAGGCATGGAAACAACTTATGAATGAAGAGAAAAAAATGTAAACTTTAATCCATCTTTTAATTGATATATAGAGAAATATAGATATGTTTATATTTACATGGATTTAAATTTATATATTTATATGGGATATCACTTAGTATTATAAAAGGAAATCTGAAAAAAAAAAGAAGAAGGAAATCTGCCATTTGCAACAATGTGGATGGACCTGTAGGACATCATGATAATTGAAATAAACCACACCCAAAAAGACAAGTACTATATGATATCACTTATATGTAGAGTCTAAAGTAGTCAAACTCAGAAACTGAGAGTAGATTTTGGTTTTTAGGGGCAATGGGAGGAGAAAATGAGATGACTGTCAAAAGGCACAGTGTTTCAGTTATTCAAGATAAATAAATTTTGGAGATCTATTATATGGTTTGCCTAAAACTGACAATACTGTATTTTTTTGTTGAAGAGAGAGTAGAAGCTACATTGTATTCTATACACACACACACACACACACACACACACACACACCCATACAGGCACAAACAGTAAAAGTAAGAAAGGGGAAAGGAGGAAAGTTTGGGAGGGTGGATATGTCCATGGCCTTATGGTGGTGATAGTTTCTTAGATGTACATTTACGCCTAAACACATAGAGTTATATACATTAAATATGAACATCTTCCTACATGTCAAGTATACCTTAATAAGGTTGTAAAAAAATGAAAGCAAAAGTCTTGATGTATTTCACTCATTTAGAAATTCCTGGGTAGAAAATGGCTACATAAAAAAACTCTGCTCACTTCCAGGTCTAACACAAATTCTAAGACTTTTGTCGTCCATGTTTCTGGTTTTTTCCCCTTAGGATGCATCTAGAAGAATAGATGAAAAAAAAAAGGAAATCCCACCAAGAAAAAGCTTTCAACAAATTCATCTATAATTCTATTGATAGAAACATCAGATCAGTTAAATTCAATCTGTATGCATTTTGTGTTCAATATGTGTAAGGCACAATGCTAGCTATTTTTTCTTATTAATAAGGTTCTAAATACATTTTCTTATTTCACTAACTCATAGGATCAACCAAATATAGACTGTTGCAACTGTGAAAAATAGTAGGCTGCCAGATTGACTTAATCCAGAAAGGTCATTTATTTGTTACTCTCTATGAAAATGTTCAGACTATTTTGCATACCAAACAGCTCTGAATTGGAAAGATTTATTAATTCCACAGAAACAGGGTTAAAATGTGAACATATTACAAATTGAAGCTCACCATCATTTTCTATGAAGGTATATAGTCAGAGTATCTGTAGTTTGCAAATTAAGCACTGGTCTGAAGGCTCAAAATTTTCTCATTAAAAGAAAAACTAAAAGTATGAGAATATTTAAATTTATATAAAAAGAGCCCTAATCTCACTCTCCTAACTTTTTTTATACTTTTGCATACAAAACCATAAATAAGCTACATCTTAAGAGTTGAAATAACAGTGTATATGCTGTTAACAATATTTCTATTTGTCTTTAATATCTGCTCACAATCTGTCAAAATGGTAGCAGTCTGCCACATGCGGCTATTGAGATTGGAAAAGTGGTTAGTTCAAATTGAAATACGTTGTAAAAATAAAATTTGCAACAGATTTCAAAGACTTAGTGGCAAACAAACATACCTTCAAATGTGGCAAACAAAGAATGGGAAAACTCTTATTGATAAGGCTTTTATATTAATTGTAGATTGAAATAATATTCTGGGTATTTTAGTTAAATAAAATATATTACCAAAATTAATTTTACCTTTTTTTTTTAACTTTTATAAGGTGACTACTAGAAAAATTTAAAAGTACATTTGTAGTTCACATAATATTTTATTTGAACAGCACTGGACTATGCAATATTTGTGTTTTGCTTTTAATGCTCAAGTAATATTCCTGTATATTAAATCATGGCAGAATTATGCATTTAGTCATTCTAACATTCTGGCTGCTTCCAGCAGTTTTTCCAGTCTTGGTAATGCCACAATAAACAACTTAAGTGTTTATAGCCTTCAATTTCTTTTAAATTATTTAATGAGAATAGAATATATATATATGATATATATAGAAATATACCCAGCTAAATGCCATTGTTATAGGTCTTATTACATGTAAGTATAATGAACTTTATGAGAGGGTTATATACATTTGTAGTGTTAATGATACTAAATTAGTACACGAGGTTTACTGAAACCATTCTAGAATTAGTTGTTATATGCTTAAAAATTGCTACTTTAATGAATATAAAATGCATTCTCAAGGTTACTTTAATTTTATTTTTAGTTTTTACAGAAAATGATTATATATTTATATTTATTAATGCATTTTCTTCAAATTGGCTCTTCTTATTCTTTGCTTATTTATTTGAAATTTTATATAAATCTGACTTGTATAAATGTGAAGGAAATGCTTCCATTTAAATAGAAGTGGTAAGGAAATGGATGAGATTTGACAATTATTAAATGCCTACTCTATTCCAACTACTGTTGAGTAATTTTACATATTTACTTTGCATTTAATCTTCATGCTTATCTCAAACATAGGTATTTAATCCCATTCAAGTAACTGAAATAAAGAGGTTTCATACGTTTTCTGAGAAGCACAAATCTATTTAAGAAAAGTCCTAAGCAGATAATCTTTAAAGCCTGTATTCTTTCTACCATAAAACTTTTACATTTGATGTAATTGAACATTTGATGTAACTATTTTCTATTTTTTTCTGCCATTTTGTTATTTGAAGATAAATGAAATTTCTTTTATACTTGTAATATTTTTAAGGAACTTTCTAATGTGGTAAAAGGTTTAGGGAAGAATTCTTGAAAAAGCAGAAAATAGAGGTAAAAAACTAGATTTTGAAAAAGACTATGAGAAAAAACAAGTTATAATTAAATTTGAAAAAATTCTATTATGTAGGCATTTTTTGAAAGATTATATAGCATTTATTTAGCAAATATTAACTGCATATAGGAGTAATCCAGGTGCTGGAGAGATGAGGCAGAATGCCTCCTTACCCAAGTGATTTATTCAAGTGACAAATAACTATACAATAAGAGGAAAACACATGCTGCCTAAATGTCACACGATGATTCTCTCTCTCTCTCTCTCTCTCTTTCTCTCTGACACACACACACACACACACACACACACACACTACATAATCTCAGTAGATGAGGAGAAATTTATTTAGGAACCAAGGTAGAAAAAGATATTCCAGGTAAAGGAACTACATGAACAAGTAAAGGACTAGACATATTTGAAAAATGCTGGAAAATCTCAGTTTTATTGATGCTTAGATTACTGGGTTAGATGAGAAGGGACGTGTTAGACAGATCTTGGTTACCATTTATTGAACAGCCTCTGTGTTCCAAACACTGGGATCGTGTTTTGCATATATTTTCTCTAATTCTCACATTTTTTATTATTACATTTAAAGATGGAGATTCTGTACTTCAAAGAAATAAATACCTTAAGTTTACACACAACTAGTTAATTGTGCGTGAGGTGCTAACCAAGTCTGTCTACACAGGATTTTACTTTTTAAATATGACTCTAGTTTATGAGAGGGCCTTTTAGATATTATGATGTATTTGGGGGACAAATTACATTTAAATTAAGATTAATATTTTAAGAAGACAAACCAAATTAATGATGCTGTTTATGGCCTGAACACTTGGGTAGTACAGGGCCATTTAGAAGGGGAAATGATTTCCCAACTGTGGGAAATCTGACCAGAATCAATGAGGATCCCAACCAAGACAATGAATGTAAGAACGGAAAGGGCCGGGGGAAGGTTTCAAATCTCCGTAGAGTTGGAATGAATAATACTCAGAGACTACCTAGAAGAGAATTTTTATTTTAAACAAAGCCAATTAAATAACATATAGTGCATTATTATTTCAGAGGTAGAGGTTAGTTTTCACTAGTTCACACCCAGTGTTCACTACATCCTGTGCCCTCCTTAATGTTTATCCCGCAGTTATCCCATCCCTCCCCCTCCTCCCTCTATCCTTTCCCACCCTCCAATAAGTAATAAATAAATAAGTTAGTAAAGGTCAAATGCCACAGAGAAATTGCAGACTAATTATAATAAAGAAGCTATGGAATTTAACAATTAAATCATAACTTTGATCATCTTGAGGAAAATTTATTATGTCAAATGTCTGCATGGATAAAATTCATATTTAAGTTATTTCTACCTAAAATAATAATAATAGTAATAACATTAGTTACATGCTATTTTACAATTTGCAAATATAGCTATTGATACACTTTTTTAAAAAAGATTTTATTTATTTATTTGACAGAGAGATAGAGAACACAAGTAAGTAGAGAGACAGGCAGAGGGAGAGAGAGAAGCAGACTCTCTGCTGAGCAGGGAGCCTGATGCAGGCCTCAATCCCAGGACCCTGGAATCATGACCTGAGCAGAAGGCAGCTGCTTAACCAACTGAGCCACCCGGGAGCCCCTCTACTGATATACTCTTGCTTGAAGAATAATCATTATATTCATGGGAAATTTTCAGGCAGTTTGGAAGCCAGTTACAGAAAAATCTAAGCCTTAATGCCAGGTTCTCTAACTCCAGACCTGACACTCTTTTAGATTCATCTGAAAAAAGAGTGTCTCTTTTAATTCAACTGAACCCTCAGTTATTTTGGACAGCAAGTGAGATGCTGATGTTCAGCAGAATAAACTCAGTATTTGACATCTGGGATTGAATAAATCCTGGACCTGCCACACACAAGCTGTGTGAGCCTCGTTGCCTCATCTGAACCAGAGGATAATAATACCCTTCCTTGAGTATGGCTGTGAAAATTAAACTTGAACATGTGATAAGGAACTGTCACTAAATAAAAGTTTTCCTCTTTAAGTTCTGTAAAATAAATGCAGTATTCATTCTTATTTTAAAATATGACAGTTACTAATAACATCTTAGTTAACCAAGTGAAATAAATATTTCTAAAACACTGAGATTTTTTTTTATAATCAAAGAAATGTTCACAATCAGAAAAAGATCTTGTTATCTGGTCTCTGTAATTGTGCAATAGGCAATCATGTATAGGAATGGGTATTTCACATTTTAAATCTCATTTTTAAAATAATTTGAAATAAGTTGCTGCAGTTGCTAAGTATTCAATAAGTTGCTAAAACTTTCAACATTTTTTCCCATTACAAGTACATTTTGCAGGAAAACTTGTAAGCATTTTCCTATAGATGGAAATGATTATATTTTCATTTTCAGTATCTTGTATAGAAGAAACCATTTATGAAGCAATGATTTTATAGGAATATTTAGAACTTTTAGTTATAGTGTTGACTAGTAGAAATGGAAAGAACTAAAATCAATGATTATATTCCAACTTTGCTCCCAAATAGTTGTGTGACTTCTGACAAATTACCAAGTTTTCTTTCACAGGTTTTCTCAGATGAAAATAATAGCTAAAATGTACTAAATATAATGTTCTAAGCATTTTAATTTACATGTATTAAATCACTTAATGCTCTGAAGAGATATGTGAGGCAGCATTTTCTGGATGTGAAAACTGAAATACATAGAAGCTTTTTTTAATTCACAGTGCCAATAAATACTAGGCCAGGATGAAAATCCAGGAATTCTGACATCGGAGTTTATGCCTGTGATCACTGCTGTAGTATCCTCTGGAATAGCTAAAGCCATAGAATTCTAGGCACTAGAAGAGCATCTAGAATCATTATCAGTAACCTTTATAATTTTATACACAAGGATATTGATACATGGAGAAGTTACATGATGTGTCAGATTAGATCACAGTTAGATCTGGACCAATAGCCCAGCTCCCCCAACTTTCTAAATACCTGTTTTACTATATATTTCCTTGATCCCTCTCTTCTGAGGATAAAATGATAATTTTATAGAACCAGTTTAGTATGGGTTAATCTTATAATTGTGGCTAAGTGGCACAGATTATTATTATTTTTAAAGATTTTATTTATTTATCTGTCAAGAGAAAAAGAGCATGGTGGAGCAGCAGGCAGAGGGAGAAGCAGGCTCCCAACTGAGCAGAACTCAATCCAATGGCCCTAGGAACATGACCTGAGCCAAAGGAGATGCTTAACCTACTGAGCCACTCACGTGTCCCTGCACAAATTATTATTAATAATTATTGGGTACTTGGACATACTGTGTCAAATATTTTGTATTTTGACAGTGAAGTGTCATGGAATGGGTCTCAGACATTTCTGGTCCAAAATTGTTCCAGTTATCTTAATAGTTCAGTTCTTCATGGAATTCGTCAGATTTTGAAGTTCAATCAGGTAGTCAACAAGAAACTATTCTTATAGAACAGTGCTCCTCTAAATTTCCTGGTCACCCCTGCAATTATGTTTCTCATGTGACTGCTGATATAATACACACAGAAGAGCTATAAAAACACACTCTTCTCACCATTTAGAATACCCCACCAATCCTTATGGTCCACTCTTCCACCATGGTGGCCTTGGAAGCCATGTTCCTTCAAGAGTATGGGTAAAAGATGGAAACAGGTTAAATCCATGAGTCAAATGAGTCAATGCTTAGAGGAGAGACACCACCAGAGATACTTGCCATGACAGATAAAGCTTCAGTGAGAATGAACATTTAAAGTATTAAGCCATTGGTATATTGAGTTTTATTTGATTCTTCAGCATACTCTTACCTATTTTAAACAATACATATATTGGTTTTGGAAATGGAACATGGAAATGGTGAAAATTCTACAATTTGTGGTAAGTAGTTTAGCAAATGAATCACAAGGAGAGAGAGAGAGAGAGATGGTAACTTGAAAATCCGTCCATATCTTCCCCAATATTGTCTAAGGTCAGACTTCTAAATCCTAACATTTCTACCATTTCCACTAAAGGAAGTTATGGTGGAGTTTTCACTTAGATAGATAATTAAATTCTGAAAAGTATTTATAAATCCCTATAAAATGGAGATTAAAAAAGTTATTTCTCAAGGTTGAAAAGGATAAATGACAGAGAGTGTTTCAAAGCACTTCACACTAGAAAATATTTAGATGGTCCTGAAGAGCATGAATAAAAAGTAGAGAGAAAATGCTGAGAAGAAAATTGTGAGATGAAATATACTTTACTCTGGAAAATATAAGATACTTCTAACATATATTCAAGTTTCGGTAATATGAAATCAGCTAATGGAATCAGTATTTTTAATTATAATTTTAACTGCAATTTCTATAATTAAGATGAAAAAGTAAAGTTTTAAAAACCTATCATGCACTTAATTGCTCATTCATAACATATACATAATAAAGTATATTGTTATTTATGTTCAAAAAAGGTATTTTGGAAAACACAAGATCTAAATTCAAATTAGTTTACTGCCTAAATTATACTCAGTAATTTAACCATATTAACCTTCAATATTTCATCTAGACAATGCAGATTAAAAAATCACTCCAATTATTACTTAATATTTTTTAAAATATATATTACTTGCTTAGTTTATTTTCTGGATCAATAAAAGTGATAAAGTATCAGTAGCTATTGCATTATTGCAACAAAAACTTCTATAATGATCATCATCACCATCTTTATACATGCTCAATATCTCTCACCAAAGATAAGAGCCCTCAGATATGGACTCAACAGGATCCTTACCTTAAATTTAAAACAATGGAGTTACCACAAAGACATGTGTAATACTGAAATATTTCCCTCACAATTATAAAATCACTTCATTTTTCAGTGGGATAGTTCATTTGTCTGAAAAGGATTTCAAAAATTTAAATGATTGTATTTCTTCTTTTAAAGATTGTATTTATTAATTTGAGAGAGCACATGAGAGAGCCAGCAGGAGCAGAGGGAAGAGGGAAGGGCAGAGGGAAAGAGAAGCAGACTCCCTGCTGAGCAGGAAGCCCAAAATGGGGCTCAGTCCCAGTACCAGGAGATCATGACCTGAGCCAAAGCCCGATGCTTAACCTGAGCCACGTAGGCACCACTAAAGGATTTTAAAAGGGCTTTAAAAATGATTTAAGGGGCGCCTGGGTGGCTCAGTGGGTTAAAGCCTCTGCCTTTGGCCCAGGTCATGATCCCAGGGTCCTGGGATAGAGCCCCGCATCGGGCTCTCTGCTCAGTGCAGAGCCTGCTTCTCTCTCTCTCTGCCTGCCTCTCTGCCTACTTGTGTTCTCTGTCAAATAAATAATTAAAATCTTTAAAAATAAATAAATAAATAAATAAATAAATTAAAAATGATTTAAAAATCTGGTGTATTGTCAAAAAAATCAGTTGTGTCATTATTTTCATTCAACATTAATATGAAGAGTAAATAGACTATTTATCTAAAAAGGTGAATGTAATTTTCACAATTAAACAAAAGAACCTCACCTTTAATATCCAATGGAATCTCAGATAGCATTATCTATCAGTCATTACCTGCATTATTCTGTCTTCTTCAATTAAAATTTTACATTTTTAAATGTGAAATCTTTGTGACATTCAATAAGGTTGCAGTTCCGTTCTGTATGCAGTCTTGGCAGATTGTCACCTATTTTCCTGAATGAGCTTTCATTAATTTGAAGCATGAGGTTGGTAATCTGTTAGTTTTTTCACAGTGCAGCTGAAAACCCTTTTGGCTCAATTTGTGACACCTTTCACAGAGATTTTTCCTTTGGAGGCCTCTCAAAATTCTTAACTGGCCTCATTATTTCATTTAAAAGTTTTGTGGGATATTTTTAAAAGCACTCAGAAACCTCATGAGTTGACAGAGGATAATCTCACAATACCTAAGCAGTACTAGACAGCAGGGAAAGAATGCTGGGCAGGGAGCACTTTGCAACAGACTGAATGGTGAGTTTCCACAGTTCCTTTTCTACTCAGAAGAACTTCTGAATGACCTGAATATAAGCCCCGGCCTCCTGACTTCATGATACACAGTTTATACTGGATCAAACCAAATGTTTTTAGAGAATGTATCTGTTTATGTGTATGAGTGGTTAATTTTCCATTTTTTCTCAAAAGTGAGTATATTTGTCCCTATTTTAAATGTAAAAATAGTTGTGAGGAAAAAGAAAACATTCCTCTCTAGACATTAGATTTTTAATCATATGAATGCATTATTAGTCAGAGCAAAGGTGTACAAACCATCTTTAAAAAGCAGAAAGGATCTGAGGTTGTAAGAACTGATTCTATCTTGACCAAATTCATTAAAATACATAGAGAAAGCATTTGGTTTTAAGAAAGAAAATTACCTAGACATGAAATAAATCTAAAATCATTGAACCTTACTACATTCTAGGAAGTATTCTAAATTCTTTAGATTAGCTTTCATTTAATCCTCACACAACAATGCTATTCTTACTATGTCAGTGGTGGACCAGGTTATCTGAATCTGTTGTCATTAGACATTCTTTTCTTCTAGTGCAATCCATTTGTTCAGAATCCATACTTTCCAGGCAGTTATTAATTCGGTTTTCCTACTTATAAGGATATAGCTCAGTATGTTGAAATAAGTATTTTGATAGGTTTGATAATTATTTCTCATTATAAATTTATAAAGTACCATTTTGAATTCATACACAATTGCTTATAATAAGAAAATTTTCATCCAAAGGTAACAGAATACCAGATCAACAGTGGCTTACAACATAGGAGTTAATTTTTCTCTCATAACCAGAAAAGTGAAGATAGCCAGCTGCTGCTGTTAGTTTTAGGCTTGCAAATGCTAGGACCAGACTCCCAGACTCCTCATGATCACAAGATTGTTAACCTCAGCTCAAGGAAACATGTCAGTATTCAAAGCAAGAATTAAGATGAAGGATAGATGTCCCTAATATTTGGATTTTTTTTTTAAAGATTTTATTTATTTATTTGACAGAGAGAAATCACAAGTAGGCAGAGAGGCAGGCAGAGAGAGAGAGAGGGAAGCAGGCTCCCTGCTGAGCAGAGAGCCCGATGCAGGACTCGATCCCAGGACTCTGAGATCATGACCTGAGCCGAAGGCAGCGGCTTAACCCACTGAGCCACCCAGGCGCCCCCTAATATTTGGATATTTTAAAAGGGAAGAGAAAGCTTTCCTAGACATTGGCAGACATTGGCCAGAGCTCTTTAACATGTCCACCCCTACTAATAAAAAGATTGGAAAAATGAAGGTTTATATTTTTCACCTTATATAGGATATATAGCAGTGAAGAGAAAACAGAAGCTCGTTTGAAAATGGTGTGTTACCCAGCAGAGTAACACTCATAAAAGAGGGACTGCCTCTGGGGTTATTGACACATTTGGGTTCTGAGTCTGTAAGCTGAATAGCTAGGCTCCATGGATGATAGATGCACCAAGGTGAAGGAAAGTATCAGTGAAAGACAGCAAGGCCACTTTCTTCTGGCATCACCTCTACAATATATATCATTCATTTTGAAATTTCTAAAATTAGAATTGAAAATTTCCAAGTAACCAATTGGCAACACAATAAAGACCAGTCTTATATTTCTAATCTGTCTTATATTTCCATCTGTCTTATAAATAACATTATTATTTTCTACCACATTCATTTCTCCATATCCATGTATCTGTGATCTCGGAGTGGTTTCCTAAGAATAGAACACACCAAAACTCTTGTCAAGTCCAGTACTCATAAGGGACCATGACCAACGAGGATTTTATTTACACAAACATTTGTGAGTCCTGTGGGAAAGGCAGTAGGTACTACAGTTGATGAATCACACCAACAGAACTGCAGGAAAAAAACAATGACTCTCAATTACTGTGGCAGAAAAAGACTGGGAAAGAAACCCTACTTGAGATAGAGAGCCCAGATGTATGGTCTGACAATGTGGGTGGGTGCCAGGGAGAACAAATGATTCTGAGAATAGAAGTGGGTAAGCATAAAATCTGTGGTCTGACATATTCAGTTTCCTAGAAACTAGGGAATTGTGATCAACTTAAAGAACCAATGAAATGAAAATGCTCTGTGAATCAATACCATTCTGTTCTTCTTCATTCTATTTGCAAACCAGGGTTTTCAAGTTGCTAGAAAATAGTAGGTACTTAATAAATATTTAATATGTGTACACACACACACACACACACACACACACATACCCCAGTTCTCTTAAACCCAAAGTTCAAAGAAGCCCATTGGGTGGTCTCTTGAATCTATGAATGATTAACTTTCTACAGTCCTGAGACATGCTCAGGCAAGGACAGTGAAAGATGTTCTAGGGTACTGTCAATAGGAGCAACAGCTAGACTGAGGGTAAAGGCTTTCAGTCTACAGGGTGGGTTTTAGGACCTGGAGAAGGGAAGAAGACAAGGTATTTGTAGCATAGTGGTTAAGAACAGAGGCTTTGGATATAAATATGATTAGTTTTAATCTAGGTTCTTCCAGTAATTTGGGATCTTGGTCAAGTAATCTTGTCATGGACATAGAGAGGCTCTGCCCAAATACACTGTCAAGGAGGGATTTGCTGCCCTGATAGAGGAAGCATTGTTGGCAGAAAGTCTGTAGCTGTTAGCACTTAAAGGATGTTTGAACTGCAGACCCACTTCTCACAAGGTCACACCTTTCCTGGAGGCCACATGAATTAACTGTTGGAGGCAGGGCTATAAACATGGAGTCATTTTACCCTCAGCCCAACCTGGACAATTCTGAACAAGTTAAGTTTTAGCTCTAGAGATCCCTTTGAGGTCTGCTGAGACTGTCCAGCCTGCATCAAAGCTAAACCTCTTTTTCTGCCTGATTTTTCTTCTTTTTTCTCTCTTTCACAAATGTCAATTTTGGGAACCATTTCTAATATAAAACTTGCACCCTAAATTTTGTCTCAGAGTCTGCTTCCTGGAAATCTTAACCTGTAATATATCTTACCCAGGGATGTTTAGTTCTTCTCATTTGAAAAATGAAGATTGGTAACAAAACCAATTTCCTTTTTTGGGGCCTTATATTTTCTTAATAACAAAATATAAGGTTATTATATTATACTATATCAAAGAGACCTCCAAACTAGTTAGATTTGAGAAATAAATTACATAAATAAATTACATAAATTAAAGTTAGTCTAATATCACATGAGTAAATTGCTCAGTGTTTAACTTGACATAGATGACATAGTGATATATCAAATGCATGCAAATATTAATATTTCCTTTTATTTTTCTTGGCATTTAGAGCCAGGAATTTTTTTCAGGATTATATTACAATGATATAAATTATTGCTAAATTTTTCTTCCAGAATTAAATTTTTTAGGTGAAAAGAGTCTCTTTATTGCAGTATTTTCCAGTAACTACTTTATTACAGGACCCCTGTTTACCATCTTTTTAAAATTTCAGTACATAATATATTGCAAATGTAAGAACACAGTTTTCTTTTTAAACATTCTATGAACTAATTTTAGATGTTTGTGATTTACAAAATATTTCTATTTGTTGGAAGAGACACAAAGGTCTTTTAGATAATTTAAAAGAGTGGTATTCCAGATTCTGGGAAGCAAACTGCAATTACTACCAGTGTTACTGCAATTCTTTTTATCAAGTATCACCATAAGTAGACAAATTTAAAGGTAAATTCATCAGTGAGTTAATGTAACTATCATCAAGAACAAAGACTACGTTTAGTGCATTTAAAAACCTCATTCCCTGAGCTAGGAGACATATAAAGAATGTGAATTATATTAATAGATTCAGAATATATAGTATAATCTGAAAGATTGACATATTGAATAAATGAAAAGGAGACATAAGCTCAAATGAAAAACTATAGTCAGTATAATGACAAATCTTCAAACAAATAAACAAATACAAGAACTTATTATTTATAAAATACCATGCCAAGCACTTCAGAGAATACAAGACAAGTAAGTTTGCAATTTAGTATGCAATGAAGAAAAGTACACAAAAATCAGGAAATTGTAAGTATAAGAAATGAAGGATATGTTAAGCATAAAAAATACTGAAATGTGCCAATGGAGATCAAGAGAGGGAAACATCACACGTGTTTGGATGAAAAATTTAGAAAAGAATAGGAAAATACCTTTCATAAATGGCATTTATGATTTCAAACTTTTAGATGGAAAGAGGCAGGTTGGGGGAGTCTTTTCAAGCAAAGAAACAGCCTAAACAGGTTGATCCTGCTCGGGGTTATACAAAAGAAATGTCTGGGAACAGAAAATAGTGAAATTAAAAATTCAGAGTATATTTAAAGAAGTAGATGGAGATGAATGCAGAAGAAATAATTAGGTGGTAAATTATTATTGAATAAATACATACATGCATATAAATGTCTTATATTTCTAAATTTAAAAATTTATCCTTTTTCAATAAATATGTGCAAGTTGGCTTGACTCTACACACAGACATACTTAAAACAAGAAAGTAAGGAATGTAAAATGATTTTTTTAGACTCATCTTCCAATATCATTTAGGAGACATATTACTAAAGGGGATGGAGATGGAAAAGGTGAATTCCCAAAATACAAAAACAATAATTCTTCACATTCATCCTGTCTGCTTCATCCTATTTAAGCCTGTAATACTCCTTGCAAATTTGTGTGCTTGCAATTTCGAAAGCTCAGCCTCTCTCTGAGGCCTCAAGTTCAGGTCAAGGTGTTGTGATCCTTCTAGAGATTTTGTAACCTTCCCATCTACTAAAAACTAGAATCCCACAGAAATGTGACTCCTATAGCTAAAACAAAATGAGCATCTGCATCATTTTTCTCATGTTTCTATGTGCACTATCATCTTCTCAATCTTATTTTTCCTGTTGTTAATCTATCTTCTACCTCGTAACTTCTTTCCTTGACATCTATTATGTTCTTCAAGCCCCACATCATCCTCTCACTGGCAAGAATATCACACAGCACCTCTCTATCTTCAAAATCTCAAATTAGGTGGTTACTTTCCATTATTATAAACCATTTACCTTTTCTTTCTTTCAGGTTCACTAAACTTTTTTTTTTTTTTAAAGATTTTATTTATTTATTAGATAGAGATCACAAGTAGGCAGAGAGGTAGGCAGAGAGAGAGAGGGGGAAGCAGGCTCCCTGCTGAGCAGATAGCCCGATGTGGGGCTCGATCCCAGGACCCTGGGATCATGACCTGAGCTGAAGGCAGAGGCTTTAACCCACTGAGCCACCCAGGCGCCCCTAAACTTTCTTTTTATTCTCAGTATGAATTCCTCTCACTCAACCCTGCCAATTTATTCAGTTCTTTGTTCTCTAATTATAATTGACTAGAACTCATCGTGACTTTTGTCTCCATTACTACACCCATCCCTAGAGTTTATTGCCTTTTCTCTGCTTCCAGGTCATGAATTATTGTTGGTTAAAGATTTAAATACATGAAGCCAAATTCTCCTTAAAAAAAGCATGGCATTCATCTTTTACTGGGAACTCACCATTGCAAAACATTATTTAATTCACACATTTCTTTTCATCCCCTAACATATTCCCAAGAAAGCAAGACCAAAATTTGCACATCCCCATATCTTTTTAAATCCCCAATTCACACATACTTTAATAGCAACTCCCAGCATGAACTTCCTCAGATAATATCCTCCCAAACTCAACAAATTACTTTTATCATATTTATCTCTTATTCTATCATTTGGTCTCAGAGAAATCTCTTTTCTGCATTTCAGTCCCCACATCTTTATTTTAAAATGCTTGCCTTAGTGTGCCTGGGTGGTTTACTCAGTTAAGCATCTGCCTTTGGCTCAGGTCATGATCTCAGGGTCCTGGGATCAAGCCCCACATCAGACTCCCTGCTCGGTAGGGAGTCTGCTTCTCCTTCTCCCTTTGCTCCTGTCCCTGCTTTTGCACTTTCTTTCTCTCTCAAATAAATAAAGTCTTTTTAAAAAGTTAAAAAATAAAATGCTTGACTTGGGGCAACTCAGTGGCCCAGCTGGTTGAGCATTTGACTCTTGATTTTGGGTTCATGATCTTGGGGTCATGAGATCTAGCCCCTCCTCAGTGAGTACAACATGGGGCTCTGTGCTCAGTAAGGCATCTGCTTCTCCTTCTCCTTCTGCCCCTCCCCAGCCCCTCAAATAAAAATAAATCTTAAAAAAAAAAAATGCTTGTCTTACCATACACTTAGCCCCCTCCTTGCCAATGTTTATTCCCTCAAGCTGAGGTCTACCAGAATATTCCACTACAAACCCTATCAAGACAAAAAGTCTAATTCATCATCTTGGCCACCTGTCTTTTATTTAGTTAATATAGTTAACCAGTCTTAATGTTTAGATAATTGTTTCATTTGCCCTCACATCAGTTGTCAGGTTCTTTAAAATCTTGCACAGGATATATATTTCATCCTGTCTCACCTCTTTTTAGTACTGCTGCCACCAGCATTAAAAAATGAGGAACTGGTGTGATATGTTGACTTCACTGGTGCAGAAACCTCTTACTTAGTTTGATTCTGCTCTTATTTGTCTTTCATATATTATTTCCATGTTAGTTTTTTGAAAAAAATATGCACTACTACATTGTTTGCTTTGTTGACAGCACATCATTTGCCAAATAGTCTCAATTCATGAGTCTATCACTTAAAATTCTCCTGAATTGATCAGCTGTATTTTTATAATTTTGCATTATTCCTCAAAATGAGCTTTACACTCTACCCAAACTGACTTCACTACTCAGATACACTCTTGAAATGTAACAAGAAAAAGACAAGAAAAGAAAAGTACTGGGTGGACCAAATTCAGGTGAGGGGGCTGATGAGATACTCAGCACTGGAAGGCAAAAATAGGAAATTTTCTGTGTAAAATTCTCAATTTAGTGTTTTGTGCCAGCTACTTTTATTTTATTATAATCTCTTCCTTTTAATCTCCATTTGGCTTATTCACCTACAAGTATATGTATATGTACTTTAAATCTCAAGTTACTTTTCTATTAACCAGTCAAATGTGCCCTTTTAGGTTTTAATTTTTTTAATATAGATTTTATTTACTTATTTGAGAATGCAAAAGAGATCACAGAGGAAGAGGGAGGGGGGAAAGCAGACTTGCTGCTGAGAGGAAAGCCCAAATTGGGGCTCTATCCCTGGACCCTTAGATCATGACTTGAGCCAAAGGCAGATGTTTAGTAGGTTTTAATTCTCATAAATCCAATTACAGTATTTGTTATCACTGACCAACTCTTCATTTTTGAAAAAGATCTTTTTGCTTAACTACGTGTTTTTAGAATTCCTTTTACCTAGAGAGTCATTATTTTTCTGACCCTTAATTATACATTCTCTCCTCACTAACCTCCCAAATGTGAAACTCAAAGAAAAAGTGTTGTTTTTTCTCTACATTTCTTCTCTTGTTGATTTAATCCTAATTAATGGATATAGATTTATAATGCTAAAATATACTTATCTTTGACTTCTCATCTGAGTTTTTGTCATATATCTCCAACATCTTTCAAAATATTGGTATTGAATATCTCATTTCTTGAATCTAGAACTTAATTTAAAAAGCTTTCCATCCTAGCTTTCCAACTGTTATTTTTTTGTTTTTCCTATAGTACCACCTTGGAATATCTATCCTCTAGGATTCTCTGCACATGGCAGGGTCATAACTAAATTGGAATATGAATTCCATGGAATAGGCATATAATCCTTCTCCAAGGAATAAAAGAACAAGTTAATAGGCTGCCAAAAACTCTATTCTCAATCAGAACTGCAGGAAGCTGAGGACAGAGTGGTAAAAGCACCTTAACATCAAAAATAGGGGGTATAATAATAATATTAAATGCAAAAGAGGAAAAAGTTTCCATGTAAATTCAATGTAATCTCTATATTTATTTCAGACATCTTTTAATGTTATTAAAACAAGGCTTCAAACAATAAGAAATGTCACTTTATCAACTTTTTTCCTACACATTGAAGGCTTATAGTCTTTGTACCCTGACTTCCCCGATCCTCACAATGTATAATTTATGCTATTTTCTTTTTATTTTTTAAGATTTTATTTATTTATTTGAGAGAGAGAGAACATGAGAGGGGAAAAGATCAGAGTGAAAAGCAGACTCCCCATGGAACTGGGAGCCTGATGAGGGACTCGATCCCAGGACTCTGGGATCATGACCTGAGCCAAAGGCAGTCACTTGACCAACTGAGCCATCCAGACACCTGCAATTTGTGCTATTTTCAAATCAGTTAGAGGATATAGGAGAATTTAGTGATAGCTTTTTTCCACATTCTGCTTATACTTTTTAATGAAATTCTTTGATTTTGGAGGTTGTACTGTTATAAAGAATAAACTGCATTTGTAAAAATAGCTACTTCCAGGTTCTATTACTAACATTCAAAATTCAACATAAAGGCAAGCAGAGGAGATACAAAGGAAGGAGAATATAAAAGACCTTCTGAATTGTTTGGAAAAGACATGAGACCTATTGGATGATATCTAGGGGGATATTTAGCATTTAATGAGGAAGGTAGAGATTGAATAATAGTTACAAGATAGTATAGAACCTAAGAAAAGTATTAATTTAGAAAGAGATACAAGCATATTTAGGAATAAAAGAGTAAGAATAAATAACTACTGCTACCAGTGAAAGAAATAATTATAGCAATGAACCTCAAAGAATGTGGCAAAGAATACATTTTGAAATATATATATATATACGAAGATACTTTCTTTAGAAAAGAGGAGAGATATAGGATTCAGAATCATAAAGGGAAGTATAAGTTACATTTAGAATCATCTAGTAACTTATGTAGAGGGTTACTCATTGCAAAAAGATGTATGCCAAAACAATCATTACAAAAGATAATAGCATGTAACTGGGTTACATTTCTGATTCCAATAATATAAATTCTAGGTATTCCAAATAACTAAAATATATATATATATATATGCTAGATCCAATAATGTGTATGTATATACATATATTTGTATTAATATTAAATTTATAAATTTATATTACTGGAATACACACACACATATAAAATTGGCAATATAAAATTTGCCTCTCCTATTACTTAGACTGTTTAGGGTAACAAAGCAAGAACAAATAACAAACTATAAGTAATAATTATAAATAATAATAATGTTATTATAACAATTATATAAAACAAACTATAAATAATAATAAATAACTATGTAAGTATAATTAAAATTAAATAACTATTACTTTATGTTTTCTTGTAATCTCATTATGTAAATATCCAATCAACACTAAAGGCATAAATAATTTTATTATCAAGTTAAATGGTGACATCAATCCCTTCCTCTTATTCTTGGAAGTGGGCCAAAGCACAGTCTCAAAAATGTTGGTATAAATCTCAAGATTTAATATTGCACATAGTAAATAATGTAAAAACTTTAAACTGTACATTATAATAGTAATTAGTATTTCAAATTTCAATGCTATTGAAAGGCAGGATACAAAGTCAAAGCACAGAAATCAGTTGCTTTCTTATACACTAACAATGAAACTGTAGAAAGGGCAATTAAAGAATTGACTCCATTTGCAATAGCACCAAAAGCCATAATATCTTATGTTTGTTTGGTTTTTTATCTTTTTATCAAGATATTTTTATCTTGGAATGGACCTAACCAAAGAGGTAAAGGATCTATACTTGAGAAACTACAGAATACTCAAGAAAGAAATTGAAGAAGACACAAAAAGATGGAAGAGAATTCTATGCTCATGTATAGGAATAAACATTGTTAAAATGTCTGTGCTTCCTAGAGCAATCTATACTTTCAATGTCATCCTGATCAAAATAACTAGAGGTATTTTTCAGTGCTGGAACAAACAATCCTAAAATTTGTATGGAACCAGAAAAGACCCCGAATCACTAAGTAAATGTTAAAGAAGAAAAAACAGCTGGGGGCATCACGTTGCCTGATTTCAAGCTTTACTACAAAGCTGTGATCACCAAGACAGCCTGGTACTGGCACAAAAACGGACACATAGACCAATGGAACAGAGTAGAGAGTCCAGATATGGACCCTCAACTCTATGGCCAAATAATCTTCGACAAAGAAGGAAAAAATATACAGTGGGAGAAAAGACAGTCTCTTCAGTAAATGATGTTGGGAAAATTGGACAGCTACATATAGAAGAATGAAACTTGACCATTTCCTTACACTGTACATAAAGATAAGCTCAAAATGGATCAAAGTCCTCAACGTGACACTGAATCCATTAAAATCCTAGAGGAGAACACAGGCAGCAACCTCTTCAACATCGGCCACAGCAACTTCTTTCAAGACACGTCACCAAAGGCAAAGGAAACAAAAGTGGAAATGAACTTTTGGGACTTCATCAAGATAAAAACCTTCTGCACAGCAAAGGAAACGGTCAAAAAAAAAAAAGAGGCAACCCATGGAATGGGAGAAGATATTTGCAAATGACACAAGAGACCTAGGGCCAATATCCAAGATCTGTAAAGAACTCCTCAAACTCAACACACATCAAACAGATAATCACATCAAAAAATGGGCAGAAGACATGGACAGACACTTCTCCAAAGAAGACATACAAATGGCTAACAAACACATGAAAAAACTTTCATCATCATTGGACTTCAGGGAACTTCAGATCAAAACCACCTTATACCAGTTAGAATGGCAAAGATTAACAAGGCAGGAAACAACAAATGCTGAAGACGATGTAGAGAAAGGGGAATCCTCTTACACTGTTGGTGGGAATGCAAATTGGTGCAGCCACTTTGGAAAACAGTGTGGAGATTCCTTAAGACATTAAAAATAGAGCTACCCTGTGACCCTGCAATTGTACTATGGTGTATTTACCCCAAATATACAGATGTGGTGAAAAGAAGGGCCATCGGTACCCCAATGTTCACAGCAGCAATGGCCACAATTGCCAAACTGTGGAAAGAGCTGAGATGACCCTCAATAGACAAGTGGATAAAGAAGATGTGGTCCATATATGCAATGGAATATTATTAAGCCATCAAGAAGGATAAATACCCAACTTCTACATCAACATGGATGGGACTGGAGGAGATTATGCTGAGTGAGATGAATCAAGAAGAGAAAGTCAACTATCATATGGTTTTACTTACTTGCAGAATATGAGAAATAACAGGGAGGACATTAGGAGAAGGAACAGAAAAGTGAATTGGGCAAATCAGAGGTGGAGATAAACCATGAGAGACCAGGGCTCTGTGAAACAATCTGAGGATTTTAGAGAAGAGGAGGGTAGGGGGATGGGTGAACCTGGTGGTCGGTATTAAGGAGGGTACATACTGCATGGAGCAATGGGTGTTGTACATAAGCAATAAATCTTGGAACACTGCAAAAAAAATAAATAAAACTAAAAAAATAATTTTTCTTTTTGAAAAAAACAAAAAAAAAACAACCAAAACCAAATTTCAATGCTATCTATGCTGACTTTGTTTCCATGATGGCAAACATCTAGTGTGTGTATACGTATACATATATATTTATATTTTATATATGTTATATAAACTATATTATTTTATGAATTATAAATTAAAGTATTTTTATATATTGATAAATAGAGTGTTACTTTTATTTTTTCCTTAGTATTTTTTATTGTATCAATTTTATCTTTAATTTTTTTCAATTTTTTATTTAAATTCTAGTTAGTTAACATATAGTGTAATATTGGTTTTAGGAGTAAAATTTAGTGATTCATCACTTACACAAAACACTGAGCGCTCAATACTATTTCCCTACTTAGTACCCATCACCCATTTAGCCCATCCCCCTCACAACCTTCCCTCCATTAGCCCTCAGTTTGTTCTCTATAGTCCAGAGTTTCTTACAGTTTGCTTCCCTCTTTTTATACCCTTTCACCTATGTTTATTTGTTTTGTTTCTTAAATATCATATATGAGTGAAATCATACAGTATTTGTTCTTTTTTGACTGACTCGTGTTTCATTTAACATAATACCCTCTAGCTCCAACCATGTCATTGCAAATGGCAAGATTTCATTCTTTCTTATGGCTGAGTAATATTCCATTACATACAGATATATATCTATATATCTATATAGATATATAGATATCTGTTTATATATATATATGATATATTTATATCACTTCTTCTTTATCCATTTATCATTTGGTGAATATCTGGGCTCTTTCCATAATTTGATATTGATGATAATGCTGTTATAAATTTTGGGGTACATGTGCTCCTTAGAATCAGTAGTTCTTTTTTATCTTCTGTGTAAATAGTTGGGCAACTGCTGGGTCACAGGGTATTTCTGTTTTTAAATTTTTGAGGAACTTCCATACTCTTTTCCAGAGTGGCTATACCAGTTCCCATTCTCACCAACAGTATAAGAGGGTTCCCCTTTCTCCGCATCCTCACCAGTATCTGTTGTTTTTGTTGCTGTTGGTTTTAGCCATTCTGACAGGTGTCAGGTATTCTCTCACTGTGGTTTTGATATTTATTTCCCTGGTGATAAGTGATGTTGAGCAACTTTTCATATGTTTGTTGGCTATCTTGGATATCTTGGATATCTCCATTGGAAAAATATCTATGCATGTCTTCTGTCTAATTTTAATTGGATATTCATTTTTTTGGTGTTGGGTACTGTAAGTTCTTTATAGATTTTGGATCCATTATCAGATATGCCATTTGAAAATATCTTCTTTTATCCCATAGGCTGCCTTTTAGTATTATTGATTGCTTCCTTCGCTGTGCAGAAGATTTTTATCTTAATGGATTTCCAATAGTTCATTTTTACTTTTGTTTTCCTTGTTTCCAGGGATGTATCTGGTAAGAATTTGCTACGGCCAAAGTCAAAGAGGTTACTACCTGTGTTTTCTTCCAGGATTTTGATGGTTTCTTGTCTCACATTTAGGTCTGTCACCCATTTTGAATTTATTTTTATGTTTTTTGTAAGAAAGTGGTCCAGTTTCATTCTTTTGCATGTTGCTGTCCAGTTTTCCCAACACCATTTGTTGAAGAGGCTTTTTCCTATTGGATATTCTTTCCTATTTTGTCGAAGATTAACCATATAATTATGATCCATTTCTGGGTTTTCTATTCTATTCCATAGATCAATGTATCTGTTTTTATGCCAGTACCATGCTCTCTTGATGACTACAGCTGGGAGTCTGGAATTGTGATGCCTCCAGCTTTGTTTTTCTTTTTTAAGATTGCTTTGGCTATTCAGAAGTGGCAGTTTTAGTAGTCATCACACCGACTAAGTAGCTCAGTTTTTAATTGAAATTAAATTTTATGAAAAGCTAAACCAAAATTTTCATTTCTATTCTGCCAAATCTTCTCTCCTACAAGCTGTATTATAGATTTAGAGTTTGCATCAAGCTGCAATGAGTTCACAGCCTCAGGTTCTTTTTGTAAACAGCCGATCTTTTATTTTATATTGTGTATCTTTTGGTATTTCTGAGGTTGTATTTTCAAGTTCAAATAAAAGGCACATGGCAAAATAAAATCAACAGGTTGCATCATTCATTGAACCAATCAAGGAATGGAGTCCTGATCTTATTTCATGAATTAGTACAAAAAGGGTGGGGGGGAGGAAAGAAGGAAGGAAGGAAGGAAGGAAGGAAGGCAGGAAGGAAAGGAAAGAAGGAGAGTGCAGAGAGAGGGACCAGAAAAAAGGAGGAAAAGGACAAAAAGCACTACATGCTATAACCCTAAAGCAAGAAAGAAATAACTCATTCTAGAAATCTGAGGCAGGTAAATGTAGCTGACTCATATGGAACAAGGGAAAGTGGTATGAAATAAGGAAGAGTCTGTGAGATTTGGCAGGGAGTAGAAAACAAGTGGTCAAATCGGCCCTCAGATTTTATCCTGATGGAAATTGGGAAACACAAAGGGATACAGCATGGCAGAGACATATATTTGCCTTTTTTTTTTTTTAAGATAACTCTCACTGAAATATGAAGATGCTATTAGGCAAGACAAAAGAGAAAGACTAAATATAAGGTCATAGCAGAATTCCAGATGAGTTTGGTGCCATAGGAAATGGACATAATAAAAATCACATGAAAAGATTTTCCAGACATAGTCAACTAGACTTGATGGACTTAAAAGTAGAGGTTAAAAGTGAGAGAGTTATCAACAACAATTCCTCAGTTTCCCATCTAAACCCTCTGTTAGTTTATGTGCTAGCCCTTAAACCTGGGTGCCATTGCATTACTAAGACACCCATTGTTTGTCTTAGTAATTGCCCCATATTCTAGTTTTTCAGGAGCAGACTGACAGACATTCTGAAGCTGACTCTCTCACTGCTAACTTAGACATTCAGTCACTTATTGTCTGTTTCTGGACTCCCCTCATGTGCCTTATTAAAGGATTATTCTAGTTCCAGTTTGCTGACATTGACTGACTGCTCTGGTTACTATATTTATTCTTTTTCTTACCCTTTGCATATATTTATTTTACACTTTGTATATATTTATTTATATACCCTTTGTATATGTTTATTTTACATCATTAAAAAATTAAGGTCACCTTTCAAATGCCTGCAATTGAATCACTGAAAATTAAGGACTGAGGGAAAATGTAGCTATAGATCAAGTAAAAGCAAGACAGGACATGTGCAGGCCATCAGACTTATGAAGCTATTTAAAAAAAGGTTGCAAATTTTAAATATCACACCATAGTAGTCAAAGAAAAACAGAGAATATGATCTGCTTCACAGTTTGCATTATTTACAAAATATAAACATCAATTATTTGAGGAAAGCAATAGATTTGTTGGCACTTACGACCGAAACATCTGTCTTTAGGTGATGCTAAATCATGTAGGAATGCATCCCCAACAACCTCCTTGTAATAAGTGTAATACTGACTTTTACATAATTGTTTTTTAAAATATCTGTCAATATTTCAATATGAAGAGGTAGTGCAGAGTTATTATAATTCTGAATGCTATCCAAATATGTGATTTGATCCAAGAACATGTTTTAGAATATAGAAAATGGATTTACATTGGAATGGAGAAAGAAAAAGGTGGTGTGCTTTACCTGGAAAGAACCTGATATGGGGGGATCAACTTCTAACTACATCTACTCTCACCCAGGACAGTAAAATGCTTATTGAGAAAATATTATCTCTGATCTCAGGGTCCTGGGATTGAGCCCCTGCATCAGGCTCTCTGCTCAGCAGGGAGCCTGCTTCCTCCTCTCTCTCTGCCTGCCTCTCTGCCTACTTGTGATCTCTGTCAAATAAATAAATAAAATCTTTAAAAAAAAAGTATTATCTCTGCTATGCACTATCTAATCCATGAAATACAGTGTATACTTCAGTTAAGCTAGAGGGAGAAAAGGTGAGGCACACTGGTATTGAAATATCGATAGGGAGCATATGCATCAAATACCACCCCATTTCCCACCACAGCCTGGGTGTGTGTCACTTATGAATACTTATGAATGTATATGTAGATTTTCATTTTATTTATATCTTTAATACCAACACACACGCACAAAATCTCACATCTCAGCTAGACTTCTGATAAAAATGTGACGGAAGATAGTTCAAGATCATTTATGTAAAGCAGAATTAATTGTATGATTAAGAGCACATCATCTGTCTAGATTTGATCTTGGGCAGGTTAACCGATCTCCCTGCAACCCAGTTTCCTTATCATAAAAGAGAAATAATACTGTTACCTATGTAACAAAATTTTGGAGAGGATAAAATAAATTAATTTTTATAAAATGCTTAGAAAATTGATTAGCACATAAATGTACTATTCATTGGGTATTTAAAAAATATGAGAAACACTCCATAAGAGTTTGGAGGATCAATATTCTATGTTATTCAATTATTGGTTTATTCAACAAATATCAATTGCATATCTATTTGCCAACTTCCGTACCAGAATACATTAACGGAACTGTGAGTATTACAGATCTCCATCTGAAAAGTGCTAAGCTCCCCAAGCTATTTATGTTTTAAATCTAATAACTTATTTTCTCTCTGTCTCAGTCTCCCTCTTTTTTTTTTCTCTTTCTTTCCTTCATTAAAAAAAAAAAATTCTCACTAGTGAATGGTTCAATAAAATACTGCACAAAAGACAGTAGAAAGCTGATCTAGTCATATTGTTTAGATGTACATACTTTATAGAATAACTGAAGAGATTGTAGTGCTTAATTTTTGTGAGACTAGATTGAGGAGCCCGATCCAGAAGCCCACTTTTGTTTTGAGATGGCTTTTAAGGACTGAGTGCTGTCTGAAGACCTGGACGTAATCCTAGAGCATACAGCTAAGTCTGTTCATTCAATGGAAGAAGTTTAGCTGTAGGCTCAAGTTTATGCTATATTATTCAACCTCACAATGAACCAGGATAACACAACCACTGTCAGCTCTGATGGATCCAAACACCATGTATATTTCTAGTAGCATTTGAATGTGACCAAAACTAATGCTTCATTTCAATAGATACAAGTCACATGTACTTAAGTACACATAGTTTGAAATCAAGGTATATTATTCAAAGTGTCTCTTATTAACATGAAAGTTTCTTGGGCTCTTAGATTAAAATGATATATTTTTGAATATGTGATTATCCTTTATGCATATTCTGAAGGCACATCAGGAAAATAAAATTTAAATAGTATATTTTCTTTTCTTCGCAAAAAAGCCAGTTTTGATCCAAAGTCTCTTTCAAATTATTTGTGACATTGTTTTCTTCACCAAAGAAAAATGAAAGTACAGAGACACTTTGAGAATAAATTATATCATTATTTTTCCTAATGGAAAAACATTCATTTTGATGTCAGGATTAAAACATTAATGCCTTATAGAAAAATATTTTTATATATTAAGGATATGAAATGTTATAAGATAGTTATGTAAATCACTTAAAAAAATTGAAGAAAACTTTCATTCAGTTTACCAAAGAGCAGTTTTCAAGAAGTTGAATTTGAATTAAAGAAAAATTACATTTATAGTGTTCAGATCTACAGTTAACTGAATTCACATGAAATTAATTTAAAACTTCAGGATTAAAATTTTTGTTTTGAACTAATACTTGTAGAAAAATAGATGTACTTTTTTCAAACATTTTAGATTCTAAACTAATTACTCTTTATTAGAGCCATAAAAATTCTTACATGATACATAGAGGACTTAGTACAAACACCAGCTAGTGACTTTACTTTTAATTCTTTTTTTTGTATTTATTTTTATAGTTATATTTATTACATATAAAGTATCCTTAAATATATTAAATTTAAGAAATATCTTTTAGAAGACAGTAAGTACTTCATGTATCTCAACATTTAAAAGTACTTATGAATGTATATGTAGATTTTCATTTTATTTATATCTTTAATACCAACATATATAGCAAAGTAGTAGACATATGTTTAAAGCAGTAGTGCTGTGATCATAATAGCAATAATAGGATTTGTGTGCAGATTCAGAAGTCAGATGTTTTTGAACCAAAGCAAATTCCTGTTAGAGACCTATGTGATTTCCCAACAGAGTGAACTGGCCACAGAGTGTTTAGAGTCGAACAGAGTGTTGTGAATCCCAACTATGCTATCAGTTTTTGGGCAAAAATAACTTGTTCTTGCCAATATACCTAAAAAGCTCAATAGTTTTGGTAGCTTGACTAAATAAATAAGCAAACTTTTCTAAGGGTATATTTCCTCTTTTGCAAGGTACACAAGCAGATAATCATAAAGTTTAATATAGTTGATTCCAGTTTTTATTTTGTATTATTATTCCTATTTCTACTAGTAAGGCAATACTGGGACTATGGCTTCTAGATAATGTCTGATATTGTCCATTATTGTCAGGTCTGCCATTTGGTCCAACAATGTTGAGAATGGCATAATCAAAATTTCTCCCTATCACAGCCACATAGATAAACAATAAAATTCTAAAATAACAAATATAGAATTAAAACTCTTTTGTGAAGAAATTGAAAATAACTTACTTATCCACATTTTCACAGAATATCTTAGTAGCAAAATTCTACTATTACCTGTCTAATATAAAATTATTTTGGGAGCACCTGTGTGGCTCAGTCAGTTAAGCAACTGCATTCAGCTCAGTTCATGATCCCAGGGTCCTGGGACAGAGTCCATGGTCAGGGTTCCTGCTCAGCAGGGAGTCTGCTTTTCTCGTTCTCTCTCCTTCTGTCCCTCTTCTCTGCTAGTTCTCTCCCTCTTAAATAAATAAAATCATTAAAATACTTATTGGTTTCAAATGCATATTTACAAAAAAAGAAAATTACTATAGGAAGTTTTTTCCCAAAGCTTCAAATCTCTAACAATGAAGATAAAAGCTCTATTTCATAATGTTACCTGATATTCTAAACCTTCTAAAATAAAATGCTTTTAAAATACCATTTTAAAGGTATTTGGTTTAATTAATTTTATATAACTGAATTACTACAAGAGAATTCAAACTTAATCATTCTTTGGGAAATGAACATTGCATATCCATGAAACTATTAAAAAAATAAAATGGTCTATCTTATATCATTGCTTCATTTTATCCATTCTGCTTATTAGCAAGTAAATATTTTTTAATTAAAAAATATTTATAACAAATGTGTTTTTCCTACATGTGCAATTACTTTTATTTTTACATTGGTTGAAACAGATGTGGACTGATTTGCACTTTTTTTTAAGCAAACCAAAGAAATGCCATGGTAAGAATAAGTGTATGATTTTGTAAATCCATTCTGATAAGCCTCAGATTTTTTCTGCTTTTCCAAATTAGCAGTTCTTAGCTCCTGGCAAGCCATAA
Source organism: Neogale vison (assembly GCF_020171115.1). Lineage (NCBI taxonomy): Eukaryota > Metazoa > Chordata > Mammalia > Carnivora > Mustelidae > Neogale > Neogale vison. The sequence continues at coordinate 90,076,043 of NC_058096.1, read as the reverse complement.
ACTGTTTTCATTTCAAGAATGTCACTTTCTGCTCTGCTGCAGAGATATCTTTGTAAAGAGCATAATTTCTGATGATGCAGGGATTAACACATGTGTGAGTCACTCAAGTGGTTATTATTCAATTTAAATCTAACTTCTGCCTAATTACATCATAATGTAGCTTCCATTCAGCTGCTTAATATTCTTGATATCCACTCTAATCTCAAGGTAATCACTAACCTAAGAGCAACCTCTGCTGGCAAACAGAGGCTGAGCTGCAAGCATTTTTCTGTACTAGTACAATGTCATTTGACTGTGTCCAATTACAAAGTATATTTTAGGGAAGGTTTTAACATTATTATTGTATAGAGTAGTGTGATAAATTATATATTTTTCATCTAAAATGTAGGTAACTATGGTATATTTATTTTAAGACTAAACAAAAATCAGATCTAGTTTAGAGGCTTATTTCTCAATGCTCAGCTCTGTGGCCTGGGGTCATTTAAAAAGACAGTCAATTGAAAAAATGACCTCAGATTTCACAGGATTCCTTTTTTTTTTTTTTTTTTTTAAATTTCAAAGGACTCTTAAGAATATTGAATTATTGAATGAGAGGATAATACATTAAAAAGTTTCCTGTAAAATACAAAGTTCTACATAAATAAGTTAATTCTAAATTTTAATGGTGGTTCCAGTACAATGAACTTAATGGATATGATTACCTTAATGAATTTTCCTTTCCAGATAAATATAACTGTGAGAGATCACCTAGAAGGGATAGAACAATACTTCTCTTAGAAGCATGTAAAGAAATGACACCTAGATATAACTTTCAAAATTATATCTATTAAGCACAGTCACCCTTCCTGGGACTGTGATACTGAAGCACACACAGAGTTTGACTATAAATATGGCTTGCATGGTAATCAATAATTGTTCAGTAAGTATAAATAATTACCTTTTCCCTTGGGCTGGGTGCCATGGAGGATATCATGTAATGGCATTCACATCTAGTCTGACAAAACTAGACACATAAATGTAACACACTTGAACAACAGTGAAAAACTCATATCTACAAACTACTTAATTATATGGCTTATATTCATTGAACAGTTGTACATTTTTTTTGATAGAATCACTCCTCTATGCTGCAAGGGTACATCCTATTACAGCCTAAAAAACAAGTAAAATGTCCTATTTGTTTAATACAGATCCCTTTGACAACAGAACTCTACAATTTCTTACTTCTTCAGCTGTATTTCCTACATGAATCTGCCCATTTTACTAATTGTTTGCACAGATCTTGTATAAAATCTTTCTTTTTAAAAGTAATAATCATGAATGCGTCATACAGTGGTTATCAAAGTGTGATCAAGGATCCTGAAGTCCCTAAGACACCTAAGACAGGGGTTCCTGTGGTCAATAACTAATTTGTAATGTTAATTTGTATGTTAAAAAAGTCGTTAAAAATTTGTATGTTAAAAAAATTTTTAACATACAAATTAACATTACATAACATTAACATTACAAATTAGTTATGTTAAAAAAGTCGTTAAAAATTTGTATGTTAAAAAAATTTTTAACATACAAATTAACATTACATAACATTAACATTACAAATTAGTTATTGACCACAGGAACCCCTGTCTTAGGTGTCTTAGGGACTTCAGGATCCTTGATCACACTTTGATAACCACTTTTTGTAATGTTAAGATGTTTGCTTAGATGTTTGCTTTTGTAATGTTAAGATGTTCACTGAAGGTGCAAAACCAATGGTGGAGAAAACTGCTAGTGTCTCAGCACAAATTAAGATAGGAGTACTAAACTGTATTATTATCACTGTACCTTTTACCACCATAGAGTTAAAAAAAAAAAAATTCACCTACAAATAGGGGCACCTGGGTGGCTCAGTGGGTTAAAACCTCTGCCTTCAGCTCAGGTCGTGATCTTGGGGTCCTGGGATCCAGCTCCACATCTGGCTCTCTGCTCAGCAGGGATTCTGCTTCCCACCTCCTCTGCCTGCCTCTCTGCCTACTTGTGATCTCTGTCAAATAAATAAATAAAGTCTTTAAAAAAAAATTCACCTACAAATATCCATAAAACATTAAAATTATTAATATTATTGAATCACAACCCTTGAATATTTTTTTAACTCTTCCATGTAATAAAATGGAAATATAGGCATTTCTTCTGCAGATTGAAAGTACAGTGGTCATCTCTAGAAAAATCAGTCATTCAATTGACTATAAATTATAAATTTAGATGCTTTTAAATTATAAACTAGATGCTTTTTACATGGAAAACCATTTTTGCTTGTAAGAGCAACTGAAAAATTACATTATTCAGATTTTCTTGGAGAAAATTTTCTCAAAAATGAACAATGTGAGTTTATATGTCAAGGAAAACAATTAGCATTTTTAATAACAAAATTCAAGATTTCAAACAAAAATAAGAAATAGAAAAAACTTGCATCCACTGTCATAAGCTTAAGATATTCCCAATAATTAAAGACTTTTCTAATGTGATTGGTGGTGACATTAATGAATGTAGTTTTTCTGATACTGTATAATGAAATGTGCCAACATGTGGAAGATCAGCATTATTAAGTTAACCAACAGTTTTAAAGTAACCAATGCATGATGCTATAAAATTATGCATCAATACAAGATCAGTTCAAAGTACTTCAGAGATTGGGGCACCTGGGTGGCTCAGTCAGTTAAGCATCCTCCTTTGGCTCAGTCATGTTCTCAGGGTCCTGGGACTGAACCCTCCCTTGGGCTCCATGCTCAGCAAGGAGTCTGCTTCTCCCTCTGCCTCTGCCCCCATCCCACCTCTCAAATAAATATAAATCTTTTTTTTTTTTGATTACATCATGGATCAAAGGACTTCAATGTATCAGAATTTAAAATATTCATTGATACAGCTTCCGATTCCACATTCCAATGAACATTTTTTTTTTAAGATTTTATTTATTTATCAGAGAGAGAGAGAGGGAGAGAGAGCAAGCACAGGCAGACAGAATGGCAGGCAGAGGCAGAGGGAGAAGCTGCCTGCTGGGCAAGGAGCCCGATGTGGGACTCGATCCCAGGATGCTGGGGTCATGACCTGAGCCACCCAGGCGTCCCGACATTCCAATGAACATTTAAGAAATGATCATTTACCCAGTTTTAGTATAGTATTAAAGAATAGTATTAAAGAAGAATATCCGCAATTATATAAAAAGCTTTGAAAATACTCCCCCATTTTCCAACTACATGTTTGTATAAGACCAGTTTTTCTTCATATTACTTCTACAAAAACAATATAACACAACAAATTGCATGCAGAAGATATGATAATCCAGCTTTATTTCATAGAAGCAAACGATAAAAATTTGAAAAAAAATGTGGCAGTGTAACAATGTCACTCTTTTAACTAAAAATTTTTGGATGAAAAATAGTATTTTTCCTACAAAATGTTATTTATTTTTTTGGATGAAAAATAGTATTTTTCCTATAAAATGTTCTTTATTTTAGTTTGCAATTGGTTTATTATTACAATTTTAATTTATCCAGAAACGTTTTAAAATCCTTATATGGTAAATATTGACAGCTATAAAAGCACATGAAAATTTTCTTAGGGTGCACAATAATTTTTAAGTGTGTAGAAGGTCCTAAAACTCCAAACACTATGAGAACCTAATATTATTTTCTTTTTTTTTCTTTTTTTTCTTTTTTTTTTTTTTTAAAGATTTTATTTATTTATTTGACAGAGAGAGAGATCACAAGTAGGCAGAGAGGCAGGCAGAGAGAGAGAGAGAGAGAGATGAGGAAGCAGGCTCCCTGCTGAGCAGAGAGCCCGATGCGGGACTCGATCCCAGGACCCTGAGATCATGACCTGAGCCGAAGGCAGCGGCTTAACCCACTGAGCCACCCAGGCGCCCATAGAACCTAATATTATTTTCATGACTAATAGATGAAATGGAATTTTTTATAGATGAAAGAATTTTTCAGCAGTCACACAGATATAATGGAATAAAGCCAGGATCTGAACACCAGGTCCCAGGCTGTTTGCCATTATACTACCTCCATGATTTTAATAATGAACTTTCTCATAAAAAGTCTACCCAATGATCTAAGTCCTTTACTAAATAACACTGTATCACAAATAGAATAAGCAATAATACAATGCATAAATTTGACTCCCAACTCTACTATAAAGTTCCTTAAGATACAGTAGCTTAAAAAATGAACACATAATAATGGTCATGGTAATTATAACAAGCAAATTAAATGACACATACACACTTTCGTACAACTGTAAAACATTCTAAAGTTATTATTGCTTTTGCTTTATGCCCCGACTGAATATCCCTCTTCACAATGCCTTAACTATCAAATACCAGTATGTCTGTAGCCTTCCTGAAGAATTATGGCACTTTTTAATGCACTCAATTCAATAATTTTTTTTCTTTTTATGTGTTTCTCCTATTTCAATACAGAAATTATAGGCTCTATGGGGCAGGGAACCCCTAAGTGCATTCCCAGTTTCTTACCTAAGGCCCTATGCTCAGTAAGCACCCAGCAGATATTTTCTTATGAGATCAATGATGATTATATCCGTCAGGTTTAAGATTAGTCTGCTTCAAGCCTTATGGGTTTCACCTTGCTTTTATTTAGGGAAGAGAGCCAGTAATGATTTCTTACTGAGTTAAATAAAAGCCTCAGGTGGGAGAGATTTTAGAAAGATGGTCATCCACCAGATACATTAAGGGAAACAAAATGAAACCACAGCTAGAAGGAAAGAGTATTTACGAGTTATACTTATAATGAGGTATCATGAAGACCTATCTATATGCATGTTTTCCTGTTTTGACACTAGGTTCTTGTATTCAGAGGCTGTAAATATTTTGTGTACTGCTTTTGAGGTGTGCATATTTTTGATGATCTGGTTTTTAATTAATGTTCCTAAAGGCACTACAAAAATTATACTGGATCTCTGGAATCCATAGAAATGATACTACAGAACTGAACAGTGCACACTCAATGAACTGTTTGTTTGTTGTTGTTGTTGTTGTTGTTGTTGTTTTTACAAAGCCTACACTGCCTATACCAGTGTCCAGTAAGCCATAAGTGCTCCCTCTTCTTCACTCAAAGAGGCAATGTTTTCCATTCCAGTAGCACATTTTCCCCTTCTGGTAGAATGTCCTGTGGTATCTGCCAACATCATTATTCTTCCTTTTCTGCTTACACAATTTATTTTAAACATCGTCCAAATTAAGATAAACTCACATAGGCTTCATTCTTTGGGGTCCATGTCCTTTTCCTCCTTTCCTCACAGCACAGCAGAACTCACATTTAATACCCACAATTAACTAACTGTCCCTGCAGACTCACTAGTAAGACTTGTTTATCCTTTGATCCTGTAAATAGCTAATGTTTGGGTCTTTTTTTTAAGAATACCACATAACTGGGCGCCTGGGTGGCTCAGTGGCTTAAGCCGCTGCCTTTGGCTCAGGTCATGATCTCAGGGTCCTGGGACTGAGTCCCGCATCGGGCTCTCTGCTCGGCAGGGGGCCTGCCTCCCTCTCTCTCTCTCTGCCTGCCTCTCTGTCTACTTGTGATCTCTCTCTCTGTCAAATAAATAAATAAAATCTTTAAAAAAAGAAAAAAGAATACCACATAACTTGTTACACTGTAAAATGTTTGTGTATGTTTTTTATAAATTTAGGTAATTCTTTTATTTATTTATTTCCTAATATTCATGATTTACTTTCTAAGAAGTTCAAAAAATACTAATTAATTCAAAATAATCACCTTTGTTTTTTTAAATTCCACATTCCTTTGTAAGTCTTAGCTACATCTAAATAACATCAGACCTCTTTCACAGAAACATTTATAATTGTCCATCTTCAATCCAATGATGCATCAGGGTGTCATTTTTGATAAAATATCGGCTCACTTACTATATCAAAATAAAATTATTGTGCAGTAATTTAATGACATAGTTCTTCCCTTTTATGAGTTCTGAAAATATCTCATTAACAGTTTCACAAATTACCACAATAACTTATGCTGACATGCTCATTTATTCTCATTTATGAATAAATCTGGTTGACAAGTCAAATGAAATATTGCAGGGAATTCCCAGCATTTAATATGGATCAGACATCATTAGAGAATCTTGAAATGGGAATTATTTGTGCACAAATACTTCACTATAAAAGTAGAATGTTAGGTTCCATCAAATTTTACACTAAACATGTACTTGTTGGCTGACACTTGTCCACAGTACAACGTAGAGATGTTCCTACTCCTACTCGTCAAGAACCACCGTGATCTCCACCATCTGCCTCATGTCTCATGAAGAAAAACTTGTAATTTTGAATTTTTCTGTCTTTAGAAAATTATTTCGTGATTTTTTCTTCTTCTTAATTATGATAGGCCACCCACAATGATTATTTATTATAAAAGAAAACACACACCAAACCCATTTTATAGAAAAATTGTAGAAATTATTTAACATTGGTATAAAGAAGCTAATAAACAAAAACTTATACTTCAATCTTTTAGGTTTTTAAAAATCATTTTGAATTGTCTAAGCAAAGGTGAACTTTTAAAATACAAAGTAGGATATCTATTTTTGTTTAATTAAGTATCAGTGTAGAAGACACCGAGTAAATATTAGATTGAAAAACAGATAAAGTTCCTATTTTTTAAAAGATTATAGTTTTGTTTTTTTTTTTTGATATCTATAGAAAGAATTATATTCACAAATTACCCAATTTGTTTCCTTATCTTTAAAGCATCTCTTCCTTTAACATAAAAAGTCTTTTTATTTTCTTATTTACAAATTATTTTAGGTCACAAAAGAAGCATGCATGGTTAGTCTGTATAATAATATTATGTATAATACCATCAGATGTATTTTGTACATTTTCTCTGATGTTAGAAATATATTATTATTATATTAGTACATATAATAGTACTTTGGCCATTATTGGATTCAAATATGTAAGGGTTATAGATCTAAATCTATTACTCTATTTTATTTTCATCCTATGGCCTTCATTTCACACAAAAATATTAAATTTATATCAATTCTAATTACAAGTCCCTTAAGAAATTTGCTGAAGAACTTCTATAAAGAACAGTTTGTATGGTTTTGACTACATCTCCTATGTTACTTCTGATAATTTCCTTCCACCTTTACAGTGTTTTGGTCACAATAACCCTCTTTCAGTTCTTCAAACCACCAAGCTCATTCCTGCTCTTCGGGCCTCAGCACATACTCTACATCTGTCTGAAACTCTCTTCTCCCAGAGATTCACATAGCTAACACATTCTCATTATTTGGTTTTAACTTAATGATCACATCCTCAGATATGCTTTTGCTGAATAGTTTCCTTAATTTAGGGCCAAATTTGAATGCTTTTAAATTATATTATTACTTTCTTTCACAGCCTGAAATAAACTTATTTATTTGTCCAATTGCTGTCTCCTCCTCTCAAAAAAGTAAAAAAAAAAAAGAATTAAGGCAACATGAAAACATAGCCCTTATTTCTTCATCATCATTATATCACATGACAGTGCCTGACTTCTAGTAAAATGTCCACAATAGCCAAACTATGGAAAGAACCTAGATGTCCATCAACAGATGAATGGATAAAGAAGATGTGGTATATATACACAATGGAATACTATGCAGCCATCAAAAGAAACGAAATCTTGCCATTTGCGACAACATGGATGGAACTAGAGCGTATCATGCTTAGCGAAATAAGTCAAGCGGAGAAAGACAACTATCATATGATCTCCCTGATATGAGGGAGTGGTGATGCAACATGGGGGCTTAAGTGGGTAGGAGAAGAATCCATGAAACAAGATGGGATAGGGAGGGAGACAAACCATAAGTGACTCTTAATCTCACGAAACAAACTGTGGGTTGCTGGGGGGAGGGGGGGTTGGGAGAAGGGGGGTAGGGTTATGGACATTGGGGAGGGTATGTGCTTTTGGGTAAATTGGAAAGGGAGATGAACCATGAGAGACTATGGACTCTGAAAAACAGTCTGAGGGGTTTGAAGTGGCGGGGGGGGTGGGAGGTTGGGGTACCAGGTGGTGGGTATTATAGAGGGCACAGCTTGCATGGAGCACTGGGTGTGGTGAAAAAATAATGAATACTGTTTTTCTGAAAATAAATAAATTGAAAAAAAAAAAAATAAAATAAAATAAAATATTTATTGAACAATTGAATGAATGAATGATTATAAATAGTCCTGGCATCTAAAGGCACATTTTCTAGAGCAAAGAGCAGAAAATTAAACAAAAATTGGTAATAAAATATTAAATATTATAGCAAAGATTTTTAAAAAGTTTTTAATTACAGTGTAGTTAACATACAGTGCTGTATTAGTTTCAGGTATACAATATAGTGATTCAACAATTTTATACAGTATTTTTCAGTGCTCATCATGATAAGTGTACTCTTACTCCTCTCAATTTTTTTTTAAACTGCCATAGGAACATAAAGAAGGAAACAAAGTTCGACTAATGGAAGTTAGAGAAGCTTTTTAAATGTATTAAATGTATGAGCTGCATCTTTCTTTTTTTTTTTTTTTAAGATTTTATTTATTTATCTGACAGAGAAAGAGAGGTCACAAGTAGGCAAACAGGCAGAGAGAGATGGGGAAGCAGGCTCCCCGTTTGCTGAACAGAGAGCTGGATGCGGGCCTAGATCCCAGGACCCTGACATCATGACCTGAACCGAAGGCAGAGGCTTAACCCACTGAGCCACCCAGGCACCCTGAGCTGCATCTTAATAGAAGAATAATTATATAATATTCATTCACATCAGGATACATTTAAAAGCAAAATGGAAATAGCAGGCATAACCTAGAAAATAGTAGTTTGGAAGAGGACAGAGAAATTGAAATGGGCATATTTTGACATAGCATACAAAAGAGTGTAGATTTTATCATATAGGCAGTAGGTTCTGTTAAATGCATGGGAATAACAAGATAACATCTGTGTTTTAAGATAGAGTTCAAAAACATTCCCTGCCTTTGTAAAACTTCCCTAAATTCCCATAAGCCCATCTGAGAATGAAAAGAATTTAGCCAAGTATAAGTAGGGGAAGAATTGAGGAATGAGATGATAAAAATGTGATCCTGAAGTCATCCTTCTAAACACCACCACCACCTGGGTGGCTAGGTCCTCTGGTCTTCATCTATATATAAGAGACTGTGAACTGTGTGAAGAAAAGTCTTGGAGTGAAATCAAAATGGGATGACACCAAAAACAACTTTTTAAAAAAGAAAAGGCAAAAAGAAATCCTATTTCAATAGAAAAGAAGGGAAAGGGTACATAAAAAACCAGACTGTGCTTATTGCTTTAGACCTTCCGACAACAGATAAACTAACTGCATGCGCTGCCATGGTAAGAAGTCAATATATTTTTATAGAACAATGAATATGTAATTTAATTGACCATTTCCAATATGGAACTGGACAACACCAACAAAAAGGCAAAAACAAAAGTCTGAGTCCTCTACATTTTTAGATAAACTGATGAAAGAAGTGTAAATCTGATTTACAGCTATGTTGATTTCATGTTCTATTTTAAATATCTTTGACTTAAGATTTCCCTGAAATTGGTGAATAAAAGCTATTATCAAGGTAGATTTTCCTGTCAGGACTTAGGACAGCGAAGCATGATAAGGATTTAAAAGAAAAATAGAGAAAGCATGTTGGACAGTGCACATTAGGATGGGAAAACAGGACTCTGTATCACTGTACTTCATACTCTTAAGGAAATGCTAGCTTCTTTACAGATTGGATATAAAGTGGTTCTTTCTCCCTCTGTTAAAATGCAGAGCTGTTCTGCTCTGCTCAAACAAGTTTTTGCAATAATGGCTTTACCGGTAGAAGTGAAGAATAATTCATCTAATTGAAACTTAGAATGCTACAGATAGGCAGAAAGTAATTACCTATGATACAAACTACCCAGGTTCCTGGAAATAACATCCATATCTTTATGAAAAGTGCTATGAAATTATTCAAGACCATGAGCATCAGGACACCCATTTATATCTTATCGGAACCTCTCAGAGTTCTACAGGGTGCATAAATAGGAGTAGAGTAAATAAGAACAGGAAGGTAATCCTATTATATTCAGCACTGGTGAGATCCTACTGTGTCTAGTTTCACACTTCAGAACTTAAGAAGGATGAAGAATTCAGGGTAGAGGAAGAGAAATAATTGAAGGGCTAGAAAATGAGAATTCCAAAAAGGGTTAAAAAGCTTTACATTATTTAGGCTAAAGAAGAGCTGGTTGAAAGACCATTATTAATAGTCTTCAATGAAGGGTTATTCCATAGATTATGGTGACTGGCTCTTTTCATTTTTGTTGAAAACATAACAGCGGAAAATGAATTTTAATAGCAAAACAAGGGAAGAAAGAAAGGAGCTTTTGATAATGAAAAAGCTGCTCAACACTAAATGGGCCCTCAAGGGATTTCAGAACATTGCAATTGTGGAAATCTTTTAAAAATAGAATTTCAAATATATGAGGCTTGGAGGTCAAGGGAAGGACAAGATAGCCTTTTAAGATGATTTCCATGACTATAATTCAAAAACCGTATTACATAAGAGAACAAGACATACTTTATTCACTAAGATGGATTGTGTAGATAGGGAAATCAAAAATGAGTACAAATGCAGACAAATGTGACATCTCTTCTTGACGTTATTTACATAATTGTGTTGTACAAAGGTTTTCTTCATGTGAGGGTGAGGGAAGCATTCTGTTTTTCCTCCTTATTTGACATACACATACACATGCACAAACATGTAGGCATTCATACAGTTTTCGAAAAAAGAACATAATCACGTCCAACAATAAGAAGTTTTCCTATCAAGACAAATTCCTTCCTAGTCCATATGAGATGTAATCTCCCACATGACATGATACTATAGCAAAAATAAACAAGGGAAAATCTTAAGGAGCTACTAATTTTAACCCCCCTCTGTGGCAGTAAGGGAACATGTTAGACTGAAAATACAGAACAAGGCTTCTAAACTCTAGTGTGCATGGACATTACCCAGAAGGTTTGTTAAAAATGCAGATTCATGTGTCAAACCCTCAGATATTCTGCACCAGTTGGTCTGAGGTGGACCTAGGAATCTGCATACTCAGTAGCAGCTCAGGTAATTATGATGCAGGTTGCCTGAGGACTACTATGTGGGAAAGAAACAATGGTCTAGAAACTTTGATTCTGACTCATGTATACATTTATTTAACATTTTTGTTTCTAATAACTACAGATAGTCCCTGATAAATTGTGTTTGGGTTTATAATTTTTCCTTTTTTGTTATGGCGCAAAACAGATGCACATTCCAGTAGAAACCATACTTCGGATTTTGAATTGTGATCTTTCCCCAGGCTAGTGATATTTTAGAAAGACTCTTTGCTGATGATGGACAGACAGCAGGAGTGACCCCAGCTCCCAGTTCAGCCACACAATCACGAAGGTAAACAACCAAGATACTTACAACCATTCTGTATTCAATAAATTAGCACAGTGTTCAATAAATCATGTGATATATTTAACACTACATAATAAAATAGGCTTTGTGAAAGGTAACTTTTCCCAACTGTAGGCTAACGTAACTGTCTGAGCGTGTTTGAGGTTGGCTAGGTAAGGTACGATGTTCTGCGACTTAGGTGTATTAAAAGTATTTTTGACTTATGATATTTTCAACTAACCGTGGGGTTTATCCTGATATAACCCCATTTTAAGTTGAAAAATATCTGCATATATAGTTAAGGCTCCTCTTCTTTGGCAATTAAGTTATGACATCACCATGAAAAAGTTATGTGAAATCAAAATCATTCTTGAACTTCCCATAAATCACCCAGAAGTTATAGCATGACATTGTGGGATATAAAAACTTGCATAGTAATATAAACAACCTGACGGCTTAAGAATTACTTAGATATACACAAGCCATATATAACTAAAGCAATTTTGTTTGGCAAAGCATTACTATTCACAGCAGACTTCCATTAAGATTTAATAAATAATTTCTAACTGTGAGTATGTGGACTTGGTGGCTGAGTATAAAATGAATATGCTTGTCAACAAGGTTTATCAATATCAATCCTATGTAACTGTATATGTTAATAGCTCCACATGTGATGGCAAGGGTTAACCGAGATAATAAATGTGAAAGTACCTAACATAAGGTCTGGCACGTTGAAGATGTTCGATAAAGATTTTCTAAATTTGAAATTAAATTTTGCCTAATTATTTTTACAAACAGGTTTCTTTTTCTTCCTTGAAAAGCTGTAGAGAAGAACTTGGCAACTAGATCCTGGAATCTTCAGCTTTGTGTTCCTGACACAATCTCCCCTCCTCCATTATATCTTTAATGCAGTAAGGGGCTGGTCTCATGACATTTTAGGCTTTTACCACAGAGTTAGATTATAAAAACAGCTGATAAATGTTCGATGTGATTTGTCTGTAATACCATTTGGACATTTTGAGTCTGAGTTTTCTCAATTAGAGGGTCTGGATTACATGAACTCAAAATTGTGTTCCCAGCTTTAAATTTCCATGATTCAATACAGTTTTTATGTTCTTGCTTGCTTTGTCATCTCTCTGGTTGAAAATACCAGGTGACCATTGATAGTACCCTCTTAGGCAACTGATTTCCTCATTCTGAACCATATATCAAAAAGCAGTACAGAAAAGTGGTTAAAGTCATGGTTATGAAAATCACTCATACCTGGATTTGAGACTGGCTCTGATATTTAGTAACTGTGGGAACTAGGAACATTTATTATGCCTTCCCTAAGTTATTTTTTTGTCAAATTAAATGGGTAAAATATTACATAAACCTAAAATATTACATATGTATAAAATATAAATATGCATATCATAGGTGTTAGAAAATCAAATCCTATGTGTAAAGAGCTTATCATGATGCTTGGCATAAAGAAATCCCTCACTAACTGATAGATGCTAGTTTAGTCCTCGTTCTGAAAGAGTCATTTTCACTGTTCCTGAACTTGCCTTCTTTCTAATTTTCGTTTATGTAAGAATCAAAAACATATCATGAAAAATTATGAAAAATCATTGCAAAATTGGAACATCAGCAATTCATTAACTAGGATCCTGTTTATATTGGTTAACAACAAAGCTCATCTAATTAAATAAAGGCCTTTTAGTTATTAAGATAAATTATGCTTGCATATTATAAATATTTGCACACATCATGTTTTTCCTATAGAAATCAGATTTTAGAGAAGCATTTATCCTCTATTAATAAATAATAAATTCCTCTTAAAAGAATTTAACATAAGAAATAAATATGATAATAGCTTAACCCTGGCCTTACATTAGCCTTGTTCCTAAAGAAGGAAAAATTAGATTTCATTATTCACATTAGGAATAACATAGTCTTAATGGCATAAATGTTAGAACTCAAACATAGAAATAATACAAGCCAGTGACATTTGAATTTCTTTCTAAGGTCTGTCGAATACTGATTTTATTTTTTAAATTTCAAAATGTATTATAAAAGAATAAGATGTTCCTGCAATTGTGTTGTATCACAAGATAATTTTAAAAGTTAGTTTAAATTTCAAATATTGCTTCTATAGCAAAAAGATTTAAAAAATTAAAAAATAAACTTCAGAATTATGGTGAATTTTATAATTTATAATGCTAGTTTGGCATCAACAATAATAAGCAAACTATTATTCATTCTCATTAGGAAAAGGGGTTTCAATAATCATATATTCTGGTTGCTACATAGTTTTCATATATGTATATGTGGCTTACCTATTCTTATAGGATTAGTATACACTGATATCCAAGAAGACCAATCTGAGCATAACTTAATCACTGAAGATTTAGAAAGCAGTTCAAGATGTTCTAGTGTTCTGGGTTATCATTAAAAAATCAGTAATCATTATAAATAGAAATTTCTTTTTAACAGGCTCCTAGAGAGCATTGTTCCTAAGTCTATTTTCTCATTTTTACTCAGTTTCTTCCCATCGATAGTTTAGACATTTTAACAATGTTTATTCTTCCGATCCAAGAGCACGGAATGGTCTTCCATCTTTTTGTGTCTTCTTCAATTTCTTTCATGGGTGTTCTGTAGTTCCTCGAATACAGGTCCTTTACCTCTTTGGTTAGGTTTATTCCTAGGTATCTTATGGTTCTTGGTGCTATAGTAAATGGAATCGATTCTCTAATTTCCCTTTCTGTATTTTCACTGTTAGTGTATAAGAAAGCCACTGATTTCTGTACATTGACTTTGTATCCTGCCACGCTGCTGAATTGCTGTGTGAGTTCTAGTAGTCTGGGGGTAGAGTCTTTTGGGTTTTCCATGTCATCTGCGAAGAGAGAGAGTTTGACTTCTTCATTGCCAATTTGGATACCTTTTATTTCTCTTTGTTGTCTGATTGCTGTTGCTAGAACTTCTAATACTATGTTGAACAAGAGTGGTGAGAGTGGGCATCCTTGTCATGTTCCTGATCTCAACGGGAAGGCTGCAAGCTTTTTCCCATTGAAGATGATATTTGCTGTGGGTCTTTCAGTTTAAACTCATCAGTTTCCACTGTCTCTGGAAACCTAGTCCCCAGTTCTTCCCATTCCCTCTTTAACATTTGCACCAGGCTTTCAACATCCTCTTTCATTCTTACTATGAGCACATTAAGGAGTCCTTCAATTGTCAACAAATCAAAGAGGGCGGGAAAGCTTTTAATTTTCTTTCTCTACTGGTGCTCTTTGGTTTTCTAGCATGGCAAAACCCTTTAAGACATGATATATATGCATTATTTCTCCATGCTATCAACGTATGAAATCTGGTTGCCTTTCCAGAATCTTTTTTCTTAAAAGTTTCTATTTTTACCACTGGTTTCCAGAAGCCCTGTTACTGTTCTGAGTCAGTAATCTGCAATAGCATCCCGTTGCTCACTACATCAAGTACAAACTTTACTGTCTTGCTTTCAGGACTTGCCATGATCTGATTTACAGCCCAAGTCCTTGGACAATACAGTCCAAGGTTGGATAAGCAGTTATTCTCTAATGTACACACAGCTACAATCAAGCCAGTATTTCCCTCTGCACATAGTCTATCTTTCTTATACAGCTGCCTTCTTAATGTTCTTTCTTTCTGGAATATCCCTTACCAATTCATACCTACATATCTTTCTTGGCCAGACTATGCATCATCTCCTTCAAGGGCACCATCGTTTACTCAAGTCTTCACATCTTGTTCTCTTGAATGTATTTAGCATTTAGTTGTTTTCTACTTGTTTTTTTTTTTTTAATTTATAGCAATGAATTCCTTACTAAGTATATAAATTAATTATATATATTTTTACATACACACACACACACACACACACACACACACACACACACACCCAATGGTGAAAATCATGTATTTTACCCTTACTTTCCATTCTTTCTTTTATCTGCAAGAACCCTGGGCTCCATGTGGTGGGAGAGACAACTTTGTTTAGTTCCACTGAATGCATAGACTAGGAACATCATTCATACAGAAAAAAATGTGAAAGTCTCTCCCTAGATTTTTGAGGAAAAAAGTATACATTGTCATAGAAGTGGCTTTATAATCATTGAAGATTTCTTTAAAAACACTGTTCTTACTTAAAAAAATATATATTTTACTATATTTGGGTCAGTGTCCAGTTACAGATGAAAATATTGCTGTATAAATATAAATATTTAAATAAAGGGATTTATTTATGTGTTTCTGTTCTAATATCAATGGATCCACTGTTCAGAAAATAAATTTGCTGAATTAGAGATCCCTTGACAATAAGCTTTAATAAGAGTTTATAAATTTTGACCACAGATCAGCAACTACTGCAACCCTCAATACTATAAAGGAGTCTAGGAGAAAAATTACCCTCAAATTCCTTCTCTTCAGAATGCAGTCATTTCTAATACAAAGGAACATACAAGATATCCTTTACTTCCTCTTCCCTTACCACCCTTTCCTGGGTTCAGAAATATTACCATGAGCATCTATTAATAATCAGTATTTTATAAGAAAAAGAAAAAGTCCTAAAGTCTGGGGAGCCTTGTACTACAAGAGAGTGTAGTAGTCTGAGAGAATTGATAGTTTCCTAGGTGAGTAATCTCCTGCCAAGAAATATCTCAAGCATAGAGGGAAATAAATTCCATTTCTTATAATAATAAATTACCCACACAATGTTAAAGTAGTCATCTCTTTAACAAAATATATAATATTCTTTCTCTCTCTCTCTCTCTCTCTCTCTCTTTTTTTTTTTTTTTACTAACTATTTGGAAAGATAAACTACAAATATCTCTGGTCTTAGGTTCACTTTCTTAAAACAGATTTTGGCATCCTTTTTATATTTTCTGGTAAAGTATTACAGATTTGAATTAATATTTCCAACAGTAATGATATGAATACATTATATTGATAGTGCTATTACAATACAGGCATGAAAATGGTATTCTCATTATAACTATTCATAAAGATAATGCATATCAGTTTCTAATATTTAAGGGAGTATCATTTGATATATACATTTGAATTAAAAGAAATTTATCCTATATAAGGATTACATCAGGACCTTTATTATGTTCTTGTTCTATTATATGATTTTTGTCTAAAACATTTTGGTGGGTTACAATACTTTTATAACATACTGACATTTCAAATAAGGAACTCAACCCATTTTTTCACAGGGGAAAAAAATTAGGAAGAAAGGAAAACTTCTTTTTTTTTCCCCAAAATTCACTTATTTACTTATTTGAGAGAGCAAGTGAGGGAGAGAGCATAAGCAGGGTGAGCTGCAGAGGGAGAGGGAGAAGCCGGCTCCCCCTGAGGAGGGAGCCTTGTGTGGGGCTTGATCCCAGGACCTGAGATCATGACCTGAGCCAAAGGCTGACACTTAACCAACTGAGCCACCCAGGCACCCTGGGAGGAAAACGTCTACCTTTTGTCAATCCAGAAACATCAAATGTGACACAAAATCCCTACCTTGTGCTTGAAGAGGAAGTTCTGCTTCTGGTAGAGTCTAGTTCAGGGATAAATAAGGACATTCCTGTTCTAGGAGGCAGGCTGTTCCCTGTCAGATACAAATGATCCAATGAAAATGAAGAGGGAGATGATTAAAGGGAAAAAATGTTGGCCTGTCATGTGGCTAAAGTAATGTCTCAGACCTCCTGCTATTTAGAGCCTGCATATATGCTCTGAAGTTGAGCAGCATTAACTAGTGTCTCTCTGTAGGATTTAGGCAACTGGGAAAGTAGAAGTGTTAATCTGAGAAAACAGGGATGTGGGAATGTCTCAAAGCAGAAAAGAATCTGCCCTCTGTTCATGCATTAAAAAAAAGAGAAGATTGAATTTAAAGTAATAGTCTTTTCTGTAGTAAGTTTTTCTTTCTTTCTTTCTTTTTCCCTCTAATTCACAAGCTATTTGCCTATTTTTCCCCCCTTTTGGTATTTGGGGTTTCTTCATTGTTTGACACAGCATGAAAACAATAAAAAGAAACGAAATCTTGCCATTTGCGACAACATGGATGGAACTAGAGCGTATCATGCTTAGCGAAATAAGTCAAGCGGAGAAAGACAACTATCATATGATCTCCCTGATATGAGGGAGATGCAACATGGGGGCTTAAGTGGGTAGGAGAAGAATCCATGAAACACGATGGGATAGGGAGGGAGACAAACCATAAGTGACTCTTAATCTCACGAAACAAACTGTGGGTTGCTGGGGGGAGGGGGGTTGGGAGAAGGGGTGAAGGTTATGGACATTGGGGAGGGTATGTGCTTTTGGGTAAATTGGAAGGGGAGATGAACCATGAGAGACTATGGACTCTGAAAAACAGTCTGAGGGGTTTGAAGTGGCGGGGGGGTGGGAGGTTGGGGTACCAGGTGGTGGGTATTATAGAGGGCACAGCTTGCATGGAGCACTGGGTGTGGTGAAAAAATAATGAATACTGTTTTTCTGAAAATAAATAAATTGGAAAAAAGAAAAAAAAAACAATAAAGAAAGAAAGAACTAGCATTCTTGCAGTATTCATCCCTGGAAATAAATGAGCATCACCTTATTATCTACCTTCTAATAAATTCATCAATTTAGCCTACATTTCTATGGGAAATTACAATATGTCAATGATGAAAAATGCTGTTTATTTACAAAGTGAATTGTGTACATTACAAGCAGACTTAGATAGGGAAGGTATGTCACAACTTGGAATTCAATAAAATGAGAGATCCCACCATATCTTGGTAACCTGAAGCAAACTGCAACCAATTTTACAGAAGCTTTATATTCAAATACAGTAATAGTAAAGTGTCAGACCTTACCTTCATGCCATTTTCAATGTTGCATTTACCACTAATACTAAAAACAATAGTAACCCGAATAACTAGAATGCATTGTCTTCCTAGGATCTCAAAATGCCTAAATTATCTCATTTATTCTTATGACATATTCTATAGAGAGAAGAAAGCAGATATTGTGGGTAATCTTAGCCTGCACTTAACCAAATAGCTTTGAGAGGATCCTGTGACATTCTGGCACTGGAACCTTCAGGCTCATAGCCACCTGGCTGCATGCCTGGTAAGCCGACAGCAGCTGGGCTCTCTCTAATGGACATCTTGGAGCTAGAGGAAGGGTTGGCTTTATAGGGAGAGTGGAGTAGGTGATTACCCAAGACACTGTGCTTGAAAAATGCTTAGAATGTATGCTAATATGTGAAAGCTCCCCCTATCAAAGCACAATACGTGCTAATATATGAATTTCACTATTAGTTGGGGTTTAGGCAAAAATACCCTGCTTAAGTGCAAGTACTGACCTACACATTATACATTCACTTAGGAAAAACGATAAAGATCTTAGTATGAATTATTCCACCAATACTCTTACTAATTGCTAGCTTTCATTGGAAGGGAAACATATCAATTAGGTTTGGGTAGGGAAGATAGATTTAACATTTTCATAAGAATTTCATAATTAAATTGTCGTTTATGTTCCTAACATCGTAATAAATCTGATAAACACAGAACAAAGGGAACCAAGGACATTGAAGTACAGAAAGGCTCCAGAATTCTAGAGAGGTGGCAAGAATGCCTAAGTGGGGGTACAGTAAGTAAAGGGAAGATTTATCAAGAGTAAAGATTTAGGCAAGCTGTGATATCTCTTATAATATTGCATATCATTAGAGCTAGAAATGAAATCCCATAACATCCAGTTTTGTTGATTTTTTCCCCACACTTTATGCTTCAGTAATAAACTTCTTATTTAGAGTTATTACAGAGATTCACTCTCTTATGAGAGAAACAAATATATAACTAAATTCAAGAGTATCCAGGAAATTTTAGCTTACTCTCTGGGCCCAAAGCAATATTCATGTATTTGGAGCTTTGCCTGAAAAGTGACACTCCTAGAGAACATAGCTTGAAATAGCCACTATCCAGGAGGAAATAGTTACCTAAAGTTAAGTCTACTATCATTAAGGTTATCTCAACTATTGGAAGAATATTTTAGGAATAGCAAAAAAAGATTTCCAAATGACTTATTTAAACTCTATGGAGTCAATACACGAAAGGTTAAATATATCTAAAACTGTTCTAACCTTTCCACTTAGTACAAAAAGAAATTTCACACTGCTGTATACATTCTACAAATGAGGACATGATACCTATTGAGGAAAAAAGTAACTTGTCCCTGTCTCTCAGAAGCTGGTTTATTTCTCAGTATAGTACATGTAATCTGATTTTTAACTATGTCTTTGCTATTGTTACTGAAAGAACATTTATTCTCATGCTGTCAAGTCTTCCTCACACTAATTTCCCCCAATTCTCTAATATTCCCCTTCTACAATTACTTTTTTTTTTTTTTAATGCCAAAAGAAACTGGCATAAATTAAGCCAGGCATCTCTTTGGGCAGGCTCTCAGAGACAATCTATATTCCCATTTAATGTGTTCTGTAGGATATACTTTTATTTTCAATATAGTCTCACTCCCAACCTCATAATAATATAATTTTCACTTAGCTGAAGGCTTGAATTCTGGCTAACCTCCTTGTTAGTAATGTCACACAGAAGAAACTATTTAGGGTTTCTGAGTATAAGTTACCACGCATGCTGAAATGGGGAAAAATCAGGGTGATAGAAGAACCAAACCTTTAAGTTTAAAAAGAGAAGAACAGGATCTAAGTACTATAATTTAGGAGGAATAAGTCATTTAAAAATCTGTAGAACTTCTTCATTGTTTTTTTATTTTTTCTTATGTAAAACATGGATAATATCTGTTTTATTTTCATTGCAAGACTGTTGTAAGAAAAACGGTGTATAAATGTGTTTGAGGGGATTTTTAACATAAACCTTTATTATTGTGGACCTATCATGTACTAATTACTCTGCTGGGCATTTCCTAGCCTGCAAAATGATAGAAAAGAAAAGAGCATGGGTCTCTGTCTTCCAGGCTCTTACGAGCAAATATCTAAAAAGAAGATTTATTTAGTGAGAAAAATTAGGTAATACAAAAGAAGATAATACATTTATAAATTCTTGATTTCAGAGCAATGTTCAGCTAGGGTCATCTTCTCTGGTATATAAAATCTATCATGAAAGTGCATTGACAGTTCTCACTCACAAACCCACAAATCCCTATAGCCTTTGAAAATGACTTTCTCATAACAGACTGCTTATATACATCAATAGTTCCTGTGCGAAAGCTTTTTTCCCCCTCCTGTTACATAAAAATCTAGAAGTGATCTTTCTTACTTTGATATCTAGCTGTCAGTTTCTGGGACTGACTGTGCTGTAACACTCTCACAGGCCATCAACAACCACACTTCCAGGTTTTTAGCATCTATCGTTCCTGACATCTCTTGGGGCCATCGCCCCCACTTGTTTCCAGCCCCTGTGTATTAAACTACGCAAATATTCATTTATTAGTAGCTAAACCAGAAGTAGTGGTTCTGCGGATATCATGAGATCAGCATCCATCTATGCATCTGTGTTGAGTTTTTGCCACAGGGCCCTGCATTGATTATTAGCTGGGAAAAATCCCAAAATAGCATGTTCTCTAAAGAGAACCAGAATATGGCTTTGAACCCAGAGTAGATGAGATAGCAGAGCTGTTACAAAATTATAATTCATCTGCAGAATGAATGCATTCATATTTGGAAAGAAGACCATTTTAGTCTCTTGTATTTTTTCTCTTTTAAAATGTGAAATTTTATGAAAGATTAAGCATAAACTCATTTGCTTCTACAATTTAAATATGCTTCCTTTCAGTTGTTTGGCAAATTTTCCTTAAATCTTTATAATATATTTGTTCATTCCAGGTATCCATTGTAGGATTCTTAGAATCATAACAAGCCTCTTATTTTTACATACATCTTATTTTTGCAGTAGAAGAAGTAAGGTTCATAATGATGTGACTTACCCAAAACTGCTCTCCTAGTTGGTAGAAACCTGTTTTTTAATCTCTAGGATATATTGTTTTTTTACTGCAGAATTCTGCCTTCCTGAGCACAGGGACTATTTTTCATCATTTCTAATATTACTTCCTCTTTTCCTTATACTCTTCACTGCCTATTATCCAGATAGAAAACAAGGATATTTTTGGTGTGTATAGGCAAAGTATGGCTGAACGGATGGTGAAAGAGAATTGAAATGTGGGAATAAGAGACAAAAATTTTACATACAATTTTAACTAAAATCTGTAGAAGACATAAGAATGAGAACTACATTTAGAAAATTAGAAACTGATCTATTAGAAATCTTCAATAATAATTGACGTTTATGGAACAGGTACTGTAACATGAACTTCTATTTAATCTCAAGATAATTCTATGAGTTAGGTCTTATTTTTATGACTCCTTTTTGCAGAAGAGAAAAATGAGTTGCTACACGACTTCAAAGTTAAAACGTATAGGACATTTACATATCATGAATATTAAACTATTATTACATGTTTAAAAGATTTAAAATGCACACTGCATGTATATGCTTGTGTGTAATATATACGGCTATTATCACATATTGCTATTACTATAACTCTTTGTGCTCTTGTCCTTTTTTTTCCCCTCTACATTCTAAGATTCTTGAGGGAAAAAACTGGGTACCTCAGAAAGCACCTAAATAAGCGTCAGCCACATAATTAGCCTGCAATAAATACTAAAATAACGTATAAATAAATGCATTAAATAGCCAATGTTTGTTATAATTGGGATAAATGGTAAATAAAAAAACAGTGTTGAAATAGCTGGTTAAGTTCTTTCCCTTATAGAATTATTGGTCTCCCTAAGAACTTTCAGGCCCCAGACATGAAATGATTTTCTTCTTTACTTGTAACTCATCTTCAGTAGGCTTAAAACTACTGATCAAAGATTTTTCCATCCCCTAAAATATGATTTATGATATTTTTGTCTTTCTCTTATTACTTGTCTTTACTTCACTAGAAAACTGAGGCCAACCTGATCAGCTTTTATCTAACATGACTGTCAGTCATCTGTCTACCTCAGAGTCCAATGACCTAAAGCAGGACACAACATATAGAATTTATGAAATTATGAGTAAATATTTTCAACACATTATTTTATCTCATTTATTTTTACAGTTCCATAGTCTATCACAAACTTGTCCTTTTTATCTACAGAAATATACAAATAACTTACTTTTTGAAATGATAAAATAGCAAATACTACTTTTTAAACTTTTTTATTGAAATGATAAATTAGCAAATACTACTCTCCATCTGGTTTTATGAAGGTACAGGCATGAGAGAGTAGGTGATGCAAAGCCTAGGACTTCAAAGCATGCTTGTCTCATAACAGATGGAACATGTAGTAGTGATGTTACTAAATAAATTTTAACAGCTATAAGTTAGGGCAGAGTAGTGGATTGAGAAGCATTATTCATCCCCTCTCTCAAAATGAAAGGTGTCATTTCTTTTTTTTTTTTTTTTTAAGATTTTATTTATTTATTTATTTATTTATTTGACAGACAGAGATCACAAGTAGGCAGAGAGGCAGGCAGAGAGAGAGAGGAGGAAGCAGGTTCCCCGCTGAGCAGAGAGCCCGATGCGAGGCTTGATCCCAGGACCCTGGGATCATGACTGGAGCTGAAGGCAGAGGCTTTAACACACTGAGCCACCCAGGCACCCTGAAAGGTGTCATTTCTTATTTATATTGTTAGATCTTTTACCTCCATAAAAAAAAAAAATTAACTTCTATTAGTACAACAGGGTGTAAGTGACACAATGACTTCCAATAAAGTATTAAAACTATTGATTACAGATTTGTCCATCTCCCCAAAATACAATTTATAATATTTTTGTGTTTCTAACAAAATTTGAATGATTTCAATTGAAATCGTGATGACAATGATGATGATGATTTTGCTGGTGTTTAAAGTTAATTTTGGAGATCTCTGATTCAGGTACATCTGACACATTTCAGTACTATATTCTGCTAATGTAGTTGTCAAGAGAATTGAGAATTTGTGAAGTAGTGAGCTTTCCTTTACTTGAGTTAATGGAACAAAGGTCTCCTAATACC